>NC_090441.1:106890508-107493544 GCF_031143425.1 Pleurodeles waltl | reverse complement strand
ATTACTACCTCTGTGATTACCACTGCAGGGATTACCACTGCTGAGATTACCACTGATGTGAATACTACCACTGATATTAGTACTACAGATATTACCACTACCGTGATTACTACCTCTGAGATTACCACTGTAGGGATTCCCACTGCTGAGTTTACCACTACTGTGATCACCACTACTGTGATTACCACTGCTGAGATTACCACTACAGGGATTACCACAGTTGAGATTACCACTACATTGAGTAAAATAGATTCAAAAGTAAATGTACTGATCCTATGCTAACCTACATCTTGAAATGAAACCTTACTTTATAACTACCCACCACCCTATCTTTATGGCCATACAGTGCCCTCTCCTTAACCCAGTGGTTACATTGCGCCGGGGATGCCAGTGGGCCCACCAGTACATATTTTGGAGAACAAGGACTCTTCCACTCTGTCCCATGGTGGTCCTAATGGTCTTTACAATGATGGGGCTGCACTGTCCATTAGTCCCATCCAGGCCCATGCATAGACATGACTGTAGCATTCTCAAGTGGCAGAGACACCAAGCGCTTCATTTTCCTGCATCCATTCTTATGTTAAACCATTCTGTGCCCAGGCAAAGACATGCTTTCATTATCATAAAATAATATGTTGTACCCTGTAACAAGTCCAGCATTTCATGATTTTTATTAAATATTTCCCCATTCTTTGTCCATGTACACAGGCATGCTATCAGTTTTAGGTGGACCAGCCCCTTTGATATTTTAGTCGATGCGGCTTTGTTTCAAACTTTGCCTTTTTTTTTGTCAAACACTAAAAATGGGCTCCCATGACATCAACCCTGTTACATGGATATTTGCACTTTTGCAGGTTACATGGATAGTTGCATGGATAATTGCACTTTTGCCGGTTACATGGATATTTGCACTTTTGCTGGTTACATGGATAATTGCACTTGCCAATAAATTTCACCCCAGGCGGACTTCTGTTTCCTTTTGTGTGTTTGCTTTGCGCTCATGGTGGCCGTCGGCTCCCTTATGTGAAACAGTTTTACTTTTTAGTTTATGTGGCAGGAAAAGTCCTGTTAGGAGTTTACAACGCTAATAGCTCGAACTGAAGTAAACTAGACCCATTGCATCGCAAATGCTTGTTTAAAAGGCTGCTTTCTGGTCTCTTGTCAGAGGCTCTCCCTCCCAGGTATTCTTCACTGTGATTTGGTCAGCATGAGGCTGTCAGCTGGCAGTGATTTGTTTGCATGTCGCCTGCCTTGCGGCATAGAGTTGTTGTTCTCTTTGATGAACGCTATGCAGATTGTTTTATTGTAAACACGTTTAACTCTTAAGGGCATTAGCCGATGGGTTGACTCTAATCAGAGGGTTAACTCAGCAGACAGCAGCCTTCTGAAATAAATGTGTTGACCCTGCTATTAGAAGCACCGGTTCGATTTCCCTTACTGGAGCACTGAAGATGCAAGCTAGAAGTGCAGGCGCTCCATGGTTGAGAGCAATAGGAAAAGAAGATCACTGAGGATTTTACGTATTTATTTACTGATGATTGATTGGTTGCTCGTGCTGCATGGAGGAATAGGGGGCCGAGGATGTGCACAGGAAGGGACCTAGGAGAGGCGAGCAGATACAATAAGACTAACCCGCAATAACCAACAACCACTGGATTAACCATTAACCTTGGGTTTCTGAGTTGCGTCATAAAGCGCTTCAATACTTCCTTCGGGGTAGTAAGCGCTATATAAATGCAGTTTCGAAATACAATAAAGCTGGCACACGTTTACACATAAATAGGGATGAACGGAACAGATGTGTTTTAAAATATTGCTAACTTTCAGGCTCTACTTTCAACAATACAATATTCACAGATGGAATAGACGTGCACTAGCATATGTGCATATGTCTTCACTTAAATAAATATAGTTTCAATTTAAATGTCCTCTGTGAAAATATGCAAGCAGATGAACAACTTGGATGTGCACTGTTTTTCGTCAAATTCTCTGAATTTCACTCTTTGTGTAGTTTCAAGTTGTTCTGTCTTTTTTGCTTGAGCAACGTTTTACTCCCACACCGTAAAATTATGTAGACCGCTTAATTTTCACTCTAATGGCAACCAACTTGTAATGTCGCTGGCCAGTGATGTAACTGGCCAGTCGACATGTTTGTATGACATGTTTGTATGGCAGAGGGGTACCTCCTGCTTGCATAACCCCCTAGTGAAATCCCCGGATGTTTCCGAGGGATTTCACCTTCGTATTTGATGTTATTGGTTTGCTCCGTGGCCTCCGGACCGGAGCTGTAAAATAAAGGGGAGGCGTGGCCTGAATTCAATCGGGGCCTGCAAAGAGTGCCGGGGACCTGTGTCAAACGGGCTCCTTTCATAAAAAGGCCGAATCCAGCCATGCCGCCGGAACACAAGTACAACGAGTCGCGTAATTATTTCAATTATTGTCGCGCAACTGGCAACGTGTGTTTAAGGCCTTTTCAGGGCTTAAACACTACATAGTGGCGACGAGGTAAGCGGATCCACGCCGATAATTTTGAGCCCCGCTGCGGCCGCTTTGCACATCGCGGTGCTCGTGCGGCGAGGGGCATATCAGAAGGGAGCAACAGTGGGAAAAAAATAATAATAAAGCAAAACGAACAAGAAAAACGGCGAGAGGCACCTCGGGGGAAAAAAAATAATATTAATCAGAGCGCCAAGAAGGAAATTTTTCCTGCCATGCTTGCCATCAGAAGAAGAGAATACACATCCAACCCAGAACACCAAAGGACACAGTGAGTACAAGTGTCCCTCCTCATAGCCAGTAATCAAGAACTGAGCAGCAGGTGGTGTGTTTCATCACAGGCACAGTGGCAAGCAACCCATCTAACATCACCCCAGCCACAATGTCTGCAATACCTCCAGTAGAACCCTTTGTAGTAGAAGGGGCTCCCTCTACGCAAGCGCCCAAGTGGAGAGAATGGGTTGAAAGAGTGTTGCTATTTTTTGAGGTTACGAAGGTAGCAAATGACCAAAAACGTGCCATGCTCATCCACATAGGTTGAAAGGACATCTATAAAATATCAAAAAACCTTGTGGAAGACGCGCCCAAGACTCATACGACACTTATAGCTGCCCTCAACCGCCATTTTGAGCCAATGGTCAATACTGATTACGAGAGGTTTATATTTAGACAAGCAAGGCAACAGATGGACGAATCGCTACATGCTTTTCACCTAAGGCTAAGAGAATTAGCGGGCACGTGTAGGTTTAATGATGAGACTGAAGAAGTCCGAGGACAATTAATACAAGGATGCGCTTCCCTCCCCCTCAGGGAACGCATCCTAGAGGAATCCGGGAAATCACTACCGGACATTCTACAACTAGGCCGAACAAAGCAGCTCTCAAAAGCCAGGGCCTCCCATATGGAGGCGGCATTACAACGTCCCATAAAAGAAGAGGTCACCAATGCAGTCATGGCACCCCAGAAGAAAACCCCACAAAAAGTGAGTAATCCACGCCCCAGACAGTGTGGATACTGTGGAGGAGTGCCACACCGAGCTTCCGAGTGGCCGGCAAGGGGTAAAGTATGCTCTAGCTGCGGGAAGTTGAATCATTTCGCAAAGGTCTGCCGGTCCAAAGGCACCCGAGGGGCAGCAGTCAACATCGTGCTCGAAGATGCACCTCCTGAAAAATCAGAGCGAGGGAGCGACATGGATGATGACGGAGCGGTTATTCATGTCGTCCACTCCTTATTCGCGGCCACACCTACCAGCCATCGCCAAGCGCAGCTTCCAAGGTGCCAGATATTCATGGGCCGCCATGAAGTGGTGGCTGTAGTCGACTCGGGAGCCTCCATAAACTTACTGGCAGCGGAAGAACATTCCCAAATGTCCCTGACTCCAACACTAACAAAGACTAATGTCAAGGTATATGCCTATGGACAAAGCACTCCCCTTTCCTTGAAGGGGATGTTCCAGACCACAATCACCCATGAGCTACACACCATATCGGCGAAAGTCTACGTGACGGAGGGAGGGACTGGCATGCTATTAGGTTGTCAGGTGGCAGAAGAGTTACAGATAGTGAAGTTTGCGCTCAGTATCCACCAAGAGTCGGTGACGGAGTTGGTAGCCCGGTATGACGGAATCTTTAATGGCATCGGGTGTCTCCGAGGAAGAGAGATCAAGCTCCACATTGATCAAACGATACAACCGGTGGCTCTCCGCCATCGGCGAGTAGCCTTCCACCTCCGACCTCAGGTGGAGAACGACCTAAATAATTTGGAGAAAGCTGGGATTATTGAGAAAGTTTCCGGGCCCACCCCCTGGGTATCTCCCATTGTAGTGGCTCGGAAGCCCAAACAGCCAGGCGAGGTGGGAATCTGTGTGGACATGCGACTCCCAAATGCGGCCATCAAAAGAGAAAGACACCTGACCCCTACGATTGATGACATTTTGGGAGAGCTCAGTGACTCGAGGTGGTTCTCGAAGCTTGATCACAGGTCTGGATACCACCAGTTGGTGTTGGCCCCGGAGTCGCGTTACATAACGACCTTCTCTACCCATGTAGGGCTTCGGAGGTACAAGCAGTTGAGTTTTGGGGTATCCAGTGCTGCAGAAGTATTCCAAAATGTTATCCGAGAGCTGTTGGTAAGTTTTCCTGGGACAATAAATGTCAGTGACGATATCCTTGTTCATGCCCCCACCATTGCCGAACACAATGCCCGGCTCCAAAAAGTCCTGCAACGAATTCAGGACTCTGGTCTCACTTTGCATCGACAGAAGTATGAATTTCTAAAAGACAGAATACAGTTTTTTGGTTACACGTTCTCGGAAAATGGGGTTGCTCCGGATCCTGCAAAGGTAAACAACATCAAAGAAGCACCCCCGCCCACCACAGTCACGGAGGTCAGAAGTTTCTTAGGGATGGTAAATTACTGTGGTCGATTTATAAAGGATTTATCCAATTTAACCCAGCCTCTAAGGAATCTTCTCAAAGCCTCTGAGTCGTGGAAATGGGAGTCTACAGAACAAACAGCGTTTAACAAAATCAAAGAAGCTTTGTCCAGCGAGACTGTCCTGAAATATTTTGATCCCAAAAGGAATACCAAGGTTGCTGTGGATGCGGGCCTAAGGGTTTAGGTGCTGTGCTACTGCAGGAACAAAGAGAAGGCATGTGGGCTCCTGTTACTTATGCTAGCCGCTCGCTCACTGACACGGAACAGTGTTATTCGCAAATTGAAAAGGAAGCTATTGCGGTCCATTGGGGCTGCAAACATTTCCATATTTACGTGTATGGCTGCCCTTTTGTTGTGACCACTGACCATAAGCCGTTGCTTCCTCTGTTCAATGGAACCGCATCCAAGCCTCCGCCAAGAATTGAGAAATGGATGCTACAGTTGCAAGACTATCGGTGTCAATTAGAATATCGCCCAGGATCCGAATACCCGGCTGACTATCTGTCGAGACATCCCAGAAGTGCCTCCGAGACAGAGGTTGAAGAAGCGAAAGAGACTGAAGCATATGGTAGATATGTGACCGATCGATCCCGGCCATTGCCAATGACTATGGGGGAGATCACACAAGCGACTAAGTCGGATGAGTCTCTTCAGAAAATCATTGCAGCCATACAGAGCAATCAGTGGCACCGTATCAAAGGACAATTGCCGTTGTTGAACAGTGAGTCTCAACGTATTGTTGGAAGTCTTTATAGTGTGAAGAGTGAGCTTACTACTGACTCTCAAGGGTGTCTATTACGGGGAAATCGCTTGGTTATCCTGTCGTCTCTCACCAACAAAGCAGTTGAGTTGGCGCACAATGGACACCAAGGGATTGTCAAAACGAAGAACCGCCTCCGGTCAAAGGTCTGGTTTCCCCTCATGGACGAAAAGGTTGAGCGTTTGGTGAGGTCGTGCCGTTGGTGTCAGGCCACTGGTGATTCGAGCAGACCTGTTCCCGTTGAGACTGAACCGACCCCAACTGGTCCGTGGGTATCTGCAAGTCTTGATTTTGGCAGTTTACCTGATGGCCGTCACACCATGGTCATCATTGATGATTTCTCAAAATATCCTGAGGTTGAGATTATTCCTGCCCTCACGGCGGAGGTGGTGATTTCTGGGTGGAGAAGACAATGGCTACTCATGGTCTGATTGCTGAGATCAAGACTGATAACGGGCCACCTTTCCAGAGCAAGGAACTTGCTGAGTATCTGAAGATTACTGGCACCTGTCAACGCCGGATCACCCCGCGCTGGCCTCAAGCCAACGGGGAGGTAGAACGCTTTATACGGACTTTGAACAAGGTGATAAGAATTGCGGTGGCCGGTGGCCACTCTGTTGAGTATGCTATCTTTTCGTTCTTGCGAAATTATCGACAAATGCCTCATTCCACTACCAATTTAGCTCCGGGTAATGTTGCTTTTGGGAGGGCGTCTGTTGATGCTATTCCTCATCATTCTTCGTGTGTTCCTCCAGAGATGGCCCGAGAGTTGGTTCAGGAGAAGCGGCGGAGTTCGAACTTACGGGCCAGCCGTACTTGGCGAGCCACCGTGTCTGACATGAAAGTTGGTGATTATGTATTGCTCAAGCAGACCCTCCCGGGGAGTAAGTTTCGTACGTCTTTTTCTACAGTACCGTGGAGAATTGTTCAGCGGAATGGATCTGCTGTGGTTGCCCAGCGTGGTACAGATATAGTGACCCACAATGTATCGTTCTTCAAGAAGTTTCATGACGTGGGAGACACTGGAGACGAAGGTGTTAGTGATGTCGAGGAGAGTGGTCCGGTGTTTGAAGGGCCTGAGGATGGTTGTTCACCGCATGGTCCTGTAAGTTCCTCTGTGGGTGGTGCAGGGCCTGTCCCGAATGAACAAGTGACTGATGATCTGTCCACTGAGGTGGTGTCTCAACAATCTGGGTCGGCCCGGTATGGCCTGCGGGGCAATCCATGCCCTTCTACACGTCTTCGAGATCATTTATGCGATTGTTGACTAATTCTTCCGGTTTGGTGTTGTTGTTGTTTTGCATTTTGTGGAGGAATGTAATGTCGCTGGCCAGTGATGTAACTGGCCAGTCGACATGTTTGTATGGCAGAGGGGTGCCTCCTGCTTGCATAACCCCCTAGTGAAATCCCCGGATGTTTCTGAGGGATTTCACCTTCGTATTTGATGTTATTGGTTTGCTCCGTGGCCTCCGGCCTGGAGCTATAAAATAAAGGGGAGGCGTGGCCTGAATTCATTCGGGGCCTGCAACGACTGCCGGGGACCCGTGTCAAACGGGCTCCTTTCATAAAAAGGCCGAATCCATCCACGCCGCCGGAACACAAGTACAACGAGTCGCGTAATTATTTCAATTATCGTAGCGCGACTGGCAACGTGTGTTTAAGCCCTTTTCAGGGCTTAAACACTACACAACTCATCCCATATTTATTTGGTTCCTGAGGACAACATCTGTCAGTGTTGCCAGATGTTCGAAAATCTATTCGACATATTAGTAGTTAAAGGAGGCATTTTGGGAAATAATTTCAGGACAGTTTACAAAAGCATTGCAACAATGGGAATAGAGAAAATATTGAACAGTAAATAATTTCTAAGGTGAAATGATCACGTAGGAAGAAACATTGAATGACTGAAAACAAAATCATTACGTAGAATAGTTGTCCATGCACAGGAGTAGAAGGAAAAGAACAGTAGTAAAAATACGTAACCTGAATATGTCTCAAGAGAATGGATGCCAGAATGGCATAGGGGTGCGATCAGAGAGGGACTGAACAACTTTGTATTCTCCGAGCTAAACCCATAGACTATTTGAATACTTTTCCACCGAAACCCGTCTTGTTTTTGAGGGTGGGTAAAAAGTTTTGGAGGTCAGCGTTTTCAAATGCAGCCTTAAGATATGGTAACAGGAGAATACATAGAATTCCCTCACCAACTGTATGGAAGATGTTACCGAGTAACATGAGTGTCATTGATTCTGGGCTGAGGACAGCATTGAATCCAGACGGGAATGTGTCAAGGACTTCATTTGCAGACTGTTTCTTATAGATATACCTGTTTAGAAGATGTATTTCACAATGGCAAATGTTTGCACCCTTTTCTGGACAAATTTGTCTTTTGCAGAGCTTTCCTGCACACAGTAACATTTTACTGTGGTAGTTGTTGAATTTTGTTTTATTGGTGAGACCTATTAAATTATCTCACTTCCTTTGATTACACTTTAGACTTATCTCGATTGTACATTAACCCCATATTAATTACAAAATACCATGTATCCTTGCCCCAGCACTTCCCTGTACATTTCCCAGTTTTTATTTTTTCCAACGTTATTGTATTTACAAACCCATTACGCCAAGAATATGTTATCTTGAAATAACTGATTCAAAAGTAACTACACAATTTGAAAGCTCACAATCTTGAAAGTTGGTGTGTGTTCTCAAACCTATTGCTGGAAGTTTGACTCAGTGAAGATTGTAGGAGATTTACTCCTATGAAGATCTGGCATAAGCTCATTTTGATAGTGGAAGAAGAGAGGGATCATTCTAAAAAGATATTGTAGACGAGGTGTTTTCTCTACGAGGAAAAATATGTTGTCCATGCAGAAGCCAATAAACAAGTAAAACATTGAAAGTGGACGCATGCACTACACCATGCCGGTAGCGGATGTCTGCCTTGATGTTCCTTTGCCTGCCAAATAGTCTGGTTACGGAGGATCAGTGAGTCTGACAACCTGCTTAGAGTACCAAGCATCACTCTGAACAGGGTACAAAACTAGATCTGCTGTCTTGGGCCTCTTTTGTATTAATCATTTTTGAGAATTTTAAACTGTCAATCAGATGCTATAAAAAGAGGAATTTTGCACTAGGTCTAACACGTCAGAGGTCACGCAGGTTTGTAGGGCCAATCAGCCTCAGTTGAAGGTGACATAAGGAACAGCGAGAAGTGACCATCAGCCTGCTGCTGTTTGTTTTTTCCACCTCCATACAAGCTGCGATAGGATGTAGCTGGCTTGCTATTTCCTATTGGACACACAGGTATGCTGTGTGATCTATCTTAAGCAAAGGCTTGATATTTACTACTGTACCTAGAGTTAGCATAGATTTTAGAAATAGTCCGAGAGTGTTAGGATGTTAAAAAAATCAATACCAGTGCTAGAAATGTTCCTGCTGTTCCCGCTGACTATAACCTGCATAGCTGCATTCATTTTTGCATTCCATGTGATTACTGTTCACATATTAAGCACTACATTGGGTCTTAACAGTAAACATCTTAAAAAACAAGTCCTGTTTTTTAGTGCTTTTTAAGCGCATAATGTATTTGTTTATGAAAAAGGTTTTGGAGTTCCATTGTGTCCTTAAAGAACTGTTCAGTACCAGAAATCACTTCCCACACAGATTTTTTATTTGCATTGGTGCATTGACTAAGTCCTCGTGAAAGGGGCTTAGAAACACAACCCCTGCAACTCTGCGGGGAGGGTGGCAGAAATTGTATCAATCCTGTACAACTATTAGCTATTTCAAGGTAGAATACCACAAACATTAGGCAAGTTGTTAGTGGTAAAAAAACACCTTCCACACAATTGGGCAAGATGAAAGGAAGG
Organism: Pleurodeles waltl; assembly: GCF_031143425.1. Taxonomy (NCBI): domain Eukaryota; kingdom Metazoa; phylum Chordata; class Amphibia; order Caudata; family Salamandridae; genus Pleurodeles; species Pleurodeles waltl. The sequence continues at coordinate 107,483,980 of NC_090441.1, read as the reverse complement.
GTTACAGAATATTACCCCAAAGACAGGAGGGATACACATCTTTTCTTCTACCCTTGACCAGGGCAATGGAAGGCAACCAACTTCTGTCTATCCTTAGCAAGGTAGAGGCGGAAAATATCTTCTCCTTTACCCTTGCAAGCTGGTGGAGGGTAGCGTGCCCTTGGTAACATTAGGGGAGACTAAATATCTCCTGCCCCTAAGCAAGGCTTCAGTAGGCATTGAATTCTCAGAACCTTTAGAAATGAGGGGAGTGTTTAACACATTTGTGTTCTCATATACAAAGAGGGGGTATTTGTTAGAATCCCGCAAGTCTAATGGAGTATTCCCTTGCTTGGCCCAAACACAAGGAGCATTCCATGTAAATAAAAGTAAACACATTTTTGAGAATACTGTGACGGAAACTGTGGCTTTCTAGGTCTACCATCACTCTCATTTTATGTTCACGACAGAGGCCGAGGAGCTGACCTGGTTGCAAATGCAAACATTATACTGGGTCTGATCCTACGTGGCACCACAATTTAGTGTGCCAGGGGTGACCATCGCAACTGACATCTACCCTGGCACATTTTATAAGAGAAAGAATATCTCCTCCTCAAGGCAAGATGGAGGGTATTAGACCTGACAGCCTTAGGGTGGTCATCTCCCAACATTTTACCTGCCTCCCTCCATTTCTGTGACCCTGTTTTTGCTGGTTTGAGGACACTGCTCACTTTACCACTACTGACCAGTGCTAAAGTGCATGGGCTCTCTCCCCAAAACATGGTAATATTGGTTCCTACCCAGTTAGCATATTTAATTTACATGTAAGTCCCTAGTAGATTACATTACATGTGTCCAGGGCCTGTAAATTAAATGCTACTTTTGGTCCTGCAGCACTCCCTTAACTATGTCTCAGGCCTGCAATTGCAAGGCCTGTGGGTACAGTCTCATTGCTACTACAACTTGCCATTTAAAACTACTTTCCAAGCCTTAAACCCCCCTTTTTCTTCATACATGTCACCCTTAAGGTAGGCCTTAGGTAACCCATAGGGCAGGGTGCTATGTAAGAAAAAGGCAGGACATGCACCCATGTGTTTTACACGTCTTGGTAGTGAAAAACTCATAAATTCGTTTTCCACTACGGTGAGGCCTACTCCTTTCATAGACTAGCACTAGAACTGACCTCGTATACTTTTCAGGGGTAGATTCTGATCTGGAAGTAGTAGCCCTGTCATGTTCGGTATTGCCAGAATGGTAATAGAAAATCCTACTTACTGGTGAAGTTGGATTTAATATTAATATTTTAGAAATATCACTTTTAGAAAGTGGGCATTTCTCTGCACTTACTGACATCTGTGCCTTACAGCTCTCTTCAATCCACGCCTGGTCTGTGCTGGTTGACAGCTACCATTGTGCATTCCACCCAGACAGCCATAAACACAAGACACTCAGGGGGTCATTACAACCCTGGCGGACGGTGTTAAAGCTGCGGTAATACCGCAAACAGGCCGGCGGACAAAAAAAGGAAATTATGACCGTGGCGGAAACCGCCAACAAAGACAGCCACTTTAACACTCCGACCGCCACGGCGGTACAGACAAGCAGCGCGGCGGTCACCGCCAACAGACAGGCGGAAGACAATGTACCGCCCACAGTATCACAACCCGCCAATCCGCCACCTTTTCCGGGGCGGATTCACCGTGGATAAAAACACGGCGGAAACAGCTTTTGCAATGGGAAAACGCTCACCTTAACACACTCCACAAGGAAGGAGGGCACCATGGAGCCGGAACTACAAATACTCCCTGCGCTTGTCTACCTGCTCCTCTACGATCACCAGCAACGTAGGCGCCGAAGACAACGGTGAGTACTGCACCTACGACATAGCGGAGGGGGGAGGCAAAAGTCAGGAACACACACACGCAACACCCCCACCCCCAACCCGACCCTCACCCACTACAACACACACACCAATGCATTTCCGAACATCACAGTAATAACCCCCAACCCCCCTGGATACATGCTAAGACAAAAGGAAATGAGTTCAAACATTGTAATGTATCAAAAATCAATATATACACATTCCAAATATATACATCACAAATAGTAGTACAGGTATGCACATTTCAATGTCCGTGGACCACTGGGCCCAAAATGCATGGGCGAGGCCCACACACGATACCTGTCCTGGAACGGAGAGAACACTGCAGGGGCATCAGATAGAAATACAACAGGCACCTCAGGGGTAAGGGAAGGGGGCGCACCTCAGCCGGATGACAGCACCACGCCAGATCCACGACGGGGCTCCATGCCCATTGATGTATCCTGGGGAGTGCAAAGCCACAGTCTGTCAAGCCTCTACAGTGGGTGGGTTGCCCACTGTACCATCCTGGGGAGTGCAAAGCCACAGTCTCTCAAGTCTCTACAGTGGGTGGCTTGCCCACTGTAGCATCCTGGGGAGTGCAAAGCAACAGTCTCTCAAGTCTCTACAGTGGGTGGGTTGTCCACTATACCATCCTGGGGAGTGCAAAGCCACAGTCTCTCAGGTCTCTACAGTGGGTGGCTTGCCCACTGTACCATCCTGGGGAGTGCAAAGCCACAGTCTCTCAAGTCTCTACAGTTGGTGGCTTGCCCACTGTACCATCCTGGGGAGTGCAAAGCCACAGTCTCTCAAGTGGATGCATGTCTCCACTGGTTCTGGAGGGGGACTGGTGCCCAGAGTGCTTCATCCTGTGAAGGACAGACAGAGTGGATGCATGTCTCCACTGGTTCTGGAGGGGGACTGGTGCCCAGAGTGCTTCATCCTGTGAAGGACAGACAGAGTGGATGCAGGTCTCCACTGGTTCTGGAGGGGGACTGGTGCCCAGATTGCTTCATCCTGTGAAGGCCAGACAGAGTGGATGCATGTCTCCACTGGTTCTGGAGGGGGACTGGTGCCCAGAGTGCTTCATCCTGTGAAGGACAGACAGAGTGGATGCAGGTCTCCACTGGTTCTGGAAGGGGACTGGTGCCCAGAGTGCATCACACTCCCCGTGACGGTCCCTGTTCCGTCACTGTCCCAGCTGCACATGGGCTAACGATGCTTGATTTGGCGGTGCTTTGCCCTGTTCAGCGGTCTTCACTATGGCGGTGCTTTGCCCTGTTCAGCGGTGCTTGCCTTTGCTGTCTCTGACCTGTTAAGCGGTGCTTTGCCCTGTTCAGCGGTCTTCACCATGGCTGTCTTTGCCCTGTTCAGCGGCCTTCACCATGGCGGTGCTTTGCCCTGTTCAGCGGTGCTTGCCTTTGCTGTCTCTGACCTGTTCAGCGGTGCTTTGCCCTGTTCAGCGGTCTTCACCATGGCAGTGCTTTTCCCTGTTCAGCGGTGCTTGCCTTTGCTGTCTCTGACCTGTTCAGCGGTGCTTTGCCCTGTTCAGCGGTCTTCACCATGGCGGTCTTTGCCCTGTTCAGCGGCCTTCACCATGGCAGTGCTTTGCCCTGTCCAGCGGTGCTTGCCTTTGCTGTCTCTGACCTGTTCAGCGGTGCTTTGCCCTGCTCAGCGGTGTTCACCATGGCGGTCTTTGCCCTGTTCAGCGTTCTTCACCATGGCGGTGCTTTGCCCTGTTCAGCGGTGTGTGGCATTACGGTCCCTCAGTACCCAGCGGGGCTGTGGCAGCCGGGGCCCTCCAGGTCACTGACGCTGGCGGTGGTCTCCGGACCAGTGACAATACTGCTGCCCTCCAGGGCACTGACTGGCGGTGGTCTCCTGACCAGTGACGATAGTGGTGCCCTCCAGAGCACTGACTCTGGCAGTGGTCTCCGGACCAGTGACGATACTGGTGTCCTCCAGGGCACTGACTCTGGTGGTGGTCTCCTGACCAGTGACAATACTGCTGCCCTCCAGGGCACTGACTCTGGTGGTGGTCTCCGGACCAGTAACGATACTGCTGCCCTCCAGGGCACTGACTCTGGCGGAGGTCTCCTGACCAGTGACGATACTGCTGCCCTCCAGGGCACTGACTCTGGCCGTGGTCTCCTGACCAGTGACGATACTGCTGGCCTCCAGGGCACTGACTCTGGCGGTGGTCTCCTGACCAGTGACCATACTGCTGCCCTCCAGGGCACTGACTCTGGTGGTGGTCTCCAGACCAGTGACCATACTGCTGGCGGTGGCGTACCGGCGGGCGGGGAGGATGGCAGCCTTCTCCGCCGTGCTGCTCATCCCAGACTTTGTAAACTTCTTCTGCCCCTTCACCACCTTGGGAGGAGTCACAGCTGACTCGGCACTCCCCCCTGGACCCTTGTGAGCTGTTTTGCCGGCAGGAGTCTTCACCCTCTCCCGTCGGCCACTTTCCAACTTAAGGTGCTTTACAGGGGGTGGACTGGCAGTGCTTTGGCTCCGTGTCACACTGGCTGCCCTGGTGGCTGGTGCACTCCACACACCTTTAACACGCACCACTGGTACCAGAGTTTTTTTGGCTGAGGTGCTACTACGGGACCTATGAATTGGAGGGGTGGGGGTGGTGGGAAAGAGGTCAACGTTGCTCAGGAAGAGTTTCTCACAAACACTGGGACGGGTAGCTGGAGGGGGTCTGGGAGTGGAGGAAGAGGAGGTGATTGTAGGAGGTGTAACTTTAGGTGATTTGGGTGCAGGTGCAGGTACTGGAGGCTGTCGTGAGGTGGATGGATGTTGGGTGTGTGGGTGCCCGCGTTTGTGTACTTTGGGAGGGGGCGTCACAGACACACTGGGAGTGGACACAGGGGACCTGTAAATGGTAGTGGGGGTGGTGAGTGCAGGTGAGCGGGGTGTGGTGCTGGGTGTTCTGGTGCGAGTCCTAGTGCCTGTAGATGTAGTGCATGCAGGTGAGAGTGTAGATGACACTGGGACGGAGGAGGGAGACGACGAGGAGGGGGACACAGTGGAGGCAGTGGATGTTGTTGTGTCTGTATGTGGGTGATGATTGTGTGAGTGCCTGTGGGTTGTGTGGTGCTTATGTTTGCCTGAGCTACTTTTGTGTTTTGAGGTGTGTGCATGCTTGTCTGATGGTGTGCTTAGGATAGGCTGGGGTACAGGGGACTGGGTCTGGGTGGAGGAAGGCGGAGGGGGGAGGCTAGACACAGGGACAATGGCTGCCATCAGTGCTGAGGCCAGAGATTGCAGGGTTCGATGAAGGGCAGCCTGACCAGAATGAATGCCCTCCAGGAATGCATTACTGTGTTGCAACTCCCTTTCTACACCCTGGATGGCATTCACAATGGTAGACTGCCCAACAGTAAGTGACCTGAGGAGGTCAATGGCCTCCTCACTGAGGGCAGCAGGGGTGACAGGGGCAGGGGCTGAGATGCCTGGGGCGAAGGTGATGCCCATCCTCCTGGGTGAGCGGGCACAGAGCGAAGGCTGAGGGGCTGCTGGGAGGGTGGTGCTGGTAGGGGGGTGGCGGCTGTACCTGTAGAAGTGGGGGGCACAGATGGTGCCGCCACCACAAGGGAGCTCCCATCGGCAGAGGAGTTTGTGTCGCTGTTTGGTGATCCGGTGACCGACGTGAAGCTCCCCTCGCCCTCCGTCTCACTGGTGTATTCAGAGTCTGTGGTGTGGCCCTCCATGGCCATGTGGGATGCAGCTCCCTCGTGCTCCGGTGCTACTGTACCTCTGCCTGAAGATGCAATTCCTGGGATATGGCCTACATGGCTATGGTGGACATCTGCACACATAGATGACACAGGGGCATGTATACCTGTACTTGGCACTCTACAGAGGTGGGGTGGAGTGCCACATGGCCTGCATTCCGGAGGGGCCTAGCCTACGTAACTCGCCCTGGCCTAGGGAAACCCACAGCCCTCCTCCCCCACCCAGACCCCTCTACTGCGCGCAAAGTCCGCTGAATGATGTTGTACTCACCCCCTTGTGTCTGCTGTGATGCCCTCAAGCGCCCATCCAACTCAGGGTAGGCCACAGCCAGGATCCGGAACATCAGGGGGGTCATGGTGCGACGGGCACCCCTCCCACGTTGGGAGGCCATCCCCAGCTGAGCCTCCGCCGTGTTCTTGCTCCAGTGGTGAATGTCCTCCCATCTTTTACGGCAGTGGGTGCCCCGTCTCTGGTGGACCCCCAGGGTCTGGACGTCCTTGGCGATGGCACGCCAAATGTCCTTCTTCTGGTGGGCGCTGACCTACATGACATGTACAGGGGAAGAAGAGAAGTCATTACCAACTGCACCGTCGAAGTGAGTGGCCCCCATCCCTACCCTTGCCATGTGGCACATGCATTCATAGTCCTTCATGGTCGCTGACCTCTGCCCCCTTCCTACTGACATCCAGCCCTCTCCACCCAGCATAGCCCATACAACATGCTCCCTGTGTACTTACCTGTTGGTCTGGAGGACAGTAGAGTAGCGTGTACTGGGGGAGGACCCCGTCGACTAGCTTCTCCAACTCCTGAGCAGTGAAGGCAGGGGCCCTTTCCCCAGACGCAGCAGCCATTGTCTCTTCCAGACTGAGGTCACAGCAGCACTTGCAGTGTAGGTCCTCTCCTGTCGAAGATCAGGTATCGAGTGATTGAACAGATAGAAAATGGCGGTGACGTCCGCAGCGGTGCGTATCATCACCGCCGGCGCACTTCATAATTGGCTCCTGGGACCCATAGGGTCCAATGTTAACCAATGCAGCATTGCGCCGCGGTCTACGACCGCCTACCGCAACGGTGTATAACGCCAGCGCAGTTACCTCCCATCCCATTGTCCCACTTTAGAGGTCAGGCAGCAGCCATTTCAGGGGCCCACATGGCTTCATTTACTACTGCGTCACACATACCTAGGCCTACACTCAACACACATACAGGAAGAGTTTTGTATTTGGTGTCGTGTTCTGTGTAGCTGTGGGTACATACCTGGGAATTTGTTGACTCTGTGGTCGCTGTTGTCCTTCTTAGGCACCGTCAGCTGGGACTTTTGAGGAGATGGCGGAATCCTTCGGTGTACCGACCGCTGGTGGACCTGTTAACAATGGAGGAGCGACATTTGATCATCACCTACAGGTTTGACCGTGCCACAATCCAGGAACTGTGTACCCAGTTGGAGCCAGACCTGATCTCACCAATCCGCCATCCCACAGGAATACCCCCTGAAGTGCAGGTGCTATCAGTGCTCCATTTCCTGGCAAGTGGATCATTTCAAACAACAGTGGCCATGGCATCAGGGATGTCCCAGCCTATGTTTTCCAACGTGTTGTCCAGAGTGTTGTCTGCGCTGCTGAAACACATAAGGAGCAACATCGTTTTCCCTCAGGTGGAGGATTTGGCTACAGTGAAAGGTGACTTCTATGCCCTGGGACATATCTCCAACATCATAGGTGCTATTGATGGCACCCATGTAGCTCTGGTGCCCCCACGCAGGAGTGAACAGGTGTACAGGAACCAGAAGAGTTATCATTCCATGAATGTACAGATGGTATGCTTGGCAGACCAGTACATCTCCCAGGTAAATGCTATGTTCCCTGGCTCAGTGCATGACACCTACATCCTGCGGAATAGCAGCATCCTGTATGTGATGGGTCAACTCCAGAGGCACTGTGTGTGGCTATTAGGGGACTCTGGTTACCCCAACCTGTTCTGGCTATTGACCCCAGTGAGGAATCCCAGGACCAGGGCAGAGGAACGCTACAATGAGGCCCATGGGCGGACTAGGAGGGTGATCGAACGCACCTTCGGCCTCCTGAAGGCCAGGTTCAGGTGCCTCCATATGACAGGTGGTTCCCTATTCTACTCACCAAGGACGGTGTGCCAGATCATCATCGCCTGCTCGATGCTTCACAATCTTGCTTTGCAACGCCAGGTGCCTTTTCTGCAGGAGGATGGTCCAGATGACGGAGTTGTGGCAGCTGTGGAGCCTGTGGAGCCTGTGGACAGTGATGAGGAGGAAGCTGAGGAAGAAGACATAGACAACAGGGAGTCAGTCATACAGCACTATTTCCAGTGACACACAGGTGAGAACAATTGTTTTACTATTACATTCACTTTCACACTTCTACCTCTATCCTGTCTGTCAATTAGTAGCAGTATTTAGTAACTGAGTTGTACATTTCCCTTACGGTTTCACAGGTGTGGTTACCAACGCGTGTCATCTGCTTGCATCCTTCATGGACTTGTGATGTGTGACATAGGTATGTTGGCAGTACATTTGAAAAGGCGTTTTGTCACTGTCATTACTAATATACATTTTCAAAATCACAGACTGACTCCAGATTGTTTTGTGGTTCAAGGGTGTTTATTGAAGTACTAATTATTGGAGGGGGTGGCAAAATGGTGATGGGTGATGGTGGAGGTATGTCCATGGCAGAGTCCAGTCTATAAGTCTCACAGGTGCACTGCCCATATGGGCATAGGAAGTGGAGCTGGGGCAGTTCTAATCTGGACAGGGTTACATAGTGAGACAGTGGGAGGACAATCAGGGTGGTCTCATTTCCTGGCGGGGGTCTTGCCATCTTGCTCTGTCCTGTCCCTGGATCTCAGGGACCGCTTGCGGGATGGTTGTCCGTCTGCAGGGGGTGATGTGCTGGTGTGGTGGTCCTGTGGCGGGGCGTCCTGTCCACTAGCGCCGGCGGAGGTGGTGGGCAGTTCATCGTCCATGCTAGTGTCAGGGGCCCCTTGGAGTGCCACGGCGTCCCTCATGGTCTTTTGTATGTCCTTCAGCACCCCTACGATGGTGCCCAGGGCAGAGCTGATGGTTCTGAGCTCCTCCCTGAACCCCAAATACTGTTTGTCCTGCAGGCGCTGGGTCTCCTGAAACTTGTCCAGGACCGTCACCATCGTCTCCTGGGAGTGGTGGTATGCTCCCATGATGGAGGAGAGGGCCTCGTGGAGGGTGGGTTCCCTTGGCCTGTCCGCCCCCTGTCGCACAGCAGCCCTCCCAGTTCCCCTGTGTTCCTGTGCCTCCGTCCCCTGGACCGTGTGCCCACTACCACTGCCCCCAGGTCCCTGTTGTTGTTGGGGTGGTGGGTTACCCTGGGTTCCCTGTAGTGGTGGAAACACAGCTGATTGACGTGTCCTGGGTACGGAGGGATGGGCCTGCTGAGTGGGTGCTGTGCTGGTGTTACCAGAGGGTGGAAGGTCAGTGTTGGGCTGTGCCTGTGCAAGGGGAACCGACTGTCCCGAGGCCCACGATGGTCCGGGCTAGTCATCTGGATCCAGTTGGCCAGAGCTGCTGTCGTCACTGTGGGCCTCTTCTGTGGGTGGAGTGGAGATGTCTGGACCCTCCTGTGTGGTGACGTTACATAGTGGTCCTGCAGGGGTATAAGAGCCTGATTATTGCATCTGTGTGTGTCATGGTGGGCAATGGGTGGGTGAGCGTGTACCCCAGTGCTAGCATTCCTGTGTGGGGGCTTGTATGATGATGGTTGGGGGGTTGTTATGGGTATGTGCGGTGATCATGCGTTAGTGCTGGGTGTCCATGCTTAGTTGTGTCATGCAGGGCTTGGTGTTGGGATGTGTGGTTTGTGTTATTAGTACATTAGTGAGGAGTTGGAGTGATAGGGGAGGGGGTGAGGGTGGGGGTGTGTGATAGCATGCAGGTAGGGTGGGGGATATGATAGTTGAGATTTGACTTACCAGTGTCCATTCCTCCACCGACTCCTCCGAGGCCCTCAGGATGCATGATGGTCAAGACCTGCTCCTCCCATGTTGTTAGTTGTGGGGGAGGAGGTGGGGTCCGCCACCAGTCCGCTGAATCACGATGTTGTGCCTGGAGACCACTGAACGCACTTTCCCCCGTAGTTCGTTCCACCTCTTTCGGATGTCCTCCCGATTTCTTGGATGCTGTCCCACAGCGTTGACCCTGTCGACGATTCTGCGCCATAGCTCCATCTTCCTGGCTATGGAGGTGTGCTGCACCTGTGCTCCAAATAGCTGTGGCTCTACCCGTAGGATTTCCTCCACCATGACCCTGAGCTCCTCCTCTGAAAACCTGGGGTGTCTTTGGCTTGACATGGGGTGGTGTAGGTGATGTGTGGGGTGGTGTATGTGTTGATGAGTGTGGTGATGTTTGGTGGTGTGGGGTGTTTTGAGCGTGGATGTTGTATGGGTGATGGTGTTGTGTGCCTCTGTGTGGTGGGGTTGTCTATTGCTGTAGTCTCTCTCTGGCCTTCTTTCGGATTTTTGGGTCGTAGGGGTTTGTGGGTGATGTGGGTGTGTGTTTTATATTGTGTTGGGTGTGTGGGAGTGGTGTTTGTATGTGTGTCAGGTGTGTGTATTTCAAATTGTCCAATGTGGCGGTGTTTTGGAGATGTGTGTGTATTTTGAGCGCGGCGGTGTGTACCGCCAATGGAATACCGCAGTTAAAAGACCGCTGTGTGGATTCGTGGGTCGTGATAGCATGGGCGTGTTTCTGTTGGTGTGACGGTGGAGGTTTTGTTTTCGCCGGTTTATCACTGACCTTTGGTGTGGCGGACTTGTGTGGGTGTCTGAATTTCGGCGGATTCCAAGATGTGGGTCATAATAGCTGTGGCGGTATTCCGCGGCGGTGTATTGGCAGTCTCTGCACGGCAGTAAGCGGCTTTTACCGCCAATGTTGTAATGATCCCCTCAATCACATCTGCATTAATCTGCATAGTGAATGGGTCCCCCTTGGCACCCCAGGGTGGAGGGGCTTTCTCTTACATTTAAAAGGCCGGTGGCCTGCCCACACACAAAGGACTGATAACCCCCCCACAGGGATCCTGGCAGACAGGGCTGGGCTGAGAAACTTGTGCAATTCAAAACCACTCTTTGAAATTTCCCCCATTTCAAAGACATTTTGGGGTATACAAACTGGTCTCTGACCCCACCAGATCGGACAATTCTGGATCTACACCTGAACTCTGTCAGCGGAGCTGCCTGGCTGCCCGAAGGACTCATCTGGACTGCTTTGCTAGAAGGACTGCTGCCCTGCTGTTGTCCTGCTGCCTGCTGGCCTCTGACTGTGCTGGAAGGACTTTGCCTTCTCAAAAAGTGCTCTCCAAGGATTGGATTGAGCTTGCCTCCTGTTCTGAATTCTCAGGGACATCAAAGGCTTCATCTACTTGCTTTTAGCTAGTCCTCCAACTTCAGAGACACCTGGATCGACTTCAGTGACGGCAGCACCGACGCCGCAGCATGTTCCACTCTCATGGACCTTCCTGCATGCTACAACTGTGGCGTGCAGTGCAAGTCTGGCATTGCCGTGAGGCAGGTGACGCCCTGCAGTGTTATCACAACACAGAGACATCAACACATCGCGTCTTGACCGACAGGATCCATTGACCCCGCTGGTTCACAAGGAACCAATGCCTCACTACCGACACCACACCAGCTCCCCCTGCAACCAGCGGAACCAATGCCTCACCTCCTCAAACGCATTAAAGGGACAGACAGCGCACTGGCCCCAGTGACGCCTCACTTCCACGACTCCATGCAATGTCTTTGTTTCTTCATTTTTAAAGGGAACTTAACTGGGGGTCCATGAGATTCCGGGACCGGCACCTGTGGCGTCATACTATTGGGAACGACTCCGTCAACAATGTCACGATAACCCCAATTGGAGCTATTGCGTTTCCCAGCACTTTAGTGGGATTTAATCTTTTTTTTTTTAAATCATAATTTTCTTCTGTGCATTGGATTTTCATTGTTTCAACTTTATTTTATTCAGATAAATATTATCTATTTATCTAAACCTGTGTGGTGTATTTTTGTGGTGTTTTTACTGTGTTGCTGTATGAGTTATTGCACAAATACTTTACACATTGCCTTCTAAATTAAGCCCGCCTGCTCTGTGTCAAGCTACCAGAGGGTGAGCACAGGATAATTTGGGTTGTGACTTACCTTGTCTAGGATTGTGGTCCCTACTTGGACAAGGGCGTATACCTCTGCCAACTAGAGACCCAATTTTTAACATTGGTAGCAGCAGTGGGATAGGACTTGTGTTTGCGCAGTGCCCTACAAGTACTACGTGTACACTACCTACCCACAGTCAAAGGTCAAGTTGATTTGTTTTCTTTTTTTTCTGAAATTTTCCCTGCTGTACAATTTTAACCATTCCTATACATCATGTTTACGCCTGGGTCCACAAGTGAAGCTGGGGAGTTTGACCTGGCTAAGCTTGAGGATTACACAGTCCCCCAGTTAAAGTGCTTTTGCAATGCTATGGGGGTACCTTTCCTTGGAGCTTCCAAGAAGGTAGAATTTCAAAAGGTGCTAAGGGACTCGGCGAGGTCCAGCACACAGGAGAATCATAAGTTGGGAAGCAAAGAGTGGCTCTTGTGAGGAGCTGCCACCAGCATTTGGGGATGACACCCCTGGATTTGTGCCCCCTGCAGGACCAGGGAGCAGTGTCTCACGTCAGGGCCTGACCACAGAGGAAAGGAGAGAGGAGAGAGAATTCAGACTGTAGCTGGAAAAATTAAAAAGGGAGGCAGAGGAGAGGAGGGCAGAGAGAGAGGCTGAGAGAGCCTTGGCAGAAAAGAAATGACACCTGGCACCTAAAACTGAGTCTATAAAAGCTAGACAAGTTCCCAACAGATGAAAGAGAGGGGAGAAAAACTTAAAAATCAGGAGTTCTCTAAAGACCCTCAAAATAATTCCAAAGGAAATAGTGGTAACCAATCCCAGTCTGAGACTAAGAAGAAAGGGTTCTTTGTTCACAAAGACAGGGAGGTTTGTATCCTAATGTGCAGAGTGCTCCAAGTATGGTCACTCTAAGGGCAACTCCAAATGTTCAAAGAGGGCACAGCTCCCCACTGGTGGGCAGATACCTGGGTTGGCTAGTGTAGCGCTCGCGGAGGAGGTAGTCCTAGTTAGCTTTGGAGAACAGACCGAGGTAACCCTATGGTCCCTGGCGATGCAGAAACAGTGCCAAAAGCCCACATGCCTGCCAGTACTTCTAAGTATAGGCAGTGGGTCACCATTAATGGGCAATGGATAGAGGCTCTGCGTGACACAGGACCCAGCATGACTATTGTCAAGGGTCAGTTGGTGTCAGCAGAGCAGGTCCCAATTAACACATTCCACCAATTCATAGTCGCAGACAATCACAAGACATCCATCTACTGTTGACTCTGGTTCCCTTTGAGTGGAGGCGTGGTCTCTGGTACTCTGAAAGTAGCTGTGAGTCCTGCCATGCCTGTAGAATGTCTGTTAGGCAATGACCTAGAGCACACTACCTGGAAGGAGATAGTTCTCAGGTCTCACTTGGAGATGATGGGATTGCCTGAGTGGGTCTGTATGACCCCAAGGACCATGGCTGCCCGTGAGCGGAGTCAAGGGTATCTGAAGTCTAGAAAAATGGCCCAGACAGCTGCTAAGGAGGGGGGAGGGAACAGAGAAACCAGCCCCCGAAGTTCCCGCTGTGGAGGTTGATGTGGTCCCTAAGGAGGAAGCCACTGAGCCAACCGGGGAAGACATTGCCACCCTAGGTGACCTGCCTGAGCTTGATGGTTGGCAAGTTGAGGGTTGGCCCACCAGGGAGGAATTCTGCAAAGTGCAGAAAGAGTGTCCTACTCTTGAGGGCTTGAGGCGAGAGGCTTCCACCTATGCAGCAGGTGAAGCCTCTTGGGATCACCTGATCTACTGGGAGAATGATCTCCTATATAGTGATCCTAGGGCTCCGGGTACAGGGACAGCTGGTGTGCTGGTGGTCCCCCAGTGTTAACGGGCCTGCCTACTGGGTTTGGCTCACGACATACCCCTGGCAGGACATTTAGGGCAAGACAAAACCTTTGCCAGGCTTGTCACTCACTTCTATTGGCTCTGAATGAAGACAGCCTCAGATACATTCTGCAGGTCTTACCTGCCAGGCTAGTGGGAAGTCAGGGAAAAAGCTGAAGGTTCCCTTGATCCCACTTCCTGTCATTGGTACCCCCTTTAAAGTTTAGACATCAACATCATTGGTGGGACTTACATAGTAAAGCAAAGCCGGTCTTATGATCTCAGTTAGTCAATAGCATAAGTGAGATCTCACTGGCTGAAACACATCAGGGAATATTTACTAACATTTTCTGCAGAAAATGTTTTTTTTTTCCAATTTACATTCCAATTTGCTTTTCATTGGAAATTCTCCTTAAAGTAATGCAAAGGAGGGCATGACATTACCATGCAAGCACTCACGGTTTTTGATACAAAACACTATCTACTAAAAAGTAGAGAGGGTCTTATATAAAAAAATAACGCCTTTTTGTAATATTTGCTAATGAGGAGAAATGCTTTTATTTCTCCTTTCTTTTCTGACTTTGATATTGTGCTATACTAAACAGCACACATACAAAGTAGGAATATTTAAAAGGTAGCCTAAGCATCATGTTATGTACTGGATGGGTACCATGCCACTACCAAACCTATGTTATACTCGCTCAGGCACCTTTGAGATATGGAGCAAACGTGTATATCAGGAATGGCTTCACTGCAATGGCGGAGAGGCATCGCCCCACTGGTTAAGAGCCAGCAGCAGAAAAATAAAACAATATTTAAATATAATGTTATTTTTCTGCTGCTGGCTCAGTCAGCAGTGCAGGGAGAGGCGGGGCTGAGCATTCGGAGGTGGGAGGGGGGATGAGGAGAGAGTGCATTGTGTGCATGTGTGATTGGCCGGCTGTCTGGGGCCGGCCAAACACACAAGCACACTTAGGTTTCTCAAGCCCAGCTGTGCTACACAGCCAGGCCGGAGAAACTGCACAGGCCCCAAGGTTGTGTCTAAGTGGCAGTCTGAGCCACTCCGACCAATGCTGGTGCTGCGTTCATCCTATCTTTAGCATGAAAGCAGTGGCAGGAATGCTGGGGAGTCTGTTTTGGTGTCCAGTGAATGCCTGGACACAAGAACAGGAAAGGAGCGTGGATCGACGCAGCTGGAGATGGAGGCAGCAGCAGAAATGTTGACATTTTATACATTTTATTTTATTTTGTGTTCTCCTCCCGTCCACACCCTCACCCCTACCCTTGATATTTGTGGCAGCTGCCGCTGGATTATACATGGCTCTGGGCAGCATCCTTCTGATGAGAGAGCGGGACAGGGTCATATCTTTGCAGATATAGCACTTCCCTATTTTCTCCCTCTCACACAACACTGAGTTGCCTGGGAATTTAGTAAATATACCTCAAAGTCCATTATTCAGGTTAGAAAGACTGACAAGGTTCAGAGTAGACATAACTGTAAGATTACACTAATTTTTAAGGCTCTGGCCTCCAAGAGAAGTAGGGATGATAATGTCATAAAAGTACCGGTAAGATAGATGATGATTACATGATTCAATTGCAGAAAGTGCCTTTTCACACCACAGAAATAACCCTGGCAATAGAAGCAGCTCATTTCAGCATAAATTATCACAGCAATATCCAAATGGCTTAACATAAGCAATTAGCGTGTTCTCTGTGATTTATATGACATTTCCTGAAAATACACATGGTTGCATTCCTCAAATATCAGATTTCTGTTTTGTAAATTCTGAAGTTTATTTTAAAAACCCTGCTTATTATTTTCATCAAATATTTACATGCCCTGTCTGACCCACATTCACAGGATTTGTGTAGCATACTCAAAATGAATGGAGGAAAAAATGAAATCTTGATTTTCAGCGTTAACGACTCCATCTGGAATAGCAGCTGGTGGCCTGAGGCATGTGGACTGTTGCCAGTACCAGTGAAGAAGGTAAAGAATCTGTGGATTGTCTTTGATAATGCTCTCATCTTTGAGCGCCAGGTCAACAAGACAGTGAGCTCTTCTTTTTGACTGATCAAGATGTGGAGATTTCCATTTTTACCAGGGGAGGTTAGGTTACCGGTAGTACTGGCATTGATCACCTCTCGCCTGGACTGCTGCAATGCGTTGTACCTAAATTGAATGCAGCACTCCCTCAATAAACTTCAACGCAACCAAAACACAGCAACTCGTCTAGTCCTAGGGCTATCTAAGAGCCGATCAGTGAAGGAGGGCTTGAGGACCCTGCACTGGCTCCAAATAAGGAAGCAGTTAACTTCAAGGCCTTATGCTTGGTGTTTAAGGCTCTCCATCAGCTGGACCCTAAGTACCCTACGTCTGCCTTCCCCTGGTACGCTCCAAGAAGGTCACTGAGATCTGCTGGTCAGAAGAAGGCAAATGTACCAATGTTTTGGAAGGCTAGATGTGGGGAAAAAGCCTTCACAGTGGTGGCGGCTAGGCTCTGGAAAAAGTTGCGGAATGCCATTAGAGGGGCGGACTAGTATATAATGCTTTGCAGGGTGGTTAAAACTTGGCAGTTTCAGCAACATAATGGACTTCCGGTCAGTACCCTGCTTCTCCTCTGCTTCCTGCATACCTTCTCACCGCTTTGACGCCTTTCACTTTAATGCGCTTTACAAATACAAATACAAATGACAATCACATATCAGTGTCGGCCATGATATCTTAAAGGCATCTGTCAAATGTTAAGTGCTTTCATTTTATTCTTGTATTCTGATCAGAAGCAACCATGTGCCATGGATCACGTTTTGTGTAGGAATAAAATGCCCTCACTAAGGCAAGAAGGCAATCTTTCTTCTGAGACCACAAAAATGCCTACATTAAGAACAATAGGCTGTGGACCTCTACCTTAAATATTGACCACCATGATGCCTACAGTGTTCAGAATTTGCCACAGAAAGACATCTTAAGCCAAAGCAACCATAATTACTATACTCCTCAATTAATGCCAAAGAAGTTCACTTTATGCTTCGATTATTAAGATGTCTAGAGTGTCTACAATATGCCAAGTAAAACAATCTTATGTCAGGACCACAATGATACTGAAACTGGGCACAATATGCCAAGAAAGGGCACCTAGATTCAGAGCTACCACAATATCTTGAATGCCCCTAATGTATCAAGGAAGGCCATCTCTTAAAAAGACTGTCATAATGACAAATTTGGCCTCGATATTTCAAGGAGGTACATCACAGTGATAGGAGGGCCAATACATGGCAGTGAAAGTCCACTCTTATTGCAGAGGAACCATATCACCACATATTTCCATAAGGTGTCAAGGAAAGCCACCTGTCATTTAGGATGGCACTGTTATATGGTTTCCACAAATAAAGTATGAATGTATATTAGGATGACAGAACTTCAAGAAGTAGGGACTGAGGGACATATTTAAACTTCAGTTGCACCAAATTTGCGTAATTTTTTTTATAGCAAATTCGGCGCAAAACGAACTCCATATTTATATGTTGACATTAGACACGTCTAACATCAAAATATTGGAGTTTGCACCATTTTTTAGATGCGTGAACCTACCTTGCGTCAATGCCATGCAAGGTAGGCATTCCCATCTAAAAAATGGTGCTAACCCCATAGTCCCATATTTATCTCCTGTGCTAAAATGATGCACGGTTGGGAGGAGGGGCTAACTAATGGTGCAAAGCTTGCTTTCCACCATTATTTACCACCTTGGTCAGACCAGGCGTTAGGGGACCTGTGGACTCATTTCCATGGTTAAACACCATGGAATGGGTCCACAGGTGCCCTCCTCAAGCCCCAAGAACACAAAAACCCACACCAGACGGACACCAGAGGATGGGGGACCCCATCCCAGCTAAGGGTAAGTATAGGTAAGTATTTCTTTTTTTTAAATTAAAGTGCCATCAGGGGCCCAACTTGGGGCCACCTGCATGGCACAGGGTGCAAGGGCCATGCCCAGGGGACACTGATCCACTGTGCTGGCCATTGGGGTGGTGAGCATGACTCCTGTCTTCTCTAAAACAGGAGTCATGTGGCATGGATGGATTTTGCATCAGACAATGATGCTAGACTGGATAGAGGCATTTTTTTTTGCCTCCATCCAGCCTAACGTCATTTTTTGGTCCAAACCCCCCTTCTCCCATAGGGCCACCCCCACCCGGCTAACATAATTTTTTTTTAAGCTAGCCCACCCTTTGCACCGGCTTGCGCAATTCCATAAATATGATGCCCGGCTGGCGCTCAGGAATGGCGCAAGCTGGCGCTAACCTTTTTGATGCGAGACTGCTTTGGTGTAGTTTTGCATCAAAATGTATAAATATGCCCCTGAGTCCGTCTACACCATCAGTAAATGTTAGCCCAATTCTTAGCTAGTTCACAGTGCCTCACTTGAACCCATAACCTTCCTAGGGTAACAGATCATTTCAGCAACCTCGAACATGACAAATCTGACTCCCAAGGAAGTTGTGGAAACAGATCTTGCCCTTTCATTCTTTACTTATACATACCCAGAGTAAATAGAAGAAAGACGAAATAAAGGTTTTCAAACATTTATTGTAACAAGCATATTCTTACATAGAGAGAATGAATTGTAACCAGCATTACTAACAGGATAAACAGAATAAACAGTCCAAACATGGCAAACTATATATTCCTACCTATCACTACCTACACTCTGAGAGCATAGCGGGTGTACCCTCTGCCCAATCTTGAAGAATAGCCTCAGCCCCCATAAGACAGATAACCAGTCTAAGATGAAGATGGCAATCCTCCTCTGCAAGATGAAGAGTCAGTTTCAGCAGAGCTGTATATCAAACACAGGATCTGTTCCAGGCCAATCACGGACGGAGTGCTCCTCTGTAGGACAGTGCACTGTGTATATAATCAAAACCACACCGTATTAGAGGCACAGCTCTAATGTAATGAGATGACTAGTGTTGGACTTTTTTGCTTATGCAGGGTCATCCCCAATCTTTTTGCCTCCTGCCTCCTATTTTTTCTGACCTGTTGCTGTTGGCTTTTTAACTCTGAGCACTTTACCACTGCTAACCAGTGCTAAAGTGCATATGCTCTCTGTGTAAATTGTATGTAATTGGTTTATCCATGATTGGCATATTTGATTTACTAGTCAGTCCCTAGTAAAGTGCACTAGAGGTGCCAGGGCCTGTAAATCAAATGCTACTAGTGGGCATGCAGCACTGGTTGTGCCAGCAAAGAAAAGAAGAGTCCAGCCTATCGACTTCCTTGGAATGCCTATTTTTATAGATTAAATTGATAGATTTATTAAGCAAGATGTGGGAAAATCAAACCGGGGGACCTGGACCCTAAGCCTCCCAATAATTACAGTCAGATTAATGAAGAGGTGACTTCCCACAAAGGATTTTATCAGGTCATAGGCACAATGCTTCAAAAAGTTGTTTTATTTCGTTGTAGACAGGAAATCAGTTCCAAAGGTTTTTAGTCCAATTAAATAAAGACGAACTTGAAATTAAAGTATATTTCATTGATCAGCAGAATCAATAGTCCAAACAGATAGTCCCAAAGTTGGATGACAGGTCAGTTAAAGGTATACGATGGTGTAACAGCCAACACGTGTTTCGCCCCTTTGGCGAGTAAGCGGGGGCTTTCTCAAGGCCAATTCAGAACATTATGCAAAAACTTCAGACATTGAATTGTCACAAATGTAGGTAGAAATCTTGTTGGATGTTAGAAGGATAGAAAATATGCCGCTAAATCACCGGCGCATCCCGCGGTAAATCGCAGCGAATCCAACAAGATTTCTACCTACATTTGTGACAATTCAATGTCTGAAGTTTTTGCATAATGTTCTGAATTGGCCTTGAGAAAGCCCCCGCTTACTCGCCAAAGGGGCGAAACACGTGTTGGCTGTTACACCATCGTATACCTTTAACTGACCTGTCATCCAACTTTGGGACTATCTGTTTGGACTATTGATTCTGCTGATCAATGAAATATACTTTAATTTCAAGTTCGTCTTTATTTAATTGGACTAAAAACCTTTGGAACTGATTTCCTCTCTACAACGAAATAAAACAACTTTTTGAAGCATTGTGCCTATGACCTGATAAAATCCTTTGTGGGAAGTCACCTCTTCATTAATCTTAGCACTGGTTGTGCCACCCACATAAGTAGCTCTGTAATCATGTCTCAGACCTGCCTTTGCAGTGTCTGTGTGTGCAATTTTAACTGTAAATTCGACTTGGCAAGTGTACCCACTTGCCAGGCCTAAACCTTCCCTTTTCTTACATGTAAGGCACCCCTAAGGTAGGCCCTAGGTAGCCCCAAGGGCAGGGTGTTTTAAATGTCCTGACAGTGAGATATTGCTAAATTCGTTTTTCACTGTTGCAAGGCCTGTCCCTCTCATAGTTTAACATGGGGGCTACCTTTAAATCTGATTAAAGTGTAGATTCCCTTTGGGAGTGGATGTACATGTGGAGTTTGGGGTCTCTGAGCTCACAATTTAAAAATACATATTTTAGTAAAGTTGATTTTAAGATTGTGCGTTTGAAAATGCCACTTTTAGAAAGTGAGCATTTTCTTGCTTATACCATTTCTGTGACTCTGCCTGTTTGTCGATTCCCTGTCTGGGTCAGTTTGACAGTTGGGCTGGTTGCACCTCACACTAGACAGTGACACAAAAGGAGGTGGGGTGTAGTCTGCATTTCCTGATGAGCCATCTGTGCTAGGAGGGAGGGAAGGAGTGGTCACTTACACCTGAAAGTGCAGGATTTCACATTCAAAAGAGACTTTACTTTGAAGTAGGCCTACTTCAAAGGAGAAATTAGGTATAAGAAGGGCACCCAAAACCACAGACTTTAGAACACTTCTGGAAACAAGAGGAACCTCTGCCTGGAGAAGAGCTGAAGAGCTGAGGAGAAGTGCTGCACTGCCTGTGACTGTGCTTTGTGGAGCTATTGCAGTTGCTGCTTCTGCCAGAGTAAGAGGGCAAAGACTGGACTTTGTGTGCCTTCCATCTTGTGAAGAGATCTCCAAGGGCTTGATTTAGAGCTTGCCTCCTGTTGTTTGAAATCTCAGGGACAGCAAAGACTTCCCTCTGCCAGCACCTGGAGTCTCTGGAGAGACTCCTGCTCTGACAAGTGGTGCCCTATCCAGTCCCTGGGCCCTTGAAAGAAAAGCTGGTGGAAATCCAAGGAAATTGACTTCGGACGACTTCGGACCGCCGCTGCAGCTGAATCTGGTGACGCTGCATGCACCCGATGCCGTGACCTTCGCTGGAACGCGACGATCTTCACAGGCCCAACGCCGCTGTAGCCCCGCTGAAGTCCACCACGCCGTGAAGTCGCCGCACCACATCGTGACCGACGCTGCTCGAAGTGCACAGATTCAATGTTTCGCACAGACGCCGCAATCCCCGACTTCGCGCATTGACTTGTTTTCACTCTTCACCAAAGGTACTGTACTTGGGGGTCTACGCGACTCCGTGTCCGGCGCCGCTGGTGTCAGCTAGTTGGGAACGACTCCGTCACGACACCGTGTTAACACCTCATCGAAACATTTTGTGTTTCTAAGCACTATTTTTGAGTTTAATCTTTAAAAATGTATAACTTGACTTGTGTATGTCGGATTTTTGTCATTTTGGTCTTGTTTTGTTTATATAAATATTTCTTATTTTTCTAAACTGGTGTTGTGTCATTTTGTAGTGTTTTCATTAAGTTACTGTGTATGTTGGTACAAATACTTCACACCTAGCACTCTGAAATTAAGCCTACTGCTCTGCCAAGCTACCAAGGGGTATAAGCAGGGGTTTGCTGAGGGGGCTTCTCTTTTACCCTGACTAGAGTGAGGGTCCTTGCTTGAACAGGGGGGGTAACCTGACTGTCAACCAAAGACCCCATTTCTAACAACTAGGTTTCAGGAGTTGTCACCAACAAACAAAACAAGTGCTAGGATATCTTGTTCTAAGTTCCTAGCCTTAAACAAAGTTTACAGATTACATGACGATAAAGGCTTACTAAAAACAAGCTTGTACAACGTGCTCTCAGAATAATATTGTGCAAGTATAAAGTGTGTAAAATGTCATTATTAAAAGTGATGTCAGCCTGAAACTCGTAAAATGTAAAATATACAACTAAACTAAAATGGAAATCCAAAGTGGGCCCAAGAAGACCTCACAACTGTACCACTGTAGGTCAGAGTGACAATGCTTAGAGGTCCTATAACAAGGTAGCCATAGAGAAGGCCCAAGGGACTGACCCTAGCCCTTTATGGGTCTCCTCTCTGTAAGCAAAGAGAAGGCATAGCAAAAGGATGTCCCACTTACGCCTCATGGCCTCAGGTAGGCTTGTAATCATGCCCTTCAAGGTCTTGTTGAATCTCTCATCTAGTCCATTGAATTGAGGGTGATAGGGAGTGGTGAACTTGTACATTACACCACATGCATCCACGATCCCACATGGACTTATGCTTCTGTCAGACACTATGGGGGTCATGGTGGTGGTCGGACCGCTGCGGTCATGGCAGCCTGACTGCCACATTATGACCATGGCGGAGCTGCCACGTTCCAGCCGCCGACACTGCCTGGCTGCCTCCAGGCCGCAGTCTTGCGGTCCCAACAGTTGTAATCCACCAGGGCAGCGCTGCAAGCAGCGCTGCCCGGGGGTTACAAGTCCCCATCCTCCAGCCTGTCCATGGCGGTAAACACTGACACGGAAAGGCTGCAAGAATGAGGGACTCAGGAGGCCCCTGGGGGCCCCTGCACAGGCAGGGGAATGTGCGATGGGTACTGCTGCAGCTGGTGCACTGCCACATTGCAGTTGTTAAGGCCCTGTTCCCCGCTGGGCTGGCAAGCAGAAACACTGTTACCGCTCTCTGGCCACTTTAAAACTTCACTAGCCACTGTAATTATACTTTGGGGATACCATCCCTCTCCCACAAAGCATGATTTATCTTCTTGTTTAGCACACCATAAAAATTAAAACGTTCATCCCTTCTGCTTCATAACTGCATGTTAAAATATTACTTTGGACAGTGTTTTAAGTGGAATAAAATGTTGGGGGTCTCTAAAAGGAGAATTGTTAAATTAATACTTTTCAAGAGGTGTGGCATATTTATTTAAGGGTGTAATTGATCCATACAGACTATAATTCTCCACATAGTGTGCTTTCTAACCAATACCTGGGTTTCTGTGTGAGTTTTCTGTTATTGTATCATGACATCATACAACAACCATCACATACACCTTAAGCACTCCAGATCAATTGGCTTTGACAGTCCTTTTTAGCAGTATCAAATAATAACAATGATTTTATTGTGAATAATTAGGATTGAAAATTGGAAATGTTTCAATTAAATTTAGAAAATGAAAGACAATGAATTAAACTTTTCCAAGGTCTTTGGAAGGGATAGTGGCCTTTGGAACATCTCACTCACAGCAATCCCCATCTCCTCTTCACACATATTCCTCAATTGTTTATCCCCACATCTTTCTGAAATTCTCCATCTGTATATCTCTCACTTTCCCATTATTGGCACATCACTGTGGGGGAACTGCAGAGAAGTCAAGGATTGGATGTGTATGTAGTCTTCACAGTTTTATGCCCCACTGACAGACATAGTGAGACATCCCCACTGACTTGTGCCTCAGCGTCAGAACTTTTATTCTTGCATCACACACAAACACCCACACACAATCTGAACTCACTCATACACCTGGAGGTGACTCAGTTTAAAGTATGCACTGCATAAGGATCATACATTACATAAAAAACAGCCGTCATAACCCAATCTGAATTATGAGATCTGCTAGAACACCTCAGACCACTTTGACCAAGAGATTTTGGCTGATAAAATCTCCAAGTGGAAATACCTGGAGGAATCAAAACCAAAATTACAGATTCTCCAGCAATTCCCTCAATTCTCAGTGGACCTTCAGAGTTCAACTTGTCAGGGGCCAGATTTGTTCTGGAGTTATTCATACCCAATATCTGTAACTCCAAGGGTGGTGATCATCCGGCATGTTTACCAATTCGTTCGGAATGAGGGCTTAACAAAGTTGAGTTACTTGGATTTTCAGTGCATAGTTTTGTTATGGCTGTGGAGCAACAATTGCAAAGCAAGACAGTTGGCTAGTGCAAAGTTTTACAGTGCTTAGGCCCTCATTCTGACCCTGGCGGTTTGTAACCGCCAGGGCAGAGGGCAGAGGAAGCACCGCCAACAGGCTGGCGGTGCTTCCGGGGCAATTCTGACCGCGGCGGTAAAGCCGCGGTCAGAAAAGGAGAACCGGCGGTTTCCCGCCGGTTTTCTCCTGCCCCAGGGAATCCTCCATGGTGGCGCTGCATGCAGCGCCGCCATGGGGATTCCGACCCCTCCCTGGCGGAAGAGGCTGGCGGGAACGGGTGTTGTGGGGCCCCTGGGGGCCACTGCAGTGCCCGTGCCACTGGCATGGGCACTGCAGGGGCCCCCTAACAGGGCCCCATTAAGATTTTCAGTGTCTGCAAAGCAGACACTGAGAATCGCGACGGGTGCCACTGCACCCGTCGCACCCCAGCAAAGCCGCCGGCTCCATTCGGAGCCGGCTTCATCTTTGCTGGGGCTTTCCCGCTGGGCCGGCGGGTGATCTGCTTGAGATCGCCCGCCGGCCCAGCGGGAAAGTTGTGATCACCGACGCGGTCATTTGACCGCGGTGCGGTGTTTCGGCGGTTTCTGCCCGGCGGGCGGCGCTCGCCGCCCACCGGGGTCGGAATGACCCCCTTAGTCTGTCCCATCATCTATAAAAAATATTGAGCAGAAATTGCTAAAAAAATATCAGTGCGACTGAGGCGATCCCAACAGTTTAGAGGATAATAACGTCTTTACTTTTACAGTTTATGCAATCCGGCCATGTATTTGATATTTTGCAATATAACAGTACTTGCAGTCAACTGCACACTGTTGAGGCAAGTGAACAGTACATTAAACAAAACCCATAATAATAATCTCATCCTATATGCCACTTACCAGTCACTTTAGTTCAGTCACGCTGATCAACTCATGCGAAATGCACAATTATGCATTTTTTCACTTTCTGTCTCTCTAAAAGACATCTTCTAGTATGCCCCATTTCAAAGAGGCCAGTCGGCGACTTTTAATACAATTTTGGATCTTACTTGAAAAGGTAATTTCTATCTAGCTGTCGCCTAAGTTTGTTTTCTTATATCATTGCTGTACTTGTAATGATTCTGCTGTGTATTTTTCTGTGCTAGAAAAATGACTTATTAGCTGAGACTAATTGCTTTTCGGCTTTCACGCTCCAGCTTTTTTTCTACTTCGTGTTCCACACACGTTTCTCCTCTCCATCCACTGAAGAAATTTACATTGACAGTCAGTTTTTTTTTTTATACATCAGCTGTTCTTCTTTGCATGATTGCATTCGTGTGACTGAGTGGTGAATAAAAATGGATGCAGTTTGGGTGGAGACTCTCAGCCCCCACCAAGGTGATTTTGAAAAAACATGAGCCCAAATTTTACGCAATATGTCACAATTTTCCAACCAAAATGTTTTGAAATGTCGCAGGTTTTTGTAGGCAATTCTAGGAATCCCGGATGTGCAACTTAGAATTATCTCTTAGAATTTGTACCTCTAAGTGTAGTGAAGCTTCAGGGCCACGAAAGGAGCAAGATTGTAGTGGCATTTGTAGAAAATAGGAAATAAGGCATGAAGTTAAACAATGCTTCTTCTGTAGTGTACTCCTACTGCTTTGCATTCATGGGATGGTGCACAATAGTGTAAGTTAAGCATAGTGATTATTCAAGTATGCAATTAATGCTTCATAATCTTGGAGTGGGAGACACACTTTCCAGGCATAATTTGCTGTGGCAGTTGCCCCTTGTAGTATCGAACACACACAGAAGATGATGGAAGGAATGCTTGCAATAAGCCTACCCAACTGCATTCACTCGTGGTGTAATTCCAACCTCCCATTTTTTTGCCCACCCTGCCACAGTGTGGACACAGACACATGCATATCCATCTTGCCTACTCCAATAGTAACAGTCCAGCCTGAACTGCCCAAGCAAGGACCTCCCTGAACCGGAACACAAACAACCCAAGACCTGTTTGGTTCTGATTAGGTCTCACCAGTCAGGTGTAACATGGTTTCAGTGGCACAGTGAGAATGAGACCCGCATCTGGGTCTGTTATTGTCTCATATAGCATGAGGCAATGAGTCAGACCATTTCAGCCAATAGTTAATTTTACTGTGAATGATGGCATTCTGCACTTTCACAATGGCAGATACACACACAAGGTAGTGCCCCTCAATTTCGACAGTAATGCAATATGTGTTTTTGAAGACCACATTTTGTTTGTTGCTTTTAGCTTGTATATTTTACTTAGATTGACAAGGACCCAGAAGCTCCCACAACAAAAAAGATTTGCAAAAACCATGACAAAACAAACATTGACAAAGCCAAAATGCTTGCAGCCAATGCACGATTGATGCACTTTGCCAATGCATGTTTCACTTGCATGGCATTGCAGTCATGGTCTTGTTGACTGCTCTGAAGATCCTCAGACACCAGACACTTAAAGTAAGATCACATTTTCAAGCTAATGCTCACAGTGTAAATAAAATTGAGCAATAACAGCGTTGGGACCTAATTTTAGATTTTTCACTGCACAAATTTCACCAGCGACTATGTGGAAGAATATGCATGGATAAACAATTCGAAATGGGGAAGCGTGGTTTTATAGACTGATGAAACTAAAACCGGCTTTTATGTCCCATTCTTACCTTGACAACTCAGAATCGGTCCCAAAACCTGCTTTCATGCTGTGGCAGTATTTCCCCTGGGCCCATTTTGCATCAACAAAATGAACCCGCTAACCTCAGGGGCTATTCATATGCCTATGAATGGCGTTATGCTGCTTAAAACGTACTAAGCATGGACGAACTTTTTTCTTTTCTATGTCCTCATTAATTATCAATATCGACCATAATATGGTCTTCGGCAATATTGACCTCCCACACTCTAGTGGATTTCAGTGGACTTTGGTTACATGCTGCCCACGGTAATCCACTGCTATTTTTTTTTTTGCATGCTTTACGATTAGCTCCGCCTGAAGCACTTTGAAGCGGCTAAAAGTTGTATGGAGCGCTTCACAAAATGCGCAAATAAATAGATAAAAAAACACAGACTTGCTGGAGTTAGAAATGTAACTAAGGGGCATATTTATACTCCGTTTGCGCCAAATTTGCGTCGTTTTTTTCGAAGCAAATTCGACGCAAAACTAACTCCATATTTATACTTTGGCGTTAGACGCGTCTAGCGCCAAAGTTCATGGAGTTAGAGTCATTTTTTGGCGTGAACACCTTCCTTGCGTTAATGAGATGCAAGGTAGGCGTTCCCGTCTTAAAAAATGACTCCCAGGCATGTGCGTGGTATTTATACTCCCGGGCAAAAATCACGCCCGGGAGTGGGCGGGGCAAAAAAACCCGCATTTGCGCCTCTTTTTAACGCCTGGGTCAGGGCAGGCGTTAAGGGACCTGTGGGCTCAAAATGAGCCCAGAGGTGCCCTCCCCTGTTCCCCTGCCACCCTTGCCCACCCCAGGAGGACACCCAAGGATGGAGGGACCCATCCCAGGGAAGAAAAGGTAAGTTGTGGTAAGTATTTTTTTAATTTCTTTTTGCGGCATAGGGGGGCCTGATTTGTGCCCCCCTACATGCCACTATGCCCAATGACCATGCCCAGGGGACATAAGTCACCTGGGCATGGCCATTGAGCAAGGGGGCATGACTCCTGTCTTTGCTAAGACAGGAGTCATGTTAATGGCGTCTGGGCGCCCAAAAAAAATGGCGCAAATCGGGTTAAGACGATTTTTTTGCCTCAGCCTGACTTGCCCCATTTTGGGACTCCCAAACGCCATTTTTCCCAGGCCGGCGCTGCCTGGTGTACGTCGTTTTTTTTCACGCACACCTGGCAGCGCCAGTCGGCTAACGCCGGCTAACGCCGGCTAACGCCATTCAATAAATACGGCGCCCGCATGGCGCTTCAGAATGGCGTTAGCCGGCGCTAATTTTTTTGGCGCAAAACTGCGTTAGCGCAGTTTTGCGTCAAAAAGTATAAATATGGGCCCAAGGGTCTCCAAAATGCACGTGCGTTCAATCTATATTTGACGTTCCCGTGTAAAATATACTTAGACTAAATCACTGAAAATGTAACATAAAACTCTCTCTCCAAATGCTTCTTAATGAATCAAAAGCCCTTCACATGGAAAGAAGGTTCAGCAACATCAGAAAATGTGTTCTGAAACCTTCCTCTGTGTATCGGAGACTATTTACTTCAAACCATTCACATAAAAATGTAATAAAATCCATTATTATATATTATTTTAGAATGACAGTAAAATCTGTAATATATTCAATCACTAAACGTTCTTTTTTAAAATTTGAATCTGAAGAAGTTTAATCAAGTATACAGAGTTTTATTTGATTATTGGATTGACCTCTGCTTTCTAATCTTTTCAGTGCAACCCATGTTTCTATGGCCTTCTGTAGGGTAATGGCATTGTACATCGCAAATGCCTCATGCCTGCCATTCAGCTAACCATATAGATTCAAGAAATGGTCTCTGAAGATCCTGAAGAATTTCCTGCTCACAAGTCATTTGCTATAATTATGCTATGTTTTTAATGAAATCATACGAGTTAATGTGTGAAGTCAAGATCAAATTAAAATTATATATTATGATGTTCTATACTATAGAATCTATAGTGTCCCGTGTGTAATTGCAACCACGTAAGTTATTACAATTTGGGGGCAGTTTAACGAATATCGCACAAGATAATCCAAAATTTTGCAATGATGTATTGCACAAATGTCACAAAAAATTCACAGCATCAAATTTAGAATGTTTTGCATGCCAATTATGTCATCGGCAGTGCAGAGGGTGATGATGCTGTATATGCATGACTCAGGGAAAACGTGACTCTGTCACAAACGTGAGGGATACCCCATCCACCGTAAGTTTTGTATCCCATGGCACTTGTGATAAGTCTGTTGGGATAGCTGTAACATCTGTTACATTTGTGATGAAGTAACCCATCTGCTGCACTCTAAATCAGGGTCTGATTGTTATGCTATTGTGCTAGTGCAGAAATGCCCCATGTATGGTAAAGGACATATTCTCCTGCACCGTGTAACTCAAGCACAAGTAAACCTGGTAACCAGACTTTATTTTGGCCTCATCATACACAAACGCCTGTGTGTGCTCTGCGGGCATATGGCAGAAAATGACACTGAAGCCCAGAGCCTCGCTTTGTGGTCGTGGAGGGGTGTGAAAAGTGAACCGCTGGATGGGCACACAGCTACGGTCTGTGTCCCCGGGCATGTGAAGTAAGTGGTGGTGACAGCCATGTTTTTATCGATCAGTATCGGAACAGGCTGCCTTTACCTCTTTAATAATACCGGCACTATGGCTCCAGGTCTTCTCAAGAAAAGATCCACTGAAGTATCATTATCATACTTTGTGCTGACATTCGTGTTTCAATGTTGAGTGTGTGTGCATGCATTGTGTGTGGTAACAGGACTCCAGATCATTTGCAGGTGTGCATGTATGCTGGTACAAGTGGATCTAGCTTGGATTGCCACAGTTTGACATGGCACAAGATAGAGGCAGTGAAACAGCCAAAGTCTCCACAACCATATTAGCAACAGATTGTCGATTAGTCTTTCATGAGCAATGCCTATTGATTAATGGTGGAGGTCATAGAGATGAGTCAGCAGAGATGGCTTGCATATGAAAGAGAAACGTCTGGAGATACCCTGTATTCTTCGTTTTTCTTTACCTAGCTAAAGTTGCCCCTCCTGGAAGGCTGATGAGAGACCAGGTGCAGAGCTACAAACTTACTGCCTTCATATTTGGGTATTACTGCTCAGGGCCAGCATTGTCTCTGCCTGCTATGAGAAGCCATCACATTGGACAAAGAACTTATCTGCTCTTCAGAGAAAAGATTAAAATGCAAATAAACAAGGCCAAACCAGTTTCTAATCTCAGAAAATGGACCAAAATCACAAAAGTGGGCTCCAAACGTCTCCACTTTATTTAAGTTTTTACCACTTCATTGCCTGGGCTGAGCTGTCTTGTTCCTGGACTGGTATCACTGATAGCCAGTCTCCTGAAGGTGGGCGGGGTGACTACCTGCTTTATATATGCCTTGCTGGAAGAAGCTACTGGTCTTCCAGAAACCCTGGGTACTGCCTGTCTGCGTAGAGGGAAGATGAGTAAGACTTGCTGTACAGGAATCTTCTTGCTTGTGAGGGAGAATCTAAAAGCGGGCAGAGAAAAGGTGGGAGAGTACAGAGAAGACCTGTGTAGTGCCCAGAGTTTCCCAGTCTCCCCGCCCAACTGCCATGTCAAATCCAACTGAAGAGAGGTCGTGCTGGGCGTGCCAATCAGTGCTTAATTTGTAAATAAAAAGGTGCCAATGCGCAAAGCTGTCGTGTCAAACTCGCGGCAGCTGCAATTAAATGTGCGCACAGAATACTGAGGCAGTGTAAACCATCTCGGGCCTCATTAATCCATATAAAATCACTCCCTGCCGCTCCAGCTCACTCTTGCAGCTTTCTGCTTTCTCCTTTTGTGTCGCTTTTTCGTGTTTCCCTTCCTCCGTCTTTCCCATATGGGTCTTTTGCTCGCAGCAAATACTTGAGCCTGAAGAATAAGCCCCGGCCCTTAAAAATAAGTGCCGGTGCTCAGCACCGGAAACAACAAGCACAAATTAAGCACTTGTGCCAATGTCACCGGCAGTTCGGAAATCACCAGGGAGATACACTCTTTACATTTCAGCAATTACACCTGCGTTCTGGACCAAAGAAGGAAGAATCTTTCCCCATAGCTGCTGAAGACGAGAGAAGGCAGGGTTGGACGAATGAGCCCTGGTGAGTGTGACAGCTCACCCTGTGCCCTATCCATCAAAACACATGTTCTTGGCAACTCCAAGTGTGCATCACATCAGACAATTCAATACACATGGAGTGTGAATCTTTGGGAAACAGAGTTTGATGGGTTACTGTATTGCTATCTCCGCACAAGAACTGGCTAGTAGTTTATTATGCATTGACCTACAGGTTGCAGACTTCTAGGAAGCTGTGTTAAGACTTTAATTGCAAGGGGGCGTGGTCAAATGGCGGCCGCATCGGAAGCCTCCTCATGAGCTCTGAGGGAAGTCCGGAATTTTATCCTCCTCATACAGCCGCACTTATGGTCAAATACTTGCTGCGGGTACATGGACTGTGATACTGTACCACCCTGCACTTAGGTGACCCCAGTTTCCCCACTCCAGTAATGATGGTCCAGCGACACTGCCAGGAGCCAGGCCTGTGTCAGTGTAGCCACATTACTATTTGGGATACGCACTGTTGGGGAATTGAAGCAAGGCCTCAGAGCTACAAGACTGGCTTCTCACATGGCGCATGTCATTCCTGGAGAGGCAGTCCTCCGATGGCTTCCCAGCAGTTCTCCAATGAACCTGAGGCCTTTCCGGAGTGATTATGTGTGGCTGTGTGCTAAGATCAGCCAACCTTCCACACGTCTCCGGCCAGAATGCCCAACTTCATTGCCCTCCTGTGATGCATGGTCAGGCCCTGGTGAGTGCTGCTGCAACCCCTCCCCCCAGTTGTGGAGGCGGTGTGTGGCCTGGCCAGGGGGCGCACTCCTGCACTGGTAAAGCACCCGGCTCCCACTGGTGATCTCTGCCCTCCCTTAAAGGTGCCACATGCTAACTGGGGTAGCCCATCTGCTTCTGCTGGTGCCGGGCCCCCGGGGGATGTTCAGTGCTCCAACTGTGCTCCAGGCTGCCATACACCCTACCTGACATGAGGCTTGGGGAGCCTGTGCAGTCTTTTTTTAATGATATTGTGGCCCCTTTGATCGGACCGGCCAGCATGGCATACTGGCAACACCCAGTACACCTCATACTTTTCTATTGGATCGGCAGGGAACTGTCACACCTGCATTGGAGAGTTGAGACCCCCACTGTCGTTCGCTAGTGCCATCGCTCTGGGCAGACTGTGCATGCTATAACTCTTCCAAGCCTCGGGGGCGCTAGAGTGACACCAAGCAAGATGGCTGCACTTAGGTGAGGCTCCCTCTGTCCATGGCCTAATTCAGCATGATCCTGTCCCAATTTGCCGACATCCTGCCCTAAATAAACATCATTAAGACGGAGGAAATGTTTGGAATCTAAAGCTGCAGACAGGAAAGAATTGCGTGCTCCCATAGATGAAATCGGAGAAGGCGGCCTTACTGATGTGTGCAGAGTAAGCGGGCCAGAAAACGGCGACTGGAGACGTAGCTGGGACCAGAGTTCCATTCCGGCCCCCATAGCTGAAAGAAGGAAAACAACAGGCCTGTCGGAACCAACCGGAGCTGTGGTGAGATGAACCCCTGGCCGGCTGCTGCTTCTGCTGAGGTTTCGGATGCTGATCTATGCTCCATCACTGCTGCCCGCTGATGCGGGGTAGGATCAGCAGCGAAGCGGCGGCGTGGGGCATGGCCGGGGCCTGGGCGGTCCAGGCGGGCTGTGGAGGCTGTTTCTGGATTTGCCTGCTGGGGCGATTCCCTGCACTGGGTGACCGTTCGTTGCCAGAGAAGGCACATCAGCTGAGGAGCAGAGGGGCGAACTGACAGACTGATTTGTCAGGCCAGGCCTACCCCACCAGTGGGGACTCTTTGTTCCACAACATTTAAAGAGGCTGCACTCCACCCTGGGGAACCCCGCTTGTGTGTTGGGGAGCAAAAGAGACTGGAGGGGAGACTACCGATCTGCGGGACCATTGCTGGCTAATCAGGTGCCGCGCTCCCATGCATTTGGAAGAGACCTGAAAGAAGGGGCCCTTGAGTGCACCATCACCCTCTGACCAATGGGAGCCGATCTGACTGGACTCACTGAGACATCTGATCCCTTGGCGATCTGTAGATGAGTGATGTGTTCCCTTCATTAGCCCTATTGATCAACCCAGCTCACAACACACATGGATAGCTGAGGTTGTCTGGGAACTCTGACTTGCTACTGCTGACTCTACTACTCAAAATGAAGCAAATCCTTACCTCCATCAAATCTAAAATGGACTCCATGAGCGCCTGAATTGACACCATCATGCACAAACTTGAAAAACACGATCTTGTAGAAATAACCTACGCATCATGGGGATACCTGAAACTACAAACACCAACAGGATGTAAGGATTTGTGTGAACGCCTACTGGTTGCATTTTTTAATAACGAACCTTTCTCCAAAGTCCTTATTGTTAAGTGTGCACATTGAGCCTTGATGAACTGGCCTCCACCGGGAGCGGCTGGGCATCCTATCGTCTCCCGTTTGCTCAACTACAGAGACAGGGGCACTGTCGTAAGCCTGGCCAGAAAGAAACGTGTGCTGCATATCGAGGGAAACACCGTGTCCATTTAACCGGACTTTACTCTGGCAGTCCAGGAAGCAGGCAGGAAATACATTACAAGCAGAAACTACAGTAAACTAACATCCAATATGCAATGCTATACCCTGCGCAACTCCACATTACTCATCAGGGCAAGACCTTGATAACTGGCCCGCTTGGAGGACACCATGGGGAAGAATGAATGACTCTAGACAAACTAAACTAAAATTTGAATCCCGTAGATCCACCTGTAGTACTGGCCCACATCTTCATTACTCCTCAACAGGCCAGTGAGTTTCTGAAGCGTTATCCGGGAAGGGTCTCTCCTCCCACAAAATCGAGACATGCATCTAGACCCTCATTGCCATTGTCGGAAGTGGGTTAGTCTCACTATCTGGATAGCATTGGTGCACAAAGATGGCGGGGTCATTGATACAGACAGATGAGAGAGGCATCCCGAGAGGAAAGGAACTTGGAGACACGTCTGGACTGCCTCAGCTGTCTCAACTATCTATCCTTATTTCAGAACAGCCTGCCATATTGCACACTGACTAGTAAATGTGATTGTGATTAGGTAAATGTAGAACTCTGCACTTTTTCCCTGGACACCCTCATCTACTCGTGGAGGAACCACCTGTCACTCCAGCTGACCACCCCAAAGGTTACCCATGGGGATTATTTTCTCTCTCTTATCTCCTAACTTCAAATACCTGCACTTCTTTCGACCTCTCCTCCATCTTCATTACGCTCATCTGCAACTCTAACCCTCTGAATACTTCCTCACTGTCTTTGTACTACACTACTTCCTTTCTTTCCCACGGTTGGTCTTTCTCTACTACTTGGTATGAAGAACATGCCCCATTGGCCTCAAGAGGCTTTCAACTTCTTATTTCACCCAAGTTGCTCATACTTATCTTGCCACCTTTTGTCTTTAGGGCAGGGGACATGACTCTGGCAAAATTGTGGGAGGTGGGGGGAAAAGGAAATTGTTAATTTTTGGTTCATTACGTATCTAACCAGTATTGCACCACCACATATGCTGTACACACTCACTCCCCTGGCGAAATAAGTGATACTCTCAAACTCCATCAACTCTCTGCCAACCATGGCTGACACTGGGCACATGTATCACAATGGCAAGTGAGTTCGATACAACTGCCTATCATCTGCGGGGGCTGGCTGACCCACGCAAATGTCGACATGTACTAGTATACCTAGATAGACATCATATCAGCATCGCCCTACTTCAGGAAACTCTCATAAGGGCATCGGCCCACAGTACATTTGCTGCTCGGTGGACATCCCATAGAAGCTTCTTATCTTACTCCACCTATGCAAGTGGAACTGCGACACTCATATGAAAGGGCACCCCATACATCCTTGGAGAAGCCCTTATTGATCATCAGGGATTTTACACTCATCTCACCTCCACATCTGTTGCTATAGTTAACTGCTATGGCCCTAACAATGACGATCCCACTTTTTACGATCAGCTGTGGGGGCTGACTGTTGACACCAGGTCTATGCATATCCACTGGGGAGGTGACTTCAACATAGTACTAAATGTGCACTATGATAGATCCCGAAATACAATTTCTGGACATA
Organism: Pleurodeles waltl; assembly: GCF_031143425.1. Taxonomy (NCBI): domain Eukaryota; kingdom Metazoa; phylum Chordata; class Amphibia; order Caudata; family Salamandridae; genus Pleurodeles; species Pleurodeles waltl. The sequence continues at coordinate 107,449,337 of NC_090441.1, read as the reverse complement.
CTACTGACTGCAGAGACATATTCAAACCATTATTGAAGAACAGCATTTACTGGCTGAGTGGGGACCCCTCCACCTGGGGATGAGAGAGGGGTACATAACAGCTGGTCCAGAATAGATTATTGGCTCATAACTAGAGGACTGGACACCTGGCTTCAAAAGGCTAGCCATTTAGCGCACAATTATTCAGCATACTTCCCAGTGCTCATGGTGCTTTCCTGTCCAGAAACCTTTGCCCCCTTAGCATCTTGACGGCTTTATCCAACATTGATTTTGGATTAAGCCTTTCGAGAGGAATTGAGGCAAGAGGTAGTGCAATTCTTTGATAGGAACCAAGATTCAGTTCTGAGGATCAGCACAGTATGGGAGGCTTGTAAGGTCACTGTACAAGGCGTATGTCTGGCCAAGAGCGGGGGGATTCTCTGCTCTATCTGTAATTATCTCAGCAGAGTGGAGCAAGCTATCAAAGCACTGAGGAGGGCTTAGGAGATCCCCCTGATCCAGTACTGACTGGAAATGTTAGGGTTGTCATCTCAGAGTACCAGGAAACAGCTGAATGGGAGTGCCTATACTGAAGCAAATACTTTAAAGCAAGGAAGTGCTGTGAGGGTGAGAGGCTGAGATGTGCATTGGCGACCATAACACGTAAACCATGAGATGCCAATGTCACCCTTGAAATCCACAACGAACATGGTAACGCAGTCTGAGACACTTCAGAAATACAAAAAGTATTCTCCAGGTTCTGTCAGGACCTATATACCACCCATAGATGCATTTCTGGAAGATATTGCATTGGGGTGGCTCAGTGATGTGCATAGGGAATTCCTCTCTGCAGATATTGAGGGAGACGAAACTAGAGCAGCCATTATGCAATTGCATTTGGGCAAGGCACCAGATTCCAATGGGCTCCCAGTAGATTTCTATAAAGCGTTCATTATAATGCTTGTCCCGTTTTGAAAGTTGGTATATCATGAAGTGAGGGAGTCCAGCCAACTGCCACCTACTATGTGGGAGGTGATGTTAGTCACCTAACACAAGGCTGGCAAGCCTGCAGAACTTTGTGATTCTTACAGACCCCTCTCCCTTATAAATTGCGATGTAAAGAATCTTGCACAAATTTTTGCCTCAGTCTCCTTATGACCTTTTTGGTAGTCCTGGACCAGTCAAGAATCGTCCCAAAGCGGACCACCTCATATAATATACGAACGCTATTTGTGCTTTTCCAAGATATAGATCCAGAGCTAGCAGCTGTGGCTGTTTTTGTAGAAACTACTAAGGCTTTAGATTCGGTTGGATGGGATTATCTGCTGATGGTATTAGGACACATGGGATTCCCTCCCCCCATCATGGCATGGATTTAACTGCTTTATTTCCAGTCATGGCTAAAGTACAGATTAATGGGGCATATTCCACCCCCTTTACAATACAATGAGGCACCCAGTAGCTGTACCAACTGTCACCATTACTTTTTGCTCTGGTGATTGAGTCCCTTGCTGCCAGGTTACGACAAAACCACTGGGAATATGCCAAATGATACCCTACCAGACACATATTGGTGTCACTATATGCAGGTGATATTATACTCTATCTCAGGGAACCTCATATCAGTCTGAATGGGATATTACATGAATTTGTCAATTTTGGGAAAATCTCTGGCATTCAGATTAACTGGGAGAAATCCTACCTTTTCCCCCGTGCCCCGGCGACTGCAAGATTCCAACCTGACTTCTTGTTACAGTGGTATGACACGGAACTTTGGTATCTGGGAATATCATTCTCCAGAGACCCCTCGTGGGACTTATCTTCCTTATGAAAATGGTAATTGTTAGAAATGGGGTCTCTAGTTGACAGTCGGTTTGCTCCCTGTCCAAGTAGGGACCCTCACTCTAGTCAGGATAAGGGAAATGCCCGCTCAGATAACCCCTGCTCACCCCCTTGGTAGCTTGGCATGAGCAGTCAGGCTTATCTCAGAAGTAATGTGTAAAGCATTTGCACATAACACACAGTAATAAGTGAAAACATCAACAAAAGGACACCACACCAGTTTTAGAAAAAAAGCCAATATTTATTTATCTATATAAAACAAGACCAAATACGATACAAATCAAACATACAATAAGAAAAATATTAATTCTGCAAGATTTACTCAAAACTACTGTTCCTTGAAGTCGATAGCTCCACCTGGGGCTACCACGGCATCATGATCAACAAAACCAACAGTTCAGGCTGGCCACGGCGTTGCGGGCGAGCTACGATGTCGGGAAGAACAGCAAACATTACCTTGTATTTGCAAGGCATCGTGATCCTCGCGGTGAGCTCAGGAGAGTGGCGTCACTGACGTCGCGGTGTCAGTTCCGGAGTCGGTGTAGGATTCGTCGGCCCTTGAGGTCACACACATTGCAGATCGAACTCCAGGCTGATGAAGTCAGGTGCGCTGCCTGGATTGCATCAGGGTTGCAGTGCAAAGCGGGACAATGCGATAAGCAGTGCCCACAGGTCACGGTGCAGGCAGTGGCTCGGTGATGGCGTCCAGAGGCGATGGTGAAACCTGGGCCGCGGTGTGAAGTGGGGCGGTGCGACGTGCGGTGTCCACAGATCACGGTGCAGGCAGCAGCGTCATCATTGCTGAGGCACTGTCATCGATAGGCCTAAGCCAGCGGTGCAGGATGGGACGGTGCTTCGTGATTCTCACGAGCGGTGTCCACAGGCCATGGTGCAGGCAGCGGTGCCAGGAGCATCGTCGTCGGGATGCCCAGGCTGCGGTGTGAGCAGGCGATGCCGGAGTGCGGAGCCCACAGGTCACGGTGCGAGCAGCGGCTCGGTGAAGTCATCCGATGACAACGTTGTTGAGACCAGGGTCGCGGTGCGAAGCAGGGCAATGTGACTCCATGTGGCATCGGCAGGTCACAGTGCAGGCCAGCAGCGTCGTTGGCGGCATCGCTGTGGTTCTCCTCTTGAACAGCACAAAACACACAGTTCCCAGTGCTGCAGGTCTAGGAAACTGAAGTCTTTGGTGTCTCTGAGACTTCCAATAGGAGGCAAGCTCTACTCCAAGCCCTTGGAGAATTTTCTCAAGCAGGACACACAGCAAAGTTCACCCTTTGCACTCTTTTCAGGCAGAAGCAGCAACTGCAGGCCAGTCCAGCAAAGCAACACAGCAAAGGGGCAGTACTCCTCCTTCAGCTCTTCAGCTCTTCACCTGGGCAGAGGTTCCTCTTGATTTCAGAAAGATTCTAAAAGTCTGGGGTTTTGGGTCTTCTTCCTATACCTAGTTCTGTCTTTGAAGTTGGCAAACTTCAAAGCAAAGTCTCAAGTGTTTGCAAGATCCTTCCTTGTCCAGGCTAGGCCCCAGACACTCACCAGGGCGTCGGAGACAACATTGTGTGAGGGCAGGCACAATCCTTTCAGGTGTGAGTGACCACTGCTCCCCTGCCCTCCAGCACAGCTAGCTAATCAAGATATGCAGGCTACACCCCAGCCCCCTTTGTGTCACTGTCTAGAGGAGAGGTGTGAACAGCCCAGCTGTCAAACTGACCCAGACGGGGAATCCACAAACAGGCAGAGTCACAGAATGGATTAAGCAAGAAAATGCCTACTTTCTAAAAGTGGCATTTTCAAACTAACAATCTAAAAACCAACTTCACTAAAAGATGTATTTTTAAATTGTGAGCTCAGAGACCCAAACTCCACATTTTTATCTGCTCTCAAAGAGAATCTGCGCTTTAAGGATATTTAGAGGCAGCCCCCATGTTAACTTATGAGAGAGATAGGCCTTGCACAGTGAAAACCGAATTTGGCAATATTTTACTGTTAGGACATATAAAACACAATAGTACATGTCCTACCTTAAACATACACTGCACCCTGCCCATGGGGCTACCTAGAGCCTAACTTAGGGGTGCCTTACATGTAGTAAAAGGGAAGGTTGAGGCCTGGCAAGTTGGTACACTTGCCAAGTTGAATTAGCAGTTTAAAACTGCACACACAGACACTGCAATGGCAGGTCTGAGTCATGTTTACAGGGCTACTAATGTGGGTGGCACAACCAGTGCTTCAGGACCACCAATAGCATTTTATTTACAGGCCCTGGGCACCTCTAGTGCACTTTACTAGTGAATCAAATATGCCAATCATGGATAAACCAATCAAAGGTACCATTTTTATAGGGAGCACTTGCACTTTAGCACTGATTAGCAGTGGTAAAGTGCGCAGACACAATAAACGAGCAAAAACAGACCTAAAAAAATAGGAGGAAGAAGTCAAAAAGTTTCAGGATAACCCTGCAAAAAGGGCCATTTCTAACAGTAACCTTGCCTAAACTGCTGTATCTGTTTCTTAACATTCCTTACTCACCGGTACAACACTTTTTTCATAGCACATAGAACACAATTGATACGTTTAGCATGGAGGGTAAACAACCACACATTAAATGGGACATACTCACACAGCTCTTTTTTGGAGGTGGCTTTGAAGCACCAGACATGGAGTTATACATTCTGGCTGCCCAGGCACACTATGCAATACATTGGCCCAATCCCACCCCTTTCATGCCACACCTAGCGATAAAGCATGGTTACATGACTCCCATTCCATCAATGGCGGGATCTTGCCTAGGACAATTGACTCCACAGTTGCATGTACAACAGCAGCATGGCTCAGACTGGCCAAGCGACAGCAGTGGTGAGTACTTAAACCAATATTGTACTCATCACTGCTCCAATTACCCTATCATTTTGCATTCCCCGTAACACACGAAGCAGCTTGTAGAGCTATGCTTCTGAAGATTGGATTCAACACTTGGGGTGATCTGTACTCGGATGGTGAATTCAAGGAACAGGATGCTTTTTTCTCCGGTGAAACAGTAACAACACAAGCCATCTTTCACTATATAAGTCTCCATTATAACGTCAAGGCAACCACTCCTGATTTTCCTTGGGAACCTCCCATATTTAATACACTACGCACCGACTCAACTCCACAACTCGACATCTGTTATTGATTCTGTTCCACCCAGCTCAGAACTGCACTAATAGACTGGGCACGCTCATGCTGGATGGGATGGGGAGCTTGAGACATCTAGCTCAGGTAAACAGTGGTTATACTGTTGTCAACAGACGGAGAATGTCTCCTCCAGTAGCAGACTACAAATAATTCATTTTAAGGTCTTACATTGTGTGTACTACACACCGGCTAGACTACATCAGTACTGCTTAAGACCTGACAATAGATGTGCCCGGTGTGGCGCAGAAGGGGCAGATTTCCTCCATCTAGCCTGGTCCTGTGGCCCGATACAGATGTACTGACATGACATTTAAGAAGCACTAACTCTGAGGATAGGTCATTCAATCACTCTCACACCATTACTGACATTGTTGGGGCACACAGAAGAGCTAGAAATGGGATTCAGGAAATATATTGCACTCTATCTACTGTTAGTTAAACGCAGGGTTGCATGCAAATGGGGCCAGAGGGCAGGCACTGAAATTTAAGGAATGGCTGCAATACCTAACATATTGTAAAGATCAGCTCACCACATATGCAGATCTAGTACCCACCAACTCTTGAACTCAAGATATATGGGAGCCTTTGAAAGCATACCCGATAACATGGACACCCAAAGACACAAAAGCTCACTTGGCACACACTGCAGAGGGGGACACCCCGAGGGAGCTGCTTAGCTTCCCACCACAACAGGAAGCTTCATATATGTCATTCTGACAGGTGATATCTGGTATACCTGGTATGATACCGGATGACAGTAAATGACAATCCTAATTTTGATTTGAGTGTGTCAGCATCCAAGAAGCACTTAGATATTTATTTAGGTCAATATACAAATATAATGCCATCTCTGTCTAGTGCCATACTTGTAATCAAATCGTTTGGTGTGGGGGACTTCAGTTTCAACTGGACATAATAACCAGAAGGAAATAATCAATGTCTATGTGACGGCTATTTTTTAAATGATGTTTGATTGACAGATGCCACATTTATACTGTATTGTATGAGAAAACAACTAATAAAAAAGTTTTTTTTAAAAATGATTCCAAGCCTCCTTGGACCTCACTCTTCCTGCTGAGGAACTTTCCCAAGTTCTGGGGTGTTTTCTTGACACATCACTACCCTACTGCCAGGATATGCGATGTCTTTACTTGGGACTCCTCTGAAGACCCAGGCTGCTGTAGGAAGGCCCTGACTGTCTCAGAAGCATTGCAGACATCTTCCTGTGCCTACAGAGGGCATTTTGGTTTACCGCTGCTCTTCTCCCTTCATCACGAGTAGTGACTACTTCTTCTGCTGCTTGACCTCTAAGGGTCGTGAGAACTGACCATTTGCCCGCCATGTGGGTGATCCCTGGTGACTGCTTCTATCCGCGGGTGGGTGCACCTCCTATTTAGTTACCTCACCTGTGCACCACTATATGCCTTCTGGCCACCGTTGTTGATCGATGCCCTTGAAGTCTTTGAGTGACACTATCTACCGGGAACAGGAGGTGTCCTAGCCTGGGAAGGAAGACCGTTGGATTGATCTGTGCTTGGCTGCACCTGAGTAATAATATTGGATGTGTCAGCCCGGCCCTCTGTTCTTCACTCTTGTGCTGATGACATCTGGGGTGTCTGACTAGCCATATTACCACCCCCAATGCACCTCTGCCACTGCTCTTTGGGCCTATAATGATAGTGAAACTCAAAACCCAAAACACCCCGATGGTGAAACCCAAAACACCCCAACCAACTTCTCAGTGTAACAGCAAAGTGCTCTCCACTGTACCTGTGGACCACACTCTGGACTTGCTGCAACACCTAGAGGCCACACTTCACAACCACTCCACCCAATCTGACAAGGTGCAGTAGGCCGTCTTAGACACTTAGGGCATATTTATACTCTTTGACGCACAATCGGCGCAAACCCTGCCCCATATTTATACTTTGACGCCCGACCCCGCGGGCGTCAAAATTCCACCATGTGCGTCATTTTTTGGAAGGGGGAACCAGCCTTGCGTTAATTATATGCAAGGTAGGCGTTCCCTTCCAAAAAATGACTTTAAGGCCTGTGCCCCTTATTTATGCTTTGGCGTCATTTTGACGCACAGGAGGGGGTGGGCCTTAAAAAAACGGCGCACAGCCTGATGTGCGCCGTTTTTTAACGCCTGGGTTAGGGCAGGCGTTAAGGGACCTGTGGGCTCGGAAGGAGCCCAGAGGTGCCCTCCCCTGCCCCCAGGGACACCCCCTGCCACCCTTGTCCACCCCAGGAGGACACCCAAGGATGGAGGGACCCATCCCAGGGAAGTAAAGGTAAGTTCGGGTAAGTATTTTTTTCTGATTTTTTTTGTGGCATAGGGGGGCCTGATTTGGGCCCCCCTACATGCCACTATGCCCAATGACCATGCCCAGGGGACATAAGTCCCCTGGGCATGGCCATTGGGCAAGGGGGCATGACTCCTGTCTTTGCTAAGACAGGAGTCATGTCAATGGAGTTTGGGCGTAAAAAAAAGGCGCAAATCCGGTTTGAGGCCTGAATTTTGCCTCTGACCTGACTTGCACCATTTTTTGACGCACAACCCCCATTTTCCCATACGCCGGCGCTGCCTGGTGTGAGTCATTTTTTTTAACGCACACCAGTCCGCAGCGCGGCTAACGTCATTCTATTAATAAGGCGCCCGCATGGCGCGTTGGAATGGCGTTAGCCGGCGGTAAAATTTTTGACGCACAACAAAAAAAGTATAAATATGGGCCTAAACCCCCCCCAAAGGCCTGAATCTAGGCTGTCTCATGAAACATTAGCCTACTGAGGGCCGACCATCGTAAACGAAACAAAATCCTCTTTGATGGTGATGAGACCCAGGATGCAGGAGCTGCAAGATCAACTGAAGAAGATGAGTTATGAGGTTACCAGCCTCATCTCTGGTAACCTCATCTGAGGTTACCAGCCATTGCCATAAGGCTTGGACGCGGAAGACTGATTCAGGTGCAACAACATTCACCTCTTGGTATTCCCTGACCACTCTTGAAAAATGCTTTGTGGCGATGGTGCTTTCCGACAAGGTTCTGAAAATCTTTTTCACAGAAAGAGTATATGGCATACCTGGTAGACCTCTTCCTCCAGGTGCCCCATCGCACCCCATCATTTCCAGACTTCTATATCAAGACCATGACTCGCTGTTGCAGCAGTTCTGTGCAAAGGGTCTCTGTAAGTATGAAAATGCAACAATCACAGCATACCTTGATTTTACGATGGAGGTGCAGCAACTCCGCAACTCCTACTCGAAAGTTATGCAACGTCTCCACAAACTGAATTTCAAATATGTGCCCACTTTCTAGCAAAGCTTGAGTGGTAATTAGGGACAAAACCCACCTTTTTTCTTCTCCAGAGGATATATGGACTTGGTTGCATGTTAAAGGACTGGTGCCAGGCACAACCAAAGAGACAAATGCTGGGAACTGGTTGGTGCAAAGCTTTGATGATATAAGCAGAGACCTCTTCAGGCGAGGCCCTCCTGGGATCAAGTGACAGCAGAACAACCAAAAGCAGTAACGGAGGCCTTGCAACTCTGCACAAACTCCTTCAATCTCCTGAGGGCTGACCTTTCACCTGAGTCTGGCTCATACTCGTTTAGATCAACATCTTCGACAGCTGGCATCTACAGGAGTCCAAAAATCACTCCACTGTTGACCGAGGACTTGTGACACAGGTAGTGGAGGCCTCCTTATGAACTGTTCCATACACCCTGGGTGTTGCCGGGCCTAGGTGTCTTCAAGGTAAGATGTACAACCTGAGTGTGCTGGATGATGAGTCATTGGTTCTGCGCCTATGCCTTGGCACAGGTGGACACTAGCACTACCACGCCCCCACCTTGAGTCCAAAGTGGACATGTTTTTACTGGTGTGTGATTTTTGCTCAGGAGCAGTTGGATGAGGACACATGTGTCGCCTGACCTTGGAGGGGAGCAGTTGTCATGTTATGTTTGTTGTTATTGGCTTACTACTATGAAGCGACTGCACACATATCAGCCCCTATGGCACATACATCATCGGGAGGCATTGATTAATCATTTAATGGTTAGACATGCAGAAATAGTACATGGGTCACACTGGGCTATGGGTTTGCTCTTTGGCATGTATACTGCCATGACTCACCATGGAGACATGCACTGATACTCTCACCCCCCAATATAATGTAATAACACGGAATGTGCACGGCATAGTGACTCCCTTCAAACTCTATCAAATCCACGCCTAACTTAAGCACGGCTGTACGCACATTGCCATGCTGCAGGAAATGCATCTCACAGCTGTAGAACTCTAGAAAGTCTGGTCCAAATGGAGGCACATCCTCCTCAGCATTTGCCCATGGTATACTCATTTGGAGAGCAATGGGGGTCCCCTACCTAGTGGAGAGGCACAATATGGATGCAGGAGGTAGATATGCAGCTCTGGAGGGCTGTCTGGATGGGACGTAACTGACACAAATGAGAATTCACACCTCAAATTCTAATCAGACAGACATTTTTGATGAGCTTACTCCTGCTCTCTTTCATTATCCAGTGGCACCCAAGCTTTGGGTTGGGGACTTCAACTGCATTCTGGATGTGATCTGGGACTGCTCTACCACTCCCACCCAATGTGGTGCAGCAGGGGCTCAGGCATCAGACACCTCCAAACTTGGCTGGCACAGAGATGACTGCATGATGCATGGCCTCTGGGTCATCTGGAGGACCGTGAGTACACATTCTACTCGCCGGCCCATGATCTCCACACCAAGCTGGGATTGTTTCCATTTGGGACCATTGATCACCTGGTTGGAATACTTGGCCCGTGCACTCTCAGACCATTGCCTGCTGCAGATTGCCCTGCATTAGGGCAGACTGTGCATGTAAATTCCTACCTGATGACTTCTGGACGATCCGCTGTCTTAGTCCTAGTTCAAGAGGGACTTGCTACATGTATCTCCTGATACTTTGAACTCAACAAGGAGTTCACTGTTCTTAGGGCCGTGGAATGGGGCACCCATAAAGTAGTGGTAAGGGGCCTCCGCATGGCAGCTATGTGGGAGGGTCTGATGGACACTGCACAACAAATTGCTGAGGGTGGAAAGGGAACTGCGCCCCTTGGAGAGGATGATGGCTGCCCAGGAGGTGGGAGTTAAGCATCTTTAACACCTATGCGAACAACATAGGGAAGCGCAAACCAGACTAGGATGCCATGACCACAAACATTGCTTGACTATGCTATACATAGAGGGTGATCAATCAGGCAGACTACTTGTGTGGTTGGTCAAGGAAGACCAACATTGAGATCCAATTGGTGTGATACGATGGGACGATGGCTCTGTGGCTGATAGCAATGTTGCATTCTGCAATTATTTCCTTTTGAAACACTGAGCTGAGATTTCTTGCTAAAGACACTGCTGCCCATGGGTTTCTGACCAGGGTTCTTGGAGTGGATCCATACCCTGTACTCCAACCCGATGACTACAGTGAAAACGGGTATATATCAGGTTTTTTCTCCATTCAGAGGGGCACTTGTCAGAGGTGTCCACTATTACCATTTCTATTTGCAATGGCATTGGAACCCTTGGCATGTGGACTGTGACTGTGGGCCCATGAATGAGGGGTCTCAGAACTAAACTTCTATCATATTTTGTTGCTCTACGCTCATGATGCATTGACTTTTCTGCGTAACATTGGTACCTCACTGCCGGGTTTGATTGAGCTGCTCAGTGACTTTGGTTCAGTTTTGTGCCTAAGAGTCAACCGTTCCAAATCTTGCCAGTTTCCCCTTACTACGACTCCCGAACCACACAGGGCTGCCTCTTTGGAACTCCGCCTGAAGTGGTGTTATGATACATTCAAATATCTGGGTGGCCAAATATATCACATTGAGAGGGCTCTCAGAGACAAAGTGGTGCACTCAGTGCGTAGCTCATGCCTTTTCTGATGATCACCACCCATCTCCCCACTGTGCAGGTGGCCATAGGCAAGATGCTGGTGCTACCCAGATTGTTGTATATTTCACTGCACTGCCAGTTGTGCTCCCCAAATGCTTTTTTTGTGTGACTTGAACAGCTTTTTATTGGGTTTGATATGGGGGACAGGCCACCTATCCATAGCACACCGGCCACTTCCTGAAGGAGGTATGGGCGCACCTAGGCCCGTATTTATACTTTTTTTAGCGCCGCATTTGCGCCGCTTTTTGACGCAAAACGGCGCAAACCTACAAAATACAATGGCATTTTGCAAGTTTGAGCCGTTTTTGCGTCAAAAAATGACGCAAATGCGGCGCAAAAAAAGTATAAATACGGGCCCTAATTTTATATTATATCATGCAACAGCACAGCTGCAAGGGCCACTATGCTGACTGGATAGAATACCGAGTGCTGAGCAGACAGCAGTCCAAGCTTGTCTCGGTAATTTGAGTGTTTATACCTGGCTTACCGACTGCACTTGTTTCCCAAGACGGGGATCGAGCCTGGTGTTGATGGTGCGAGTGTGCAGATCATGGTTTGTACATAGGGGCCACTCCACAATCCCCTATTCACCATCAATCATTTTGGACCAGCTGCTGTATATGTGAGAAGTGGTTACCCAACATGACCTGGCATCATGGAAAGTGTCAGGACTTGATGCTTTGGATCCTTTACTTCATGTGGGAACCCTTATATTCTTCGTGGAGATCAGAGATACACATAATCTGAATGCAGGACACTTTCTGACGTATCACCCCATGCAACATGAGGTGAGAATTACATGGGGAAATGGAGACAGAACCTTCTCAGTTCCCCATCCTTCACATGCTCCTTACACATGGTGGGACACATAGGGCCATCTCAACCCTTTATGTAGCGCTGCTGTCCATCGCTCTGACTGATATGGGGATGGCACTGACCTGATGGAATGCAGTTCTACCCCAACCACTGACTGACAAGGCCTTGGCATGAGCATTGCATCATGTAAAGAATGTGTCCAGGAATCTCAGGTTTTGATTTACCCAATTCAATTATACTCACCATGCTTATCTCTTCCCCAACGCATCAAGTCCATTTCCCTGCAAGATGCAAGCTGGCAGATGCTGGTTTCTACCATATGGTGTGGAAAGGCCCACCATTACAGTGGGTGTGGGTAGAAAACACAGCCACCACAGTGGAATTAGCTGGGCATACACTGACACCTGCTCTGGAATCCTGCCTCCTCAGCCTTCTCCCCAAGGCTAAAGGAGATAAACGCTTAGACCGGTACATTGACCTTGCATTTTTTCTCTTCAAACATCAAACTACAATGCAGTGGAAGACCCCTGCAACCCCTGACGCTGCTACATGTCTCACGGCGTTGTTACAGTTGGTGCGTGCAGAGTCCGATTTGGTGAGAATGCTGCAAGCCAGGAGAGGGGTACGTGTGGGTGTTGAAAACTGGAACACCTACAATGTGAACATTGTGGCCAAGAATGACACTCTGCCACTCTAAAAGATACACTCTGCACCTGTACACTGATTACTGCACAAGCGTGACACGGCCGAGCTCCTTGCACCATGCAATGTTGGTACACAGTGAAGGTGGGAGGCCCGGCACGCAGGTGGGCACACATACCATGGAGAGGAAGGTGTTGTGGCATAAGTTAACAATTCGCTAATGCCTAATGAGCCACAGATTTAGTGTTCTGCCTTAGGCATGACTACTTCCTCCTCTCTCCTTCAACACTACTTCCGCATTGGCGATGTTGTAGGTGTTGTTTCTATTTCTGCCTTGTTTGCTATTATGTTGTACCCTCTAGTATGACTGTGTACAACATGCAATGGCAAAGTGATATGTGTAACTTGATTGGCTTCCCTTCTGTTGTTATAGTGTAATCATAAAAAAAAAAGTTAAAAAAGAGGGGGCATGGCAGAGGACCCCTGACGTCCGAAGCGTTGCAGGGTGACAAATATTTTTAAACCCCACTTTAATCTTCGAAGTTCATCCTGGACTTACCTTCATTCTCCTATTGATCTCCGCATCACATACAGCTGGCGGGTGTTCTTTATGAAGCCTCGTAAGTGCTCCGCTGCTGCTGCAGTGAGTTCTGTCAGTCGCAAGTGGCTGCCATTTTAGCTGTGCTGCTTGCTCTGTCTGCTTCTTGCTGCTTTCTCCCATTGAGATCGGGGCACACTCTGATATATACATTATGGCCTTCATTATGACATTGGTGGTAAATCCCACTTACCGCCATGCTGACGGCCGCCAATGTCCCGCCGCGGCTGCAGAAATCCATTCACCATATTATGACACACACACACACACCAATCCAACAGAATTCAGCCACACACACAAATCCGCCAGACCAAAGGTCAGTGATAAAGTGGCGGTATCAAAACCCACACTGTTACGCCAACAGAACAACGCCCACCACATTATGACCCACGAATCACCACAGCGGACATTCAATGGCGATAAACCATTGGCGGTACATACCGCCGTGCTCACAATGGACACTCACAGACAAAACAACACCACTTTGGACAATTCAAATAACACACACTTGACACCCATAAACATACCCCACCCACACACACACACCGCACTATAAAACAAACACCCACAGTACCCACAACCCTTTACGACTACAAACCATTGCCACCCGAGAGACACCAAGACCACTGACACAACTAGAGCCACACACTACTCACACCTGTACACCACTCACACTCCACATCACACACCCCAACACATTACCAAACACACCCTCACCAACACACCTCACAGAACACCCATGGCACCACAAAGACTCCCCCGTTTCACAGAGGAGGGGCTAAGGGTCATGGTGGAGAAAATCGTCAGGGTAGAGCACAGCTATTTGGAGCACAAGTGCAGCAGATAGCTTTATCTAGGAAGAGGGAGCTATGGTGAAGAATCGTGGACAGGGTCAATGTCGTGGGACAGCACCCAAGAACTAGGGTTGACATCATGAAGAGTTGAAACGACCTACAGGGGAAGGTACGTTCCATAGCAACAAGACACCAGCTCACTGTACAAAGGACTGGCGGTAGACTCCTACCTCCTCCCCCACAACTCACAGCATGAGAGAAGCTGCATCCTGGAGGCTTGGCCGGAGTCAGAGGAGGACTGGACTCTGATAAGTCAACTCTCTACTATTTTCACCCCCCTACCTGCATGCCATCACATACCCTCACCCTCACTCCCATCACTCCACTACATCCCACACACCCCACCATCACATCTCACATCTCACTCATCCCAATGCCAAGCCCTGCATGCTGTACCAATGCATGGACACCCCTCACAGCCCTGCATGGACAATCATCACTAAAGCATGCATAGCAGAGAGAACTAACAATCCCACCATATACTAACATACACAAGTGAAAGTTGGCAGGGCAAATCTAACCACAGAGGGGAAACCACGGATGTACAATATATCAGACACAGAAACCATAACACATAATTTACATCCCCACATGTAGCCCAGCCAATGTCACCGGAGAGGAGGTGCCAGCCCTATCCAGTCCCCCAAATGAAGAGACCAACAGTGATTACAGCAACTCTGGTCTTCAGGATCTGGATGACCTACCTGGCCCATCAGGGACCAATAGACAGCAGGTTACCCAGGCCCAGTCACACACTATCACAGAGCCTTCCCCATCAGGAAACACCACCACAGCACCCATCCAGCGTACCCACACCTCTGTCCTCACGACATGTCAATCAGCAGTGTGCCCACCTTTAAAGGGCCCCCAGGCCACCCCTCACCCCCAAGACAATCGGGGACCTGGGGTCAGTGGCAGTGGGTGCACGGTTCAGGGGACAGAGATACAGGCCAACGGGGACACTGGGAGGACTGCTGTGCACCAGAGGGAGGACAGGCCCAGGGAATCAACTCTCCAGGAGGCACTCTCCGAGATCCTGGGAGCCTACCAACATTCCCAGGACAGGATGGGCCAGATCCTGGCCAACGTGCAGGAGAACAGGCGGCTGCAGGAGGGACAGTACCAGGGGATCAGGGAGGACTTGCAGGCCATTAACAACACCCTGATCTCCATAGCAAGGGTGCTGGAAGACATGGCCAACATTATGAGGGAGGCAGTCTCACACCAGCGGCCCCTGCCACTAGCCAGACATCTGAACAGCCTTCCACTTCTGCTGCCGCTAGTGGCCAGGACGCCCTGCCACAGGACTCACAGGCCACCAGCACCCCTGCCCCTGCAGAAGGTGAACCACCCCACAAATGTTCCCTGTGATCCAGACAGAAGCCAGAGACACTTGCCAAGAACCCCGCCAGGAAATGAGACTCTCCTGCTTGTCCCCCTTGTGTCCCACTCAGTCACCCTATCCACCTTGAACTGCCATTGCTCACCTTCCTATGTCCCCATGGACACTGCACCTGTGCTACAAACAGACTGTAACACTACCCTGGACTTTACTCCATCATCACCCCATCCCATTGCACTTTCCCCCTATCTGTTAGCACTTCAATAAACACCCTTGGATCAAAATCTATTTCGAGTATGCCATGTATTTCAAATATGTATTGATCGAAACAGGTATAACCATTGCCAATGAACTGTAAATAGAATTAGCATAGATTAATGACCTGTAGCTGGCTGTAATGATCACACCAGGAATACATGTCATGTCACCAACACCTGCAAAATGAATTGCCAGAGGGAACAGTAAGTGGGCATAGAAGGGAAAATATCAGCAAGCCATTGCCACACAGATTACAACCAAAGTCATAGAAATGTAAAGTTACACTGTTCTACCTGTGTGTCATTGGAAGTATTGCCGGATCACAGATGTTCTGTTGTCCTCCTCCTCATCCTCTGCCTCCTCATCCTCACTGTCCACAGGGTCCACTGCTGGCACATGGGCATCTCCAGTCTCCTCGTCCTACAGAAAAGGGACATGGCATATGAGGGCCAGGTTATGCACCATGCAGCATGCCACTTCTATCTGGCGACCTTCTTGGGTGAGTAGCACAGGGATCCACCTGTCAGATGGAGGCACCGAAACCTGGCTTTCAGGAGGCCAAAGGTCCTTTCAATTATCCTTCTGGTTCGCCCATGTGCCTCATTATAACGTTCTTCTGCCCTTGTCCTGGCATTCCTCACAGGGGTCACCAGCCATGAAAGGTTTGGGTAACCAGAGTCAACTGCAAATATTGAGAGACAACATTTAGCCACACACTATCCTATATGGCCAACACCATACCCATACACCAACATTTACTGGGTGGGAACTAGGGCTCACCTATCAGCCACACCCGTGCCTCTGTAGTTGGGCCATCACATTTAGGATGCTGCTGTTCCTCAGGCAAAGGCATCATGCACCGACCCAGGATACTTAGCATTGACGTGGGAGATGTACTGGTCTGCCAAGCACACCATCTGAACAGCCATGTAGTGAAAACTCTTATGATTCCTGAACACCTGTTTATTCTGCCGGGGAGGGGGGGACAAATGCAATATGTGTTCCATCAATTGCACCAATTATGTTGGGGATATGTTCCATTGCATAAAACTCGGCCTTCACTGTGGCCAAATCCTCAATCTGGGGGAAAACAATGTAGCTGCACATGTGTTTTATCAGGGCAGACAACACTCTTGTCAGCACGTTTGAGAACATTGACTGTGACATTCCTGCTGCCAAGCCCACTGTCACTTGGAAAGAAGCAGTTGCCAGGAAATGGAATACTGATAACACTTGAAGAAGAGGGGGGATCCCAGTGGTGTGATGGATAGCAGATATAAGGTCAGGCTCCAATTGGGCACACATCTCCATGATTGGGATCCTGTCAAGTCTATAGGTGAGGATAATGTGCCTGTCCTCCAGTGTTGCCAAGTCCACCAGGGGTCTGTACACGGGGGTAGGTCTCCATCTCCTTTTCATCTGCAGCGGTAGGAATCTAAGGGACACAAGAGTGAGGAGCTGGTCACAACCTGAACAATTGAGCTACAAGAGTAGTTTGCATTCTGGAAACATGTAGTGGGTCAGTGTGATTTGTCCAGTATGTGCTAATACCTCTTGTGACGCAGCATTATTCCAGAGGCCTGCCCCCCCTGAAATGGCATCCGCCTGTGTGGAGGGACAGGTGGAAGTGAGGTAATTCCGCTGACGTTGTGCGCCGTTGCAGGAGGCGGTCGGGAACCGCCGTGCAACTCCTCATTGGTTAACATTGTGCCCTTTGGGGTACAGTGGCGAATGAGGATCTATGTCAGAGGTGACGGTATGCACCGCCGCAGACATGACCGCCATTTTCTATCATATTCCTCACTTGCTACCTGACCTTCCATAGGAGAGGACCTACACTGCATGTTCTGCTGTGACCTGTGTCTGGAACCTACCATGGCCCGTGTAACCGGCGAAAGGGCCCCAGGAGTTGGAGAGACTGGTAGATGGGGTCCTACCCCAGTATGGACTGCTGTATGGGCCTCCAGACCAACAGGTGAGTACACTGTGGGCACGATGCATGTGACATGAATGCATGGAGTGGTGTGTGTGAAGGCCTCGTGTAAGGGGTGTGGTACAGGTTGTGCGCTGGGTGTGTCTGTGTGTGCCAGTGCTGACGGAAACAGGTATGGTGAGACATATGTGTAACAGGCTGGACTTGTTGTTTAATGGTATTTCCCTGTATGTATTGCCTCTAGGGTCAGCACCCATCAAAAGAAGGGTATATGGCATGCCATTGCCAATGAGGTGCGGATCCTGGGGGTTTATGGCAGACGGGGTACCCACTGTCACAAACGGTGGGAGGACCTAAGACGCTGGGCACAGAAGACGGCAGAGGCTCAGCTGGAGATGGCCTCCCAACGAGGAAGGGGTGCCCACTGAACCCTGACCCACCTGATGGCCCGCATACTGGTGGTGGCCTATCCAGAACTGGATGGGCACTTGAGGTCATCACAGCAGCCACAAGGGGGTGAGTACAGTGCCCATCATTACAACTTACAAATTGTAGGGTGGTATCGGGGTGGTGGATGTGTGTCAGTGGGTGCCCCTAGGCCAGGCCTGACTTTGCAGCATAGGTTCACTGGTGGCTAGGGTTCTGAAGGGATAAACCTGCTACCTAGCTCGTAGTCATCCACTACTGGCCAGGGCTGCGGGGGTCTCAGGTGTGCTGCAGTTGGCGGTGTGTGCTCCTCCCTATGCCTTGGAGGCTAGCAATATCAGTGGTGGTGCAATGCATAGTGCGTAGGCCTGTTCCCTGTGTGTGAGGGTGCTGGTACGCCAACGGTGGTGTTAGTGCAGCCATTGACCCAGTGTATACTTTGTCTCGCTCCCCCACTTTCTTGTTTTGTCATCCTGTCCTTATGTGCATTAGCATCATCTGGTGGAGAAGCAGAGGCACCGGCGATGGAGGGAGCTGCATCCCACAAGATCCAGGAGGCAGAGTCCACCGACGGTGAGGGCACCAGTGGGACAGAGGGCAATGGGAGCACTACGGTGGAGACTGGAGGGGATACTTCAGATACAGATACCTCCTCCAATGGAAGCTCCCTGGTGGTGGTGGACACTTCTGTGACCACCGCAGCTACAGGTACAGCTGCCACCCCATACCAGCACCCCCCTCCCAGCAGCCCCTCATTGAGTTGCCCGTGCTCACTCACCCTGGAGGGTGGGTTTTTCCTTCGTCCCAGGCACCTCAGGCCCTGTCCCAGTAAGACCTGCTGCCCTGAGTGAGGAGGCTATTGACCTCCTGAGATCCATCTCTGTAGGGCAGTCAACCATTGTGAATGCCATCCAGAGGCTGGCATACCAGATGCAACAATCTAATGCATTCCTGGAGGGCATTCACACTAGATTGGCGGCCCAACAGAGACCGATCCATGCTCTGGCCTCTTCTCTGATGGTAGCCATTGTCCCAGTTTCTACCATCCCCCCTCCAACTTCCACTTCCCAGTCTGTCTCCTCCACCCCAACCCATCCCAAGTAAACAGGCAGACGAGCATGCACACAAGACAACACCCAAGAGTGTCACAGGCAAACACAAGCACCACACTTCATCCCACAGGCACTCACACAAACACCATCCAGTTGCAGAGACAACAACATCCACTATTTCCACTGTCTCCTCCTCTTCCTCCTCCTCCACCTCCCACCTAGTTACGTCAACACTCACACCTGCATGCACTACATTATCATCCACTACCAGCATCATCACCACACCAAGCAGAACACACACCTCACTGGTAGACACCTCCACAACATCCATGCACACGTCCCCTGTGTCCTCTACCACTGTGTCTGTTCCACCCTCGTAAAGTACTCACACTCAAGCACTCAGACACCCAACAGCCATCCACCTCAGAGCAGAATACAGCCCATGCACCTGCACCCAAATCCAGCAGACAGACACCTCCAACAACCTCTCCCTCATCCTCCACTCCCATCCCTTCATCTTCCTGCCCCAAAGTCCCTAAAAACTGTTCCTATCCACCAATGACCTCTTTCCTACCCCTTCCTCCCGTCCTGCACGTATGGCCAGGGTATCGCGAACCCAGACAAACACCTCAGCCACACAGTCCACGGGCCCAGTTCCATTAGCAACCACTTGTGCTGGAAAGGACTCCAGGCCACATTTACTGAAGGGGAAGGAGCCTGCACCAGCAAGCCTAAAGGAGAAGGAGCCTGCACCAGCCAGTTTAAAGGGGAAGAAGCATGCACCAGCAGGCATGAATGGCAAGGAGCCTGCACCTGCCACCAGAAAGGGCAAGGAGCCTGCACCAGCAGGCAGGAAGACCAAGGAGCCTGCACCAGCAGGCAGTAGGCCAAGGAGCCTGCACCAGCAGGCAGGAAGGGCAAGGAGCCTGTACCTGCAGGCAAGAGGGTCAAGGGGCCTGGGCCAGCACCTGTGACCAAGCCCCCACCACCACGCATGGTTGTGCATCCATCCGAGGGTGCAGGGGATGTGGTGGAGCCTCCCCCTACCAGCAGCACCACCACAGTGCATCCATCCGAGGGTGCAGGGGATGTACAGGAGCCTCACCCCACCAGCATCAACACCACAGTGCATCCATCTGAGGGTGCAGGGGATGTGCATGAGCCTCCCCCCACCAGCAGCACCACCACAGTGCATCCATCGTTGGGTGCAGGAGATGTGCAGGAACCCCCCCTCCAGCAGCACCACCACAGTGCATCCATCCGAGGGTGCAGGGCATGTGCAGGAGCCTCTCCCCACCAGCAGCAACACCACAGTGCATCAATCCGAGGGTGCAGGAGATGTGCAGGAGCCTCCCCCCACCAGCAGCACCACCACAGTGCATCCATCCAAGGGTGCAGGGCATGTGCTGGATCCTTCCCCCACCACCAACACAGTGCAGCCGTCACCGCCAGGGGACGACATGTAATCCTGCATCCATGGGCTGCTGTGTGGCCTGTCTACTCCAGAACCAGTCGGCAAGACACCCACCTGAGAGACTGTGGCCTATCACTCCCCAGGACCAAGCACAGGGCATATTGCCCCCTTCAGAACCAGTGGGATATTCACCCACTTGAGAGACTGTGGCCTATCACTCCCCAGGACAAAGCACAGGACATGTTGCCCCTTCCAGAACCAGTGGGCAAGACACCCACCTGAGAGACTGTGACATATCACTCCCCAGTACCAAGCACAGGGCATGTTGCCCCCTCCAGAACTGGTGGTCTTGTTTCAGCTCCCAGTTGAGATGCACCCCTTCCCCCTAAGGTGTCTGCCTATTTACCAACTGATGCCCCTGCAGTGTTCTCTCCATGTTGATGCAGGTGACAAGTAGGGCCTTGGACTTTGGCCTGTGGCCATGTGGCCCACGCAAAATGAGGACTGGGCTATGTCCCTTGTTCTGTACATTCGCATATATCTGTTACATTGCCTAAATAATTATTTATACTGTGTTGATCTTATTACATTCACTTCGGTAAATTATTTTTGTCCTAGCATTCTTCTGCCAATTTGGTGGGGTTAGCTTGTTTTCTTGTGCAGCCGGTTGTGAGAATGGTGTGTGTGTGTGTGGGGTGTGTGTTGTGTGTGTGTGTGTCACTCTCGTTTTCCTCCCCCCCTCCCTTGTGTGCTAGGTGGCTGTACTCACCGTCATCGTCTTCACCAGTGTTGGTGTTTGTGGTGGAGCAGAACGTAGAATATCAGCGGAAAAACATGCAATTCGGGCTCCATGGCAGAGTGGTTGTTCACTGTGTCTCCAAAGGTGAGTCCTTTCACTTCTGTGCAGTGTTTCCGCCAGGCTTTTGATGCCATTGGTACCGCCCCGGAAAAGGTGGCAGAATGTCTGGTCATAATATGGTGGGCAGAACTTCTACCTGGCTTTAGCCGGCTACCGCTGTGGTGCCAGTTGTTTCCGGCCTGGCGGTCGGTATGGTACATTGGCTGTCTTTTGGAGAACATTCCGCCATGGTCATAATTTGGGGTAGTTACCACCAGCCAGTTGGCGGTATTACCACCACTTTATGACCGACCGCCAGGGTCGTAACGAGCGCCTATGCTCCTTTGAATCAGTGCCCAAATATTTTTAAATTAATATTTTGAGGTACGCTTTTTCTTTCCCGGCACCCCAGCGGCGAATTTTCATAACTTGCGAATGGCTGCCATTTTATTTAGCGTGCCACCTGCATCTAAATTTGTGACTAATGTTAGGAAAGCCTCTGAGCAACATCTTCCTTAAGGCCTGCAACCTCAATTCAATTTTTTATCATGAGTTCCATCCTCACATCAAATACAATTATGTAAGTTTCTTCTGTTGTATTTTTATCTCATATTCCTCACAGAATTGTTCTACTTTCCTCATACAGAACTTTGGGACCCATACCTTAGTGAGAGCCAGGAACATCCCTTGACCTTAATGATGTTCTTCTAATTTTTCATTTATAAGTCAGGGTTAGCAGTTACCTTGAATGTGATTTACTGCTAATACATTCTTTTAGAGGTTGCCACAATACGTTCTACCGTCCTTACTCTCTGCTCATGCCATCACCACCTTGTATGAGCAGGACACGATCCTTCCAGAAACTTTTCTATACTATGTTGCAATGGCTAGTGATCTACTTGCCACCGCTAAACCCACTTGTTCTAGCACAAAGTCTAAAAGGGTGAAAAATTGTCCTCCATCACCTATTATGCCATGTCACAATCTAGTCTTGGACACTCTCCTAGATGAGGGGTCTAAAATCTTTAATGTGTGAGGATCATTGGATCGTTATGGAGGGTAAAATGTTCAAAATGAAGCAACATGTTAATAATATTCAAGATGTGACCACCAAAATTCCCATTCTTGAACAAGAAATCAAAAACTCAACTTGCTTACAGAGGACCTTGAAAACAGGAATAGATGGAATAACCTTTGCATACACAGATCATTGGAAAACATCAAGGGCCCTGACTTTGCTGGATTTCTGAAGAAGTTCCTTCTACATCTTCTTGGTCTTCCTAATACACCTATTCTTATTATTTAAAGAGCTCACCATCTTAGTCATCGTCAATCTCACTTCTCCCAATCCATATGAATCATTATGCTATTTCTGGAATTCACAGATCATTTATGTGTTTTGAAAGTCACTAAGAAAAACATTACCTCAATTGGTCCAGCCACAACATCTTCACCTCTCAAGATCTCTCTGCTGCGACTAAAGCAAGAAGAAAGGGGTTTCTTGCCCTGCTACCTCAAATGAGACAGTTGAGCATCCGGTATGGTATCCTACATCTGTGTTTATGTGTAATTACCTATAAAGGCACCTCAAGATCATTTGACGATCCTATAAAGTCAAACATTTACACCCCATACTATGGGCATTAATGGCCAACAGTCTTAATAATTTTGGTTTGCGCCTGTTTTCTGTTACTTCACTCTCTTGAATATATGGCTTTTACAGCATGATTTACTTTTCATCTCTCTGCTGCTGTTCTCGCTCTGATGTTGACACGTTCCATGTTACTTCTCCATGCTCTTCTCCTCAGATCTGGATATGTATCCTAGATCTGCCTTTTCTTTCATTTGTTTATACTCTCCTTCTCCCTCCTATTTTTCTTCTCCCTTGATCCTTTGGTTTTAAATATTAATATGTTTGCATTTCTTCTGAGTATTATTGTTGATAATAAATTGTGTCATTTTATGTACCCTTTTGTTTTTGCAGCTTGTCATCCATATTCTTGTTCTCCTAAACCTGTTCCCCATTATGTCAAACTTTGTCTCGTGGAATGTTCGTGATCTGGGACACCCAGTTAAAAGACAAAAGGTACTTTCTCATTTGTCAAAACATAATTCACACATTGCCTTTTGTTATAGGAAACCCATTGTAATGATGTTGAGTTGCCTAAATTAAAACAGCAATGGATAATCCGTTTTTTTTCTCTCCAGCTATTGATCGCAAAGTTGGTGTTGCCGTACCATGTCATAAATCTCTAAAAGTACAGATCCTATCAACTGAATGTGATACTAATTGGCGGTGGGTTTGGTTACTGCCATTATTCACAACAAACATGTTTCTTTAATCAACAACTATGTCCCAGTCAAACCTGACCCTGATTTCTGGCATAATATTAAAGTAAAACTTGCTTCTATTGACAATCCCAATGTTATGGAAGCAGGTGATTTTAATATATGGTTGGTACCCTTTAAAGGACTGGAAATCCAAATGAATTTTTAAGCCTGACAGATCTCGTAAGGCATTCCAATCAATCATTACCACTCATCCATTATTTGAGGTTTGAAAAACTAGCAACCCTGATACATATGAATTTATGTTTTTTTCCAATGTTCATTATACCATGTCCAGAACTGATTATATTTTACTTACCAAACCCTTCTATACAAACATCAGAAACTGGGTCCATTTTTATCTTGGATCATGCCCCTGTTTTATCTTCCTTTGGTTAATGCACCAATAATTCCAAAGCTAGTCATTGGATATTTAATAATTGCCTGCTATCAGATCACCATTTTATAATAGAAGCCACTGCCTATCTAATGATGCCTCCACTTCTAACAATTGGGATGCTTTCAAAGCCTCTTTCAGGTTTTCACTATAGCTTACTCAGCTAAAAGGAAAAATAAGTTAAATTCCCAATACCCAACAATGCTTCCACAAATTAAAACACTTGAACCAGCTTACTTCACTTCTAAATCTCCCTACATTTTGCATGAATTAATTGCAGCTAAATCTAATCTCAACAAACTTGCTACCGCTGATGTATGTGCCATCTTAATTAAGGGTAAATTTAAGTTCCATAAAGGCCAAAATAAGGCTGGTAAAATGCTAGCTAATTACTTAAAAATTAAATCATAACATAAAACTAATGGACCCACTCATAGTGAGACTATTAACAAAATAGTGACCTCCGGCTCTGATATTTCCAATGCTTTCTGATCTTATTTACACCCCGTCAGAACCAAATGTACAAACATTCTTTAAACTGAAGGTGGAACCACAGCACTCAATGTAATTCTAAAGTACTGTAATGAACCCAAAAGAAGCCACAGAAATTCCAGTCTGGTCTAGTCTTTTTATTAGGTAAATGCCATTTTCTCCTTTTCTTTTTACAAAGTTGATAGAAATCAACGGTTTCAATCAGGAAAAACAGTCCTCCATTTGTCAAGTAACACATTGACAGCCAACATGTGACTTTTTCAAGGCTGCAAAGTACAGAGTATGCATTTAATATGAATAAGACTACATAAAATCATGGAACATGACATCCTATCACCACCATGTTCTTATAGAGTGAGTAAAAGCCAATAGCACAGAGGCTCATTCAAACAGTGCTCCCAAGTGTGGCATGTACAACAACAACATAAAACACCAAAAGCACTGTGAGCACACAGTGAATCAAAAAGTATACAAAAATTGAGGAAAACATGGGAAAGTGTCAAAGATTCACTGATGTAAAGAAAAAAAGTAAAGTAAGACTAGTACCAAAAAGAGACAGAACCTACCAGCAAGTAGCAAAAAGACAGGGTAGCAGCAGACTGTTAATGTGAAGTCACTCACATCAAAATAACTGTAATAAAGCATAAAAGACTTTAACCCTTTAGCAAACACAATAGTCACACACTGACCATATTAGAAAATGGGTGGATGGAACATAATATACCTGTTCACTTAAGTAAAGGTCCTTTGAGATATGTCTCAGTAGTACAGTAGCCAAATATCCACTTAACCTAATTCAAAGTATGCCAGTCAGGTCGATAATACAAAGCAGTCATACGGAATGATGATAAATAAACTCGAGGAGAGAATCGTGCGTCTTGCCGATTCGAGTGTCACCATGGAAAATACCAAGAAATGGTAGCACGCAATGAATATCAAAGTCAAATCATCATTAATCGAATTGTGCGTCTTGCTGATTCATAA
This sequence comes from Pleurodeles waltl, assembly GCF_031143425.1. Taxonomy (NCBI): domain Eukaryota; kingdom Metazoa; phylum Chordata; class Amphibia; order Caudata; family Salamandridae; genus Pleurodeles; species Pleurodeles waltl. The sequence continues at coordinate 107,424,019 of NC_090441.1, read as the reverse complement.
AACACGATGTAAATGTCAAGAAATAACAGCTCACAATAAATAACAAGATCAAAGTACAATAAAACGAATCGCGCTTCTTTTTGCCGATTCTTAAGCCACCATGTAAATGTCAAGAAATGATAGCGCGCAATGAACAACAAAGTTAAATCCTCATGAAACGAGTTGCACGTCTTGTCAATTCGTAAAAAAACATGTAAATGTCAAGAAATAGTAGCACGCAATGGACAACAATGTTTAAACACCATAAAACGAATCGCGCGTCTTGCCGATTCTTAAGCCACCATGCCAATGTCAAGAAATGGTAGCACGCAATGAATAACTAAGTCAAACCTTTATGAAACAAATCGTGCGTCTTGCCTATTTGTAAACTATCATATAAATGTCAAGAAATGGTAGCGCGCAAGTAATCTGTTACTCATTTAAGAATTAAAACCAAGAATATGAAAATTCTAAATAACGATCACCAATGAAGGATGAAGGGCAGAAGACTGGAAGTTCCAATAGGCCGCCGGGACAGGAACTCAGGAAGAAGCTGCTGCTCTGCACCGGGACCTCTGAATAGTGAGCACTGGGAGTTGGGCTGGCTCTCTTTTATAGAGTCTTGGCCCAGCCCCAGAACCACGCCCAGGCATGTTGCAGGGGAAAGTCTCTGGAAGGCCCTGGAAAGGGGCCACACCCTAACACACTCCGAAAACTTGCAGCAATACATTGCAAAGGAACAGTATTTGTAAGCATATTAAAAATAAGTTTTCAGGATTGAACTCTGAAATGTAAAAGGTTAAACCACAACATATCAGCACAATGCATAAATTAAGTTGTTTTGAGAGTGCTGGGTTTTTGCATTTTTGTCGCCAATAGAGCGCGTACTGCTCTGGTGTTGACACCAGTACAGGATGCCTACTACCTAGGTTGGAGCAATTTCACATCAGAACCCTGCCCAACATGGGACCTACCCTGCAATGTCAGCCCTGGCCTAAGGGCACCCAGAGGCCCACATCCCCCACCCAGATGCCACACCACCAGGCGTAAGTCGTAATGATGGGCACTGTACTCACCCCCTTGTTGCTGCTGTGATGCCCCCAAGCGCCCATCCAGCTCCGGATAGGCCACTGCCAGTATGCTGGCCATCAGGGGCATCAGCGTTCGATGGGCACCCCCTTGTTGGGAGGCCATCCCCAGCTGGGCCTCCACCATCCTCCGTGCCCAGCATCTCAGGTCCTCCCACTGTTTCCGACATTGGGTGCTCCGCCTGCCATAGACCCCCAGGGTCTGCACGTCCTTGAGGATGGCACGCCACATAGCCTTCTTTTGATGGGCGCTGACCTGCAGAGGAAATATACACAGGCCAAGGTATTAGTTAGACCATCCTGCCTGTTACACTCATGGCCCACCATAGCCCTTCCCATCCCCTTACGCACAGACATGGCCCTGCATACATGCTGCACGCTGCCCAGGGGACATCCACCAACCCCCCCTACACGAGGCCTTCACACACACCACTCCATGCATTGATGTCCCATGCATCGTGCTCACATGTTACTCACCTGTTGGTCTGGAGGCCCATACAGCAGTCTGTACTGGGGTAGAACCCCATCCACTAGTCCCTCCAACTCCGCCGAGGTGAAGGCCGGGGCCCTTTCCCCAGTCACACAGGCCATGGTAGGTTCCAGACACAGGTCACAGCAGCACATGCAGTGTAGGTCCTCTCCTGTTGAAGATCAGGTAGCAAGTGAGAGAGCAGATAGAAAATGGCGGTGACGTCCGCGGGTATGCATACCGTCACCTCCGGTGTACATCACCATTGGCCACTGTACCCCATAGGGCTCAATAGTAACCGGACCGCCTCCCGCAACTGCGCACAACGTCAGCGGAATTACCTCACTTCCACCTGTGCCTCCATACAGGACAGGCGGATGCCATTTCAGGGGGGGATAGGCCATAGATCATAACTGCGTCACAGATCACAATTGGACATTCAGGACATATGCCACCAATACATTAAAATATCACACCATGAAGTGAACTGTAGTGGCAACAATGTACATATTATGACTGACTCCTCAATCTTTTGCCCCATAGATTGCAACCGTTGTGGATGAATAGGAGATGGAGACTTCCCCCTGTATACAGACCCCTAGTGGATTTGGCAACAATGGATGACAGGCACATTATCCTCACCTACAGACTTGACAGGGCCACAATCACATAGCTGTGTGCTCAACTGGAGCCTGACATGATATATGCTATCCGTCACCCCACTGGGATCCCACCTCTTGTGCAAGTGCTATCTGTGCTCCATTTCTTGGCAACTGGTTCTTTCCAAGTGACAGTGGGCTTGGCAGCAGGAATGTCACAGCCATGTTCTCAATAGTGCTGACAAAAGTGTTGTCTGCCCTGTTGAAACACATGTGCAGCTACATTGTTTTCCCCAAGGTGGAGGAGTTGGCCACAGTAAAGGCTGACGTCTCTGCAATGGGACATATCCCCAACATCATTGGGGCGATTGATGGAACACATATTGCATTTGTCACCCCGTCAAAATGAACAGGTGTTCAGAAATCAAAAAAGCTTTTACTCGATAAATGTGCAGATGGTGTGTTTGGCAGACCAGTACATCTCCCACGTCAATGCTAAGTATCCAGGCTCGGTGCATGATGCTTTTATCCTGAGGAATAGCAGCACCCCAAATGTGATGGCCCAACTACAGAGGCAGATGGTGTGGCTAATAGGTGAGCCCTGGTTCCCACCCAGCAGATGTCAGTGAATGGGTATAGTGTCGGCCATAAGGGTTAGTCTGTGGCTAACAGTTGTCCAACAATATTTGCAGGTGACTCTGGTTACCCCAACTTCTCATGGTTACTGACCTCTGTGAGGAATCCCAAGACAAGGGCAGAGCAACGTTACAATGAAGCACATAGACGAACAAGAAGTATCATTGAACGTACCTTCGGCCTCCTGAAGGCCAGGTTTCGGTGCCTCCATCTAACAGTTGGATGCCTGTAATACTCACCCAAGAAGGTCTGCCAGATAATCGTGGCATGCTGCATGTTGCATAACCTTGCCTTGAGACGCCATTTGCCTTTTCTGGAGGAGGAGGAGGCTGGAGATGGCCAAGTGGCAGCAATGGACCCTATGGAAAGTGAAGATGAGGAGGCAGAGGATGAGGATGAGGACACAGGAACTGCAATGATTAGACAATACTTCCAATGACACACAGATAAGACAGTGTAACTTTACATTTCATTGAAGGTTTTTTGTTTGACATTGTCACTGACAGGCTATGATTTCCCACTTATATACCCACTTACTATACCCTTTGCATCTTTTTGCAGATGTAGGTGCCCCACTATCACTCCTGGTGTGTTCACTGCTGCCAACTACAGGTTTTTCCTATGTATACATTACTGTAAGTTGAATTGCAATGTTTAAACTTTGTTAAATGAGTACATACTTAAATCATTTGACATACTCCATACTTATATTTTTTCAAAGTGTGTTTATTGCAGTGCTCTGAAGAAAAGGGGGAAGTGCAATGGGCTGGGGTGATGATGGAGGAAAGTCCAGAGTAGAGTCTAGTCTATTTGTAGCATAGGTACATTGTCCAAGGGGGCAAAGGAAGGTGAGCAATGGCAGTTCAAGATGAACAGGGTGACAGAGTGGAAAACAAGGGTGACAATCAGGAGAGTCTTGTTCCCTGGTGGGGGTCTTGTCAATAGTCTCTGGCTTCTGCCTGGATCGCAGAGAATGTTTGTGGGGTGGTTCTCCTTCTGCAGGGGGAGGGGTGCCGGTGGCCTGTTGGTCCTGTTGCGGGACCTCCTGTCCACTAGTTGCAGCGGAGGTGGATGGCTGTTCATTAGTGTGGCTAGTGGCAGGGGCCCGCTGGTTTGACACTGCCTCCCTCATAATGTTGACCATGTCTGCCAGCACCGCTGCAATGGAGACCAGGGTGTTGTTAATGGCCTTCATGTCCTCCCTGAGCCCGTGATACTGTCCCTCCTGCAGCCGCCTGTTCTCCTGCATGTTGACCAGGATCTGGCCCAGCGTATCCTGGGAATGTAGGTATGCTCCCAGGATCGCGGTGAGTGCCTCCTGGAGAGTCGGTTCCCTGGGCCTGTGCTCCCTCTGGTGCACAGCAGTCCTCCCAACTTCCCTGTTGTCCTGTGCCTCTGTCCCCTGAACCGTGTGCCCACTCCCACTGACCCAGTTCCCTGATTGTCTTGTGTTTGTGGTGTGCCCTGGGGTCCCTGTAGTGGTGGACACACTGCTGATTGACGTGTCTTGGGGACAGAGGTATGGGTCCACTGGGTGGGTGCTGTGGTGGTGTTTCCTGAGGGGGGAGGCTCTATGGTGGTATGTAACTGTGCTTGGGTAACCGACTGTCCAGAGGTCCCTGATGGGCAAGTTTGGTCCATTCGGATCCAGGTGAGCAGAATCGCTGTCATCATTGTGGGCCTCTTCTGTGGAGGGACTGGATGTTGCCGGTGACATTGGCTGGGATACCTGTGGGGATGTAAATGCAGTGTTATTATTTCTGTGTGTGACATATTGTGCATGGGTGGGTTGCACTCTATGGTTGTTAGTTCCCTGGCAGCTTTACCTTGTGTGAGTTGTTATGTGGTGGGATAGGTAATTCTCTTTAGTGTGCATGCTTTAGTGATAGGTGTCCATGCAGGTCTATGAGTAGTGTCCATGCATTGGTATGGCATGCTGGGCTTGCCATTGGGATGAGTGGGTTGTGATGGTGGGGTGTGTGGGAGGTGGTGGAGTGATGAGGTTGGGGGTATGTGATGGCATGCAGGATTAGGGGGTGATAGTAGTATAGAGTTGACTTACCAGAGTCCAGTTTTCCTACTACTCCGGTTAGGCCCTCATGATGCATGATTGCCAAGACTTGCTCCTCCCATGTTGTTAGTTGTGGGGGAGGAGGTAGGGGTCCACCGCCAGTCCTCTGTACAACGAGTTGGTGTCTTGCTGCAATGGAATGCACCTTCTTCCGTAGGTCGTTCCACCTCTTCCTGATGTCATCCCTGGTTTTTGGGTGCTGTCCCACGGCGTTGACCCTGTCCACGATCCTCTACCAGAGCTCCATCTTCCTAGCAATGGATATCTGCTGCACATGTGATCCAAAAAGCTGTGGCTCTACCCGGATGATTTCCTCCACAATGACCTTTAGCTCCTCCTCAGAGAATCTGGGGTGTTGTTGTGGTGCCATGGGTGTAGTGTGAGTGGTGTGGGTGAGGGTGTGTAGGGTGATGTGTTGGGGTGTGTGATGTAAGGTGCGTGGGTGGTGTATTGGTGAGGGTGGCATGGGGCTCTGGTTGTGTGTGTGCTCTTGCTGTCTCTCTCTGTTGACAATGATTTGTATTCATAAGCGGTTGTGGGTAAAGTTGGTGTGTGTTTTATAGTCGTGTTGGTGTGTGGGTGTGGTGTGTGTATGGGTGTCATGTTTGTGTAGTTGAATTGTCCAATGTTGTGTTGTTTTGTATGTGTGTGTGTGTATTTTGAACGCGGCGATATGCACTGCCAATGGTTTACCGCCATTGAATGTCCACTGTGGTGATTCGTGGGTCATAATGTTGTGGCCGTTGTTCTGTTGCCGTTACGGTGTGGGTTTTGATACAACCAGTTTATCACTGACATTTGGGTTGGCGGACTTGTGTCTGTGGCTGTTTTGTGACAGATTGGTATGTGTGTGCCATAATATGATGAACGGATATCCACCGCGGCAGCAGTATGTTGGCGGCCTTCATCATGGCGGTAAGCGGGATTTGCCGCCAAGGACATAATGAGGGCCTGTGTGTGTGCCAGTCCAGATGACTAAAATGACGTCTATGTACCTTCACCAGTACAAAATTTGTTGCAAATGAGCTGTGGACAATAAGACCATAAATTATTTTTCTCAAAATGTCCCATGTAGAGATTGGTATACAAAGGTGAAAATTTAGCCCCCATTGCACTCCTTGTGTCTGTCTGTACCAATTACCATCATGTATGAAGACATTGTGTTACAGAAGAAGTCTAGTCAGATCTAGTAAAATCTCCATATGTTCATATAGGGTCGCAAGACCTGCAATGTAAGAAAACCGATGCACCATGACCTGCACTGTAACCAAACTGATGCACCATGACCTGCACTGTAATCAAACTGATGCACCCTGACCTGCACTGTAACCATACTGATGCATCATGACCTGCACTGTAACCAAACTGATGCACCATGACCTGCACTGTAAACAAACAATGCACCATGATCTGCATTGTAACAATGTCTGCATACTTCAAAGTGTTCATTCCAGAGTTATTAGGCCCTTTTCTAATGGGATTGACGTTTATAGGGAGCTCACATCAAAAGTAAAAAACATACAATCCCCCGTCCAGTCTACATCCTCTAGTTGACTTAAAAGATCTTACAACTGAAGATCTGTCAAGTCATGTTGCACCTTTTTACAGAACGGAGGTCGAGAACAGGAACCAAAGATGTCCGCCATTCAGGCAGACAGTGAAGTTGCCGCTCTAGTGTTGCCTTAGCCCAGTTGCTAGGATACGCGCACGAAGCCTGAGTGCTTCGCACTTCAACTGCGTTTTGACATGAGTCAGGTGTTCAGAGGAAGAGCGCATCTGTGAAGAAACATTCTGTGAGGAAAACACATCTTGCCTGTATTGTGATTAAGAAAGAGAATACAAGCGTCTCACCGAACGAAACCCTAAGAAGCAACATTCTGAAAAAAACAAACTTATTTGAAGATTTGGTGATAGCTCTGTGGTAAGGAAGAAATACAACAATTCAAAGAGCTTTTAGAGAAAATATTTTAAAAAAGAAATATTAAAGACTCAAATAATATAGCATGCTTGACATAACCAACTAAATCAAGAAACGCTATACAGCCAATGTTTATTTTTATTTCCCTTACGAGGAAAAAAATAAGAGACAGTTAACTAAGAGGTTATTCCTCCTTGCCTGAATTTGAGATAATAATTAACTATATATATATATATATATCTATAGCAACATTATTGAGTGAAGGAGAAGAAAAGTTTGCAGAGGAAAAAGACTCAAAAAATCTCTCAGTGGAGAAGCGAACAATTCATCTATTTGAACAGAGAGAGTTTATTTTCTAAAGATTTTTTTTTAATTTTAATAACAACAATAAGATAAATAGAGAGAGAGGCAATTTCCCAGAGAGCAACAGGTGGAGTGATTATAGTATTGCTGGATAGCAACGAATAGTTGATAAGCTAATTGGTATGTTATCGTGTGTCCTTATTAATTGTGACAATAATCTTTCAGGTGCCATTCATCAGCTAAACTAACAGTGAGGTGGCAGTCCGTGCCTTAACGAAGCATCATCTCTGAGGCAGTTTCTCTAAATCACAATCCCCTTTCCCCTTCCAGGGTGCTCAAAACAGATATTAGTTTTGTTCCAATCTTCTGCTCCTGAGGAAATCAACTCCAGGTATCTGACAATGGTGGAGGTAAATCCTTGTATTCAAGGGACAAAATTAATAAAATTTCTTGTATGTCCCTGATAGGTCTATTATATTTCAATCTAGAATGGTTGCCCATAGTATCTATACAATGTTTATCCATGAAATACTTTTTCAGTTTCATACGGCTTACAACTTTAAACAGATCAAAATATTTCTTTGTATAGTCTAGCTGAAAAGTAGGACAAAAGTCTAAACCCTGCCTTGGTACATTTATTTGGTCAGTAGACATTGATACAGAGGAGAGATTAATCACTTGTACAGTATCTTGGGAGGGGCAGAGGTGGAATTAGCCAAAGTTGAGGAACTTGCACTCAGGTCCTTTGGTTCTAGGAAACTGATCTTGTCACCATTCTCTCCCTTTTGTTTGTTTCTGCTGTGTTTGCCAACCCTCCTGGCTTTCTGGTATTTATGTTAGACTTGTTGTAATTTTGGCTTGTCCCTTTCCTGTACCTTTCTAGTTCTCCTAAAAAGGAATAACAAGTACCCCCTACTGGTGGTGCTGCATTAACAGCAGCCTCTTCTGGTGGTTTGACCCCCTCTCTTGAAACACTAGAAATGTCAGTCACACTATTGGAGATGGATACACTATTATTCCCCTCCATTGATCTTACAGACTGAGTGGTAATTTTGACGTCATCAAATTTTCAGGCAAATGTAAAGATACAACCACTGTGGTAATCATTGTCACCCTTCCTGGGTTTTTTCCAACTTTTTTTCTTTAATTTATAGTTGGTGTACATTGACTACTTCTTTGAGAATATTGCAAATGTTTTCAGTAACTTCTGGTAAATACAAGTTTTAAATTTCCTGTTCTAGAGAAGTGATCTCTAATGACAATTTATCTGTTTTCCTTTCGGCATGCCAAATGAAGATGTTAATCATGCCGACACAGGATGACAGAATCAGATGTTCCCATTCCCCCCAAAAGATCCGGGGCTAAGTCATCAAAGAATGGAAAAATAATCACCCGGAGTATACAAGAAACTTGTTTCAGCTCTAGTTATCTCTTCAGGGTGGTGGCATCCCACCATCTGGAGAGCTCCTGTTTTTTTAAGGCATTCCAGTCTAATACATTTTTTTTGGATCTTCCTGTGTCTGCCCAATGTTACTTTCCTTGGCAACCACTAGGCCTGGGAAGAGTGTGCGGAGTCGTGCTATGCAGAACTCTGCGGAGTGGTAAAAAAAACTCTGCTGCGCTATGCGGAGTTCCGCTAGTAGGTAGAGTTCTTCGTTGGGCCCTTTTGAAATGCGTTTGAAGTCACACGCAATGCGAAGTGCATACTCATGTTCAAAATCTGATGCGAACTCCACCACTTGGTTGACAAGGGCGTGGCTATCTTGTTTTTCACTCTGTTTATAGTGCTGGGACTTCTACGTCTATCTGCCCTTAATCTTTGCAATACTTCATTTACCCCTATTTTTTTAATTATTGTATTTGTCTTTTTGTGTCTCATTATTTTTACGTTGTTTTATTTTTTGTGTGCTTTTTATAACTTTTTGTATTTTTGTTTATTTTTCCCTTTTCCTTCCTTTTCCTCCTGTTTCTTTTTCTTTTCTCCTACCCTACCCACTCAGCACCATGTCAGAGCAGCAGCGGTTCAACACTTGTTTTTAATGTACAGCGCCACATTCTCTCCATGCTGGCCGCAGGTGGTAGGTCTCAGAGCGGTTATCCCCCTGACGGAGTGTCGGCAGTCCTGGGCTAGTTTGCACCAGTTAGTCAGGGCCACCACCCAGGTCCAGCGCACCACCCAACTGCTGATGCAACGCTGGGTGGATATTGCTTGACCTGCTAGAAGCGGAGATCCCGTGAGTGAGTATTATATTTTATTTGTGTTTGTGTCTACAATGCTAACTTTTTTCCAAATAGCATGCAGCTTCCACTCAGAGGTAAGTTACATTTCGTTTATGTTAGAATAATATTTATTATGTGATCCAGTTATAGCTAGCCAGGTGCTCAGTGCTACATCATTGATTTTGATACTCATAGGTAGGTACTCGCTTTGATGATTATTTAAGAAGCCATTGTAATCGAGACTCCTCTGTCCTTCTACTCATTCCATAGTGTGAGCTAGCGTTCTCTGTCACTTTATGTAGCACGTACAGTCCCAAGCAATTTCACATTGATGTGAGTATGCATGCATTGCAAAAAAGGGAGACAGAGTAGGTCCATCTCGGGGCTTGAGAAATGAGAATAAAATGAAAGATCATTCATTGCAATGCATTAGTTCTAAATGTAGATTTTCTTAAGGAAATTCGATATAGGAGTATAGCCACCTCAACAATAGTTGATCATACAAGTATAGTACCATAGGTGATCTAATTTAAGTACAATGTTATTGCATTTGGCTGTTATATAATAATTTTGTGGAGATTAACGGTACCACTGATGTGTTTTTTAATCTTCTTTCTAATCTTACATCAGCACACCCCAAGAGCAAGAAGAAGAGCACTGCACCTGTGGATCCAGCAGGAGTTGGGGATGTGCCGACCACCAGTGCCAATGCTGATGGCTCTGCTCTTCACCGGAAAATCCTAATATTTCATATTATTATTAATTATTTCCCTAACTTATACCTCTCCCCAGTTTTATAGTGCTTTTAATTTTGGCTTGATTTAAATTTTCTATACTGTCTCCCTTTTTTCCAACTCCCTATCCAAGTTTTGTTAAATTAATTCCTGTTATCTCTGCATTATTTTTCTTTCCTGTCTTTCATTGACCATTTTGTGTTTCACCCCTTCATTGCTCTTCAATGAGTCCAAGTCATCATCAATCATAAGCTATAACTCTGCCCCTCTATTACATGATTCTTTTGGTTGGCTTGTCTGCTGCTCTATTACGTAAAGCTTTTAGTTAGCTTGTATACCTGGCTTTTCTAATATTCCAACAAAATGCCCAGAGTTATATTTTTGACAGAAGATACTGCAGTCCCAACCGAACTGTAAGGACTGTGGTTAAATGTTTTAAATTTTAAATCTTAAGAATGGGATCCGGCATCAAAAAACTGTATTTTATAGCCACGCCAACCACCAGTGACATAGGGGGAGCCGGCTCAAGTTCAACCGCTGCAGGAGCAGGTGGAGCAGGGGGAGGCGCAGCGGCAAGGATGGGCGCTGATAAATCAAATTGCTTGCTTATTTACAATTAAGGTTACTCATTAGCTACAAGAGTGTTTTCATGATTGGATTCATGAATCCTATGCATTACAGCTACAGCGGTAGTTGGGTTACTTATGGCCTCTTCCAGCTGCAACTCAACAAAAGCACAAATAATGTATGCTAAAAATGATGGCATGATGTGAATGGGAAAGAACGGAAAGTTAAAAGAAAAGGATGTGTGAAAAGAGTAATAGGAAAGGATGCATGGATGGATGGAAAGAATTTCTGATGGAGGGGGGACCAGTGAGTAGAGTATGACTAATACGTGCCCGATTTGATTTCAAGTTTGGCGTAGGCGATACTCTGTGACAAACGTGACAAATACAATGTAAATAGCCCACTTCTTTCCCTGTAGTGCAGTGCATCATTTTCCCCCTCATCTACGTACTGCAGACAGGAAAATAAATCTGCTTTTTTTGTATACATGTGTGATGTATCTTATTTATTGATCTGCATCTTGCCAGGGTAGAAACTAAACCACATGAGAGGCATGTGGGGAAAAGCATGGCCATTGGAATTAAAGATAGATATTTGTCAGCTACAGCTGCTCAAGCTGCAGACAGTAGCAAAGTACTTGAAGCACTGGTTAGCATGCCTTCATAAATTTGGCACAGCAACTTGTACTCCATAGTGCATAATGCCTTGCTCATCATAATGAGAGGTAATTATTTTAGATTTTTTCACTAAATGTGACTAATTAGTGTCTAGAAAAGTCTTTAAAACAAAAAAATGAAATCATCAGCTTTATAATCTGGTCTTATTCTGCCTTAACTCTTTTCTACCAGACAGTTAGTGCTTCTTAAGTGAGGTATGTGTAGGTAAACAAATAAAATATTGGCCTTTTGACTCTCCTAATCATAAATAATAAACACATCAAATTCCATCTCCCCTAGGGGATCAGCAATATAGTGCTACTATGCCAGAGTATCACTCCAACTAGGCAGGAGATATTGGGTCGTCTATGGCAGCAGAAGCTGGGGAACATTTGGGCCAGCACTTGGTGATCCTGGAGGAGGAAGAGGCTGAAACAGCTGCCTTGGACCCAAGACCCAGCAGACAAGCACGCCAGACCCCAGGCTCCAAGCCACTACATTGATGGCATTTCCTCAAGCTGTCAGGGTCCCTGACTGCACCTGCTGCTCCACCCTCCCACTTTACCAGGGCATTTCAAAGAGACATCCTGCAGCGGATGAACCATTTGGAGAGACAGCTTGCCAGGATAGAGCAGGGCATCAACCAGCTCTGGATCCATATAGACAGTGCTCTTTTTAAAGCCTTTTTTCATTTTTTTGTTTTTGGGGGACAGGGTTATATTTGTTCAAGGAGAGGGGTGGGACTGTTGTGAGTGGAGAGGGAGGGTTTTATATATGTAAAGAATAAAGGGGATATTATTTTTCTACTTGATTTGTGTCTCAAATCTCTATTTTGGTGTTTTAGACTTTTAGGCCCGTATTTATACTTTTTTAGCGCCGCATTTGCGCCGCTTTTTTGACGTAAAAGCAGCACAGACTTACAAAATACAATTGTATTTTGTAAGTTTGCGCTGCTTTTGCATCAAAAAATGACGCAAATGCAGTGCAAAAAAAGTATAAATATGGGCCTTAGTTTGCACTGCTGTCTTTTAGTGTAGCCTGTTATTTTTAAATTGCTACAAAAAGTGTTTGTAATTTACTTAGACCTTTGCTCTATTGCCCTCTGCAACTAATATTGACACTAGGGGATGATTGCCTTGCCTATTTTGCCTACAAAAGCTTAGTACACATAGACAGCATCTTCTTCAGTAGGAGTTAAATATTAACTAAACAAGTTCACTTCAATCCACAATACTTTGCCTACCTGAATAGAAGAAGTGAGGGAGTCTTCTTCTTTCTGTAGGGTTTTTCCAAGATGGCATCTGGTGGTAGGTAGTAGTAGTAGCAGGCTAGCACACTAACAGGGAAGACAGAACTTGAGAGAAAGCATCACCCACCAATGCAAACTCCAACTATAGGATTAATCAAAGGGTTAGCCATCACTGTCAACTCAATTGAAAGAAAATAGAGATTTAGTGGGTCATCATCATATATTATAACTGTAGGAAGACTGAAACCCGATTACCACAATGACAATATTGACACACAGCAAAGAAGAAGACCTGATATGATAATAATACATAGGAATATCAATTTCTTCTGAGCAATGGTGGGAGCTATAGTGTAATGAAACTAAACTTAGAAAATGAGATCATGGAGTCAGAAGTGGGCTCAGACTCAAGACTGTTTGGACCAGAATAAACAGTGATGGAACACACACACAAGGCATGAATGAAGATATTGTTGTGGCCGGTGTAGGAGGCTGGACTGGCTTGTAGTGAGTACCAAGGGGTACTTGCACCTTGCACCAGGCCCAGTTATCCCTTATTAGTGTATAGGGTGTCTAGCAGCTTAGGCTGATAGATAATGGTAGCTTAGCAAAGCAGCTCAGGCTGAACTAGGAGACGTGTGAAGCTACTACAGTACCACTTAGTGTCATATGCACAATATCATAAGAAAACACAATACACAGTTATACTAAAAATAAAGGTACTTTATTTTTATGACAATATGCCAAAGTATCTTAGAGTGTACCCTCAGTGAGAGGATAGGAAATATACACAAGATATATATACACAATAGCAAAAATATGCAGTATAGTCTTAGAAAACAGTGCAAACAATGTATAGTTACAATAGGATGCAATGGGGAAACATAGGGATAGGGGCAACACAAACCATATACTCCAGAAGTGGAATGCGAACCACGAATGGACCCCAAACCTATGTGACCTTGTAGAGGGTCGCTGGGACTATTAGAAAATAGTGAGAGTTAGCAAAATAACCCACCCCAAGACCCTGAAAAGTGAGTGCAAAGTGCACCAAAGTTCCCCTAAGGACAAAATAGTCGTGTTAGAGGGAGAATGCAAGGAAAACACAAATCAGCAATGCAACAACGATGGATTCCTGTCTGAAGGTACCTGTGGAACAAGGGGACCAAGTCCAAAAGTCACAAGCAGCTCGGAGATGGGCAGATGCCCAAGAAATGCCAGCGGTTGGTGCAAAGAAGCTCTTACTAGGCTGAAGAACTGTGAATACTGCAGGAACGACCAGGGCTAGAGACTTCCCCTTTGGAGGATGGATCCCCCACGCCTTGGAGAGTCGTGCAGAAGTGTTTTCCCGCCGGATGGACGCCAACAAGCCTTGCTACACGCAAATCGTGCGTTTGGCGTTTTTGGACGCTGCTGGGGCCCAGGAGGGACCAGGAGGTCGCAAATTGGACCTGCAGAGAGAGGGGACGTCGAGCAAGACAAAGAACCCTCACTGAAGCAGGTAGCACCCGGAGAAGTGCCAGAAACAGGCACTACGAGGATGCGTGAAACGGTGCTCGCCGAAGTTGCACAAAGGAGTCCCACGTCGCCGGAGACCAACTTAGAAAGTCGTGCAATGCAGGTTAGAGTGCCGTGGACCCAGGCTTGGCTGTGCACACAGGATTTCCGCCGGAAGTGCACAGGGGCCGGAGAAGCTTGCAAAGTCGCGGTTCCCAGCAATGCAGCCCAGCGAGGTGAGGCAAGGACTTACCTCCACCAAACTTGGGCTGAAGAGTCACTGGACTGTGGGGGTCACTTGGACGGTGTCGCTGGATTCGAGGGACCTCGCTCGTCGTGCTGAGAGGAGACCCAAGGGACCGGAGATGCAGCTTTTTGGTGCCTGCGGTTGCAGGGGGAAGATTCCGTCGACCCACGGGAGATTTCTTCGGAGCTTCTGGTGCAGAGAGGAGGCAGACTACCCCCACAGCATGCACAAGCAGGAAAACAGTCGAGAAGGCGGCAGGATCAGCGTTACAGAGTTGCAGTAGTCGTCTTTGCTACTATGTTGCAGGTTTGCAGGCTTCCAGCGCGGTCAGCGGTCGATTCCTTATCAGAAGGTGAAGAGGGAGATGCAGAGGAACTCGGCTGAGCTCATGCATTCGTTATCTAAAGTTTCCCCAGAGACAGAGACCCTAAATAGCCAGAAAAGAGGGTTTGGCTACCTAGGAGAGAGGAAAGGCTACTAACACCTGAAGGAGCCTATCACAAGGAGTCTCTGACGTCACCTGGTGGCACTGGCCACTCAGAGCAGTCCAGTGTGCCAGCAGCACCTCTGTTTCCAAGATGGCAGAGGTCTGGAGCACACTGGAGGAGCTCTGGACACCTCCCAGGGGAGGTGCAGGTCAGGGGAGTGGTCACTCCCCTTTCCTTTGTCCAGTTTCGCGCCAGAGCAGGGGCTAAGGGGTCCCTGAACCGGTGTAGACTGGCTTATGCAGAATTGGGCACATCTGTGCCCAACAAAGCATTTCCAGAGGCTGGGGGAGGCTACTCCTCCCCTGCCTTCACACCATTTTCCAAAGGGAGAGGGTGTCACACCCTCTCTCAGAGGAAGTTCTTTGTTCTGCCATCCTGGGCCAGGCCTGGCTGGACCCCAGGAGGGCAGATGCCTGTCTGAGGGGTTGGCAGCAGCTGCAGAGAAACCCCAGGAAGGGCAGTCTGGCAGTACCAGGGTCTGTGCTACAGACCACTGGGATCATGGAATTGTACCAACAATGCCAGGATGGCATAGAGGGGGCAATTCCATGATCATAGACATGTTACATGGCCATATTCGGAGTTACCATGGTGAAGCTACATATAGGTAGTGACCTATATGTAGTGCACGCGTGTAATGGTGTCCCCGCACTCACAAAGTTCAGTGAATTGGCTCTGAACAATGTGGGGGCACCTTGGCTAGTGCCAGGGTGCCCTCACACTAAGTAACTTTGCACCTAACCTTTACCAGGTAAAGGTTAGACATATAGGTGACTTATAAGTTACTTAAGTGCAGTGTAAAATGGCTGTGAAATAACGTGGACGTTATTTCACTCAGGCTGCAGTGGCAGGCCTGTGTAAGAATTGTCAGAGCTCCCTATGGGTGGCAAAAGAAATGCTGCAGCCCATAGGGATCTCCTGGAACCCCAATACCCTGGGTACCTCAGTACCATATACTAGGGGATTATAAGGGTGTTCCAGTAAGCCAATGTAAATTGGTAAAAATGGTCACTAGCCTGTCAGTGACAATTTGGAAAGAAATGAGAGAGCATAACCACTGAGGTTCTGATTAGCAGAGCCTCAGTGAGACAGTTAGTCACTACACAGGTAACACATACAGGCACACTTATGAGCACTGGGGCCCTGGGTTACCAGGGTCCCAGTGACACATACAACTAAAACAACATATATACAGTGAAAAATGGGGGTAACATGCCAGGCAAGATGGTACTTTCCTACACAACCCCCCCCCAAACGAAGGACAATAAGACTAGCCATTACCTGATGAGTCTTCATTGTCTAAGTGGAAATATCTGGAGAGTCCATCTGCATTGGAGTGGCTACTCCCAGGTCTATGTTCCACTGTATAGTCCATTCCCTGTAGGGATATGGACCACCTCAACAATTTAGGATTTTCACCTTTCATTTGTTTTAGCCAAAGTAGAGGTTTGTGGTCTGTCTGAACAATGAAGTGAGTGCCAAACAGGTATGGCCTCAACTTCTTCAGAGCCCAGACCACAGCAAAGGCCTCCCTCTCAATGGCAGACCAACGCTTTTCTCTAGGGGTCAACCTTCTACTAATAAAAGCAACAGGTTGATCCTGGCCCTCAGAATTAAGTTGTGATAGGACTGCCCCTACTCCTAATTCAGATGCATCAGTTTGGACATAGAATTTTTTAGAGTAACAAGGGCTTTTCAGGACAGGTGCAGAGCACATGGCCTGCTTCAGCTCCTCAAAAGCTTTCTGACAGTTTGCTGTCCATAATACCTTTTTAGGCATTTTCTTGGATGTGAGGTCATTAAGAGGGGCTGCAATGGAGCCATAGTTCTTAATGAACCTCCTGTAATACCCAGTGAGGCCTAGGAAGGCTCTCACCTGAGTCTGAGTGGTAGGGGGAATCCAATCAATAATAGTTTGGATTTTCCCCTGAAGTGGTGCAATCTGTTCCCCACCAACAAGGTGTCCCAGATAAACCACCTTACCCTGCCCTATCTGGCACTTTGAAGCCTTGATAGTGAGGCCTGCCTTTTGCAGGGCCTCCAAAACATTCCAAAGGTGGACCAGGTGATCATCCCAGCTGGAGCTAAAGACAGCTATATCATCCAAATATGCTGCACTGAAAGCTTCCAGCCCTTGCAGGACTGTGTTCACCAACCTCTGAAAAGTGGCAGGTGCATTTTTCAAACCAAAAGGCATTACAGTAAACTGGTAATGTCCTCCAATGGTAGAAAATGCAGTCTTAGGTTTAGCATCCTCTGACATTTTGATCTGCCAATACCCTGCAGTCAAATCAAAAGTGCTTAGATACTTGGCAGATGCCAGTGTATCTATTAGCTCATCTGCCCTGGGTATAGGGTGAGCATCTGTTTTGGTTACCAAGTTGAGACCTCTATAGTCTACACAAAACCTCATTTCCTTCTTTCCATCTTTAGAATTGGGTTTTGGTACCAGTACCACAGGAGAAGCCCATGGACTGTCAGAGTGCTCAACCACTTCTAGTTCCAACATCTTCTGAACTTCTTGCTTTATGCAGTCCCTGACATGGTCAGGCTGCCTATAGATCTTACTTTTGACAGGTAAACTGTCTCCAGTATCTATAGTGTGCTCACACCAAGAAGTGGTGCCTGGCACAATGGAGAAGAGTTCTGAAAATTGTCCTAGGAGATTTATGCAATTATCTTTCTGCTCAGCAGTAAGACAATCAGCCAAAACTACCCCTTCCACAAGAGCATCTTGTTCTGTGGAAGAGAAGAGATCAGGTAGAGGATCACTGTCTTCTTCCTGTCCCTCATCTGTTGCCATGAGCAGGGTGAGATCAGCCCTGTCATAGTAGGGTTTCAGGCGGTTGACATGGAGCACCCTAAGGGGACTCCTGGCAGTGCCTAAGTCAACCAAGTAGGTGACTTCACCCTTCTTTTCAACAATTGTGTGTGGACCACTCCATTTATCTTGGAGTGCTCTTGGGGCCACAGGCTCCAAGACCCACACTTTCTGCCCTGGTTGGTACTGAACCAAAACAGCCTTCTGATCATGCCATTGCTTCTGGAGCTCTTGGCTGGCCTGAAGGTTTTTACTGGCCTTTTTCATGTACTCAGCCATCCTTGATCTGAGGCCAAGTACATAATCCACAATATCCTGCTTAGGAGCTTTTAAAGGTTGTTCCCAACCCTCCTTTACAAGTGTGAGTGGACCCCTAACAGGGTGTCCAAAAAGAAGTTCAAAGGGGCTGAAGCCCACTCCTTTCTGGGGTACCTCCCTGTAGGCAAAAAGGAGGCATGGTAGAAGGATATCCCATCTCCTGCGGAGTTTTTCAGGGAGTCCCATAATCATGCCTTTGAGAGTTTTATTAAATCTCTCCACCAGTCCATTTGTTTGTGGATGATAGGGTGTTGTGAACTTGTAAGTTACACCACACTCCTTCCACATGGCCTTTAAGTATGCAGACATGAAATTGCTTCCTCTGTCTGATACTACTTCCTTTGGGAAGCCCACCCTGGAAAATATTCCCAGGAGGGCCTTTGCCACTGCAGGAGCTGTAGTGGTCCTTAAAGGAATAGCTTCAGGATATCTTGTGGCATGGTCCACTACCACCAAGATAAACCTATTGCCTGAAGCAGTAGGAGGGTCAAGGGGGCCAACTATGTCAACCCCTACCCTTTCAAAGGGAACCCCAACCACAGGCAGTGGGATAAGGGGTGCCTTTGGAGTGCCACCTGTCTTGCCACTGGCTTGACAGGTTTCACAGGACTTACAAAATTCTTTTGTGTCCTCAGACATCCTAGGCCAATGAAACAGTGGTACCAATCTGTCCCAAGTTTTCATTTGACCCAGGTGCCCAGCTAAGGGAATGTCATGTGCCAGTGTTAGGAGGAACTTTCTGTACTCCTGAGGAATCACTAATCTCCTGGCAGCTCCAGGTTTAGGATCCCTATTCTCAGTGTACAAGAGGTTGTCCTCCCAGTAAACTCTGTGTGAGTCACTGACATCCCCATTAGCCTGTTTGACAGCTTGCTGTCTGAGACCCTCTAATGTGGGACAGGTTTGCTGTGCCACACTCAGCTCCTCTCTGGCAGGCCCCCCTTCACCCAAAAGCTCAGCAGTGTCTGCTTCCAGCTCCTCTGGTGTAGGTTCTGTACAGGGAGGGAATTCTTCTTCCTCAGAAGTTGAATCCACTGTAGAGGGAGGGATAGTAGGAAGTGGTTTGCTTCTACTAGCCCTAGCTTTAGGGAGCACTTGGTCCATTGTTCCAGGATCCAAGCTTCCCTGTCCTATTTGCTTTTTGGCCTGAGCCCTTGTCAAAGCAAAAATATGCCCTGGGATGCCCAGCATTGCTGCATGGGCCTCCAACTCCACATCTGACCAAGCTGATGTCTCCAAATCGTTCCCTAATAGACAGTCTACAGGTAAATCTGAAGCTACCACAACTTTCTTTGGACCAGATACCCCCCCCCAGTTGAGATTTACAACAGCCATGGGGTGGCTTTGTGTTATGTTGTGAGCATCGGTTACTTGGTACTGGTGTCCAAGTATGTGTTGTTCAGGGTGCACCAGTTTCTCAATCACCATTGTGACACTGGCACCTGTGTCCCTGTAGGCCTGGACCTCAACACCATTTATTAGGGTTAGTTGCTTGTACTTCTCCAAGTTATGGGGGCAAGCAACCAAAGTGGCTAAGTCAATAGCCCCTTCAGAGACTAAAGTAGCCTCTGTGGTCTCCCTAATCAGACCAACCCCAACTAAATTACCAAAAGTGAGCCCAGCTACTCCCTTGGATTGGCTATTAGTAGGTTTGCTCCCACCACCACTGCTATTAGTAGGGACACTAGGTGTAGCAGTAGGGGTTGTAGTGGTAGGAGCTGTGGTGCCTTTCTTTGGACAACTGGGATCTGTTGTCCAATGGCCTTTTATCTTACATAAATAGCACCATGGTTTCTTTTCCTTGTTCTGATTAAAGGAGGATTTGGGCCCACCACCCCCACCAGAGTGTTTTTGTGGGCCTGATGAAGACTCATTTTTAGATTTGTCCCCACCCTTGTCAGAAGACTTACCATCCTTCTTTTTGTTGCCATCTTTGTCACCCCCTGTATGAACTTTTCTGTTCACTCTTGTTCTGACCCATTTGTCTGCCTTCTTTCCCAATTCTTGGGGAGAGGTCAGATCAGAGTCCACCAAGTACTGGTGCAACAAATCAGACACACAATTATTAAGAATATGCTCTCTCAGGATTAAGTTATACAGGCTGTCATAATCAGTAACTTTACTGCCATGTAACCACCCCTCCAAGGCCTTCACTGCCTGGTCAATGAAATCAACCCAGTCTTGTGAAGACTCCTTTTTGGTATCTCTGAACTTGATCCTGTACTGTTCAGTGGTTAAGCCATAACCATCCAGGAGTGCATTCTTAAGAACTTGGAAATTGTTAGCATCATTTTCTTTTACAGTAAGGAGCCTATCCCTACCTTTTCCAGTAAATGATAGCCATAGGATAGCAGCCCACTGCTTTTGAGGGACATCCTGTACAGCACAGGCCCTCTCAAGTGCAGCAAACCACTTGTTAATGTCATCCCCCTCCTTGTAAGGGGGAACTATCTTATGCAGATTCCTGGAATCATGCTCTTTTGCAGGATGACTATGGGGAATACTGCTGCTGCCACCATGGGTATCTAAACCCATTTTCTGTCTTTCCCTCTCTATTTCTAAAGACTGTCTATCCAAATCCAGCTGTTGCTTCTTGAGCTTCAGTCTGGTTTGCTCCACTCTCAATCTATTGAGCTCCCTTTCCAACAATCTGTCATCAGGGTGGGTGGGAGGGACATTTCTAGATACAGAGGTATGATGGGAATGAACAGAAGGAGACCTGTCCCTTACAGAGGGCACCCTAACAGCTTGGCTACCAGTATAATGTGAGAGCACATCATCAGTATGATGTGATTCAACCTCTGTACCAACTATGCTAGACTGTCTAGTAATGGGCAGGCTGAGAAGTTTCTTTCCTGAACCTTTTCCTGGGGGAGTCCCTGGATCAGATTGAGAACCATTAGCTACTTTTTCTACAGATTGGGCACTTATGGCCTTATCCTGTACTCTAAGCATATTAATTAACAGTTCTAAGGAAGGATTCTTCCCTACACTCAAACCTCTCTCTATGCAGAGACTCCTTGCTCCTTTCCAGCTAAGGTGATCATATGCAAGTTTGGACAGTTCAACTTTTTGGCCTGTGCCAGACATTTTTAGAGAGAGTTAAAGTGATAGACAAAGAGAAAAAAAAGTTTTCAGAACTTTTTGGAAAGACAGAAAAAAACTTTTTAAACTTTTAAGAACTTTTTGAAAGTTTAGAAGTACTTTTCAGCACTTAGAAAAGAGTGAAAAGAGGAAATGCAAAACTTTTTGGCTATGTGTATATACACTGACCTTGTTTTGTATATTTTTCTCTTATGAAAAGTACAATGACAAGAGTGGTAAGTAGTCTCAAGCACTTATCCCACCACTGCACAACCAATGTAGGAGGCTGGACTGGCTTGTAGTGAGTACCAAGGGGTACTTGCACTTGCACCAGGCCCAGTTATCCCTTATTAGTGTATAGGGTGTCTAGCAGCTTAGGCTGATAGATAATGGTAGCTTAGCAAAGCAGCTCAGGCTGAACTAGGAGACGTGTGAAGCTACTACAGTACCACTTAGTGTCATATGCACAATATCATAAGAAAACACAATACACAGTTATACTAAAAATAAAGGTACTTTATTTTTATGACAATATGCCAAAGTATCTTAGAGTGTACCCTCAGTGAGAGGATAGGAAATATACACAAGATATATATACACAATAGCAAAAATATGCAGTATAGTCTTAGAAAACAGTGCAAACAATGTATAGTTACAATAGGATGCAATGGGGAAACATAGGGATAGGGGCAACACAAACCATATACTCCAGAAGTGGAATGCGAACCACGAATGGACCCCAAACCTATGTGACCTTGTAGAGGGTCGCTGGGACTATTAGAAAATAGTGAGAGTTAGCAAAATAACCCACCCCAAGACCCTGAAAAGTGAGTGCAAAGTGCACCAAAGTTCCCCTAAGGACAAAATAGTCGTGTTAGAGGGAGAATGCAAGGAAAACACAAATCAGCAATGCAACAACGATGGATTCCTGTCTGAAGGTACCTGTGGAACAAGGGGACCAAGTCCAAAAGTCACAAGCAGCTCGGAGATGGGCAGATGCCCAAGAAATGCCAGCGGTTGGTGCAAAGAAGCTCTTACTAGGCTGAAGAACTGTGAATACTGCAGGAACGACCAGGGCTAGAGACTTCCCCTTTGGAGGATGGATCCCCCACGCCTTGGAGAGTCGTGCAGAAGTGTTTTCCCGCCGGATGGATGCCAACAAGCCTTGCTACACGCAAATCGTGCGTTTGGCGTTTTTGGACGCTGCTGGGGCCCAGGAGGGACCAGGAGGTCGCAAATTGGACCTGCAGAGAGAGGGGACGTCGAGCAAGACAAAGAGCCCTCACTGAAGCAGGTAGCACCCGGAGAAGTGCCAGAAACAGGCACTACGAGGATGCGTGAAACGGTGCTTGCCGAAGTTGCACAAAGGAGTCCCACGTCGCCGGAGACCAACTTAGAAAGTCGTGCAATGCAGGTTAGAGTGCCGTGGACCCAGGCTTGGCTGTGCACACAGGATTTCCGCCGGAAGTGCACAGGGGCCGGAGAAGCTTGCAAAGTCGCGGTTCCCAGCAATGCAGCCCAGCGAGGTGAGGCAAGGACTTACCTCCACCAAACTTGGGCTGAAGAGTCACTGGACTGTGGGGGTCACTTGGACGGTGTCGCTGGATTCGAGGGACCTCGCTCGTCGTGCTGAGAGGAGACCCAAGGGACCGGAGATGCAGCTTTTTGGTGCCTGCGGTTGCAGGGGGAAGATTCCGTCGACCCACGGGAGATTTCTTCGGAGCTTCTGGTGCAGAGAGGAGGCAGACTACCCCCACAGCATGCACAAGCAGGAAAACAGTCGAGAAGGCGGCAGGATCAGCGTTACAGAGTTGCAGTAGTCGTCTTTGCTACTATGTTGCAGGTTTGCAGGCTTCCAGCGCGGTCAGCGGTCGATTCCTTATCAGAAGGTGAAGAGGGAGATGCAGAGGAACTCGGCTGAGCTCATGCATTCGTTATCTAAAGTTTCCCCAGAGACAGAGACCCTAAATAGCCAGAAAAGAGGGTTTGGCTACCTAGGAGAGAGGAAAGGCTACTAACACCTGAAGGAGCCTATCACAAGGAGTCTCTGACGTCACCTGGTGGCACTGGCCACTCAGAGCAGTCCAGTGTGCCAGCAGCACCTCTGTTTCCAAGATGGCAGAGGTCTGGAGCACACTGGAGGAGCTCTGGACACCTCCCAGGGGAGGTGCAGGTCAGGGGAGTGGTCACTCCCCTTTCCTTTGTCCAGTTTCGCGCCAGAGCAGGGGCTAAGGGGTCCCTGAACCGGTGTAGACTGGCTTATGCAGAATTGGGCACATCTGTGCCCAACAAAGCATTTCCAGAGGCTGGGGGAGGCTACTCCTCCCCTGCCTTCACACCATTTTCCAAAGGGAGAGGGTGTCACACCCTCTCTCAGAGGAAGTTCTTTGTTCTGCCATCCTGGGCCAGGCCTGGCTGGACCCCAGGAGGGCAGATGCCTGTCTGAGGGGTTGGCAGCAGCAGCAGCTGCAGAGAAACCCCAGGAAGGGCAGTCTGGCAGTACCAGGGTCTGTGCTACAGACCACTGGGATCATGGAATTGTACCAACAATGCCAGGATGGCATAGAGGGGGCATTTCCATGATCATAGACATGTTACATGGCCATATTCGGAGTTACCATGGTGAAGCTACATATAGGTAGTGACCTATATGTAGTGCACGCGTGTAATGGTGTCCCCGCACTCACAAAGTTCAGTGAATTGGCTCTGAACAATGTGGGGGCACCTTGGCTAGTGCCAGGGTGCCCTCACACTAAGTAACTTTGCACCTAACCTTTACCAGGTAAAGGTTAGACATATAGGTGACTTATAAGTTACTTAAGTGCAGTGTAAAATGGCTGTGAAATAACGTGGACGTTATTTCACTCAGGCTGCAGTGGCAGGCCTGTGTAAGAATTGTCAGAGCTCCCTATGGGTGGCAAAAGAAATGCTGCAGCCCATAGGGATCTCCTGGAACCCCAATACCCTGGGTACCTCAGTACCATATACTAGGGGATTATAAGGGTGTTCCAGTAAGCCAATGTAAATTGGTAAAAATGGTCACTAGCCTGTCAGTGACAATTTGGAAAGAAATGAGAGAGCATAACCACTGAGGTTCTGATTAGCAGAGCCTCAGTGAGACAGTTAGTCACTACACAGGTAACACATACAGGCACACTTATGAGCACTGGGGCCCTGGGTTACCAGGGTCCCAGTGACACATACAACTAAAACAACATATATACAGTGAAAAATGGGGGTAACATGCCAGGCAAGATGGTACTTTCCTACAGCCGGTGTGAAATATTGCTCAGGTAATAGAAGGTAGAAGGTCATGCAGTGAGTTGGTGTTGCTTACTTGCTTTCACCACGTCTGCCCCGGTAAGAGGGTGATTCATTTATGGTGTAACATTAGGTCACACCACAATAAATCACACAGCCTGGGGAAGAGGGTTAGGGGCTCAATGAATGGATGGGAAAAGGGATTTGGGGAAAGGTGGGACAAAAGCAAACACCGCACAAAGGAAATATCAACAATCTTTGTTGGTCCGCTAAGTAGCACACTATCATCACTCTGTTGTGGAAGCAAACAAAGGGATAAGTAAGACAGTAAGGCACAGTTGAGTAAATTAATTGAAAACAGTCCTTCTGCCCCAGGGAGGTCCAAGAGAGTATGTCCTTAGTGTGTTCTGTCTTCTAATTTTGAAATATGGAGGATTGAGTGTAAGCTGCACAGTTCTAAAAATGTTGATTGTTAAAAGTGAAATGATGCTGTATTGGCAAATATCCATTATTCTTGGCATGTCCGTCACTCTGAACCTGTCCGGTAGGTAAGCTTGAGTCTTGAGCTTTGCAAGTGTTGTTTGTGCAGGAGAGAACTAGGAGAAGGCCTGTGTATTAAACAAAAACAGTAGCTGTATTATGGAATAAAGGAAAAGGACAAAAGAAAGTAAGGTAAGCTTCATGAGGAGTCAGAAGGACTCAGAAGTATACCAAGAAGACTCGGAGGCAGAGCAAGAACACAAGAGGAGTTTCCAGTTTGAGCTAGCAACAACATACTCAGCATCCAAATCAACACACCTCTCTCCAGTTCACAGAGTGAGTACTAGGCCTCAGAATCTTCACCATCATAATGGGTTCTCGTTGATGTAAAAAGCATGCTCATTTCTAGCTGTTGAGGTAGTCCTGCCCTGACCCCTTCCATCTTCCTCTTCCAGATTCAGAGTAACTCCGTCCCAGTCTCAAACCGAGCAAGGTAGACTTGTGAAGGGCACTACTGTTGAAGCACAAATAGAGAAACAGAACTGGAGTATTTTTTGTGTATATTTGTGTTTTGTAAGTAAAGTGGGTGGTTTGTTAGGAGAAACCAAAAAAAGGAATAGACCCTGCAAGTAAATGGAAAACGAGTTGCAATACAAAAAAATAACAAAACCATTTGTTTTTGTTTTTTCAGAGTAGGCAGTGGACATTAATAGCGACATTCACAAAGGGGTCCCATGGAGACCCCTTCCCTTTTGCGAATGGGTTACCACAGTGTGACACTGGTGGTAACTGCGAATTGCTTTGCGACCACGTTCGTGGTCACAAAGCAAGTCTGCATCGCAGTGCGAGTCGCAAATAGGAAGGGAATACCCCTTCCTATTTGCGAGTTGCATTCCCATTTTGCGAGTCGGTACCGACTCGCAAAATGGGAATCTGCATCACGATGCATGTTTTGCATGGTGCAAACTGCGATTTTCGCAGTCTGCGCCCTGCAAAACGCGTTCTACATCTGGCCCTTAGTTACCTCTTCCAATCCAAGCACAGTGGTTGAACAAAATACCTCCTCAATGATGGTATCCACACATTAAAATTAGACATTGGCACTGGCAGTCTTTTCATCAATGATGTTCCAGGGCAGCACTGATAGGTGGTGTATGGGGCTAGACAATGGTGTGTGAGGGATGCAGGCAGCATCTCCAACATCCTGAAGGGTATGTGTGGGCTTCTTCACTGCACATGGGTCCTCCAATCCGGGCTTGTATGTGACCATAAAATCAATGGTGGGGCAGCATAAATCCAACACAAACATAATGTTGCATTAGCATTTTTTTTTAAACAAAGAAAGAAAAAGCAGCTGAATAAGAAATAATGAAAACGTTCTGTGGTGGCATTGGCATACTCAGTTTGGGAAATAGAGTTTGTCCTCATATTCTGGTGGTTCACCCAGAAGTTGGTCAGCTAACATGCTTGATTCAGACCAATCATCCTCTTCCTCCTCTTGTGGAGTTTCAGGAGAGGTGTAATCAATTGCTATGAAATGCTTGTTCATTTTGATCATGGCCAATTTCTCCATGTTTTGAGGAGAGAGACTGGTCCTTTTGACTGTAACCACTGCACCAGCTGCACTGAACACACATTCAGCAGACAGGCTGGCTACAGGACAAGCCAGAAATGTCATTGCCAGCCTCCTGAGCTCTGGCTATTGGCACATCTTCCCATACCAATACACCAGTGGGTTTTGATCCCTATACACCTCTTTCGAGTCATCCAGATACTCCTGCACCATCCTCTGAATGGTCATTGGTGCTGCCACCTGCTTGATTAACTTTTCCTTTGCCTCTGCACTGGACTTAAAACTTGCCACTTGAAACCAAGCCAATGCAGAGGTTGCATCTGATTCTTCTGTTGCTGTTGTTGCCGGTTTTCTTGTTGGTGGGGTTGGCAGATGTGAGACAAGACTGACCTCTGTGGAAGTTGATGGTGGCATCTACACAGTGGGACTTTACATTTCAGCTGTTCTTCTTTCAGGTCTCCTGCTTGCTCAACAACCCAACTCTTGTATTGTGAAACACCCCCTTCAGAAAAAGAAATGATCGCGGAAATAATTTTTTTGTAGCGTGAAGAAAATAGGCTTACACAGATGTACTCTTTGGACAAGATGATGTCATTTTGCAGCCTTGCATTGCAAGTCAAACGATAGCTTAGGCTAGTAACCAAGGCATGCACTTCTAGGTTTTTTTCAGACACCTGAAAGCGAACCTTTTAGACACCTTCTTCAGCTTCTCCTGTAGCAGATGCAATAACGGGATAGCTTGGCCCATTGTACTGTCTTCGCTGCTAACTTCCCACATGAAAAGCTCAAAAGGGAGAAGCATCTGTGTGAGGCATTTTACTATGTCCCATTTGTCTGCATCCATGGTTATAGCTCTCCCAATTGCATCACCTCCTCTTTCAATGACACAGTCATTGATCTGTTTGTAGTGCTCAAACAGACATTGCAACATATAATAGGTTGGGTTCCAACTTGTTGGCAGCTCCTCTATCTAAGCTTTAACTGGTACTCTGTTATTACACTGAATAATATGCAACTGTTTCCTAGCTTCAAAAGAATGGCTGAAATGAGTATAGATGCGTCTGCAGGTGGTCAGTATGTCTCCTTTTTTAAGAAAGTCTTGCAGAACCTAGTTTGATGAAGTGCACCAAAAACAGGACTCTGAAATAGCCACCATCTGCCATGGCCTTGACTATGTTACTTGCATTGTATGTGGCAACAAATCCATCTTGAAGACCTTAGGTCGCAGCCATTCAGACACCTTGCTATTAAATTCCTCCAAGAGGTTTGCAGTTGTGTGTGACTTCTCCATGGCAAACATGGCTACTATTGCATGCCATCGAATGCTCTTAAAAATGTCTTTGGAGGCAAAGACCAGTAGATAGGCTTTGTTTTATCCCCAGAAAAGAGAGACAGTGTGCAGTGATGCACATGTAATCAGTCTCCTCACACTGGTCCACATGTCTATCGTCAGGTAGTTAGTGTGGACAACACTTTGCTGCAAACCTTGTCCCAACCAACTGCAGCACATTATGATGCAGTGCTGAAATACTAACTCTGGTAAAATAGTTCCTGCTTCAAACCTTACATTTTGGGCAGAGGGCTGCCACAAACTCTAAGAATCACACTCCTTCCACAAAAGGAAAAGGGAGGAGGTCCAGTGCTTACATTTTGGCAGCTTGTCATTGTACAATCATATGGCCCCTCGTGCCTAAACATGCCTGTAATTGTAGCCTGGATTTTATTATTTTGTGTGACCACTGATGCAAGTGAGTTTTTAAATGTAGGTGGTGGTAGACTCAATGCTCATTGTGGTGCTTCAGTCACCGTATGCTATGGTGTCCCCATCAGACTCCGAGTTTTCCTGTGCCATTTTGAGGTCACTGAGGTGGGTGATTCTGGTGCACTGCTGGAGACAGGGCTGCTTTGCATGAGGAAGATGCCCCCCTCTTGTTTCTCACCTTCCACTGTGATTTGACCAGGTGTAGCTGATGTTTCCTGGATCTCCTCAACATCACCACCGCAACTACGTTGAGCCATTTGTTTAAGGTGCTGCTCCCACCGGATTGCATGACGTTTTTTCATATGGGTCGTCTGGTCTCCAGTACCATAATGTGAACCAGGCCCACCTCAATGAACACTTGTGTGGCAAATAGAGCATATAGCAATGTACTCCTCTTGTTTGCTAATCGTAAAACAGTCCCAAACTGGGGAGGAGTACTTTCTTACTGGGATGCTGCCAATGTCTAAGGAAGAACTGGATGTAGGTGGTCGTGGGTGTGTTGATTGCCTCTCTGCAGTGCATACTTGTACTTATGTGGGGGTCGGTGAAGGTCTTTGCCAGGGCCTTACAAATATGGGAGCTGGCGGTGCTGTCTGTGCAACATCCCTCGAAGTAGGTTGGATAGCAATGTCAGCTTCTACAAAGACTGTGTCATTGTCATCATCCTCATCATCATCCCCTTCCATGATTTTAAGGCTTTCTGGAACTTTTCTTTTCCCTTGCCATGTGTCTCCCAGACTCCACTCCATGTCCCTATCATCATCATCACAGGTGGTTCTTAGAGCAGATAGTGGAGTAGTACCCTTCATTTTTCTTGCTAGAGATCTGGGAGCTCTTGATTCTAAAATAGGAGTTTCTTGCTCAACAGAAAGCTTGATCTCCTCTTCTGCTCTAACTTTGGGAAGATCTGGCTGCAGCTGCTGTCCACTTTGCTCTGTTTTCTGAACCAATTGGGTACTACTTTGTGAAAGGGACAAATCCAATTCAAAATCACTGCTCATTGGGGTCGCCATGATTGCAGTGGCTGCCTCACTGACAGACATCATCTTGGACTTGGGTTAGGGTGTTGCTGTTGTTGATGCAGGAGTGCTCCCAGGTGCCTCCCCTGAGGCCGGTGTGGCAGCAGGCACGCTTCTCCCAAAAATGGTTTCAGTTAGCATACCACTGGCGGAAACCTGTTTTTTCTCACTGGACACTTTCTTGGAAGCAACTTTCTTTGGGGCCATCTTAACTTGCTCTAAGTTTGCAGTGGCACTAAGATGCACAAGCAAAAGAGTTTGGTGCCTTTGGTCCGAAGTAACTGTAGGGCCTTCTCTTTGGCAGTACTGTGGATGATGTGGGGTCTCTCCTCTTGTACACCTAAAAACAACCAAGCAAGAAAAACATATAGTTAATGAAATGTGGCACGCCATTGATGTTGCAGGTTGAAAATAGTACAGAGAAATGCAATCTTAGGGTGGTTGATTACTTATGTAATACACCTTGTATTTATTGTAAAGGCAATCCACACCACCACACCATAAAGAAATTACATTACAAATCAGACAACAGGAAGATGTAGCTCTTTGCTTTATTTACATCTGTTTTAGGAGACACTTGGGGTA
This sequence comes from Pleurodeles waltl, assembly GCF_031143425.1. Lineage (NCBI taxonomy): Eukaryota > Metazoa > Chordata > Amphibia > Caudata > Salamandridae > Pleurodeles > Pleurodeles waltl. Next base: position 107,394,395 of record NC_090441.1, on the reverse strand, counting down.
GTCAGAGAGAGATGCATGGGTAAATGGAATAATCTTTTAAATCAAATAACTGATGGTGGCAAGGTGGTCCAAGGGAAATGCATAGGTGGACGGATGGAAGGAGGAATGGACTGGATCGAATGGAGGGATCAAGGCAAAATGCAGAATTAAATAAAAAGAAAAAGAAAAACTTATTAAAAAGTAAAAATATAAAAATAAAAACATTACAAAAAAAAAAGTAACACAAAATATATAAGATATTAAAAAATAAAAAATAAATGTAAAAATGAAAATGATATTAAAAGTAAAAAGGCAAAAGATAGAAAATAAAAAATAAAGCTAAAATATAAACATTAAAATAAAAAAGTAAATTAAAAAATGAACAAAAAAGATATAAAAATTAAATTACATTTTAAAAAGAAAATAGAAAAAATAAAAATAGAAAATAGAAAATGAAAAACAAATGAACAATAACCATGTTTGTATGTAAGCCTATGTCAATTCAAACACACATTGGCTGCACAGTGTACGCACAAAATGGCATGGTCAAACAACAACAGCAAAGAGGAAGCATGGAGACAAGGAAAACATGCAAGCCTATGGACACGGGCTGTATGGACAAAATGGCTGCCAGCCAGCCACATGGTCAAACAACAAGGAGCAAGGAGGCATGGCAAACAAGAACATATGCAAGCCTATGGTAAAGGGACACTGGCTGCATGCACAACATGGCTGCCAGCTACATGGTCAACCAACAACAACAAAGAGTAAGGAGGCACAGTAAACAAAGAACACATGCAGGCATATGGCAAAGGACACTGGCTGAATTGACAAAATGGCTGCCAGCCAGCCACATGGTCAAACAACAACAAGAAGCAAGGAAGAAGCATGGAGAACAAAGAACACATGCAAGGCAATGGCAAGGGACACTAGCTGCATGGACAAAATGGCTACCAGCCAGGCAGATGGTCAAATAACAACAAGGCGCAAGGAGGCAAGGCAAACAAAGAACCCATGCAAGCCTATGACAAAGGACACTGGCTGGATGGACAAAACAGCTGCTAGCCAGCCACATGATCAAATTACATCCTCCTATGCCTTCAAATATTATTACCCCCACAATATATGCACTTTTTGCAAAAAAATGAAATGCAAACAATAGCCAACATCTAAAATTTAAATTAATCCAATGTCATCCCTGGCCTAAACGAAGTTTTAAAAACATATACCACTGAAACATTTATTTCATGCACTGATGACTACTAGTACTGGCTTGGGACGACTGGCTCAATAGTTCTTTGGAAATCTAGGACACATGCTAAAATAATATTGCAAATGGAAACATGTAGAAAACGTACTGAGCTGTGCAACAATTTTCCTTTACAAAAGGTGACGAATCAATATAATGCAAAAAAAATAATAACTAGGCGTACTTAAACTCCAGGCCACCAACCACCACTATACATTTTTAAATAAAATTAAAGTACAAAGAAATACTGGTGCATGCCCAAACAAACAACAACACCCTTATTTAATATAGTATTAAATCTTACTTGTGTGATGATTTCATAAAAGCAAAATCCATAAGTAGATCCAGGATACAAAGAGAGTGATCCTTCCACCTCGAAATCCAAGCAAAAAGTGACCAGGGTATGGACAAAGCTCTGGGAGGAGCTTGCTGGACAGAAACAGAAAGTTGAAGTCTCTGACAAACTTGCTTCTTGTTTGAAAAAAAACAGGCTTCTCAATCTGAAAAACAATTTGCAAGGTCCATTGGGGAAGAAAATCTAGTAAAAAAAACTACTTGTATTGTATGCGCTCTTCTAAGTAATATTTAAGCATTAGAGTAGTAGGGCATTGGCAACCATCCGGCACCGCCCCCCAATTTTGATGGATCAAGTCTTATAATCGCTCTTTATTACTGTTGGACACATAGAGGATGTGCAGTTAACATACCACCAATACCCGCTTCTTTCTCTACATTTAAAAAAAATATTTAACAGTCTTACTAAGCCTGCTTCCATTCCTAACATCTTCAAAGAATTAGAAATTGGTATTTCACTTCAAGAAATTATAGATGCAATCAAATCACTAAAAACAGCTAAGGCTCCTGGCCCAGTTGTTTTTTCAATTGAACCAATTTCCTCCTTTCATCTTTTTTTGCCCCAAAATTATTAAAGCTTTTTTAATTATTTTCTTTTGAACTCAAAAGCTAGTGGCTTTTATTTGGAAGCCTTGATTGTTATTATCACTAAGCCACATAAAGATCTCACACTTTGTAAAAACTATTGACTTATCTCACTAATAAATTATGATAAAAACATGTTTGCCAAGATTTTCACATCTCACTTCGAATCTGTTGTGCTCCTCCTTGTCAAACCTGATCAGTTGAGTTTCATCAAGAGCAAATTTGCTGCCTATAATGCCAGGATGCTCTCTAATATTTTTGCATTGACTAAGAATCATAATGCTCTGCTTGCAGCCCTATCACTTGATGCTGAAAAAGCATTTGACGCATAAATTGCCAATTTATGTTTACTACTCTCCAATTGTTTGGCTTTGGTCCCAAATGTATTTAATTCATAAAATAATTGTACTCTGGTCCTCATGCCAGTGTCTTTGTTACTGGTTATTTTTCCACTTTTTTTTAAAAACTTTATATAGAGGTACCAGACAAATGTGTTACGTGTCCACTTTACTTTTTATTGTTTGTATAGAGCTTTTCCTTGAAAGCATTTGATGTAATACACTTATCTCTGCGTTCAAACACAATTCCCTGGAAACTTAGGGCCCGATTAGGAGTTTGGTGGTCAGACAGACACACCACAAAGGTGACGGTCCCAAAAAGACCACGGTGCCGGCAGTCTCCAGACCACTGTATTGCGATATATATAGGCTGAACTGCTGACTGCCAAAACAAACATCTGCCCATCAGCTGCATGGGGGTCTGCAATCTTGGCGGTGCTCACTTCATCGCTGTCATGGCTGCATGGAACCGCCGAGCCCATTACAAAAACAGAGTCGAGGTGGTGGTTTCCTTGCGGTGGTCAGCTGACAGTAGTCAGACACCGCAGTACACATTCGGCAGAGCAGCAGTCCGGTGCCCATTAGATGGATTAAAAAACAACACAGATGACATATATTGGCCCAGTAAACATACCTGCAAAACACACAAAAAATACACCTCTTCTCAGACCATGATCCTTTACCTCTCCACTGCAAGAAAGAGCCCAGAGCCTACAGTATTTCACATCATTGACAGATAAGGCACCCCTTCTTTTACAATCCCATTCAAAACCTTTAACGCACGTTTGTCCATTTACTCCCCATATCAATTTTATTTTCAGTAAGCCCCTGCTACCCACTTCATTTTTCACCCATGTCACATTCCAAAAATCCTTGTTTTTCTGAAGACGAGTTGAGAGTTATGGTGGATGAAATCATACGAGTAGAGCCACAGTTGTTTGGAGCCCATGTCCAGCATACTCTTCTCAGTAGGAAAATGGAAATGTGGCAAAGGATAGTCGACAGACTGAATGCTGTAGGACCCACCCTGCATGCAAAGGAGGATATTAGGAAGAGGTGTAATGACCTGAGAGGAAAGGTGCATTCCCTGGCCTCCAGGCAACACATGGAGGCAATAAGACTGGTGGTGGTCATCCAAGTGCCCCATTATAACTCTTTCTCTGGGAAGAGAAGGTCTTGGCCATCCTGCATCCAAAGGGCTTGACAGGAATAGCTGGGGAGTAGACTCATATTTACAGGTACAGACCTCCAGACTATGGAAGGAACGGAAATATCATACATTGTCCTGTAGAATAGGCGAACAGGAAATTGGCTGATTTTATCAGCTGAAGCCAAATCGCCAACCTCACAAAAGGAATCCAACATCATATAATGCAAGAGCCAGAAAGATGGCAGTACAAGTTTCATAGCACATGGTCATTACAATACAGAGCTTCTACATCTGGTGGTATGACACAAGCAAATATCAGTGATATGCCACAGGCACTTTGGACTGCAATGATGAAACAAACAAATAAACAGCTACATACAGTTCACACAAAAGAGTGTTTAGCCAATGTGAAGGGAAAATAACATGAATTTGGCTTAGGACTACATATTTTCAGATCACATGATGACACACATGATGGATCAGGGCCAGCACATGACAAGTCCAATGGAGTCTTCCAAACTTACATCCTATCACTGTGCAAGCTGTCTTGGCACAGACCTTGTACATCCAAATGCTATGACCTACGTTCCCAGGAAGAATCCATCTCCAGTTCATATATCCAACAGCATCATATACCTGCCAATGTCACAACCTGGAAATGTCCAAATGAGGATGTCATGGTGAAGGTACCTGAACAAACTAAAAAACAAGCAGTATAGTTATCCTACCGTACACATGACACAATTCAAATAGCAAACATCTGTCCATTTTATAAATCTCCCACAAACATAGCAACATTTCCTAAATGTTATTGTATCAAAAGCTTTGTCGTCAGACACACTTTGTCATTATTTGACAGTGCTTCAGCTTCAGAACTGTTCCAAAAATATACTCCTCACATCACCATAGCAAGAGTTCATTGTACAGATATCCTGCTTTACATCTTGCAAACAACTCCCACCCTTGACAGAGTGATGCATATCCTCACACACTTCCGCTATTACTCTGGCTACACCATCAACTAGGACAAATCTGTGATTTACCTTCTCTATGGCCCAGCCCTGCATTTCCCTGTAGGTTGCAGAGCATGCACTGCTACAGAGGGATTCCGTTACTTGGGTATATATATCACCGGAGATCCGAATGTATTCTATTCCCACAACTTAGAGTCTCCCCTGCTGCGTCTTTAGAAAGATGTCGAATGGTGGAGATCCCTTCCATTATTGCTCCTGGGTAGGGTGGCATTATTTAAAATGATGACACTGCCTCGCGTCCTTGATGCACTTCATAATGCCTCATATCCTATCCCTACTTCATACTTCTGAAATATTTACAAAGAGGTGCACATTTTACTGTGGAATGGGTCCCTGCATGTATAGCCACTAAAAAGTTAGTGAGAAGCTGGTACGATGAAGGTATTGTCCTGCCGGATATACATAATTATTATCGGGCAGCTCACTTCACTGCTATTAAACACTGGACTTTCCTTCTGGCTACAGAACCAGCCTATCGAATGGACCGTAATGCCATGCAGCCTGGAGAGGTCATGAAGCACTATATTGTGGGAAAAAGTCCCAGACCTTCCCCACTCCTAGGGCTTGCACTCTGGCATGAAACATTACAGGTACTGGGTTTGAAAAACATCATTACACAAAATATCCCCCAATGGGAAACAGCAGTTTTGGGCACACTAGTTACACAGCCAGGATTCAGTAAATGGGATCTCATTGGCCTCACAAAAGTGGTTGATCTGTGGACACAGGGTACCATCCTTTCCTTTGCGGATCTCCAGACAGGGTTTTAGCTTGCCCCTAGTGAGGCGTACCGCTAACTTCAAATCAGACATGCACTCTATAAAGTGTTACCTAGATGGGGAGACCCTCCTGAATCATCCTGACACCAAGATTGATTAATGTCTGAACACATGCCTAAGAAAGCACCTTCCCTCACATATTGTACAATTATCAATAACTTGCCAGATGTATGCCGGAGCCTGAGGACACACTGGGCACGTGACACAGGGGAGTTTGATGATGACAAGAGGTGAGAGGCTTTAGCATCCTCAGGGAAGTAGCTATCTGAGCAAGGTTTTAGTTAGTAGAACTGAAAATTCTTCATAGGAGCTATTACGCTTATGCCACCTTGGCAAAAATGGGTAAAATAGCTTCACCCCTATGTCCCCCAAATTGTGGCTACAACAGGTCATTTTACCACATACTATGGAGCTGCCCGATCATACAGAGGTACTGGGGCTCAGTGGTGTCCTTTTTAAATAATGTATGTGGTAACATTGCAGAGCCTGTGCCTAAGTGGTGTTTGCTAAATATCTGGGATGCAATTAATCTCACCCATAGGAATCAGATGTAGATGACTTTGGGATTGGTGGTGGCAAAACGCAAAATTGCCTGTGCCTTGAAAGCAAATATTCCTCTGGATCTGGAGGACCTGAAGTTGGACCTAGATTGGTGCATATAGGCAGAGAAAGGGATCTACGAGAGCAGGGGGTGTCTTAGAAAATGGACTTAAATCTAGAGGAAATGGAATTAGCACAGGGGTGGACTGTGTGCCTCGCTGAAAGTTGGATAACCAGAAGGTCAGCATGAGACATGATGGGGATGACTTCAAGAGGCTATAATTATTGGGTGGCAGGAATAGGAAGGGAGGTAATGGGGTTTCAATTAAGGGAAATGATGATGACCAATTGTGATTTGATGAATATGACTTTTAAGGCTTCAACGTTTATCTGATTTTGGTGTTTTCTCGCAATAAGAAAAATAAAAAAATAAAAAGAGTTCATTGTACTGTGAAAGTCATGGCATCTCATGAAATACTTACACTCATGAGAAGAAGCTGTTGATGAGATATTGTCCCAAGTCTGCTCCTTCCTCTTTACCACTATCATCTTCATTTGGCATTTGTGGATTCTCATGTAGTGGGACCGCAGGATCCCCCTCCTCTGGGATATAAGCGGTATTCTTTTGCAGGGTGATGTTATGGAGCATGCAGCATGTCACTGTGATTTGACACACCTTCCCAGGTGAATAGATGAGGGGACCGTAGGCTCCCCCTCCTCTGGGATATAAGGGATATTCTTTCACAGGGCGATGCTATGGAACATGCAGCATGCCAGGGTGATTTGACACACCTTCCCAGGTGAATAGATGAGGGCTCCCCCAGTCTTGTCCAAACAGCAAAATTTGGTCTTCACTAGCCCAAAAGCCCTCTCAACTGGCCGTCGTGTTCTTCCATGGGCCTATTGAAGTGGACTTCCCCTGGAATAACTGGATTCCTCAGCAATGTTAACAACTAAGGATGGTTGGGATATGCTGAGTCTCCTGTTTTGTAATTTGACATACGTGCCACATTGAGTCACATACTTCCTGATTGCAGCACCTGATATTGCACACACACGTTCACAACAGATTTAACTTAACAACAAGCCAGGCCCTCTCCGGTTGCAGTTGTGACATCAGCTGGGTATGGTGCTGTTCTGTATTACAAAGGAATCATGGGCTGAACCTGGGAATAGGGCACAGACGTTTAAAATGTACAGATCTGACAAGAAGACAACTTGCACGCTGATTGAATAGAAATGTTTTCTGTTGCAATAGACTTGTTCATTGGCATGTGGTGGCACCCACAACATGTGGCAGGTGACCACATTCATAGAATTCAATCTTCACATTGGCTAAACTGGGGAACCTGATATAGTTGTCAATGTGTTTCATCATTGCTGATAGCACATCTTTTAAAACACCACTGAACACAGGTTGTTACATGCCACCAGAAATAGCCAATGTTTATTGAAATGACCCTGTGGCTAGGAAGTGTAATACTGCCATGAATGTCACAATGAGTGGTATATAAGGCTGGGCAGAGCTCACAGAGTTTCACTCCACGGAATTCTGCAGAGTCATAGGAATTCCATGGAGTTCCACTTGCAGGCAGATTTATTATCCACCCCTGACAAATGAAACCCAGAAATGAGGGAGTGTGACATGTGGTGAGGGTAGATTCAGGGATAGAGAATGGACAACCATATGAAACAAGTCACAGGTTTGCTGCTAAGAATGACTGTGGATCCTGGCTTCAGCTCATGAGGATCCATTTAATGGAATCACAGTCTATAAGGACCCTGAACATAGGCTAAAAACATGGACAGACAGCGGTAACCGTCAGATATCGCTACTAGCACAAACACACCTTGAATACATCTGTGGGAATTTTGCCAAACCATCTCCCTCAGTATTCACACCTGCTTCATCCCCTGCACTCACTGCGTCTGGGGCTGTGCCGCTTCTTGTCGGGGCTCATGCTACCTCCTTGTTGCGGGTGTGCCGGGCTGATGCTGATTGTGTTGATGGTGGGGAGGGAAGACCCAAATCTGACAGAGGGCACTGCAGTTTCTACTGCCCCATGCTCTGGTCCTCTGCCGGCAGGCACACCGTTCCCCTGTCCCTTTACCTTTCCCCTGTGCAGAGCGGTGGTTCCCGGGGAAGAGGCCGGTGGCGCTCGGGGCCCAAAGGTGGGATCCAGAAAACAGCATTCTCCAAGTGCTATCCCTCACCTGCCGAGACACAACCAGAGAATGTACAGCAGTATGAAACATTCCCCTGCAGATCTCCAGCCACGGTGTCAGTCCGCAATAACTTGAGACACCACCAGCACAGAATTTTCTTGGACAGGCCACGACTAGATATAAGCTTGTTGATTGGAATTACTTCTTTCAATAACAGGCGCCTTTTATTAGAATTTTACAATAAGGTCAGGCAATGGTGTGCCAAACCAGTGCGAGAAAAAATAGTTCCTTTAAAGTTGGAAAAGCATAGTGACTTTAGATTGCTAGATGGACTTCTTACTGTGTGATTGGCTGAAACAGAAGTGACTTAATGCGGTCTTGGAAAGGTTTGCAGAGGAGTGAGCTTGAGTATGCCAAAATCTGTTCCGTTGATGGTAGGCAGAGGTTTTTTGCGGAACTCCATGCTCCAAGTGGAGAGCAGAGCAGCAAAAACTCCAAGAACTCCACTGGTGGAGCAGAGTTTGCTGCCCACTCTTAGTAGTATACATGTTGGATTAGTGTTTTGAGGCATGAGATCTGGCTCCAACTGAAAACATAGATCTTAGATTGTTTGAATATTAAGACAGAACTCCTTTATTATGTTACATTCTTCCATGGTCTGGAAGTCTGGAAATGGAAGGTCGACTGGAAGCTGTTGCATCCTCCCTCTCCCACAGTACCTATTTATGGAATCAAAAGAGTTGGAGCATTAGTCAGTGTGTCCAGACCAACATTTGTGATGATTAAGACCAAAGTCATGTCTCAAAACATTACTGACTGGAAAAACATTACACCCAATACACATCAAAACTGTGTACTACTCAAGGTCCAGCTATGATCCCCATGGTTGCCCAGACATGTGTCTACTACATATATGTGCACATAACACATCTAAATTCTCTTTTTGTGCTGAATGATATTGTGAAGTATGTTCAGACCACTAAAGAAAAAACACCTGCTGATTACAGTGTACAGCAGTTCTATGGCATCTTGGATCAGCAACACACTACACTGAGGACTGTTTTGGAGAATCTACATATCAAGAGAGCTTTACATCTGTTGAGATATTACTACACATTAATAGATGTTGTAGCACATTTAAAATTTAACAAAACTGCCATTTTCAACTGATAAATGGAGGATGCCTGACCCCGGTTGATGTACTTTAGAAACCTCCCACCACTGACACAGCCATAGGCTGACTTTGTTGACTGTGACAGTCACAGACCAATAGATGTGCCAGTCATTAATGACCGTGTATGTGTGTGCGCCACACTTCGCAAAATAACTCACTTGCCACTTCAGTTGCTGTGTGCTGCCTCTGGGAGCAATCATGCCAGGCCAAGCAGGTGAAAGGGCCCCTGCCTTTTCTCCAGAGGAGCTGGAGAAACTTGTTAAAGAGGCTAGAATGTGCCTTTGAGTCCCAGTGAGTCATTGGGTTGCCTTTCGTCACAATCTGTGTTCCATACATTGGATGTACAGGTTGCGGAACCCTGTACTCTGTGGAATACAGTACATTTATTTGCGGTACAGCATGAGCTGTGTATGTGTACTGTTTGAGTAAGTTGAGGAAGTTGTTGGCAAAGTGTAAAGTCCCATAAACCACTCAGCCCAGATCATGCCTTGACAAACTATGGTATGATACCCATGTAAGACTCACTGAGCCTTTCAGAGTGCCACACAACCATGTACTCACATACAGGATGGCCATTGGATGTACTGTCATTCATGGAAGTGATGGTAATGTGCTTGTCATGTAGGTTCTGTATGCATAAAGCAAGGCTGGGCAAAGCATTTTCACTGTATGGGACATAGTCTTGGCTGGTATACAGTGACCATGTCTATGCAACCAAGGCACTGGGTCCACCACATGTAGACATTCTGATCCTTAGATGTGGCCAAAATTAGTCTTCTGAAGCAAAATTTGACCTGCATGCTTTTACATTGACTACATTAGGAATAAGGACTGAGGTAAACCCTGACCTAGTACTTACTTCCATTGACCCTCATTGTCAATGTGTGTCATTGCTTAATGATAGACTCCTTACTCCCACACATCTGTTAACACCTTTCCAGAAGTCATGTTTGTATAGTAGAGGCCTTTTGCATAAGTGAAAAACCCACAGTGCAGATTGTTGGTTGATGCAGGGGAGATCATGACATGTGAATCATTAGCTTTGTTACATGCACCCAAATAAGACCAAACATACATTGGTATGTTGATTGTCATCTCTGTAGGGGTTCCACATATGGTAAGAAGAGTTTCCTCTAATACTAGTGCATACACAAAAACCCACTCAGAATTGGGATGGGATTCCATTATGTAGACAACATTTCCACACATCCACAGAGAAGAAGCTTCCAGTGAAACCCATGCCAGCCCCTTCATTGTCACCTAAGTCCTGCGGTGCAGTCTTTACCATGGTAGTTGCCTGTATGGACTGCATGCAGTAAGCCAATGTGGCTGAATGTAGAGGTGTCTGTACAGTCATGCACAAGTAGTTTATCTTTCCAGAGGTCACAATGGTGTGCTGTGTTTCCTAGTGACTCACATTAAAGTATATGTTGCTTGGTCCTTGGATACAATATGTCAGTGCGTTTGCTTGGTCAGTGTAGGCCATGTCCTGGTTTATGGATAGTCTGCAGATGGCTACAAAAGTGTGCATTTATTTCCCTGTACTATGTATGCTTTACACATTTTGGGTGTTGACAATTACAAAATGCTTGTGGTAGATGTTTAAAAAATGTGTGTTACACAACCAGTTACCCGTTAACCAGTTAAAAATTGCAATTATGACCTCTTCATTTGTCTATTGCATCCATACAGGTCAACGCCCATCCATAGCAAAGGATTTGGAGAGCCATCACCCTGAGGGTGTGGACCTGGGGTGGTCTTTCGGTGATGGGGCGTCCACAGTCAAAAAAGGTGGGAGGACCTGAGATGCTGGGCCCTTAAGATTACAGAGGTCTAACTAGGGCTGTCCTCCCAATGTGGGTGGGGTGCATGCCAGACAGTGCCCCCCTGATGTCCTGCATACTGGCGGTTCCCTACCCTGAGCTTGATGGCCACTTGAGGGGAGCACAGCAGCTACAAAGGAGTGAGTCCTGGACAGATTCACATCTGTTACATTGCCAGGTTGATGTGCTGGAGGCAGTTATCTTCTCATAAATATTGGAGGTGACCAATGTACAATACACAAGTGAGTTATTGTTTGTGTAGGTATGGTATTTGGTGCATGGTGATGAAACAAAAGAGTACAGTCGACTAACACTATACTCTCTTGAGCAGGCACATGGTTGAGTGCAGTGGTCAATCATCTCATGTTGTTTCACTTTGTGGGTGTCTTTTGTACCCAAAAGTCCACTTGTCTTCAGTGTGTCAGCACTAACATCAGACAACATGCGGTACTAGATCACTGTACTCAGCCATGTGCCTGGTCAAGGGAGTACATTGGCATCTGTACCCAACAGGCCACTTGTCCTCAATGTGTCAAGAGTGCTGATAGCTCACTACTGTCTCTCATGTGAAGGTCATCATACGTGTGACATAGCAGACATATTCCTTTGTGTGCAGTCACTGAGCAATACTTTACCTTGGTAAGTAGAGAATGCAAAGTTAAATGATTTGTGCAACAACACTGTTGGCACCAGTATTTGTGACTACATGTTAGCTATAACTTGCACTTTTAAAGTAACATTTTCACTAATGTTTCATACATGATCTACCTGTCTTTATGTAATGATGTCTGATTCCATCACATATGTGTGCATGCCAAAAGCTCTTGTTAAATAGTTTCATATGATTGGAATACAATTCCTGTGTTATCACATGCAGGAGTGTGTCAACATTTTTTAATGGTTCACATATACCCTAACCAATTACTCCATGTAATTTATCATGGACAATTGCAGAGCAATGATGGACATGATGTGTAGACCTCCAGTACTTACATGCTTACAATGTGCATTTCCATGCCATTGATGTTGAATCATTTGGATAAGTGCTTTGTACATGTTAATTGTTGAAGAATCATTACCTGACTGTCAACATGCATTAGGGAGTGATATGCAGAAATGTTGGAGTCATATGTGAGTGTGTACACTCAGTAATTCAAACGCAATCTGTGTTTGCATGATATAAAGGTACAGAGATGTGCCTTCCCATTGATAAAACATGTTAAAGGCCAAATTCAGATTCTGGAGATTTCCTGAGCCACAACAACATTTAATTGACTTTTTTTTTTTAGTAATACAATATTAGAAGGGTGTTTTCAGCAGGATCAATCGAAACAGGTGATTTCTCTAGGCCTTGCTGATTCATTGTGCTGTGGATATTTGTAAAAAAATCTCCCAGACATTTTGACCAGATTTTCTGGGAATATGGGTTATCTAGCAAAGAAACATTAGTACGACTTCCATCACACTATTTTGACAATGTACATATTGTGAAATTACCATTAGTGACTTTTTACCATGTGACATGGATGTTTCCATGTCACCTTCTTTGGGCTATTGTACTTCTTACTGCAACATGGCTGGGTGGGTTGCCCATCATTTCATCCTGATGTGGTATTGTGTCTATGAACATTTGTTGATTGCAGGACCTTGTGTGGAATCTGTGAGAATATCCTTGGCATTGCTATTATATTTGATGCCAACAAGTTAGCGAAGGGTGCTACAAGTGCCAAGCCATTCAAGGTGACACGGTCTCCTATTTGATCCATGGGTATTGTGATTGGACAACTTCACTCATGCAACTGTTGTTGTCTGTGATGCTGATGTTCCTGTGTGCAAATGTTTTCAGTTCATGTAGCTTGCCTGCATGTGATTTTGCAATTGTAGGAGGCACTTTGGAGGACCTTGTTGCTGTGTGCCACTGTACACTATGGCAATGGTTCGTGATCAAGGCTGTTGTTCAAGTGTGTTCTGGCACATGGACTGACCCTATTTGTCTTTGTCATTTCAGCATCAACAAGGGCAAGTGCAGGAGACAGAGCTCAGTAGGGAAGCAGCTGTCCACGTTACCTTCAGTCATCTGACATTGAGGGAGCCAGTGGCCCAGAGGGTGAGGGGAGTGCCACGGAGAAGACTGACTCCATCATCTTCTTCTGTGTCGACCTCCAGTGGTAGCAGACCACTCAGGACCCGCACATGCTCCATCCTTGTCTGCCAACCCTAGTTCCATCTCCACCTTCCCTGTTGCTCCCCAACCAGTTGGTCATGCTCACTCCCCAAGAGGGTAGCCTTCTCCTTTGCACCAGGCACCTCAACCCTTGCCCCTCTTACCCCTGCTGCCCCAAATGAGGTGGCTATTGACATCTGGAGGAGCATCTCTGTGAGTCAGACTGCCATTCTGAATGCCATCCAGGTACAGGGCACCCAGTTCTAACAGATAGTTCTATACCTGGAAGGCCTTCACAGTGCTATGCATGGTCTCTAGAGATCTTTTCAGGCTCTGGCCTTCTCCCTCATGGCAGCCATCTACCCCCCACCACCTTTCACTTCTCCAGCCAATGTCCCCATTCCCATTCCTGTCCAAAGCACAATCATTCTCACACACACACACCTCAAAAGCCACAAGCAGCACACATAAACACAAACACCACAAGACACAGAAGCACGCAAGCACTCAACAGTCACCCACCCCACTCACAACCACCACCACATCCACCATATCCCCAAATACCACCCCACACACAGACACAACCACCACATTCACCATACCCCCTGACACCACCCCAACACACATAGACACAGACACCTAATCCACCATATGCCAGACACTACCCAGTACACACAGACACAGCCACCACATCCACCATACCCCCAGACACCACCCCATTACCCATAAACACAGCCACAAAGTGAAGCCCACCCCTCCCAAGACCAAACCCACCCATCTGAAACCTGAACCCACTCAAGGGTGATCATTGAGGCACCTGGAATGCTCACTAAATGCCCCTGCCTGTGGAGATTTCTGTGGCAGTGATCTGTGAGGCAGGTTGTGGGGCACAGCACTGTGCTCAGCACAGCTTTCACCAAGAGCTGGCTATTGGCCTCTTCTAAATTTTTGGAGGCCTGCAAATAAAGTTTAGTAGTTTGCTTTGCTATACATTGGTCCTGCCATTACTTTTCTACCTTTTTAATGTTCATGATTGCTAGAAATGGGGTTTCTGGTTAGCTAGGGGATGCACCTAAGCCAGGCAGAACCCTACCACTCTAGTCAGGGTGAGGAGTAACACATCCAAGATAACACCTGCTCACAACCTTGTTAGCTTGGCACAAGCACTCAGGCCTATCCCAGAGGCAATGTGTAAAGTGTTTGCATAACACACACAAGACACGCGACACACTATCCCCACCACCAAGGAAACACAACACCAAGTTATATAAAAATAAACTGTATTGTACACAACATCATTAGACTAAACACAACATGTCACTAATACCCTGCTACCCAAGCAGTGGTCAGAACATGACACAGTACTATTAATCTGCGAAAGCCAGCAGTAGTCCCATAGAACATATAGGTTACTGGTTATCCTGCAACATAAGCAGTAGTCAGGTAAACATTTCCAAAGTGCACACATCAGGGTAAAAGCACATATCACCAGAAAGGCATAAGGTCAGAGTAAACATGTTACTAAAAATGCACTTGCCCTAGTGAACATACCATCATAAATGCCTATAACAGGAACATCAGAACACCAGAGAACACATGGCAAGTCATCAAAACATATTACCATAAATGTATGGGTCACAGTAAACACATTACCATCATAAATGCCCATATCAGGACACAATGGGGGTTATTACAACTTTGGAGGAGGTGTTAATCCGTCCCAAAAGTGCCGGTAAAGTGACGGATATACCACCAGCCGTGTTACTAGTTCCATAGGATATAATGGACTTGTAATACGGCTGGTGGTATATCCGTCACTTTACCGGCACTTTTGGGACGGATTAACACCTCCTCCAAAGTTGTAATAACCCCCAATATTCTCACCCGGGCCAGGGAGAACCATCCGCCATCCCCACTAGGCACAAGAACGATGTGGGCCAAAAACGGGGACCTCGGCATCCCATCCATGGAGCTCCTCTGCTCCGATCTTTATGGTGGATTTGCAGGTCACCACTGCAGCCTGCCTATGTGCCACAAGAGTCCCACCTAAGAGAAAGAGGGAGGGACCCAGTGGTAACGGGTGATCTCCGTCGAGGTTACCACCCCACCCGTGATCCTCCCCACCACAAGAGGGGGCCCAGCGTGGAGTGGGCGGCATCCGATAAGGCTTCCACCCCACCCGCGCGCCTCTGGATCATCAGGAGAAGGGGCCCATTGGCATGGGGATCTCTGATTGGTTTCCCTCTCGTCCATGGACCTTTATGGCAGCACAGGGGCTAGCGGCACAAGGGACCTCCAATGATGTCTCTGCACTCCTAAGCAGCCGCACCCCTGCTAGGCGAGACACTTGCACCCGATGTGGTGTGCAAGCCTTCCTCCAGCCCTCCCGGACTGCTGTGGTGAATCTGGCTACAAGTTGGAGTCAGTTGGTGCCCTGAGGGCACAGTGCTCAGTACTCGTCGCCACGTGGGCAGAGCAGGGAGCGTGCTTGCTCTGATCTTTGTCCTCTCGTGCCCTGGGGGCACCAAGCACAGCACATTCCGGATGCGCTTCAACAATACAGCCTGCCCAGGTCACGGCACTGATTCCTCCTGGCAGCATTATTCTAGAAGCGCTCTCAAGGCTCCTCAGGCGCTACTGCAATCAAGTGCAAAGCGCTCCTTTGCACTGAAAAGCAAGCAGATGTAGGGAGCATAGGCCACAGCACCCAGACCCTGGAGGACACAAGTGGAGCACAGGGCAGTAGGACCCTAAAAAAAGCAGGCCAGCACATGGGGTATGCAGTCAGTGGCAGTTTCACCTAGTGACCCAGCAGGTTACAGGTCAGCACAGCAGCAGCAGCAGTCCAAGGCAGTTCTGGTGAGTCCCTCCAAAAGCATTCTGTGTCCATTTCCTCAAGAATGTTTCTTGTGTGTCTTTCATGGAGAAAATCCCCGGTATTTATACTCAGTTGTGCAGAACACTCACAAAGAGGGGGAAAGGAGGTTCCAACCAGTTACAATTAGTTCTAGGAGTGTCCCCTTTCTCCTCCAGCACAGGCTCCAGACATCAGTTAGGGGTAAATGAGCCCTTCGTGTGAGGCCAGCTCACAGCCTTTACAAATGGAGTTGAGCCCCACCCTCCCTTCTCTCAGCACCATTCAATTTGCAGATGCGCCTATGTGACACCTTCACCCTCCCTGTGTACAGGCTGTCTGAAAAACATGCACAAAGCCCAGCTGTCACTCTGTCCCAGACGTGGATTGGAGTCAAGCTGCAAAACACCATAGTCATAAGCACAGAGAAATTGTCATTTTCTAGAGGTGGTATTTCTATAATGGTAATAAAAAATCCACCTACACCAGTATGCAGCATTCCTCACTACCATTACAACTATACCAAACATGCCTACGCTACCCCTCATAAATCAGACAATGCCCCTCAGACATAAGGCAATGCATTTTCAATGCAATTCTATGAGCAAGGCAGCACTCACAGCAGTGAGACACCAAATAGACTGTTTGTGACTACCAGGACAGACAACGCAACCAGACACATGCCCTGCTTTCTACATATATAGCACCTTGCCCATAGGGCTAGCTAGGGCCTACCTTAGGGGTGAATTACATACAGTAAAAGGGGAGTTCTGGGCCTGGCAAGTACATTTAGATGCCAGGTCCCTGTGGCAGAAAACTGCACACACAGGCCCTGCGCTAGCAGGCCTGAGACAGGTTTGAAAAGCTACTTCTGTGGGTGGCGCAAGCAGCGCTGTAGGCCCACTAGTAGCATTTAATTCATGGCCTGGGTATAGGGATACCACTGTACAAGGGACTTACAGGTAAATTAAATGTGCCAATTAGGTGTAAGCCAATCATATCAACTTTAGAAGGGAGAGCACCTGCACTTTAGCACTGAACAGCAGTGATAAAGTGCTCAGAGTCCTAGAGCCAACAGCAAGAGTTCAGAAAAAGTAGGCGAAAGGTGGCAAAAAAGCTTGGGGATAGCGCAACAAAAAGGGCCAGGTCCAACAATGATTAATGTGTGAGGAATGACTACAGTTGTGTTTTTTTCACCCTGGTTGATGATTCATTTGCTGAGATTGACAATATCTGACTTTGGAACCATTGATAGAGTCACCCAGGACAAAGGACTATGGAGGGATGTGGGGTGTGTGATTCAATTGGGTTGGCCTTGCATTGGATGTTGTTTCATATAGCAAGTATTTCTTATTGGCTTGGCCACTGTCAACATCTATTGGGTTACATTTCTCCCCCTGATGTATATTGGAATTTTGTTTAATGTGTAGAAGCTAGAGGTTTGTTTGTCCACACATGGAGGATGAGCATTGTGCTACCTTCCTATACAATCAAATGGATATGTGCCCATTGAAATGTGTGTACTGTAAACCTACTTTATCTAAATGTGTGACCCATGATGTTACTGGAGTATGTGCTTTCTAGACTTGCACTTACACATTTGCCACATGGACATGATACTTGGTTATGCTATTGGTTGACCGTGATATTCATCAGGCCACAGTAACTGGGGGAATAGCATTTTTTGAGGTATGTGCAAAGTGAACTGCGTCCCAGCACAGCAGCCTTTCTGCTGACCTCCTGATGCCACCATACCTATTCTGCAGGAATTGTTTACATTGTGTGCTTAGGATGTTTGTCACACAAATGATTCTGCATTCCATTCGCCTTACATTCTCTTGCAATGTGGTTGATATGTATGAGTCCATTAGAAGGATTTTGCAGGGAAGGTGTGTTTAGGTTCAATGACACATCCATACAGATGTATGTGTTCTGTCACAAAAGGTCATTGCATGTGTACAATGTGAGGGTGTCACTTCAATTTACAGGTGTGATATTGATATGGGTTTGCTGTTGTGTGACACAATGTTATGAAAACATCACAAACTGGGATGTGCACACATATCAAGTTTTGTAGAGTGTGGCAGTGTAGTGTCAGTGATCTGGCCAAAGGGGGCACTGTGGGGCTGTGTTGGGACATACGTTGTGTACAACTCTGAACCAGGGCACCCAAAATATATTTGGGGCACAAAGCACAGCACACATACCATGTCAGTGGGAAAAGTTGATTTGCTGTGGAGTTGGAAGAAACGGGTAGGTATGTGACTTACCGTTGATTGCATCCACAATGGGGCTGATTTTGTGTGCCAATGAAGATCACGAGCATCGGCAGAACATGTAGGATAAGCTCCATGGCAGCACCGGATGTGTGAGGCTGCCAACAAGTGAGTTTCAGACTTATTTGCCTTTGTTTCCCAAGCTCAAATGTGGTGTGGTGGTAGGACCACTATGGTCACATCAGTAGGAAGCAATATCATTATTGGGATGGTGGTTGCACTGACAGTCTGATAGAGGCATTTGCCTATCTCGCCAACACCAGGGTCTAGGTGTGCTTGCGGTGTGGGTGGGCGTTGTGGATGGGTCTTTGGCATGTTTTGTAACATGCCAGTCAGACCACCAACAAGGCAATGGTTGGACTGCTGCTGCCACCATGGCGGTCAACAGACCGCCAAACTCATAATCAGGCCATAAGCTATCAGCTTATGCTGATGATGTTCTGATTCTATCACAGGACCGGAGGCGAGGATTATGCAAATCTTTCTTCACTCTTTATTCAACAGCAAGTTCAAAGTTAAACAAAACATGAACAGAAAAACTACAAGTTCCATGAGCCCGCCGCCATGGTAACGAGTATCCAATGAGGTGCCCTCCTTCACGTCAGTATAAATGGCCCGAGACACGTCACACTTCCTCTTTCTTCACTGCTCAGATAAGTGCCTTTTCTGCCTCCGTTGGGAGTTTGTTTCCTAAACTTGGCGCGCTGCCGCTCAATTGTTTTGCGGGGCTTTCTGTTGTTGTAGCAGCTTTATCGCCATGAGCGGTCCGGAACGGACGGGCCGCTCGAGCGTTTAATTTCCTTTCGGCCCTCGCCGTGTTTAATACACGTCGGGCCCACCAGAGGGAGCGCGCGCTGTGTTCTTTATCGTCGGAGAGCGTGCCTCTCAGTGCGCGGCTCGCGTTTAGCGTTTGCTTCTTTTTTCCCAGAATTGAGGGCTTCTCCTCTACTACATGCTTGGCACCTTGGTGCATTTTTTTCCTATTCCCTACCCTGACACCCGTTTGGGTAAGAATTACCCCATTAGGGAAGGCATTACTTCTTGGCTCGCTATCGGTAGACAGAGAGGGTAGGGATTTTTTACCCTATATATTGTATATTTTTTGTTGGGTGTACACTCTGTCATAGTCCTCATTATGCATTCCTCCCAAGAGAATGAACCTTTTACCAACATGTCCCCAGGTGAGGGTCCCTCTCACCGTACCCTTCCCCCCGGAGTGGACACTTTGTTTTCCCAGGCTATTTCTCACGCTTTAGCCCCTCTTAGGGATACTGTAGCTAAGCTTACTGAACAGGTGTCCAGAGGTACGGGCATGTTTGGTGTGACGGGAGCGGAGGGTGATTCCTCTACCCTTTCGGCCCCCAGGAAAATGCGCAAGCGCGACGCGGGGCACCTGGGGGATGGTGTATTTTCACCCAATCCCAAGAGTGCGCGCGCGCATAAGCGCGTACCCTCCCGGGAGGACCGTTTGCCCGGAGTACTGGGTGACAAGCTTCACCACCTATGGAACCCTGATCTGGGATCCCCCAAAGGCTTCATGGGAGGTTCAGATGAGGACTCATCATCTTTAGATGACGACTCGGGTCGCCCTTGGCGTCCGGGTGCTACCCTACCAGATCCTTCGGATCACGCTGATTCTGACTCCGATATGTTTGAACCGGAGGGTATCTACCATCCGCGTTCCTCGGAGTGGCGTCCAGACCACAAGGTGGCTGAATATGTCGCCAGTAAAATTAGGCAACCTCTGGACAAAGAGGTGCGCACTCGTCTACGGGCGGAGTGCCCACGCCCGTCTTTATCGGATAAGGTTGCTTTCACGCCAGTTATTGACCCAAAAATGTGTACGTTTTTTTCCAAGTACACCAAGGATCCCAAAAAAGGGATTGATCGCTCCTGGAGGGCATGCCAGGATAAACTTCTTGATGTGTTAGGTCCCCTCACACAGATTATTCAATTGGCGGAGCGGGCCAAGCAAGCAAACACTCCCCTTCAGACGGACATCATAGCGGGATGGGCTCAGAGAGCTGTTTGTCTTCTGGGCAACGCGAACTGTGCCATCTCTGCAGAAAGACGCAGATCTTTATTGATCAAAATCGACCCCAAGTTAGGGGAACTGTCTAACTCGGAGGCAGGGGCTGTTGCCCAAGGCAATTTATTTGGCGATCCCTTTGTGAAAGAGTTGGGAAAATTTGTGGCTACGTTTTCAGCTTTGGATAAAGCGCAATCTTCGATTAAGAAGGTTTTCCCCAACAAGGTTTTTGGCGGGGCCGGGCGAGGCAGGGGTCGCTCTTCCGGCCGTCCTTTCCAGCAAGGCCCCAGCTCCTTCCGCAACAACGGTTGGAGGGACGGCAGACAAGGAACCTTCTTCCCCAACAGAGGCAGGGGAAGAAGCAGAGGTTCCAGAAATGCACGAGGAGCATATAATGCCCCAGGAGGTCCCTCGGGTGAGGCTTATCCCTTTTTCCCCAACAAATTTTGGCGGGAGATTGAGGTTTTTCAGGGACAATTGGAGGCGCATTACCTCCGACGCATGGGTTCTGCAAACTGTCTCAGGTTTTCAAATAGAATTCTGGGGTACCCCATTTCAGGAGAAACTGCCTCAGCCCATCGCGTTCTCGGCAGAAGACTCAGAACTCATAGATTTAGAGGTTCAGGCCCTTCTTCACAAAGGTGCCATTTCCTTTACTTCCCTTCACCCCACAGGCTTCGTAAGCAACATCTTCTTGGTGGAAAAGAAGGACAAAGGGTTTCGTCCCGTTATCAATCTTCGTGCTTTCAACGAGTGGGTGGTTTACAGACATTTCAAAATGGAGGGTATTCACATGCTCCGCGACCTCCTCTTACAAGAGGACTGGATGGTTCGTCTAGATCTCAAGGACGCGTACCTCACGGTCCCTATTTTTCCACCCCATCGCAGATTCCTGCAATTCTTATGGAACAACCAGGTGTTCGAATTCACCACACTCCCCTTCGGCCTGTCGTCGGCGCCGTGGTGCTTCACAAAACTTCTCAAACCAGTAGTGGAAACTCTGAGGTTACAAGGCATTCGCCTCATAATTTATCTGGACGACATCCTTTTGATGGATCAGTCCAGGTCTCGGTTGATGTTCAATCTGAACACAACTATTGCGCTTTTCCAGGACCTTGGTTTTGTGATCAACCAACAGAAGTCGCAACTTACTCCGACTCAATCGTTAGTCTTCCTAGGGTTTCTAGTGGATTCCCGCTCAGCGTCTCTCAGTCTCCCGGCGACGAAGATTTCCAAGATAAAGAAGGAACTGAGAAAGGTCCTGCAACGGGACCAGATCTCTCTACGCCAGTTAGCCAGAGTGGTAGGCCTGCTTTCGTCTTCGATTCAAGCCATTTTTCCGGGTCCCCTACACTACAGAGCCCTGCAACGCTTGAAAGCGTTTCACCTTCGCCGAGGGGTGACGTACTCCGAGTTGATCTCCCTGTCTCAAGAGGCAAGGACGGAGTTGTGTTGGTGGCTGGACCACATGGAGGCATGGAATGGCAGGGCCATCTTTGGAGCGGCCCCGGATCTGGTGATCGAGTCAGATGCCAGTCGCCAGGGATGGGGGGCTCGTTGCGGGGACATCTCGTTGGGGGGACGCTGGACCCCGCAGGAACTAACCATGCATATCAACTGCCTGGAGCTCCTGGCGGGTTCTTTTGCAATCAAGTCTCTCACGAGAAACAAGGTCTCATGCGTAGTTCTACTACGGATGGACAACGTATCGGCAGTGCAATACATAAATCGTTTAGGGGGAACAAGATCAAGAGCCCTAGCGGGGCTAGCGATAGATTTTTGGCATTTTTGCCTTCAACACCAAATCTCAGTCACAGCGGAGTATCTTCCGGGAACCCAGAATGTGTGGGCAGACTGGAATTCTCGGTTTCTCCGGGATCCCAGCGATTGGCGACTACATCGCTCGTTTTTTCAGGCGATCATGGATCATTGGGGTCCCTGTTCAGTGGATCTCTTTGCGTCTCGTTGGAATGCCCAGCTTCCCCTATACTTCAGCTGGCGTCCGGATCCGGGAGCGATGGCAGTAGATGCCTTTCTCCAACATTGGGGCACTCTTCAGGGTTATGCTTTTCCCCCGTTTCTTCTTATCCCGCGGGTTGCTGCTCAAGTTCGCCGCCAAGAGGCGACGGTGATTCTAATAACCCCCTGGTGGAGATCACAGGCATGGTTCCCGACTCTGCTGGAACTCTCGTGCGAGTGTCCTCTTCGCCTCCCGGATTTTCCCTCGATACTCCTGGATCCGTCGGGGTTCTGCCACCCTCTAATCCTTCAAGGTCATCTTCCCCTCATAGCTTGGAAGATTTCCGGCATCATTGGCAAAACAACCGGCTTTCGCAGGAAGCTAATAACTTCATCGCACAGGCCTGGGCCCCTGGTACATGCAAACGATATCGATCAGCATGGAATAGGTGGTCTAGTTGGTGTGTGGGCAAACACTGCGATCCCATGGGGGCCAGCATTGCCGACATCATCAATTTCCTGGCGGAATTAGCTGCATCCGGCTTAGCGTATCGCACCATCAATTCTTTTCGCTCGGCCATCTCTGCGGGCCATCCTCCCCTGAATAATCTCCCGATTGGGGGGCATCCCTGGGTTTGTAAACTTCTTAGGGGTATTAGACTCTCCAGACCTCCACAACCTAGATATTCGGAGCTCTGGGATGTGAACTTGGTTCTTAATCTCTTATCCTCTTGGCGGGACAACCAATATTTGTCGATGAAGGAATTGTCGGCAAAATTTGCCATGCTTCTCTGCCTCATTTCCTGTAAGCGTGTGTCAGATATCAGAGCACTGGATGTTTCCGCTCGAGTCTTTACTCCAGAAGGAGTCACGTTTACTATTGCAAGGAGAACAAAGAATAATACCAGGTCGGTGTCCTATCCCGTTTTTCCTGATTCCCCGAGGCTATGTGTGGTTAGATGTCTCAAAGTCTATGAGGAAGTGACCAGTTCTTGTAGACCTCCAGGTGAGACTCAATTGTTGATTTCTATTAAGAAGCCGTTTAGGGCGGTTTCTTCTCCCTCCATTGCCAGATGGATTCGGTGGATTCTCTCTGAGGCAGGTATAGATATTCGAGTTTTTGGGGCTCATTCTACTCGGGGAGCTATGGCTTCCAAAGCCATACAAGTGGGGGGCAGGTTGGAGGACATCATGCATGCTGCTGATTGGTCTTCAGAGTCTACTTTTAAGAAGTTTTACTTTAAACCAATTCACGACGCAGCCGCACTGGTGGTAAGTAAGCTTTGAACTTGCATAATCCTCGCCTCCGGTCCTGTGATAGAATACGAAATTTCCTAGCTATCGTGAAGGAAAGTTTCAATTCTATTAAGGACACGGAGGCGAGGATTATCCCACCCACATACATTTCGCGGATATGTTCCCTCCCGATTACATCTATCTGCGTAGCAAGGTAGTATACTTGCGTTTATGCCTTTGTTTATTGGTTATTCTGCTCATATTTTTAATTTTTCAGGTAAACACTTGATTCAGATATATTTTCATTTATATGTGTTTTAGAGTTCATAACTTTGTTGCCTTTGGTAGGTTTCCTGTGTTCTATCGGATTTGCATCTAATTACACCTATTTTTTAGGTTCCGAAACTACGACCAATTGACTCTACCAGGATTCCTTCCGCAGTGAAGTCGAGGAAGTGTGACGTGTCTCGGGCCATTTATACTGACGTGAAGGAGGGCACCTCATTGGATACTCGTTACCATGGCGGCGGGCTCATGGAACTTGTAGTTTTTCTGTTCATGTTTTGTTTAACTTTGAACTTGCTGTTGAATAAAGAGTGAAGAAAGATTTGCATAATCCTCGCCTCCGTGTCCTTAATAGAATTGAAACTTTCCTTCACGATAGCTAGGAAATTTCGTATTTACATATCCAATGCCCTGTCCTCCTTAGATCTTTTTTTTCTTTTTTTTTTACAAGAGATTAATGTATATTCTAACATCTCTGGATATAAACTCATCTTTTCCAAAATTGAAATATTACCTTTAAATTCATCTTTCTGTCAGTACATGTCTGCAAGCATAAACTTTACATGGTGGCCTTCCTGAATTACATATTTTAGTTCTTGGTTTTCTCCTACCATTTCCTAAATAATCAGCCATAACGTTAATATTAAAAAAAAAAATACAAATGTTATTCTCATCTTGGTCTCTTCTGCATTTATCATGGTGGGGCAGATTACATACCTTCAAAAAGGTGATTGTACCACTTGTTCTTTCTACACTTTCTATGTTAACCTTCAAAATCTTCAATTATTACTTTTCACAAATTAATTCCATTTGTGAAAAAAAATTCTGGAACAAAGATCCACTAATTGCCCTCTCTGAACTCAAACGCACAAAGAATTAAGTTGGTGGTGTTCGATTTCCTGACTTTAATCCATATCATTCCGCTTTTTTAATTCAACAATTATAGGCCTTCATTAATGGCATTCCAAACCATCTCATACCACTATGGATTTTATTTGAACAATACTTATGAATGACTTTTCATTCACAGATGTGATTCATATGTTAAATTGTGCATTTGTTTACAAACAATCCATTTTAAAATACTCCTGGCATTTATTACATATAATATCCTCTGCTGCTCTTGATTTTCAACAATGCTTTTTATACTCCTCAATTCGGTACTATAGGTTTCCAACATTTTGTCACAAACCTTTTTATTTTAAGCACCGGAAAGAGACGGGTATTATGTTTGTTTACCAACTGGTAAAAGATAATTCAGTTATATCCCTTCCTGAACTACAAGCACAACATAATGTACCAAACACTTTTTAAAGGAATATGAATTAGTGTCCTCAATTCCCTATTCATTTTTAGTCACTCATAATTTCCTTCCTTCACTAATTCCACTCCTACCTTCGACATCTTTAGATATTATCCATCATCATTCTATTCTTAAAGCTGATTGCATATATAAAACCCTATTAATACCAACTGTTGTGCGAACCCAACATTCTATTGAAATATGGGAAATGTACCTTTCCGTATCCTTTTCCGTTCATTACTGGGATAAGCTATGGCTCAAACTATTTAATAATTCCAAAGCTATGCATATGAAACAATCTCTATTTTTTATTTATAATAGTGCTATAATCACTTCGGGATGTATCTCTAAATGTAATTTGGCTACTTCTCCATTATGCTAGTCTTGTTTAATTCCAATGGTACATTAACTCTTTTACTTTACTATTGCTCTCATGTATATACGTTTTGGAAAACTATTTTGTCTACATTTTTAACAATTGTTCAATGTAATATACAAAAAACAATCCAAAATGTTTTCTTAGGATCTATGACACCTGACTTTGATCACCTTTCCCCCAAACCTTATTTGACCTTTTTATTGCACTTGGTTTCAAAGTTATACTCTACTGTTGGAAAGATACATCCAAATTATCTGTGTTAACAGAGTGAAATTATATTTATGAGGAACACAGAATAGCTACTGTCTCCTCATTATCATTATGATAGAAGATTTAGGACCTCATTATGGCTTTAGCTGTCTGACAATAGGACTGCCGAAGTGCGCCCGCCAAAAGACTACCATGCTGGCAGTCATCTGACTGCCGTTTTAAGAGTTAAGGAGCTCAGCCTGCCAAAAACAGCCAAAATCCTGAAAACAGCAGGATACTGAAGGAGGGTATAAATTGGGTCCAACCACCAGCACCACCAGCCTGGCAAAAATCAACTGATCTAATTACGATCCACACATAACGACAGTGGATCTTCCGCGGCAGGAAACCATTGGCGGTGCGAACCGCGGCGGTCTGAACTCAGATCAGTCAGAACACTAAACCACATTGGATAGTTGGAATTCCCCCTACATACAGTCACACACCCGACACACCTACACACTGCACTATAAAACACTCCCCTACACAACCCATAATCCTTTGGAACCAGAATTCCGCTCACAGCCAGACACTAGCCAAAAATGAGAGAACTAGCAAAACAAATAATAGGCAACCCTACACATTACACACAGCACACATCTCACATTTGCATAACATACACAGCACACAATTCATAAAACCACACAATACACAACAACTGTCACCCACTCACATCACAGCACCCACACCTCATCACAAACATTACTCATCCTTTTAATCACAACCTCACCGTCTTTATCATCACTACCATGTCCCCACAAAACACCCATGTTTCACTGATGATGAGTTGAGGGTCATGGTGGACAAAATTGTCAGGGTAAAGCCATATCTATTTGGAGCACAGGTTCAGCAAACATCAATAGCCAGGAAAATTGAGCTGTGGCAAAGGATAGTTCACAGGGTGAATGCAGTAGGCAGTTACCCACGCACATGGGAGGACATCTGGAATGACCTCAGCTGCAAGACACATTCCATGGCATCCAGGCAACATCTGGAGGTCCTCAAGACTGGCGGTAGCCCCCACCTCCTGCCTCACAGTTCACATCATGGGAGGAGAAGGTCTTGGACATCCTGAGGACCTGACAGAAATACCTGGGGGAGTGGAGTTGGGTAGGTCACAACAACATTCATGTCACTAAACAGTTACGTCTTGCATGTTCACTAATCACCTTTCCCCTCCCCAATGACCAAACCAACCAACACCCCCTGTCCAAAGCCTTAAATAACCCTCACTGCCATGCCACATGTCAAGTAAACTCATCTTGGGCCACAGTGTTTGGAAGGGCATGTGAAGTCTTAGGGATTTACAGCACTACAACTCCCAGAAGGCACTGTTTCAACATTAACAAAACCAGAACGGTGTACTAAATATGAAATGTCTTGCATGTGAAACAAATATTCTAAGTTAATAAAACTGAAATGTCCACCATGTAACACACCATGTCAGTGACAGCTATACAATGGCCCACTACAAGTACCATTACAAGCTAATCACAGTTACAACGATGTCCCACACCAAACTGGACTCAGAGAAAACATCCCTAATAATGTGATGTACTCATCTGGGGGGGGAAACCTAAATGGTAAACTGGACGCACTTGCAGTACATTCAGACAGAGGTCCAGGGCAAATTGTAACATTAATTTGGTGTTCCAGCAATGGCACCATTGTGCATTGTTCGGCTTTTAGTTGGCTCAATTACGTCATACACCTTACTAGGAGAGAAGTGTACATTGTCATGTCAGACAAGATTTGAGGGTATTTGCAGCCGTTTAAACACCA
Organism: Pleurodeles waltl; assembly: GCF_031143425.1. Lineage (NCBI taxonomy): Eukaryota > Metazoa > Chordata > Amphibia > Caudata > Salamandridae > Pleurodeles > Pleurodeles waltl. Next base: position 107,366,708 of record NC_090441.1, on the reverse strand, counting down.
GCATATTTCAAGAGCATGAAGCATGCTGTATGCAATTGCACATATCTGTGTCACACGTTGCACTGACCCAAATTAAGTAACAGCTGTCATTGTTATGCCAGGGCATCCTGTAAAGGGAGTGTGTGCATGTAAAGGCAGTGTGTGCATCTCACATACCATGTTCAGTTGTCTGATTTATACATGGATTATTCACTAGTCGCATCACTTACACCAACTGTGTGTTCCACTTTTCCTACATGTAACCTTGCCATCCCCAACATGAAGAGGATACCAGAGACAGACACTACCCCTCTGGAAAAAGGCCCATGTGAGAAAAACAGCCCTGGATGTTTGGACACTCAGGACAAAGCTGGCCTCTCAATGACACCTGGTCAGTCAACAACTGTCAGCCTCTCCCTGACCACAGCGACTCCTCCCAGCCCTGCTGCAACTATATCACAAGCAACTATTCGTCCCCCAACCTGTGTCCCAAGGACAGTCTTGTCCATTGTGTGCCCCCCAGTACAGGTACCTGAGTCTCCTAATGTCACCCCTTACAATGATGGTCTTGCCACAAGTGGAAGTGGGCACACTGTGCCAGGGAACAGGTATGTGGGGGTAGGTTGCACAGGAAGGATGGTGTGGGCCAGAGTATGGGGAGCTCCATTGGACACTACTGACCAGGAGACCATGTCCCAAGTCTTGGGAGCATACCAAAATTCCTAATGTATTATTGGCCAGGTACTGACCATCATGGAGGAGATCAGACAGCTGCAGAGGGACAACCACCAGGAAGCCATGCAGCAGTGGCAGGCCCAAAATGATATCCTGGGCTGAGGGACATCAATACTACCTTGAGTAGCTCTGGCACCGAAACATCAGGCCTCTTTCACTAACCATGAGACATCAGTCTCCATGACATCTGTGGCTGCTAGTGAAATTGAGGCCCTGCCAAGGGAAGGGAATGCCTCAGACACTCCACCCTCTGTAGCAGAAGAACACTCCCCGCAAACATGGACATCCACCCAGACATCCAGGAGGAGCAGATGCCAAAGCTATACCCACTGCTAGGAAGTGAACCTCTCCTGACTATTTCCCCTTGTGTGTGACTGATACATTCTGTTCGCTATCCCGGTACCGAACTCCATATTCATATAGTGCAAGGACACTGGACTTGAGTTCCCAAATGGTGTAGCTGCTACCCTGAGCATTTCATCAAACATGGCTGAATGCTTCACTGTTAATTTTATTTACTTTCTGATACAATTCACTCATTTTGTTGTTTACTCCCCAATAAATACTACTTACTCCCAGATCATGTGTAAGTGTGATGTATCAACCATAAATAACAGTCATGTATGACAACTATTGTACCAACATTTTCCTCTCCAATGTTATAGCTCTGTTATGGTCATCACACATATACTGGACAACCAGGATACATATTGCATTGGGAATTTTAACATACACATGACACAAGTCACCTGTATTGTACATCTTCACATATTTATTTGGAGCATGGCAATCAGCACATTGTGAAGTCATGCTGTGGATTTCAGTGTTTCAGCGTAGGTGTCATTCACTATCAGCCCACAGAAAACAGACGTTAGGGATATGTCAGTCTATCACCATCCCAGGAGGCAGAAAGATCCTTTCAATGTATCATTAACTAAAGCCTTATCACATACCCATACCTTATCCTCCCAAATGACTATACCCCATTAAACAGACAGAGGCCAGTACTAATCTCCCAGTCATGGAACCTTCCACTTACTATGGTCAGGTATCTGTAGGATTGCCTCTCACCTATGTCAGTCTTCAGACACATGCACGTTTGTCTGCCATGAGGAAACACACTAACAGCTATGCACAAGTTAGATCACATACAACACAAACCAAAATGATGGTATAGTGCCTGGATACCACATCATGACATGTGTTAGACTCAAATGGACACACACATGCCAGCATTGAGCCACCTCCAATATCAAACAAGTCTATTTTGTGGAAAAGGACACCTCCAAACCACTGTCCTGACAGTCTGAGCATATAATTCACACACCACAGAACTGATGGAAAACAGTACCTGGTCCAATTCATGTCCACTGCCCATGTCAGTCTGAAAATCCCATCTGCCTGCGACACTGCCAAAAGAGGATGAGACAAACAGCCAATCTGTGACACCGCGCAGAATGGCAGCACCCCAGTGGATCGGTGGTCCGCGTCTCGGACAGCTGTTTCTGCCGCGAGCCGCTCTTCACTTCGTGACCTGTTTTTCGGGCTGCAGCGCGACTTGAGACCTTTCCTTTAGGCTCGGCTTCTCGCTACATCCCCCTTTTGCCTCCTTAATTTTTCTTACCTGTTTGTTGCTGTTTTTCTTCTTCTCTTCTTTTTCCCTTTTTTCCTTTTTTTTCTTCTTAGGCCATATTTTCTCCTACCCAGAAGTCTGTATTCTTTCCCTGCATGCTTTGCTTCCTATCTCATACTATGGTTATTTTTCCATTTACCTTTATGTGGCTCTTCCCAATCCAAGATGGTGTCTTCATTACTTCCTGCATATCACTTCCTGTCTTGTCTGTATATGGGCACAGTTTGTCTTCTGTTCCTTGCGTTGCAAACACTTCCCTTTCGGTTGTGCTCCTCGCTCCTGTATCCCGTGATTTGGATTCAACCTTTTTTCCTGACTTCAGTGTTTGTTCCAGTCCTTTTTGTGCCTCAATAGTGTTTCTTTCTTATCTTTCAGGAGTTCCTTGATTAGAGGTTTTTTCCCTGTTGTTTTTTTTTCATCTGGGACTCCTTCTGAGGTTACGGCCTGCTTGGTGTTTCATTACCAGCCGCACTGTGGCTACTGGAAAGGGTCGCCCCTACTTTGGTCAATCCAGAGCAAGCAAGAAACCAGGTGGTGCGCAGAGACTGGCGGATTACTGCGGTAAGAAGCATTCAAGTCGTGACAGATTGCAACGCCCAACATTTCTGCGTTGCTCTGGAACCATGGAAGGACCACCTGAAGATGTAGTGGAAACAGCACAGTCTGTGCTTCATAGCGTACAGCAAGAGGCACAGGAACTACAACAACTGATTACCGAAAATACAGCTCTAACACAAGCTCTGGTATCTCGGTCCATTGAAGTGCCTACTATCACCGCCTCTACACCATGCTGTTCTGGAGATCCTAACAAGTTAAAGGAGTTTCTGGACTCTTCAACAGTATATTTTGCATTTCCACCCTCTCAGTTTTCCCAGGATAAGACCAAGGTTTGTTATTTGATAAGCTCCTTGTCTGGTCCGGCCTTAGCATGGGCAACCCCCTTGGTAGCTGCCAATGACTCTTTATTGTCTAACTATTCAGATTTTCTTCAAGCTTTCAAACAAATGTTCGAAAGACCTGTACTGGAAGCTGCTGTGGAAGAGGCGACAACAAGGGACTCAAGATGTTCTGACTTACATCACCTGTTTCAAACAACTAGCAGATTAAACCACATGGGTTGAACGCACATTTGTGACACTCTTCCATCGAGGGTTATGAGACGAAATAAAGGATGCACTGGTCAAAGACCCATTTTGCCTCCTCATCGAGATTATGACTGTGCTATTCCTTTAATACCTGGGGAAGTAGTTCCATTTGGAAGAATGTATTCCTTATCAGAGCAGGAAAGAAGAGTACGTAAGGAATACATAGATGAAAACATACAAACCAAATTGATTGTTCCCTCTTCATCACCTGCCGGGTCTCCTCTTTTCTTTGTACCAAAGAAGACTAAAGATCTCCGCCCCTGTATATATTTTCAAGAGTTAAACAAGATTACCATCAAGGATAGATATCCCGTACCTCTTATAAAGGATATCTTGGAAGCAGTCCAAGGGGCCACTATATTCACCAAGTTGGATCTACAGGGTTCCTGTCATCTTTTATGAATTAAGGAGCGTGATGAATGGAAGCCTGCTTTTCACACTCTATTAGGTCATTTAGAATACTGCGTACTGCATTTTGGTCGGACTGATGCACCTTCCATATTTCAAAGATTTATGGATTCAGTTTTTTCTGATCTTTTGAATCAAAGTGTTGTAATCTATCTAGATGACATTCTGGTTTATTCTCGTTGTCCTGAACACCATACTCAGCATGTTCTTCAGGTACTGGAAAGACTTCGACAAAACAATCTATACTGTAAGCCTCAAAAGTGTGAATTTACCAAGACCGAGGTCCAATATCTTGGTTTCCGTATCAACCAAGCTGGCATCGCCATGGACCCAGAAAAGGTACAAGCCATACTAGATTGGCCTTCTCCTACTTCGGTTGAGAAGACACATTGCTTTCTAGGGTTAACTAATTTCTACAGACAATTTATAAAGGAGTTTGCCCACCAACAGAGTCAGATAACCCAGACCACTAAAAAAGAAAGCTTAAAGAAAGGTTTCATTTGGACAGAAGAAGCAGCAAAAGCCTTTGACGGTCTTAAATGTGCCTTCACACAAGCTCCCATATTATGTCATCCTGACACTGCTAAGAAATGTATTTTGGTCACAGATGCATCAGACAGAGCTATTGGAACCCTGTTGTTACAAAGACAAGACGATGATTGCCTCGAACATCCTGTCTTTTATTTTATCCATGTGTTGTCAGATGCAGAACAAAACTATTCCATGTTAGAGAGGGAATTACTAGCATTAAAGACTGCCTGCAAAGAATGGAGACATTTTCTAATGGGTTCACAGGAAGCTTTTGATGTTGAACAGATCATCACAATCTACAATGCCTCCGCAGTTTTCAATGCCAGAATAATCGGCAAGTCAGATGGGCTTTCTTTTTTAGTCAATTCGATTTTGTACATACATACCTGGATCCCAAGATGTTCTAACAGATGCTTTGTCTCGCCAATATCCTGAGAGCACAATTACTACTTTCCCACACATCATAGAGCCATGTCGAATAGTGGGAGTCGCTCAATCCTTTCTCGACCGCCTGAAGACAGAGTTTCAGAATTTATCCATGAAAGAATGGAACACTTTACATTCCCATTTGCAGGAGCATCAAGAATATTATTATCATAAAAACACCTTATTTTTGCCTACCAAGAAAGTGCAAACTGAAGCTTTGCAAATGTGTCATGACTCCCCTATTGCTGGACATCGTGGAATTAAGAACACCCAGGAACTGCTCCTCCACTCCTTTTGGTGGCCCACGTTAAAATCTGATGCTGAAACATATGTAAGATCTTGCCCAATATGTGCTCAAACAAAGACACCTCAGACTAAGCCAGCAGGTTTCTTGATGCCATTGTCTGTGCCATCTATTCCATGGCATACTATAACCACAGATTTTATTTGTTCTTTGCCATCCTCTGCTGGTTATCAGGTCAAAATGGTAACGGTTGACTCATTTACTAAAATGGCTCATTTTTCGGCCCTAAAGAAATTACCCACCACTAAGGAGATGAGTCAGATCTTTCTATGAGATATATTTCGATTGCATGGCCTCCCGCAAGTAATCATTTCCGATCGAGGCCCTCAATATGTGTCCCGTTTTTGGAGAACATTTAGTAAGTTTTTGCATATTGAGGTAGCTCTATCATCGGGGTTCCATCCTCAGACCAATGGTCAAACAGAACGCCTAAAGAAAGAATTACAACAGTATCTACGCTGCTTTTGTAATGCAACTCAAAGTAATTGGTCTTCATGCTTACCATTGTCTGAATTTTCCTATAAAAATGCAGTCCATAGTGCAACAAAGTTCACACCTTTCTTTTGTACTTTAACCCACAGTTACCTCAGTTGTCTGAACTCTCCGTCAGGTTCAGGATCTGCTATGAACCAATCTCCTAGCTACAAAATATTACCTGAAGAAGGTTGCCGATACTAGGCGTAGTCCTGCACCATCTTACCAGCCTTGGAACAAGGTCTGGCTTTCATCTAAGTTTTTGCCCTTTCGCCTGTCCCAGAATAAGTTCAAACCCCGTTACTATGGACCTTTTAGAGTCCTGCATGTGGTGAATCCAGTCTCTGTTCGACTTTGTCTACCATTGACTTGGAAGATTTATTCTGTTATTCATGTGTCTCAACTTAAACCTTTTATTCCTGATCCTTACAAGAGAGATGCCCATTGTCCCCCTTCTCTTTTGGTTGATGGCCATCCAGAGTATGAAGTACAGGAGATATGCGTTTCTCGCTTTTTTCAAAATCGCCTCCAATTCTTGATTCGCTGGAGAGGATATCCCATTAGTGATTGTTTGTGGGAAGATGCTTCCTCTGTCCATGCTCCGCCCTTGGTCCGCACATTTTTTCAACATTTTTCAGACAAGCCTGGGGCTTCGGGGAGGTGGCCTACTGTGAAGCCTTGCAGAACAGCGGCGCCCCTCTCGCGGGCCGCAGTCAGATCGGCGGTCCGCGTCTCGGTCAGCTGTTTCTGCTGTGGGCCACTTTTCAGTTTGCATCCTGTTTTTCAGGCTGCAGCGCGACCTGAGACCTTTCCTTTAGGCTCCATATCTCGCTAAATCCACCTTTTGCCCCCTTAATTTTTATTACCATTTTGTTGCTGTTTTTCTTCCTATCTTCTCTTTCCCTTTTTTGTTTTTGTTTCTTCTTTGGCCATATTTTCTCTTACTCAGAAGTCTGTATTCTTTCCCTGCATGCTTTGCTTCCTATCTTATACTATGGTTATTTTTTCATTTACCTTTATGTGGCTCTTCCCAATTCAGGATGGTGTCTTCATTACTTCCTGCATGTCACTTCCTGTCTTGTCTGTATATAAGCACAGTTTGGCTTCTGTTCCTTGCATTGCAAACACTTCCGTTCCAGTTGTGCTCCTCGCTCCTGTATCCCGTGATTTGGATTCTACCTTTTTTCCTGACTTCAGTTTTTGTTCCAGTCCTTTTTTTGCCTCAATATTTTTCTTTCTTATCTTCCAGGAGTTCCTTGATTAGAGTTTTTTTCCCTGCTGTGTTTTCTTTCTCTTGGACTTCTTCTGGAGGTTATGGCCTGCTTGGTGTTTCATTATCAGCAGCACCATGGCTACTGGAAAGGGTCGCCCCTACTTTGGTCAATCAAGAACAAGCAAGAAACCAGGTGGTGCACAGAGACAGGTGGATTACTGTGGTAAGAAGCGTTCAAGTCATGACACAATCTGCAAATTTGTGATTGACAAAGATAAGGCATATGCCAGGGTGGAAGACAAATATCACATTGTCTATTCATAACTACAAAAGTGACTTTGAGTGTGTATTTTATGAGCAATAGACTATGTACATAATTGTTCTGTACACAACTCAAAGGAACATGCAGCATTCATATCTGAGCCATGAGCTTTGGAGCCACTTAAGACCAAACTGATGGTGGTAAAAAGAACATTACCTGGCATGCATTACCTCAGCAATACTCCTTGGAATCACATTTTTAACATCACATCACATACCTTGAGTCATTTGAAGTACTGATTGATGACATCTGCCCTAATGTCTCCAGCTTCATTCCCATCTTGCTCATTCTCACTTGGCACCCACAGGATCTGCTGGCTCCCCATCATCTGGTATGAATGATATCTGATGTCTCAGGTCAAGGTGGTGGAGCATGCAGCAGGCTACAATTATTTCACATACCTTGTATCCTCCAGATAGATTTGTCTATGCTGCAAAATCTTGCCTTCAGGAGCCCAAAAGTCAGCTCCATGACATGCCTTGTCCTTCCGTGGGCCTCAGTGAAGCGGACTTCCTCTGATGTAGTTGGGAACCTCACTGGTGTCAATAACCAAGGAAGGTTTGGGTAGCTAGAGTCCCCTGTAAGGTACAGTAACACCAATCCAAACTTTAATCTCGGACATACACATAAATGGTACCATGAAAAAAGGTACAGACACACATGACATATGTGACTTACCAACCAACCAGGGCCTCTCTGAGTATAGTTGTATCCTCAGCAGTAGGATATTGCTGTTCCATTCGATGAAGGAATCATGGACTGAGCTTGGATACCTTGCACTAACTTGTGAAATGTAGAGGTCAGCCAAACAGACCACTTGAACTTTTATGGAGTGGACTTTTTTCCTGTACTTATACACCTGTTCATTTGCACTTGGGGGTACCAAGCCTACATGGGTGCTAAAGCATAGAAATCTGCCTTCACATGGGCCAAATCCTTACACTGGTGAAATCTGATGTAGCTTTCCAGGTGTTTCAACAATGCAGACAGTACAGCCTTCAAAACCAGACTGAACATGGGCTGAGACATCCCTGCAGTTAGGGCTACTGTATTCTGAAAGGACTCAGTGGCCAGGAAGTGCAGGACTGACATGACTTGACCGATGGGAGTTATGCAATTGGGATTGCGAATATCAGGCATCAGATCTGGCTCCAACAGATGATATAGATCCATAATTGTATGCCTATCCAGGCGATATATTTGGATTACATGTCATGCCTCCATGGTCTGCAGGTCTGCTAGTGGATGGTACACTAGAGGTTGTCTTGCTCTCCTCACGCCAGTGTAACTATGTGGGACAACACCAGAATGTATGTGAATGACTCAATCCATACATAATAAGTATGATCACAACAACGTCACACATATATCTGACTAATGTCACATGAAACAGTGAATAAGTGGTAAACAGCAAATATCGAGCCTATTTATGAAAGTGTATCAGAATCTAATCCCCTAAACCCTTGCATGTACCTTACGTGTGGATACATGTCACTGTCAGTGATAATTACATCATCCTTGTAGACATGTAACATTTGCTATTTGCACCTAGACCATCTTCAGATTGTGATCAGTATGGTGACAACACTGTTTAATGTACAAAAGCCTCAATTTCTCTTTTCACTCCCTGTATTAATGGCATGCATATCAATACTTGTAAACGGTAAGCCTACACTCCACACATTGTCATAGATATGAGGTTTGAGTAAAGGGCGCTACTTTCATTACTACATCATACATATGTGAGCCCTAAAATGGCAGCTGCCTGACTGACTCTACTGGATATCAAGAAGTGACCTGACTTTGCCGGCATATGTCGTCATGGCAGTAGGTGATTACAACCGCAGTGGACATTGCCATTGGAACACATCACAGCTTTTGGCAGATGTGGGCCAATGGCGATGTCCACTGGTGATGACAATCCTGTACGTTGCAGATGTGACTGCCATCTTCAGCACAATCCCTCACTTGACTCCTGACACTGCTGCTAGCAAGACCTCCACAACCTGAGCTACAGTGTACTTCCTCTGGGAGCAACCATGCCACGTCCTGTAGGTGATAGGGTCCCTGCCTTCACTCTGGAAGAGCTGGACAAGCTGGTGGAGGACGTCCTACCCCTGTATGAACAGCTCTATGGTGCCCCAGAGGAGCAGGTGAGTCCAATACAATACCAATGAGTGAAAGGTTGAGTGTATGATGATGAGGTAGATAAAATGTGCATGAAGAATTGAACTAGCATGTGTGGGCTGATGGTTACGTGCCCATGTGCATAGAAAGACTGTTACCCCTGATACATAGTAGGTAGTGTGTGATGTATGTACCATGATCCATGTAGGAAAGTACCATCTTGCCTGGCATTTTACCCCCATTTTTCACTGTATATATGTTGTTTTAGTTGTATGTGTCACTGGGACCCTGCCAGCCAGGGCCCCAGTGCTCATAAGTGTGCCCTGAATGTGTTACCTGTGTTATGACTAACTGTCTCACTGAGGCTCTGCTATCCAGAACCTCACTGGTTATGCTCTCTCATCTCTTTCCAAATTGTCACTAACAGGCTAGTGACCAATTTCACCAATTTACATTTGCATAATGGAACACCCTTATAATTCCCTAGTATATGGTACTGAGGTACCCAGGGTATTGGGGTTCCAGGAGATCCCTATGGGCTGCAGCATTTCTTTTGCCACCCATAGGGAGCTCTGACAATTCTTACACAGGCCTGCCACTGCAGCCTGAGTGAAATAACGTCCACGTTATTTCACAGACATTTACCACTGCACTTAAGTAACTTATAAGTCACCTATATGTCTAACCTTTACCTGGTAAAGGTTAGGTGCAAAGTTACTTAGTGTGTGGGCACCCTGGCACTAGCCAAGGTGCCCCCACATTGTTCAGGGCAAATTCCCCGGACTTTGTGAGTGCGGGGACACCATTACACGCGTGCACTACAAATAGGTCAATACCTATGTGTAGCTTCACAATGGTAACTTCAAATATGGCCATGTAACATGTCTATGATCATGGAATTGCCCCCTCTATGCCATCCTGGCATTGTTGGCACAATCCCATGATCCCACGGGTCTGTAGCACAGACCCGGGTACTGCCAAACTGCCTTTCGCGGGGTTTCACTGCAGCTGCTGGTGCTGCCAACCCCTCAGACAGGTTTCTGCCCTCCTGGGGTCCAGCCAGGCTTGGCCCAGGATGGCAGAACAAAGGACTTCCTCAGAGAGAGGGTGTTACACCCTCTCCCTTTGGAAAAAGGTGTCAGGGCTGGGGAGGAGTAGCCTCCCCCAGCCTCTGGAAAGGCTTTCATGGGCACAGATGGTGCCCATTTCTGCATAAGCCAGTCTACACCGGTTCAGGGACCCCTCAGCCCTGCTCTGGCGCGAAACTGGACAAAGGAAAGGGGAGTGACCACTCCCCTGACCTGCACCTCCCCTGGGAGGTGCCCAGAGCTCCTCCAGTGTGCTCCAGACCTCTGCCATCTTGGAAACAGAGGTGCTGCTGGCACACTGGACTGCTCTCAGTGGCCAGGGCCAGCAGGTGACGTCAGAGACTCCTTCTGATAGGCTCCTTCAGGTGTGTGTTGCTAGCCTATCTTCTCTCCTAAGTAGCCAAACCCTCTTTTCTGGCTATTTAGGGTCTCCGCTTTGGGGATTTCCTTAGATAACGAATGCAAGAGCTCATCCGAGTTCCTCTGCATCTCTCTCTTCACCTTCTGCCAAGGAATCGACTGCTGACCGCGCTGGAAGCCTGCAAAACTGCAACAAAGTAGCGAAGACGACTACTGCAACTCTGTAACGCTGATCCTGCCGCCTTCTCGACTGTTTTCCTGGTGGTGCATGCTGTGGGGGTAGTCTGCCTCCTCTCTGCACTAGAAGCTCCGAAGAAATCTCCCGTGGGTCGACTGAATCGTCCCCCTGCAACCGCAGGCACCAAAGAACTGCATCACCGGTTCCCTGGGTCTCCTCTCAGCACGACGAGCGAGGTCCCTTGAATCCAGCAACTCTGTCCAAGTGACTCCCACAGTCCAGTGACTCTTCCGTCCAAGTTTGGTGGAGGTAAGTCCTTGCCTCCCCACGCCAGACTGCATTGCTGGGAACCGAGTGTTTTGCAGCTACTCCGGCTCCTGTGCACTTTCCGAGGGAATCCTTTGTGCACAGCCAAGCCTGGGTCCACGGCACTCTAACCTGCATAGCACGACCTCCTGAGTTGTCCTCCGGCGGCGTGGGACTTGTTTGTGCAACTTCGGGTGAGCACCATTTCCCTCCACTTTGTAGTGCCTGTTCCGGCACTTCTGCGGGTGCTGCCTGCTTCTGAGAGGGCTCTTTGTCTTGCGGGGTGCCCCCTCTGTCCCCTGACGCAATTGGCGACATCCTGGTCCCTCCTGGGCCACAGCAGCACCCAAAAACCCCAACCTCAAGCTTTGCAGCTAGCAAGGCTTGTTTACAATCTTTCCGCAGGAAAACACTTCTGCACGACTCTCCACAGCGTAGGACATCTATCCTCCAAAGGGAAAGTTTCTAGCCCTTGTTGTTCTTGCAGAATCCTCAGCTTCTACTGCCCAGTAGCAGCTTCTTTGCACCCACAGCTGGCATTTCCTGGGCATCTGCCCACTCTCGACTTGATCGTGACTTTTGGACTTGGTCCCCTTGTTCCACAGGTACCCTCGTCTGGAAATCCATCGTTGTTGCATTGCTGGTTTTGGTCTTTCCTGCAGAATTCCCCTATCACGACTTCTGTGCTCTTTGGGGAACTTTAGTGCACTTTGCACTCACTTTTCAGGGTCTTGGGGTGGGCTATTTTTTTAACCTTCACTGTTTTCTTACAGTCCCAGCGACCCTCTACAAGGTCACATAGGTTTGGGGTCCATTCGTGGTTCACATTTCACTTTTGGAGTATATGGTTTGTGTTGCCCCTATCCCTATGTGTCCCCATTGCATCCTATTGTAACTATACATTGTTTGCACTGTTTTCTAATACTATACTGCATATTTTTGGTATTGTGTACATATATCTTGTGTATATTTGCTATCCTCATACTGAGGGTACTCACTGAGATACTTTGGCATATTGTCATAAGAAATAAAGTACCTTTATTTTTAGTATATCTGTGTATTGTGTTTTCCCACTCTCGACTTGATCGTGACTTTTGGACTTGGTCCCCTTGTTCCACAGGTTCCCTCGTCTGGAAATCCATTGTTGTTGCATTGCTGGTTTTGGTCTTTCCTGCAGAATTCCCCTATCACAACTTCTGTGCTCTTTGGGGAACTTTAGTGCTCTTTGCACTCACTTTTCAGGGTCTTGGGGTGGGCTATTTTTCTAACCCTCACTGTTTTCTTACAGTCCCAGCGACCCTCTACAAGGTCACATAGGTTTGGGGTCCATTCGTGGTTCGCATTCCACTTTTGGAGTATATGGTTTGTGTTGCCCCTATCCCTATGTGTCCCCATTGCATCCTATTGTAACTATACATTGTTTGCACTGTTTTCTAATACTATACTGCATATTTTTGGTATTGTGTACATATATCTTGTGTATATTTGCTATCCTCATACTGAGGGTACTCACTGAGCTACTTTGGCATATTGTCATAAAAAATAAAGTACCTTTGTTTTTAGTATATCTGTGTATTGTGTTTTCTTATGATATTGTGCATATGACACTAGTGGTACTGTATGAGCTTCACTCGTCTCCTAGTTCAGCCTAAGCTGCTCTGCTAAGCTACCATTATCTATCAGCCTAAGCTGCTAGACACCCTATACACTAATAAGGGATACCTGGGCCTGGTGCAAGGTGTAAGTACCCCTTGGTACTCACTACAAGCCAGTCCAGCCTCCTACATTGGTTGTGCAGCGGTGGGATAAGTACTTTGCAACTACTTACCACTTTTGTCATTGTACTTTTCATAAGAGAAAAATATACAAAACAAGTTCAGTGTATGTACACCTAACCAAAAAGTTTTGCTTTTCTTCTCTCACTTCTTTACTAAGTGCTGAAAAGTACCTCTAAACTTTCAAAAAGTTCTTTAAAAGTTTTACAAGTTTTTTTTCCTGTTCTTTAAAAAGTTCTAAAAACTTTTTTTCACTTTTTCTATCACTTAAACACTTTCTAAAATGTCTGGTACAGGCCAAACTGTTGATCTGTCCAAACTTGCTTATGATCACCTTAGCTGGAAAGGAGCAAGGAGTCTCTGCATAGAAAGAGGTTTAAGTGTAGGGAAGAATCCCTCTAGAGAACTGTTGGTTAATATGCTTGTTGAACAGGATAAGGCCAGAGGTGCCACTTCTGTTGAGAAATTAGCTGATGGTTCCCAATCTGACCCTGGGGCACCCCTAGCAAAAGATTTAGAAAGACAACTTCCTAGCCTGCCCATTATCAGGCAACCTAGCATAGCTGGTACTGATGTAGAGTCACACCATACTGATAGTGTTGTCGCACAGTAAGAGTATTCCTTCTCATCATAGTAGAAGTGATGTTTCTGTTAGCCAAGCTGTTGGGGTGCCATCTGTTAGGGACAGGTCTACTTCTGTTCATTCTCACCATACTTCTGTTTCAAGTCATGTCCCACCCACCCACCCTGATGACAGAGTGTTAGAAAGGGAGCTCAATAGATTGAGAGTGGAACAAACCAGGCTGAAGCTCAAGAAACAACAGCTGGATTTGGATAGGCAGTCCTTAGAAGTGGAAAGAGAAAGACAGAAATTGGGTTTAGAAACCCATGGTGGCAGAAGCAGTATTCCCCATAGTCATCCTGCAAAAGAGCATGATTCTAGGAATCTGCACAAGATAGTTCCCCCTTATAAGGAGGGGGATGACATTAACAAGTGGTTTGCTGCACTTGAGAGGGCCTGTGTTGTACAGGATGTCCCTCAAAGGCAGTGGGCTGCTATCCTATGGCTATCATTTAGTGGACAGGGTAGGGATAGGCTCCTTACTGTGAAAGAAAGTGAAGCCAATGATTTCAAAGTTCTTAAGAATGCACTCCTAGATGGTTATGGCTTAACCACTGAACAGTACAGGATGAAGTTCAGAGAAACCAAAAAGGAGTCTTCACAAGACTGGGTAGACTTTGTTGACCATTCAGTGAAGGCCTTGGAGGGGTGGTTACATGGCAGTAAAGCTACTGATTATGAAAGCCTGTATAACTTAATCCTGAGAGAGTATATTCTTAATAATTGTGTGTCTGATTTGTTACACCAGTACCTGGTGGACTCTGATCTGACCTCTCCCCAAGAATTGGGAAAAAAGGCAGACAAATGGGTCAGAACAAGGGTGAACAGAAAAGTTCATACAGGGGGTGACAAAGATGGCAAGAAGAAGGATGGTAAGTCTTCTGACAAGGGTGGGGACAAATCTAAAAATGAGTCTTCATCAGGCCCACAAAAACACTCTGGTGGGGGCGTTGGGTCCAAATCCTCTTAAAAAAAAAACAAAGAAAAGAAACCATGGTGCTATTTATGTAAAATAAAAGGCCATTGGACAACAGATCCCAGTTGTCCAAAGAAAAGCACCAAGCCTCCTACCACTACAACCCCTGCTGCTACACCTAGTGCCCCTAGTAATAGCAGTGGTGGTGGGAGCAAACCTACTAATAGCCAATCCAAGGGAGTAGCTGGGCTCACTTTTGGTAACTTAGTTGGGGTTGGTCTTGTTAGGGAGACCACAGAGGCTGTGTTAGTCTCTGAGGGGGCTATTGATTTAGCCACCTTAGTTGCTTGTCCCCTTAACATGGATAAGTACAAGCAACTACCCCTAATAAATGGTGTTGAGGTTCAGGCCTACAGGGACACAGGTGCCAGTGTTACAATGGTAATAGAGAAACTGGTCCACCCTGAACAACACCTACTTGGTCACCAGTACCAACTAACCGATGCTCACAACAACACACTTAGCCACCCCATGGCTGTTGTAAATCTCAACTGGTGGGGGGGGGGGGGTTACTGGTCCAAAGAAAGTTGTGGTTGCCTCAGATTTACCTGTAGACTGTCTACTAGGGAATGATTTGGAGACATCAGCTTGGTCAGATGTGGAGTTGGAGGCCCATGCAGCAATGCTGGGCATTCCAGGGCATATTTTTGCTTTAACCAGGGCTCAGGCCAAAAAGCAAAAAGGACAGGGTGACTTGGATCCTGGAAGAATGGACCAAGTGCTCCCTAAAGCTAGGGCTAGTAGAAGAAAGCACTACCTACTATCCCTCCCTCTACAGTGGATTCTACGTCTGAGGAAGAAGAATTTCCACCCTGTGCAGAACCTACACCAAAGGAGCTGGAAACAGACACTGCTGAGCTTTTGGGTGATGGGGGGCCTGCCAGGGAGGAGCAGAGTGTGGCACAGCATACCTGTCCCACACTAGAGGGTCTAAGGCAGCAAGCTGTCAAACAAGCAAATGGGGATGTCAGTGACTCTCACAGAGTTTACTGGGAGGACAACCTCTTGTACACTGAAGCAAGGGATCCAAAACCTGGAACTGCCAGGAGATTGGTGATTCCTCAGGAGTACAGAAAGTTCCTCCTAACTCTAGCCCACGACATTCCCTTAGCTGGACATTTGGGGCAAATGAAAACTTGGGACAGACTTGTTCCCTTGTTTCATTGGCCTAGAATGTCAGAGGACACAAAAGAATTTTGTAAGTCCTGTGAAACCTGTCAAGCCAGTGGCAAAACAGGTGGCACTCCAAAGGCACCCCTTATTCCACTGCCTGTGGTTCGGGTTCCCTTTGAAAGGGTAGGGGTTGACATAGTTGGCCCCCTTGAGCCTCCTACTGCTTCAGGCAATAGGTTTATCTTGGTGGTAGTGGACCATGCCACCAGATATCCTGAAGCAATTCGTCTAAGGACCACTACAGCTCCTGCAGTGGCAAAGGCCCTCCTGGGAATCTTTTCCAGGGTGGGCTTCCCAAAAGAGGTGGTATCACACAGGGAAAGCAATTTCATGTCTGCTTACTTAAAGGCCATGTGGAAGATATTTGGTGTTACATACAAGTTCACTACACCCTATCATCCACAAACAAATGGACTGGTAGAGAGATTTAATAAAACTCTCAAATGCATGATTATGGGACTCCCTGAAAAACTCAGCAGGAGATGGGATATCCTGTTACCTTGCCTCCTTTTTGCTTACAGGGAGGTACCCCAAAAAGGAGTGGGCTTCAGCCCCTTTGAACTCCTATTTGGACACCCTGTGAGAGGACCTCTAACACTTGTTAAGGAGGGTTGGGAACAACCTTTAAAAGCTCCAAAACAAGACATAGTGGACTATGTACTTGGCCTCAGATCAAGGAGGGCTGAGTACATGAAAGAGGCCAGTAAAAACCTTCAGGCCAGCCAAGAGCTCCAAAAGCAATGGCATGACCAGAAGGCTGTTTTGGTTCAGTACCAATCAGGGCAGAAAGTGTGGGTCTTGGAGCCTGTGGCCCCAAGAGCACTCCAAGATAAATGGAGTGGACCCCACATAATTGTTGAAAAGAAGGGTGAAGTAACCTACTTAGTTGACTTAGGCACTGCCAGGAGTCCCCTTAGGGTGCTCCATGTCAATCGCCTGAAACCCTACTATGACAGGGCTGATCTCACCCTGCTCATGGCAACTGATGAGGGACAGGAAGAAGAGAGTGACCCTCTCCCTGATCTCTTCTCTTCCACAGAACAAGATGCTCTAGTGGAAGGTGTAGTTTTGGCAGATTGTCTTACTGCTGAGCAGAAAGACCACTGCAAAAAACTCCTAGGTCAGTTTTCTGAACTCTTCTCTACTGTGCCAGGTACCACTTCTTGGTGTGAGCACACTATAGATACTGGAGACAGCTTGCCTGTCAAAAGTAAGATCTATAGGCAGCCTGACCATGTCAGAGACTGCATAAAGCAAGAGGTACAGAAAATGCTTGAACTAGGAGTGGTTGAGCACTCTGAAAGTCCATGGGCCTCTCCTGTGGTACTTGTACCAAAACCTCATTCCAAGGATGGAAAAAAGGAAATGCGATTTTGTGTAGACTATAGAGGTCTCAACCAGGTAACCAAAACTGATGCTCACCCTATACCCAGGGCAGATGAGCTAATAGATACACTGGCATCTGCCAAGTCTCTAAGCACTTTTGATTTGACTGCAGGGTATTGGCAGATCAAATTATGAGAAGATGCAAAAGCAAAAACTGCATTTTCAACCATTGGAGGCCATTACCAATTCACAGTAATGCCTTTTGGATTGAAAAATGCACCTGTCACTTTTCAGAGGTTGGTGAACACAGTCCTGCAAGGGCTGGAAGCTTTTAGTGCAGCATATCTAGACGATATAGCTGTCTTTAGCTCCAGCTGGGATGCTCACCTGGTCCACCTATGGAAAGTTTTAGAGGCCCTGCAAAAGGCAGGCCTCACTATCAAGGCTTCAAAGTGCCAGATAGGGCTGGGGAAAGTGGTTTATCTGGGACACCTGGTAGGTGGAGAACAGATTGCACCACTTCAGGGGAAAATCCAAACTATTATAGATTGGGTTCCCCCTACAACTCAGACCCAGGTGAGAGCCTTCTTAGGCCTCACTGGGTATTACATGAGGTTCATAAAGAACTATGGCTCCATTGCAGCCCCTCTTAATGACCTCACATCCAAGAAAATGCCTAAAAAGGTATTGTGGACAGCTAGCTGTCAGAAAGCTTTTGAGGAGCTGAAGCAGGCCATGTGCTCTGCACCTGTCCTGAAATGCCCCTGTTACTCCAAAAAATTCATTGTCCAAACGGATGCATCTGAATTAGGGGTAGGGGCAGTCTTATCACAACTTAATTCTGAGGGCCAGGATCAACCTGTTGCTTTTATCAGCAGGAGGTTGACCCCGAGAAAAAAGCGTTGGTCTGCCATAGAGAGGGAGGCCATTGCTGTGGTCTGGGCACTGAAGAAGTTGAGGCCATACCTGTTTGGCACTCACTTCATTGTTCAGACAGACCACAAACCTCTACTTTGGCTAAAACAAATGAAAGGTGAAAATCCTAAATTGTTGAGGTGGTCCATATCCCTACAGGGAATTGGCTATACAGTGGAACATAGACCTGGGAGTACCCACTCCAATGCAGATGGACTCTCCAGATATTTCCACTTAGACAATGAAGACCCATCAGGTAATGACTAGTCTTAGTGTCCTTCGTTTGGGGGGGGTTGTGTAGGAAAGTACCATCTTGCCTGGCATGTTACCCCCATTTTTCACTGTATATATGTTGTTTTAGTTGTGTGTGTCACTGGGACCCTGCCAGCCAGGGCCCCAGTGCTCATAAGTGTGCCCTGAATGTGTTACCTGTGTTATGACTAACTGTCTCACTGAGGCTCTGCTGTCCAGAACCTCAGTGGTTATGCTCTCTCATCTCTTTCCAAATTGTCACTAACAGGCTAGTGACCAATTTCACCAATTTACATTGGCATACTGGAACACCCTTATAATTCCCTAGTATATGGTACTGAGGTACCGAGGGTATTGGGGTTCCAGGAGATCCCTAAGGGCTGCAGCATTTCTTTTGCCACCCATAGGGAGCTCTGACAATTCTTACACAGGCCTGCCACTGCAGCCTGAGTGAAATAACGTCCACGTTATTTCACAGCCATTTACCACTGCACTTAAGTAACTTATAAGTCACCTATATGTCTAACCTTTACCTGGTAAAGGTTAGGTGCAAAGTTACTTAGTGTGTGGGCACCCTGGCACTAGCCAATGTGCCCCCACATTGTTCAGGGCAAATTCCCCAGACTTTGTGAGTGCGGGGACACCATTACACGCGTGCACTACACATAGGTCAATACCTATGTGTAGCTTCACAATGGTAACTCCGAATATGGCCATGTAACATGTCTATGATCATGGAATTGCCCCCTCTATGCCATCCTGGCATTGTTGGCACAATCCCACGATTCCACGGGTCTGTAGCACAGACCCGGGTACTGCCAAACTGCCTTTCGCGGGGTTTCACTGCAGCTGCTGGTGCTGCCAACCCCTCAGACAGGTTTCTGCCCTCCTGGGGTCCAGCCAGGCTTGGCCCAGGATGGCAGAACAAAGGACTTCCTCACAGAGAGGGTGTTACACCCTCTCCCTTTGGAAAAAGGTGTCAGGGCTGGGGAGGAGTAGCCTCCCCCATCCTCTGGAAATGCTTTCATGGGCACAAATGGTGCCCATTTCTGCATAAGCCAGTCTACACCGGTTCAGGGACCCCTCAGCCCTGCTCTGGCGCGAAACTGGACAAAGGAAAGGGGAGTGACCACTCCCCTGACCTGCACCTCCCCTGGGAGGTGTCCAGAGCTCCTCCAGTGTGCTCCAGAACTCTGCCATCTTGGAAACAGAGGTGCTGCTGGCACACTGGACTGCTCTGAGTGGCCAGGGCCAGCAGGTGACGTCAGAGACTCCTTCTGATAGGCTCCTTCAGGTGTTGCTAGCCTATCTTCTCTCCTAAGAAGCCAAACCCTCTTTTCTGGCTATTTAGGGTCTCTGCTTTGGGGATTTCCTTAGATAACGAATGCAAGAGCTCATCCGAGTTCCTCTGCATCTCTCTCTTCACCTTCTGCCAAGGAATCGACTGCTGACCGCGCTGGAAGCCTGCAAAACTGCAACAAAGTAGCGAAGACGACTACTGCAACTCTGTAACGCTGATCCTGCCGCATTCTCAACTGTTTTCCTGGTGGTGCATGCTGTGGGGGTAGTCTGCCTCCTCTCTGCACTAGAAGCTCCAAAGAAATCTCCCGTGGGTCGACGGAATCGTCCCCCTGCAACCGCAGGCACCAAAGAACTGCATCACCGGTCCTCTGGGTCTCCTCTCAGCACGACGAGCGAGGTCCTTCGAATCCAGCAACTCTGTCCAAGTGACTCCCACAGTCCAGTGACTCTTCAGTCCAAGTTTGGTGGAGGTAAGTCCTTGCCTCCCCACGCCAGACTGCATTGCTGGGAACCGCGTGTTTTGCAGCTACTCCGGCTCCTGTGCACTTTGCGAGGGAATCCTTTGTGCACAGCCAAGCCTGGTTCCATGGCACTCTAACCTGCATTGCACGACCTCCTGAGTTGTCCTCCGGCGGCGTGGAACTTCTTTGTGCAACTTCCGGTGAGCACTGTTTCACTCCAATTTGTAGTGCCTGTTCTGGCACTTCTGCGGGTGCTGCCTGCTTTTGAGAGAGCTCTTTGTCTTGCTGGACACCCCCTCTGTCCCCTGACGCACTTGGCGACATCCTGGTCCCTCCTGGGCCACAGCAGCACCCAAAAACCCCAACCTCAACCTTTGCAGCTAGCAAGGCTTGTTTACGGTCTTTCTGCAGAAAAACACTTCTGCACAACTCTCCATGGCGTGGGACATCTACCCTCCAAAGGGGAAGTTTCTAGCCCTTGTCGTTCTTGCAGAATCCTCTGCTTCTACTGCCCAGTAGCAGCTTCTTTGCACCCACAGCTGGCATTTCCTGGGCATCTGCCCACTCTCGACTTGATCGTGACTTTTGGACTTGGTCCCCTTGTTCCACAGGTACCCTCGTCTGGAAATCCATCGTTGTTGCATTGCTGGTTTTGGTCTTTCCTGCAGAATTCCCCTATCACGACTTCTGTGCTCTTTGGGGAACTTTAGTGCACTTTGCACTCACTTTTCAGGGTCTTGGGGTGGGCTATTTTTCTAACCCTCACTGTTTTCTTACAGTCCCAGCGACCCTCTACAAGGTCACATAGGTTTGGGGTCCATTCGTGGTTCGCATTTCACTTTTGGAGTATATGGTTTGTGTTGCCCCTATCCCTATGTGTCCCCATTGCATCCTATTGTAACTATACATTGTTTGCACTGTATTCTAATACTATACTGCATATTTTTGGTATTGTGTACATATATCTTGTGTATATTTGCTATCCTCATACTGAGGGTACTCACTGAGATACTTTGGCATATTGTCACAAAAAATAAAGAACCTTTATTTTTAGTATATCTGTGTATTGTGTTTTCTTATGATATTGTGCATATGACACTAGTGGTACTGTAGGAGCTTCACTCGTCTCCTAGTTCAGCCTAAGCTGCTCTGCTAAGCTACCATTATCTATCAGCCTAAGCTGCTAGACACCCTATACACTAATAAGGGATACCTGGGCCTGGTGCAAGGTGTAAGTAACCCTTGGTACTCACTACAAGCCAGTCCAGCCTCCTACATTGGTTGTGCAGCGGTGGGATAAGTACTTTGCAACTACTTACCACTTTTGTCATTGTACTTTTCATAAGAGAAAAATATACAAAACAAGTTCAGTGTATGTACACCTAACCAAAAAGTTTTGCTTTTCTTCTCTCACTTCTTTACTAAGTGCTGAAAAGTACCTCTAAACTTTCAAAAAGTTCTTAAAAAGTTGTAAAAGTTTTTTTTTCCTGTTCTTTAAAAAGTTCTAAAAACTTTTTTTCACTTTTTCTATCACTTAAACACTTTCTAAAATGTCTGGCACAGGCCAAACTGTTGATCTGTCCAAACTTGCTTATGATCACCTTAGCTGGAAAGGAGCAAGGAGTCTCTGCATAGAAAGAGGTTTAAGTGTAGGGAAGAATCCCTCTAGAGAACTGTTGGTTAATATGCTTGTTGAACAGGATAAGGCCAGAGGTGCCACTTCTGTTGAGAAATTAGCTGATGGTTCCCAATCTGACCCTGGGGCACCCCTAGCAAAAGATTTAGAAAGAAAACTTCCTAGCCTGCCCATTATCAGACAACCTAGCATAGCTGGTACTGATGTAGAGTCACACCATACTGATAGTGTTGTCGCACAGTAAGAGTATTCCTTCTCATCATAGTAGAAGTGATGTTTCTGTTAGCCAAGCTGTTGGGGTGCCATCTGTTAGGGACAGGTCTCCTTCTGTTCATTCTCACCATACTTCTGTTTCAAGTCATGTCCCACCCACCAACCCTGATGACAGAGTGTTAGAAAGGGAGCTCAATAGATTGAGAGTGGAACAAACCAGGCTGAAGCTCAAGAAACAACAGCTGGATTTGGATAGGCAGTCCTTAGAAGTGGAAAGAGAAAGACAGAAATTGGGTTTAGAAACCCATGGTGGCAGAAGCAGTATTCCCCATAGTCATCCTGCAAAAGAGCATGATTCTAGGAATCTGCACAAGATAGTTCCCCCTTATAAGGAGGGGGATGACATTAACAAGTGGTTTGCTGCACTTGAGAGGGCCTGTGTTGTACAGGATGTCCCTCAAAGGCAGTGGGCTGCTATCCTATGGCTATCATTTAGTGGAAAGGGTAGGGATAGGCTCCTTACTGTGAAAGGAAGTGAAGCCAATGATTTCAAAGTTCTTAAGAATGCACTCCTAGATGGTTATGGCTTAACCACTGAACAGTACAGGATGAAGTTCAGAGAAACCAAAAAGGAGTCTTCACAAGACTGGGTAGACTTTGTTGACCATTCAGTGAAGGCCTTGGAGGGGTGGTTACATGACAGTAAAGCTACTGATTATGAAAGCCTGTATAACTTAATCCTGAGAGAGCATATTCTTAATAATTGTGTGTCTGATTTGTTACACCAGTACCTGGTGGACTCTGATCTGACCTCTCCCCAATAATTGGGAAAGAAGGCAGACAAATGGGTCAGAACAAGGGTGAACAGAAAAGTTCATACAGGGGGTGACAAAGATGGCAAGAAGAAGGATGGTAAGTCTTCTGACAAGGGTGGGGACAAATCTAAAAATGAGTACAAAAGGTAAAATGTCTCCTAGGAAAACCTAGATCTAGATTCCTCAACATTGGTTCATAGGTGTGCACATTGTATTATGTATAGTGACATATAACTCACACATGTCATCCCTTCTGTATGGTAGCATATAATGATGCACATCTGACTGTGTCATATCCATACCACTATACTGCTCTTGGTACCCTGCTGGTTGTTACTTGCCACCTACAAATCCATACTCCCAATATCCTGATGGTAAGTTGTCCTGGTCTTTGCCCTTTGTCCATTCAAATGCCCCTTGATCCATCTCTATGTTGCAACACTGAGTCTGACAAGTTGAGAACATGCCTACTATTCTTGAGGTTTCCAATGAGTGTCAACTTATTGTGAGGCTGTGATCTCAATCTTATATTTCACATCCCACACTTGCTGCACTTACTCTGATCTGTTAGGAGGTGTCCCCATTGGTAAGTGTGAATTGAATATTGTCATGTGTGATGTTTCCTCAGAATGGACATCCTGCATGGACCAAACCATGGTGGTATGACTAGACTCCTAGTGCAACCCAAATCATTGATATGAGAGCTAAGTATATTAATACCATGTACATGGTTGTTGGATGGTAAGTGGCTACACAGCAATTTCCTTTTCCAATGTGTTGTAGGCATGCTAAATAGGCCACAACATCTTGCTAATTGGTACAATCTAAACTGTTTCTTGCCACCATCATGTATACATTGTTAAGTTCAGACACATATCAACACTGAGATACAACTTCAACATACTTATTTTTGCTACTGTGAGTATGTTTTTATGGTGTTTAGTATGGAATCCTACAGTTTGTACTGACTGAATTGTGTTGCAGATGTAGTATTTCACCTTCATATGTTGTTGAAATGGCATGTGTAATCAGTCATTTGGCTTGGCTCAAGGTGTATGTCTGTATCCTGGTAAGCTCAGAAGTGTGTTCTGGCATTGCAATGGTCATGTCCAGGTGTAAGATTGCACATGTCCGAGATGTGGTTAGTGATGTTGCCACTTGAATGATGGGCTATTGATGTTGCCAATCATCATGATTAGTTGTACTGTATGTGGCCTTCATGCACATGACAGGTGTACATTGCATTTAAGGTGATGGTGTGGGACCTGGCCTTGTCTCTGCGTAAATCCTGTGGGCTAAGTTCACCCATATAAGTGTGCCTGACTTTGTTTACAGGTGGAGAATGACTTAGATGAGTAGCTCCACAAATTATGTATCATCCTTTCCTATCTGACTATTAGGCCATGTTAATGACGTGTTTAAACTCTAGCATACTCAAATTATTGAAAAGGCAGGTATAGTTGGTACATGTTTGCCAAGGTCAATAGTGAGGGTTGTGGACTTTGTGACATAAAATGGGTTTCGCTTGCATACAACATGCTGTCTTGTGCTTCGCACATGATGTGGTTCCTTTCCTGGTACATGACATCAGCTACAAATGTAGGTATGTGTGGATTTTGTGTATGTGATATGTTGAACTGAATGTTAGCACTATTTCACATTGCTCGGTTGTTGGTTGCCTATTTTGCTGTGGAGAGGGACTCAGATTCATGTTGGGAAGTCAGGTTGTTGTGATTTTTTATTGTGATTGCTCTACTGATTTGAGGGTATAGTAGGTGTGGGATAGGTGGCTTAGCTGGTGTGTGACATTGTTGTAATGTAGGGATGTAGGTGGTATCTAGTTGTGACATGATGTTGGCACTAACCTGGTTCTACCTGGGGGTGTAGTACAAGTGGTTGTAATGTGATTGATGTGTACAGTATGATGTAAGTGTATGTCAAGAATTTGATGACCCTACCTTTCTTTCTGTTTTTCAGCATCAGCATCGCCAGGTAAAGGAGTCAGGGCATATCTGAGTGGGGAAGCTGCTGGCCATGGAACCTCAAGTCATGATAACATCAACTTCAAGGGACCCAGGGGCATGGAGGGTGAGGAGAGTGCCATGGGGGAGACAGGATCCAGTTCATCATCATCAGAATCCTCCTCCAGTGGACACTTCCTGGCAGAGGAGGACCCATCTGGGACCACCCCAGCACCATCTCTGTCTCCCACAACCATTCCTACAACTGCCCTCCCTGTAGCTCCCTACCCAGTTGGCCCCGCCCCGTCACCCAAGGGGGTGGACATCTCCTTTGCCGCAGGCACCTCTGCCCCACACCCTGTTAGCCCTGCTGCCCTCAGTGAGGAGGCTATTGACCTCCTGAGGTCCATCTCTGTGGGTCAGTCAACCATTGTGAATGCCATCCAGGGACTGGCAACTCAAATCCAACAGAGTACTGCATTCCTGGAGGGCATTCACAGTGCACTGGCTGGCCTGCAGAGATCCTTTCAGGCTCTGGCCTCCACACTGATGGCAGCCAGTCACCCTTTGTCTACCGTCCCCCCTCCACCATCCTCTTCCCAATCCCAAACCCCTCTTCCCAGACACAGCCAAAGCACACAAACAGACAGGCTGGAATCCACCTCAACATCCAAGGGTATCTCAGACAGACATAGCCACCACAAGACACCCTACCGGCATGCAAACAAGCAACATTCAGATGCACACACAGCAACAGTCACAACCTGCCCTGACACCCCACCAACCCAGCATCACTCACAGCACACCTGACAAAGCCTCCTCTAGCCCCCCTGCAAATATCCATGCATTTCCCTCTGCCAAGAAGTCTACTTCTCCCAAAAGAAGCCAACCCTCCCGTAAGCCTCAAAGTGAACCCCCCTCCCAAGCCACATCCCAAAGGTCCCCCTCCCAAACCTAAGCCCAAACAACCCCACCACACCCGATAATTCCGAAGGTGCCTGCCTGCCTTGATGCCCTTACCTGTGGAGGTTATTTGGCAGTCAGGCGTCAAGTTCAGCGCACACATACTGTTGTCAAAGGACTGCCCTATGCCCTTTGTTTTTCTAAACTTTGTTTTTTAATAATAATTTAAACCAACCTGTTGTTGGTTTACTGGTTACATCTTAGTCATGCATTTAATTTCCTAGTATTGAGTTGTTCCTGGCTGACATTGATTATGTATCAGTATTTGTGTGTGTGGGGTGCTTGTGCTACCTGTATTGTTTGGGAAGTATGTGAGGCTATATGCAGTGTTTTTGCCCCCCCAGTGATAGTGTGTGTGTTGTGTGATGCGCATGTGTCTGTTCAAAACATTTTATTGACATGCTACTGAGTAGGATTTGTGTTGACATGTGTTTGTTGGTGTGTTGTGTGGCTTGGTGTGTATTGACAGTATGTGGGTGCATATTTAGTGAATGGTATGTGATATGCAATGTGCTGTGTGTGATGTGTATGTCAATTGGTACGTTGTATGGTTGTGTGGTTGTTTGTGTTTGTGGCCTGTTGATTGTAGGTTGTGTTGTATGTGTGATGTGCCTCTGGATTGTGTCTATAGTGAGTGCTTGTCAACGTATTGGCAATGGTATTGTTTTGGTGGTGTTGTGACGTGTTGTGGTGTTGTGTGTTATTGTGTGTAACTGAGCCTGTGCTGTGTTTCCATGCATAAGTGTGTGTGTTTGACGTGTGTGTATCTGTTGGCCATAGTGTGTGTACTGTGTATGTGCGTGTGTGTGGCTGTATGTGAGTGTGCATCATTATGTAATAGTTTGTGGTTATTGCCGTCACAACCCCTCACCAATGGAATATTGTGTGAGTGTACTGACATTTGAATAATTCAAGAGTTAGAGGTAAGTGTGTGTGTACTTACGGTTGCTGTCGTCAGCAGTGGCCAAGATTCTGTTATCTTTGTGCGAGCAGGAGTAGCGGGATGACATGTAGTTCAGGTTTCATGGCAGCTCCAACAAGTATGGCTTTCTGATGGTAAGTGTCTCCTTTTATGCAGTTTGTTTCCACCTGGGTTTCCATGGTGGTATGACCACAGCTGAACCCTTGTTGGTGTGCAACCTTGTAATCTGTCCGTTGGTAACAGGGTATCCACTGGAATGCAGGTGCCTTCTGTCATCCGTTGTGACTGCAGTGGTAGTGCTGGCAGTGCTTTGGTTGTATTCTGTTGGGAATACTGCAATGGACATAATTTGGCGGTCTTCTCCGCCAGCCTGTTTGCAGTATGACTGTAACCACCAACAAGGCAGTCCTGAGACCACCAAACCCATAATGAAGCCCTTAATCTGGTTTATACTTGTTACCTTTTATGATCTATTTTCTCACTCGCCATTTACTTAATCACATATTTAACTTTTTCTCTTTATGTTCCTCCCTGTCTTTTCCCCACTCTCCCTCTTATTATATTCCTTGTTCCCCCTTTCTTCGTCTATCTTTTTCTTTCCTTTTATATACAAACTGACGATTTTTTTTCAGGTGTCATAAGCTCTTTTCTTTCTTCAACCCTCAAGTTTACATTGCCTCTGACTTTTAATTAATATATTGCAATTTCAATTGTTACTTTTCTTGTTATGTTTTTATGAATCTTCAATAAAAACTATTTAACAAAAAAGAATATATTTGCAAAAAATGCTTGTATTATTGATGATATACCACACACTTATCTTTTGCCCATTTTATAATTAATTAGTGTGCACTAATTGATAGTATATAGCACCCAGCATGTGTATAGTTAATGCTTAGCTTTGGGTCTTAAATACATTTCTCGTCACTGAGCCCTCAGCTTCTAAGCCCTCAACTTCAGGTCTGTCTATGCAGTATTCAATGTCATGTAAAAATAATTCAATACTGTCACCCCGTGGGCAATGAGGTAAGAATCTTGAACATGTGTGATGTTACACAATGGCTTTCTTCTGTGGTTGCCTATAGTGACTGGGGCTTCTTTCAAATTTAGCAGGCTAGCCCACCATATTTGAAGGCTAATTGCCTTGTTCCCCTAAAAGGCTACTGCCTCCACAACAGGGGTTTCTTTGGAGAAAAAAAACAATGATGGCAGACCCACCCTGGCATGTCAATTTGGTGAAACTGTTAGCAATTCTGTGATCCTTGAAGACATACCTCAAACCAAGGTTCAGATACTGAAATCAAATACACCAATGTACACACATACCAGGAGTCTTCACCTTATGCAACATGAAAATTATATTTATTTGGTAATTATATGCTTAAGGTTAGACAAAAAGGCATCAATTCAAATGTAATCATATAGTTAATAAGTGTAAGCGAGATAGCTGGTTATTGAATTGGACTACATTGTGATGTAGAGTTCTTTACAAATGTGTGTCTTCACCTCTTTTCTAAATTGGAGCAGCATTGGAATTGTCCTTATTTCGGGTGAGCATGTTGTTCCAAATTCCACACATGGAAAATGCATGCTGCCATGTTCTTTTCTGTTTTTACAATTCTTAAAGCGTCATTATGAGGCTGGCAATCTTGAAATCACCAGCCTTGTGGTGACGGTCGGACCGCCGTACTCCAGGCAGTCCACCCGCAACATTACAACCATGGCAGTTGGACAGTGGCTGCCATCCATGCCAGGAACATGGTTCCTGATGGCCTGATGGCAGTCGGAGTTATGCTCAGCCTTGGCCACGCTAAGTTCAGCACAGCCACGCTCATCATGAGTCCAGTTTCTGCCAGCCTTTTCATGGCAAGGACCCCACCATGAAAAGTCTGGCAGAAACCCAGTGCTAGGGTGACAGGGGGGCACCCTCTGTGCGATGACATTGGCCTCATCTCCATGAGGAGCAGAGGCCATTGCAGCTACATGGTTTCCAGTGGGCTGACTGGTGGAAACCTCTGATTTCAGAGTTTTCTGCTGGCCAGCCCTGTGGAAACCATGTAATGGGGGTCCAAGGACCTCCAGCTTCGCAGCAGTCTCCTCTCCACGGGTCTGGTGATCTGGGTTTCAGTCCTCCAGACCTGTAATGAGGCCCTTAGTCTCCAGCCTGCTGGTGGCCTGGCACTGCAGACCATTTTCACTCTGGGATGGCCATTATTTAAGTGATGGCCCAAGACAGGAAAGATGCCAACTGGCATGGTGTTACGCAGCTGCATGCCTTTCACTACTCTGACATCTACAGTTGCTCCACTCTTGGCAGAACAAGATATTCACCCAGATATCATGGAAGTTTTCAACAGAATCAAAGGCAGTTTCTAGTGACAAGGAATGCACAGTACTAGAGACAATAAAACAGATACTGATTTTCAACCCAACGGATAGAGAGATTGAACCTATTATTTACTCGTTTTGGCCAAGGGGCTATCTTTTGTTACACACACCGGAGTTAATGTTTTTGAATTGTTCCAGGATATGATGGTGTTGTTTCGTAAAATAAGTTTGCAGAAATTCTTCTCTGAGGCTGTTCCTCAGATCCCAGGTGGGACTAATCACTCAGGGCTATCTTCATCATCTAGCTTTACACCCAGCTTAGATCACGTTGGTCCGGAAGTGGTCATCATTGAAAATGTGGTTTATCAGCATTTGAAAGCAGCTACCAGGTGGATACCTCACCCTAGTTCAAATCTGAACACAGAGGAACATATGGCCTTGAAACCTTTGAAAGTCATTCAACATTTGATGATTAAAAATTGTGATAAAGGTGGTGGGATTGTAATTTTGGAAACACAAGCTTACATCACTAAGATTAATGATTGATTGGACAATGTAGAACACAGTAGTCCTGTGTTGATTGACCCACTGTGTGTGTGTGTGTAAAAAATGTAAGGGTTTTCTGAGTCAGGCACTAGAACAGGGAGATATTTGTAGTAATGAATTTGAATTATTGATTATCCAGCACCCGTAAATGGCTATTCTCAATGGTGTGCCTAAAATACAAAAGAATAGTGTGGATCCTTCAGATCGCCCTATAGTTACCACCATAGGGTCCATTACGGAACCTCTATACAAGTACATTGACTCAATGTTGAGGCCATTTGTATCCAAGATTCCTTCTTATGTAAAGGATACTACGGTCACGATTAATTCAGTTGAAGCACTGTCTTTTAAACCAAATGAAGAGACATTGATCACTGTGGACATAGAAGCATTATATAGTAACATCCCACAAAAAGAGGCCATAGAGGCAGTAGAATGATGTATGAATGAATACTCTGTAGAGGGACCCAAAGTTTTTATTCTACAATGCCTTCAAATTGTGTTAGAAGAAAATACCTTTGAGTTTAATGGCTCCTTATTAAAACAAATTTAAGGAGTCAGCATGGGAGCATCTTGTGCACCGATGATAGCTAACATTTATATGGGTAAATTTGAACAAACATTTGTCTACAATAAGATCGCACCTTTTTTCGAGGCAGTTGCTCTTTGAGCATGATATATCTGGGTCGGAGAAATTAGCAGTTGCAAGAAATTTTAATGTAGATACATTTTTGTGACCGTAACATGAGGTTTACATTGTAGACCAGTAAACAGAGGTTGGCATTTCTAACTATTTTGATACGAGAAAATTGTCACAGTTTGGAAACACATCTGTTTACCAAACACACAGCGAGGAATACTTTGTTACATTTTAGCAGTTACCATCCGAGAATTCAGAAACAAAGTATCACTTTCTTTGAGTCCATAGAAACTGTACTAACTTGGAGGACTATGACATCAGAGCAACGGATATGAGGGCAAAGACTTTGGCAAGAGGTTATCCCTACAGATTAATACTTGAGACTTACAAAAGGGCCCGCTATTATGACAGAAATTGTCT
Source organism: Pleurodeles waltl (assembly GCF_031143425.1). NCBI lineage: Eukaryota > Metazoa > Chordata > Amphibia > Caudata > Salamandridae > Pleurodeles > Pleurodeles waltl. The sequence continues at coordinate 107,336,233 of NC_090441.1, read as the reverse complement.
ATTACAAAAATCAACAATGGCCTAGAGATATCGAATCGGTATGAATTATACAGCATTCAACTCTCAATGAGTAAATTCGCCAGATAGTATGTGCGAACTGGCATATATCAAGTGCTAACATTCCACAAGAGAACATATCCTCAGCCCTGTGTTTGCATTCAGGTGGAATAAAAATCTGAAAGACATAGTAGTGAGGTCTCACCTACAGCCCAGCAAAAATTGTGTGCAGAAAACAATTGATGGGAATGTTCCCTTGATTGGCAACTACAAATTCACACAGTGTAAAGCATGCCATTCAGCTATAAAGACGAAACAATGTAATTTATACAACTATTCTATAACTTTAAAAAGATTCACTGTTTGCAAAACCAAAAATGTTGTTTACTTATGCATCTTCCCGTGTGAGTTGGAGTATGTAGGAAAAACAGCACGTTCTTTTACCACCAGACTGGCCTTGAACATCGATCAGTATGAAAAGATTACCTGTCCCTATGGATAAGCATTTTTTAGAATACAACTACACCCTTGATGACATCAGATGCTTGTTTTTGGAGTAAATAGATGTGAAACCTGGAAACGATAAATATGCGATACATAGAAAGAGGGAAGTATTTTGTATATTCAATTTGAACACTTATGTACAGAGACTTCATCATGATATTACCTGGGAGTAAGCCATTTAACCTTATCTTTATTTATAGTACTCTTTTATATTGGAAACATTTTTTTTAAAGTGTATTACATTATTTTTGTTTGTTTATGGAACACGTATTTTTGGGACTTTTGCTGTTTCGAGGTTTTTTTATTGAATAACTGAGAGGTGTTACTATGGTTAAGGTGGTTAGAAAAATATGCTTTTCGATGTTGATCCTGCGCCGCCTTGCCCTCTGGTATTCAGTATATTTTGCCGACTATCTCAGAACATTCTCAGCCGCTTTCTATCTCCATGTCCCGCGAGGTTGTCACATGCAACCTATTCCGCTTTCGTTATCAGTTAGCAGAAGTCATTTAAAGTCAATGAATGCAGTCGTAGTGTTTCGCTCGTGGCAAAATATGGCGTGCAGCGTGTGAGCTCTTCGTGAATGGCGTTTTCGGCATCCCGTTTTTCGGCCTTCATTGAGCAGAGCGTCCCCCTTAATGTTTGAGAATAGACATAGTGGCCTCAGTAGTGAGTTAATCTGTCAATGAGGGCTTTTTTTGTTGTTTTTATTTTGTAGTTTTAAGAGTCCGCCTGAGATGGGGTATTTCTTACCAACTATGATGATTCAAAACCCCAGAGGTTGTGTCTGACTTCCTATGTGTCTTTATTCTTCTGGTTTATGACGCGGCAGAAACCGAGGGAAGCCATGGTCATAGGGCAAATGTAGTTGTGCGGTGCAATGTTACAGGAGGATAATGACTTCTTTCCTTAGGTGCCACACACAGAACATTACCCTGAATCTGTACATTTCATCATTGCCAACCACACTAGCTGTTAATTGTTTTAGACCTGATGGATTTATGTTGGTGAGACGTCTGCCGAGTTCACGATATGTATTTGGAGATTTCACCCACATTGTGTTATCTTTAGCCTAATATTGCACATTAGAGCATGTTTATTTTATTTTCACATTCATTGGTATCATTGGGAACCTATCTATTAAGATTCACAGTTAAAGTGGGGACTAATGTGGTATGATTGGGATGACACATGACATCTTTAGTTAATTGGGCGATATTGGGGTTTCTTGTGGTTTGGGGATCTCATATTTGTTTCTCTAGGCTACAGGTATTACGATATCTACAATGTTTTAGGCACCAGAGGGACTATACAGCACACCAGCAGGCCCCTTCTACTAGCCAGTCAACTGACCAGCCCTCCACATCTGATGCTGCAGGAGGCCCTGCCACAGGACCCACAGGCCACTAGCACCCCTCCCCCTGCAGAAGGTGAACCACCCCACAAATGTTCCCTGCAAACCAGACAGAAGCCAGAGACACTTGCCAAGACTAAGACCACCACCAGGAAATGAGACACTCCGGATTGTCCCCCTTCTCTCCAACCTTGTCCACTCTGAACTGCTTTTGCTCCCCTTCCTATGGCCACTTGGACACTGCACCTCTGCTACAAACAGACTGGAACAATACCCTGGACTTTTCTCCACCATCACCCCATTCTATTGCACTTTACCCTCAATTTTATAGCGCTCCAGCAAACGCCCTGGAACACAATTTGAGTAACACTGTTTTATGTGTCTGAAATATGCATTTGTGGGAACAGTCACATCGAATGCAAACTATCTGAACACTGTGATAGCTAACAAATAATGACCTGGAACTGTCTGTAGTGATCACATCAGGACAATGTTGTCATATCACCAACATCTGAAAAATGAGAAGCCATAGGTAACAGTAAGTTGAGATTCAAAGGAAATGAATGCTATCATGCCACAGGCACACAGATACATCAATAGAGTAATGTTCAGTTCCACTATCTCACCTGTTGTCCTCATCTTCATCCTCTGCCTCCTCATCCTCACTGTCCTCAGGGTCCACTGCTGCCACAGGGTCTTCTCTAGTCCCCTCCTCCTGCAGAAAAGGCACATGTCATCTGAGGGCCAGGTTGTTCAACATGCAGCATGCCATTACTATCTGGCAGACCTTTCCAGGTGAGTAGCACAGGGATCCACCTGTCAGATGGAGGCACCTAAACATGGCCTTCAGGAGGCCGAAGATCCGCACAATTATTCCTCTGGTTTATCCATGTGCCTCATTATAACGGTCGTCAGCCCCTGTCCTGGCATTACTCACAGGGGTCAGCAGCCACAATAGGTTTGGGTAGCCAGAATCACCTGCAAGTATTGAGTGACAACATTTAGCCTTACACAATCCTATGGGGAGAACACCTGAAGGCATAAACTGACATTTAGTGGGTGGGGGATCTGGCTCACCTATTAGCCACACCCTGTGCCACTGTAGTTGGGCCATCACATTTGGGATGCTGCTATTTCTCAGGACGAAGGCATTATGCACCTACCCAAGATACTTGGCAGTGACGTGGGAGAAGTACTGGTCCGCCAGGCAAACCATTTGCACATTCAGTGAATGGAAACTCTTATGATTTCTGAACACATGTTCATTCTGGCGGGGGGAACTAACGCAATATGTGTACCATCAATCGCACCAATTATATTGGGGATATGACCCATTGCATAGAATCCTGCCTTTACAGTGGCCAAATCTTCCACCTGGGGGAAAGCTACGTAGCTACACATGTTTTCACCAGGGCAGACAAAACTCTTGCGAGCACAATTGAAAACATTGGCTGTAACATTCCTGCTGCCAAGCCCACTGTCACTTGGAAAGAACCAGTTGCCAGGAAATGGAGCACTGATAGCACTTGCACAAGAGGGGGTATCCCAGTGGGATGACGGATAGCTGATATCAGGTCAGGCTCCAATTGGGCACACAGCTCTGTGATTGTGGCCCTGTCCAGTCTATCGGTGAGTATTATGTGCCTGTCCTCCAGTGTTGCCAGGTCCGCAAGAGGTCTATACATGGGGGTTCGTCTTCTTCTCCCATTCATCCGCAGCGGTAGGTATCTAAGGGACACAAGAGTGAGTAGGATGTCACAATTTGAACAATGGAACCACAACCTAAGTGTACATGTTGCATTTATGTGATGGGACAGTGGTTATGACAGTTATGTGCAAATCTAGACCATGAAGCAGTAAAGGTTAATCTGATGGTAGTCCACGGCGACTGCCTGTCCTGTATGTAGGGACAGCTGGAAGTGAGGGAACTCTGCCGACGGTTGGCGTCATGGCAGAAGGCGGTCTTGCACCGCCATACAATTCATCATTGGATAATATGAGGCTCTATAGAGTACAGTTGACAATGGGGATTCTGCACCAGCGGTGACGGTGTACACCACTGCGGACGTGAAACAAATTGGCCACAGCACACAGAATATATTGTCCAATCATGTGGTGAGGATAAGGGATCCCTGGTGGTACATTGAAGGTTATGAAGAAGTATAAGGTAAAGAGAAAATCTTGAGTCTTGTTATTAGATGGTGTCTTTAATTGTGGAAATTAGAAATCATGATGTCATCTAAGATATACAGCCAACACGTGTTTCGTCACACAAGTGACTTCATCAAGGCTGGGCCGTGCGGCCAGATAAGTAGATAGTGGGCAGCTGAGTGGGCTTAAGTAGGAGAAAAAAGATCTTAATGAAATGGTAAAACTAAGAGTAGTCACGCTGCCCGAGCAGTAACAGGAAAGTTGGATGTTGAGCGCGTGGGTTGAGGTAAGTATATGAGGCCCTGATAAGCCACGAGTCAAACCTGAACTACGTCGGTTGTAGAAACACGGTGAGTTGTCTGAGAGCGTCTACCATATACTTACCTCAACATCCAACTTTCCTGTTACTGCTCGGGCAGCGTGACTACTCTTAGTTTTACCATTTCATTAAGATCTTTTTTCTCCTACTTAAGCCCACTCAAGATTTTCTCTTTACCTCATACTTCTTCATAACCTTCAACGTACCACCAGGGATCCCTTATCCTCACCACATGATTGGACAATATATTCTGTGTGCTGTGGCCAATTTGTTTCAATTTTGTCCTTGGGTACTTTGATACCCGTGATTGTGCCTTCTGGGTAGTAGGGCACTGGGCCAAGCTGCACCAGACTTTGCTTTATCTCACATACCTGTTATTAACCATTGTTGTACTGCCTAGAAGTGCGGCTTCATTCACCCCTACTACCCTAGTGTATCTTTGTATTTTATACCACTGCGGACGTGACCACCATTTTCTATCTGATTCCTTACTTGTTTCCTGACCTTCAACAGGAGAACACCTACTCTGCGTGTGCTGTTGTGACCTGTGTCTGGAACCTACTGTGGCCTGTGTGACTGGAGAAAGGGCCCCTGCCTTCACTTCAGAGGAGTTGGAGCGATTGGTGGATGGGGTCCTACCCCAGTACGGACTGCTGTATGGACCTCCAGACCAACAGGTGAGTACACCTTGGGCACAATGCATGTGAGCAGGATGCATGGCGATGTGTGGCAAGCATTGTGTCATGGGGGGGGTGATGTCATGTGGTGGTGTTCATGGTGTATGCCGGCCGATATGTGTGCCAGTGGTGAAGGAAACGGGATTGGTGGGCCAGACTGCAGAGGCCCAACTGGGGATGGCCTCCCTATGAGGAAGGGGTGCCCATCGGAACCTGACCCCCCGATGGCCTGCATACTGGCGGTGGCCTACCCAGAGCTGGATGGGTACTTGAGGGCATCACAGCATCCACAAGGGGTGAGTACAGTCGGCATTACTACAATAATTGGTAGGTGGCATGGGATCCGGGTGGTGGGTGTCAGTTAGTAGGTGCACCTTAATGCCAGGCCAGACATTGCATCGCGAACGGTCCTGTGTATGCCAAAAGTGGTGTTGGTGCAGTAATTGACCCAGTGTTCTCTTTCTATCCCCCCCTTTATTTTCTGTCATCCTGTTAATGTGTGCATTAGCATCATCTGGTGGAGGAGCAGGGACACTGGTGACAGAGGGAGCTGCATCCCACAGGACCCAGGAGGTAAAGTTCACCGATGCCGAGGGAACCAGTAGGATGGATTGCGAGGGGAGCACCATGGCAGAGATAAGAGATGACAACGCAGACTCAGATACCTCCTCAGATGGAAGCTCCCTGGTGGTGGCAGACACCTCTGTGACCACCCCAGCAGCAGGTACTGCCGCCTCCCCAGTACCAGCACCGCCCTCTCAGTAGCCCCTCAATGAATTGCCCGTGCCGCTCACCCAGGAAGGTGGGCATCTCCTTCACCCCAGGCACCTCAGGTCCTGCTCAGTGAGTCCTGTTGCCCTGAGTGAGGAGGCTATTGACCTCCTGAGATCCATCTGTGTAGAACAGTCAACCGTTGTGAATGCCATCTAGGGGCTGGCATTCCAGATGCAGCAATGCAATGCTTTCCTGGAGGCACCCACGGTAGATTGCCAGCCCAACAGAGATCGATTCAGGCTCTGACCTCCTCTCTGATGGCAGCCATTGTCTCTGTCCCTACCGTCCCCCCTCCAACTACCACTTCCCAGTCCCAGTCTCCTCAACCCCAATACATCCCATGCACAAATGCAGACGAGCATGCACACAAGACAACACACAAGAATAGCGCAGGCAAACAGAGGCACCACACTTCAACACACAAGCACTCCCGCAAACACCAGACAGTTGCAGACACAACCACATCCATTGCCTCCACTTTCTCCCCCTCCTCCTCCTCCACCTCCCTCACATTCACGTCCACACTCACAACTGCATGCACTGCTTCAACATCCACCACCAGCATCACCACACCAAGCAGCACACACATCTCGCCAGCAGACACCTCAACAACATCCATCCATGCGTTCCCTGTGTCCTCTCCAACCCTGTCTGTCCCCCTTCTCCTAATAGTCACAAACACAAGCACTCAGACACCCAACAGCCATCCATCTCACATCAGCACACTCCCCATGCACCTGCACCCAAATCCAGCAGACGTACTCATCCAACAACCACTCCCTCAACCTCCACTCCCATCCCTCTTCCTGCCCCACTGTTCCTAAAAAGCTTTTCCTTGCCCAACTTGACCTCTTCCCTCCCCCTCCTCCCCAGTCCTGCCCGTAAGAGTAGGGTCCCAATGATCTAGCCCAGCACCTCAGCCAAACAGTCCATGCGGACAGTGGAGGTACCTCTTAGTCATGGAGGCAAGACAGTGATGGTTCCCACTCCACCAGCCAGGGAGGGTAAGGATCCATCAACCACTGCCATAAAGGGGAAGAAGCCCTCGACTCCTGCCATGAAGGGGAAGGAGGCTGCGCCTCCTGCCATGAAGGGGTAGAAGCCCGCAACTCTTGCCATGAAGGGGAAGACGCCCTCGACTCCTGCCATGAAGGGGAAGGAGGCTGCGCCTGCTTCCATGAAGGGGAAGAAGCCCTTGACGTCTGCCATGAAAGGGAAGAAGCCCTCCACTGCAACAGAGGCTGGCAGGATGACACCACCACCACCAGTGGTCACGGAGCCGTCACCTCCAGCTGAGGCAGTGCAGCTCACTCCTCCTGAAGAGGCTGCACCTTCACCCGCTGAGACAGTGCAGCCTTCACCTCCAGCAGAGGCTGCCCAGGAGGCAACTTCACCTGCTGACACAGCTCAGCCCTCACCTCCAGCAGAGGCTGGCAGGATGACACCACCACCACCAGTGGTCATGGAGCCCTCACCTCTAGCAGAGGCTGCCCAGAAGGCACCTTCACCTACTGACATAGTGCAGCCCTCACCTCCAGCAGAGGGCATGTAGGCTACTCTTCTGGGACTGCTGTACAAAGAGCTCCCTCAAGAACCAGTGGGCAAGTCACCCACCTGAGAGACTGTGGCCTTTGCTCAAATTCGGCAAACACATTGAAAGCCCAGAGAAATGGGAAAGGAGCCCCCTCCAGAACCAGTGGGCAAGTCACCACCTGAGAGACTGTGGTCTTGCACTCCCCAGCACAGAGAAATGGGCATGGATCCCCTTCCAGAAGCAGTGGGCAAGTCATCCACCTGAGAGACTGTGGCCTTGCACTCCCCAGCACCGAGAAATGGGCATGGAGCCCCCTCCAGAACCATTGGGCAAGGTTGGGTTGGGTTTACTACTCTCACTCCTTTCTAAGCATTAGTAGGGACTTCAGAGGGGTTAGAATTTACTATTCCCTCTTTAGTATGAGAAACAATAAGGACTGTGTTGGAATTAGGAGGGGTTAGATTTACTATTCCCACAACAGTCTGAGCAACAGCATGGAAAGCATTGAACTTTTGAGGGGTTGGATTTACTATTTCTATTCCTGTCTGAGCAACAGTAGGGAAAGCACTGGAGTTGGAAATGATTACATATAAGAATACAGGTCATGATCACTCACTTAAAAGATTTTGATACCTAAAAAAACTATTGACAGCTGATATTAACTAGAGACAAAAAATACTATATGACACAATTTTAAAATATAAATGGAAAATGAATGCCTGGTGGCACACAGTTGAAAATGTAAAAGAATATATGTAGATTTATTTCAAAATAATGCTTCAAAACAAATAAAATAAACAAACAAAAAGAATTCCACAAACACAATGACAAAACCCTCATAATTGAATTAATTCATGCTTTAATCAATTAGCCATTAATCCATTCCTTATAAGGAAACAATTAATACACAAAATATTGTAGCTTTAATATCTTCCGACTCTATTCAGCTACAGAAAAACATTGCGTTAACAAAATACATGCATAAGAAATATAAGTACACATTAAAAAATAAAACACTTCACAAATTAAACAACACATAAAAAATAACTAACAGACATAGGACCTGACTTAGAACTTGGTGCATAGGAATATTGCGTCACAAACATGACAGACATCCCGTCCACTGTATTATGATCCCATTATAGCCTATGGGGATCATAATACGGCAGACGGGATATCATTCACATTTATGACAGAGTATTCCATCTGCCAAGTTCTAAATCAGGCCCATAATTAATATTCATTAAGCATTCAATTCATATACAAATAAGTTAATACTAATTTTAAATAGATTTTATTTAATTAACTTCCTACCCTATTCTCCTACAAACTTAACATCCATATACCAAAACATAACTTACTATTATTGAAAATAATTCAATTCATATAAACATTAAAATTGGCAAATGAAAATACAAAATATAAAATATCAACTAACATAAAATAATACAATTAATATTCACATTAAAATTAACAAATTAAAATTTAAAAAAATGACAACAATTAACATAATTAATGAATTTCTTCAAAATATAAAACAAATTCCTATTGAATGTAAATTATTTATAATTTAAATAACTCCCAAACCTATTCCTCTACAAATCCAACAACCACTACTTTAATATAAAGAAGGTCAACCAATTTGGCAACTAGCGCCTGAGTATTAATGATTACATTGATATCCAAATCCCTTAAACTGTGAAGCATAGTATTATAGGATCCCACCAAAAGAAAATAATTTTGGACAACTATCTGAATGTTTAAGGGAGTTTCCCAGTTGTCATTGATAAGAGAATCCCCAATTTTACTAAATCCTACATGCTCCCATCTCCTTACTAAGCCTGAATTGAGCTGAGAGCCAGAACGTAGCGTAAACTGTGTGAGAGGAGTGTAAAAATGCAAATATGGGATTGAATATCTTCTAAACAAATCTAATTTTCTTTTAAAGAGCCATTTAAAAATCTTATAACAAACTTTTTTTGGGAGATTTCACCAAAAGTGCTGGATTCAGAATATCGTGCTCCCTGCCTATTAATTCACGAAAGTCATTACTGAATAAACAGCCTACAGATTGATCTGCTTTAAAATTAGTAAAATAATGTGCAAAAAAGGCAAAGTAATAATCTTTAAAATTGGGTAATGCTAAACCCCCCTTTCCTCTATCCGCGTATAATGTGCTTAATGCGGCCAGTGGCTTCTGATTTTGCCAAATAAATGGACGAAACATAGACTCCAGTTTAAAAAAAAAATGTTTGTTAATACACAAAGAATGGCCGAGAACAGAAAGTTAAATAATGGTAATACTGACATTTTGAGCAATGCAATTCGACCTAATATAGAAAGGGGGAGAGACCCCCATCGAGCAAGCAGGGCCTGAGTTTTTGAGAGCAACAGGGCGTAATTAAGGTCATACAGGTCTCCTATATCAGCTGAAAAGTTAATCCCAAGATATCTCTTTGGCCTAGCATTCACACAATGCCTTAATTCGGGGAGCAGTTTAATAGAAGAAGTGCCACACAGAATAATATCAGTCTTACTTATATTAATCTTGTAGCCACCAATTTGCTCAAATTCGGCAAACACATTGAAAGCCACTTCCTGGGAGGTCCGCTCTTCATCTAAAAACATAATGATATCATCAGCATAGTTTGATCTTCCCCATTGACTTCGAGGGGGAATGAATCAGATTATTTTGTCTGATTTTAACGGCTAAAGGCTCAATGAAGAGCGCAAAGAGTATAGGGGATAGAGGGCAACCTTGCCGAGTCCCATGTTGTACTTGAAGTTGACCAACACAAGCGGAATTAATAATAATATTGGCTTCAGAGTTTGAATACAACCTTTGAATTATTGCAGAGACCTGAATGGGCACCTTATAGCTAGACAGTGTTGCAAAGAGTGTATCCCACACAACAAAATCAAATGCTTTTTCCGCATCTAATAAGAGGATGATGGCAGGAATTTTATTAGAAGCGAAATAATCAAGAGCCTCGGCTAAGTAGTGCGTATTAGTTGCAAGATGATCACTAGCAAGAAACCCGTTCTGATCGGGGTGCACCAGTTTATTGACAACCCCATTGAGCCTATTAGCCAGAAGTTTTGTGATGATTTTATAATCTGTATTTAGCAAAGAGATTGGACGATATGCAGTAGGATCTTCTCTATCGTTATTCTTTTTGGGAAAGCTAACCACATTCCCTAAGTGCCAAGAATTGGGAATCTGCTCGCCCTTAAGCAGGCCATTAATTAAAGACAAAAAAAATCGTCAATGAATACTTTAATGAAACCTTTATAAAATTCAGCCAGAAAGCCATCAGGTCCACAAGCCTTCCCCTTGGGAAGGTTCTTGACAACCTCAAGGAGTTCTAACTTCGTAAATGGCTTTATTAGAGCATCGCTGTCTTTTTCTGTATGACTAGGAATATTCAGTTTCCCCAGGAACTCCTTGATGGTCATAGGGTCAATATCCAGAGCATGGCTGTAAATTCACCTATAATGTTCTAGCATAATTTCATCCACAGCTCTGGGGTCAGGATGCCTAACCCCGGTGACAGGGCATCTCAATGCATGTATCATATTGCCAGCAATTCGATCCTGAGCTTGCCATGGCAAGAATTTGCCTGTATACCTTTTGTCTATAAGTCTGATATCCTATATCAACCTTCTTTAAAAAATTGTTGGCCAGTGCCTTTTTAGCTAATTCAAAAGAGAGTCTATTGTTTTCCATGGGTGCATGTAGGTAAGTAGTTAAACACCTTTGCACTACCTCTTCCAGAGCCCTGGCTTGTTGTCTCTAGGAAGATTTGTCTGCAGCTTCCTTGGCGATTACCAAGCCCCTGAAAAAAGCCTTAACCGAATCCCAGACTATAGCCATAGTTGAAGATCCCTGATTACGTTTGAAAAATTCACTTAGTTCGTCCTTAGAGATCTGTACCCATCCCTCATCTTGGAGGAGCTGTTGGTTAAAGAACCACTTTCTAGGCTGAGGCTTGGAGACTTCTGAAAAGAGAGACACTTCCAGCACCAGGGAGGCATGGTCAGATAAGTCAGAGTGCCGCACCGACTGAGTCTTGAAACGCAATGTTTTAGATATCAGACAAACATCAATGCGGGAGGCGCTTTTAAACTGGGTTGAGATGCACGTATACTCTCTCTCGTTTGGGGCACTCATTCTCCAAGGATCACAGAGCATCAACACTTTGGCATAGTCTTTAAAGATTTTGGCAACTCTAGGCTTATGTTGTTTCTCACCCCTAACAGTGGTGTACAAATTAGGATCCTGAAGAAAGTTAAAATCCCCACCAATAATAATTTTACCTGATAGTTGCAAAAGGGATTGAAACAGTCCTACATAAGGGGCTGGGTCATCTAGCAAGGGAGCATAAAAACTAACGAAGATAAATCTTTAGCAATTAAACAGTGCACCCAGAACCATCGTCCTTCGGGATTGCAGAGAAAGTCAAGTTCCTGAGCATTGAGGCCTCTAGCTAAAAAGACCGCCATGGCTCTATGGGCTGATGGAGCTGCGGCAACCACCTTAAAATCGGCAAACATTTTAAACATATGAAATCCTGCAACTTATTAGCTGGGATATGGGTTTACTGTAATAGAATAACCAAGGGATTTAGGGCAGTACCCTCTCTTCAATTACAGACCTCTTCCTTTGATTATCTAACCCGTTGACATTCCAGGAAACTATTCTTAATAACAAATTCAACCCTGCCATTGAGTTCTCATAAAAAATTGCCGAAGAAGTAAATGATCTGAACCCACCAGGGAATTCGAGCCTTGGCCTGGTCCAAATAATATCACTCACTTTATAACCTTAATCATTCTGAATTGCACGTAGCTATGATTTATTTGGAAAACCAGGATCCTGTACCCCTTGCCAGCCCTCCCAACAGCCGCCCCAAGCCCCCACCCTGACCCTTAGGTGGCCAACACCTGGGGCCCTCCCATCTGAGCAATCCTGGGCTGCCCCCCGACACCATCCTTCCCTAATCAGGTACCTTGACATGGCGCCCTATACCATAGACTCCAAAAGGACTGGAATATAACTGCCATAGTGACGCATTAGATTTACACTCTGTGAAGTCCACCTTTCTCAAGCAGCATTCCCCCTCCCAGTGCATAATCTGTCCTCCTCTCCCCTTCTCCTATTCATATTTTACCCCCTCCTCCTACCCCTCTGCCCAGACTGCTTTTGAATTGAATGCAACAAAGTCTCAGCAGCATCAACTGTTTGAATTAGATTAGAATGTCCCTGAAAAAAACACTTTAAGTTTAGATTGCTGTGCAAGTCCTGCTGGAGCACCGGCTTTTCGAATGCCGGAATCATCCCTTTCAGTTCTCTCCTCCGATGGGCAGCTGCCACCGACATATCTGATAAAAGTTTGAACGAAAAATCGCCAGGGACCTGATGTGTTTTACTTTTAATCGCTTGTTGAAGGATGCGTTCCTTGACACGAAAGTCACCAAAATTTACGCGAATAGTTCGAGGATACTTTGCATGGGGTGGCTGTACAGCGGGGACCCGATGGGCCCGCATGATGGTAAGATCCAAATGTTTATCTGCTGGTTCTGAAAGAACATGATGCAGGATATGATCTGTGATTACATTTGTGACAGTCTGCCCATTTTCGCGCCCTTCAGGAATTCCTGTAAATCTCAAATTAGATCTGCGTGAGAGCGATTCTCCGCATCATCTAGTCGAATCTGTAAGTCTAACAAATCTGCTCGGCATTTTGCCACTGATGGTTCCACAGAGACGTGGGCATCCTCCAGATCAGATACTCGCTGTTTGACCTCCTTGATACGTGAGTTAAGTTGCTGTATATTACTACAAATTAAATTCAATTGTGATTCTGTTCACTGGTTTGCCTCATTCTGCAAAATTTTAAAAGCTTTTAACTCAGTTAAGATCTGAAGGAGAACATTTTCTGAAGGGATATCGGAGCTTGCCTTGTCTCTAGGTGCATGAGAAAAAAAGCCTGTTTGTGCGTTCAGCTGATCTTGGGCCAATTCAGAGGGTCCATTAACAGAGGCGTCCGGGGCGGGGGGTCCGGTTGTAGTACTTATCCCTGATGCAGAAATTGACTCGCAGGATAGATCGAGTAGGGAGCTGTTTGCCTGAGGAGCAGAGGCAGAGTCACTAGTCAGTGGGGGAAAAACACCCTTTTGACCCTTCACCAATCCACCGAACAGAGGATACAGTAGCTTGGAGCCTGCACCCATATCCAGAGCCTGGCTGTGATTAACTTCGGAGTTACAACTCGAGGCTGATTGGTTCAGAGGTGGGCTAACTTTATTAATTAACTGCAAATTTAAATCCAGGTCCGGGTCCGGGTTTCTAGCCTGTTCAAGCAGAGAGTCAGAGCAAGAAGTTTGACCCACCGAGCAAGTCATAGAGGGCAGTAAGCTGTGAGGAGAAGTATTCCTAAGAGCTAAGTCAGTGGTCGGCGGAGGGGTGGTATTTAAAGATAGATCCATATTCAGGTGATTGTCGGATGGGGCTTGGCGCTTTGTTTTAACAGTGCGTGCTGCTTTAAGAGCCCTAGAGGCAGAGCGTCCCTTTCCCTGGACATAGTGCGGAGATCGGGGCATTATATAGCGCTGCTCCTTGCCCTTGCCCTTACAAGCGACATGCAGCCCCCTTCCTCTCCCCCCTGGGCAGCTGACTCTGGAGAAATAAACTGGCCTCGTGCCAAGTTTGCGCTAAAAGGTTTTGCAGGGAATAGTGTCTTTTTAACGACTTTCCAGGGCTCACAATGTGCTCATAATGCATGCATCAGGAGTTCACCAGACAGTGCTCGCAGCAGTATAACTTATTCAGATGCAGGGTCTGAAAAAAAGAAAAAAAAAAAGAAACTTTCCCCCACTGACAGAATATTGTAGTCCGTATCCCCCACCGTAGCCCCCACCTCACGTCCCTTTCCTTCAGAGAGACCAGTCCTCTCCTCAGGGCAGGATTCCAATCACGCACTTGACAAGCCTCTTCTCTCTTCTGTGCAAGAAGCAGATCCCACCCGCAGCAGAAGTCACATTGGTCGAAATAGTGGAGGGACAGCGCTCCAAGTCCACTCCAAATGACGAAAAACAGGGGGGGGAGCGGGAGCCTCCTAGGAGCCTGGTGAACTCCAAACTCTTTTCCGCAATCAGAAACGCAGCGCCACCATCAGCGCTTCCGATTCCTGACAAGCGTCCTTCCCTGAGCCTGTGGTCAGCCACTGAGCATGACGGGAGCTCCTACCTGGCCTTCCTCCCACCTCCTTTTCTATTCAGATGGCGGGACCATAGAACATTGAATTACCTTTGTGTCTTATTCCACAATGCTACTACACTAGAAAATAACCAATTGCTTTTAAAAATACATTACTAAGCAACTTAAAATTGCAAACTTCATTAAAAAAAAAATATTAACAACTATACTAACTATACAAACATCTACAATTATTATATTAACTAAAATATACTAAATTAATTACAAATATATATATTTTTACAACTCAAATAAAGAAAATAATATTAAAAGCAAAAATGTTCTTGCAAACTATATTGTATAGCAAAACAAGAATTTCTTTACAGGAACAAACAATGCAATATCATGTAGGTGCATTTGCAATTCACATAATGATAGACTTTGCCAACCTTCATCTGAATGTACTCATTTACATAATTCAACAGCTTTGCTCTGTTAATGTGCGTATTTCTAGCTCTCTGACTACCACTCTTTCTATCTGCTGTCTTGAGTGTGACTGCAAGTAATTGATGCAGCCTTTTGAGATGCATGTTTACCTGTGTCTGTATCTGTTATAAACTGTCAACATAACTATAATAGGTGCCATTGTGTTTCTTTTTGATGAAAGTTATTTACTCTTCTGCTTTAGGAATATTGCCTTTATTAATAGCTATTCTGTTGCAGAGCCAGTCAGTCAGCCATCTCTCTGTATGGTTGTCTGATATTTTCTTGCTGATTTTGAGACACTGAGGTTTAAAACCTGTCCACCAGATTTATACACACAAATGGCAGGCGATAATGTTTTTATGTCATTATTGCTTTGTTATTTTCATGATGTTGCTATTTAATTTTGCTAGGCAGTTAAAGGAAATTGTTTGCACAAATTTGTGAGGATATGTATATTGAATGAAGAAATATGGGCCTGATGTACTAACACTTAAAATTCGTAAACAAGTTGCAGAATGATTTGTAAAATATTATAACTTATGGAATCAGTAATGTGGCACAGGAAACTAAATTGCAATCCAAACTGACAATAGGAACTAGTGATTCTGTAATAATACATTGCAAATGGGGAGTATCAGGCATGTACCATTTGTGAATGGACTTTTTTGCCTGTGCAAATTACCATCAAGAGGCAGCAGGTGGACATTAGGTATAACCTATAAAAAAGCATTAGCAAAGCCAATAATTCTTGTCTATGCAAAAGCTATTGGTTTTTCCGATGTTTTAGTCATGTTGTGCACCAGCGTGGCTGCTATTCAGCAGAGCTAAAAGTCAGTGGTGTAGAGAAAAGTGGTGTGGAGTGCCATTCAGTGAGTGGCGAAGAGAAGAGTAATGTGTCGTAGAATAGAGTTGCATAGAGTGTTGTGTATTGGGGTGGCATAGAGTGTAGTGGCGTAGAGTGGCATACCAGTGGAGTGACGTAGAATAGCGTGGACGTGTGTAGAGTGCATTAGTGTAGAGAGTATAGTGGCATAGAGAGCAGTGGTGTAGAGTGCTGTGGCACAGAATTCAACGGTGTACAATGCAGTGTGGCACAATGGTTAGAGCGGCAGACCCTGATGCAGAGATCTTGCCCGGGACCAGGCGGGTCTTGGGCTCAATTCCCTTTGACCAGATAATTCTCGCCTCGGTGCCTAATCTAATTAATGGGTCACACTCTGTAGCTCTGGGCAATAGCTTGCTTAATCTCCACAACGGCCCTGGCAGGGCTTGGATGCCTGGTTTCACCCTGGGGCTGTCCAGGAGGGGTTCCACAGCGGTATGCGTACAGCGCCTTGAGACCCTAACGGGTGAGTATTGCGCTATACAAGTGCAAAGTTTACAGTGATGTGGTGTGGAGTGGTGCAGAGTAGAGTGGCGAAGATTAGCAGACAGTAAAGTATAGTGCTGTAGACTACAATGGCATAGGATGTAGTAGTGCAGATTATAACGAGGTAGAGGTCAGTGGTGTAGAGTGCAGTGGCACAGAGTGGAGTGGTGTGGGAGATAGTGGTGTAGACTGCAGTGGTGTTGAGTACAGCAGTACAGAGTAGAGTAGAGTGGCATAAAGTGCAGTGGCATAGAAATGAGCAGTGCAGCAGTGTATCCTACAGTGGTGCACAAAAAAGTAGAGTGCAGTGATGAACAGTGGAGTCTAGACTGGACTGGTGTTGACTATATTGGCACAGCGTATAGCGGTAAAGAGTGCAGTGTTGTAGAGTGTAACAGCTTAGAATTCAGTGTCATACAATGCTGAGTAGTAGAAGCAGTGTCATAGATTAGTGTGGTGCATAGCACAATGCAGTGGTGTGGTGCAAAGTGGAGTGATGCAGAGTAGAGTGATGTAGAGAAGACTGGCGTGGAGTGCATTGGTATAAAATACAGTGGCATAGAGTTCAGTGGTGAAGAGCAGAGTGGCATAGAGTAGATGGCATAGAGTGCAGTCGTATAGAGTGGTGAAGAGTAGATTGACATAGAGTGAAGTAGTGCAGTATGGTGCAGAGCAGAGTATAGTGGCATAGAGAAGAGTGGTGCAGAGTGAAATGGCATAGAGTGGAGTGTTGCAGAGTCTAGTGGTATACAGTGCATAAGGGCTGAATACAGTGGCTGAGAGATCAGTGGTGGGGAGTGCAGTAGTGCAGAGTAGAGTGGTGTAGCGTTCAGTGGCTGAGAGAGCAGAGTAGAGGAGAGTGTTGTAGAGTGTAGTGGTGTAAAGTGACGTAGCGTGCATTGGCATAGAGTGCAGTGACATAGAATATAGTGGTGTGGCATATGCTACAGTGGTACAGAGTAGAGTACCTTTAGTGTACCATGGCATAACGTGCAGTGGCATAGAGTGCAATGATGTAGTGTGGAGTAGTATTACGTGCAGGAGCATATAGTGGATTGGAGCAGGGTACATGGAAGTGGCATAGACTGGAGTGGTACAGGGTAGTGTAGAGCAGAGTGGCATAGAGTAATGAAGTAACGTGGTCATACAGTTCTGTGTCATACAGTGCAGTGAGGCAAAGTAGATTACAGTGGTATACAGTGGATTGTCATAAAGTGCAGGGGCATAGAGTGAAGTTGTACAGAGTAGTGTACATTAACATAAAGTTCAGTGCTGCATCGTGGCTTAGAGTGAAGTGGCATTGAGTGGAGTTGTACAGAGTAGAGTGGAGTGGCCTAGACTGGAGTGGTGTAGAGTAGGGTAGTGTAAAGTACATTTGTATAGAGTAGAGTGGTGCAGAGTAAAGAGGCATAGAGTGAAATGAAATACAATGAAGTGGCATAGAATGCAGTGGCATAGAGTGGAGGGGTGCAGAGTGGAGTAGAGTGCAGTGGCACAGAGTGCAGTGGTGTGGTGTAAAGTGGAATGGTGTAGAGTAGAGTGTAGTGATGTGGAGTGACGCAGAGTAGAATGGAGTGGTGTAGAGTGGAGTATGCATGGTGTGGTAGCACACTGCCATTACAGACAACATATTTTCGATTGAAATAACATTATATTTGCACTGACATACAGTTTTATCAATAAAATTGCACAGCACACAAAGTATAATGTGTGGAAATTGTATCACCTAATGTATTGATTTGTTTTGATTATATTAAAGTATTTGTTTCCAACACACCCGTATTAACAAAAATGTGCTTTATTTGTGTATTGCTAATTCTGATATACTTTTCACAGTTGATGTAAATGAAGTTGTGTGCCAGAAAAGCTCATTTCCTCTACCACTAATATCCAGCAAAATTGCCACATAACTCCTCTCACTTTGAAGTTGGAGAAAAAAAATAAACACTAAAATACCCACGGTTTCTCAGAAGATAGAGCCTGACATTTGTCCTTTGTCTTTCAATACACAGCAAATGTGACAAGATAAGGACAAGATGTACAGGCCTATTCACAGAAAGGAGCACTTGTGCAACAATGCAAGGACAGGTGGTTTGAAAAAGCTCTGCTCCTTGGGATGGCCAAACTGAACCTGGACACCCTAAAACAAAAACAAATGAAGCCAGCCAATAGAAAGCCACAAAATGTGATAACAAATCACAAAGCCAGTGGTAAGCAAAGGGCAGAATGCATTCCCAAGGTAGTTTCTGAATGGTAGGTAGACCTTAACCTAAAAAGAGACCTAGAATTTCATAAAGCTTTTCGGAATACAACCTCTGTTTGGGATGGTGAAGATAATGCACATTTTGTCAACTCAGCAGAGAAGAAGGAAGGGAAATTTGTGCATTTTAGTCAGTGTGTTACATTGTTATATATAGATGTACCAGGCAGGCCATATTAATCTTGATAGCTGAGTTGGACTGACTTTGAGGAAGAAGTACTTTGCGCTTTCATTTAAATGCACGCCCATGTTCAGGTACTGTGATGCATACACCTTTTAACATCAGCCAGTTACTAAGGTATTGTAGCTGCTTCAGAAGTGCATCAGAAAGTGCAATTTGACGACTATTTAGGTTATTTTAATTGCCCTAATATCTAGAATTAATTTACATATATCTTTCCCACACACACAGAGGCAGAGTAGCAGGAAACTATGGTTTGAGTTTTATTGGATAGCAAATTTCCCACAAATAATTGCGTGGGTTGTAGTCCGGAATATTGAGTCCTTAATATCATAGCCAAAATATTGAGGACGACAATATTGAAAGTAAGGAAAGTAAAGATGTACCATTCCTAACTCCACAGCTAAGTACCAAAAGAAAATAATATATTTTTTGCCACTGTACAGTTGTAGTTAAAACCTAGTTACAATAGGAAGATCATTTTTTGGTGTGCTAATAACTTTGCCACCATTTGATGAATCATCATGAAACGTTCACAAAAAGGTTCATTCACCTTACCTCCTTCCTTGAAAGTTTCAGGGTGATCTGTCAAGCCAGAGCCGAGAAAATACACGAATACAGCTAAAATAGTTGAGCGGAATTACACCAAATTTGGAAGTGCCCTAATTGGGACAGGTATGACAAGACATGGGTCCCTTGCTCACTGTATCTCTGGAACTAAGCTATAGAGCGGGGTCAAAGCTCATTTGCATATATCTGGGTCCAAATTGAGGTGGCATAGTGTGCAAAATAATGATTGATTGGGATGGGGCCCTGAGTAATTGCCAGTTGTAGAGATTACATCAAACATTCTATCATCACTGCTTTGTATGCATCACTGAAAATGCCATCATATTCTATGTAACAAAATGATGGATAGGATGATTGAATTAATCCCAGCCACTAGCCATCCAACAGGACTATTCTAGTTCATTGCCTTTTGCAAAATGCAGCACACATAAAAGTATCAAATAATCATTTTTTAATGAATGTTTATGTGCAGGAAGGGAAACCTCCTTGCACATAAACAGTCATCCATGCCTTTTGCTCTGTCTATGTGTGGTGCAAAATGAAGCACACATGGAAAAAGAAAAAAATTAGGAGGAATAAAAGTATTCCTCCTTGTGGTGCCATGCTAACACCAACCCTGGGGTGGCATTAGTTTTTGTCTCTGCCAAATATTTAAAACTTCTTGAAAATCCAGGGCAGCGTCAAAAGCAATGGGTGTTGTGGTAGAACACCCACAGCAACACCCATTGCATTCCCCTCTGAAGCACAAAACTGCGTTGGAGGGGCTCAGATTTATAAGGTGGCATTAAGCGACAAAAAGTGGCTTTGGGCCACCTTGTAATTGTGAAGCACTGCACAGTGCCACCAGAGCATCACAAAAGTGAGCCTCCAATGGCGCTAGGGCCCTGTAAATCTGGCCCATTGTCTAGGTTCAAAGGTAGTAATCTGCACAGAGTATGGCAATGAGGAACTCTCCATCTACAATGATGATCTCCCTGGCCTGAGCATCTAACTTTTCCTGCCCAGAGCTTTCCCTGCTATTGTCGACTGTGTCACCAAGACTTCGCTGGGTGGCTCCCCATTGCCAATGACTCTTCCTTGGACAAAGCCTGCTGCCTTGCTGAACACTACCTTCTCAGGAACGTTTCTTTAGAAATTCTTCTACTTCTGAAGATAAGCTGAGTCTGGACCCAATCCACCCCCGGTATCTGACCCATTCTCCCTCACAGTTGGCCTTATCCTTTGACTTGGTCGTGCATGACTAGATAACTGCATTTGGAGCTTTAATCTATCTTTTAGGCAGTGCCCTGTCAGGATTCCCCTGACGCTTGCACCACCCATTGCCTCTGCCAGCACTGACCTTAACAGTACCAACACAACCACTAACCAACACGCTCCTACAAGAGTGGCAAATTAAACCATTCTAGATGCCCAACGCTATGAGGATGTCTTCAGCAGCAGGTGTTAGTCCTTTTTAATGTATATTGAATTACTAAAAAAGTGTTGTATTGCTCATTTCTGAATTAGAGAGCCAGCATCATCATGTGGCAGACTATTGTAAGTGCCAATGCTGACAATTAAGTGCTGGGGCCAAGCACTGGAAACCACTGGCTCAATTTAAGAACTGCTTTAGGTGCTATTTTTCAATAAAAAAAATAACAAATTCATAACTCTTGTTCTCCTCATTGGATTTAATGAGTTTTGGTGTTGTGCTGTTTATTAAGAATTAGGGCCTGATTACGAGTTTGGTTGTTGCGTGACAATCTGGCGGAGTGGACCGCCATATTACGAGTACGGTGTCACAGAAACCGAAGACCAGCAGTGGTATGCCAGCACTGCCAGACAGCACAGACTGCCACAGTAATCCAGAAGCACAAATAGGCCAGTGGAGCCTGTGCTTCCGCCAGAGTTATTATGGGGTTGCACACCATCAATGTGACAGTGGCGGTCCACCCACCAGGGAGAAGCTGACAGAAACAGACAGTATAAAGTGAGACACTCACCTGCAGACAGCTGCACGTGTCCAGAGCCACCATGGAGCACTTCAGAAATGTCATGCTGCTGCGGATGCTCGCCAAAAGACAACAGAGTTAACGCCACTGTGGATGACAGCAATGGTAAGTACATGCACCCACCTGCAACATTAAACTTAAAAACATCTTGTAGTCGCCGTCAAACAGATTTTAGGAGGCCATGAACAGCAGGTACACGTCTCAAACCACACACTCACTGGCATACAGCAACACAGAAACCTGCACACTCACAATTTGCACACTTCGGCCAGCACACACTCTCTGCAATGCAACAATACACAAATACACACTGCCACACAGCTCGGGCACAAGGATACTGAAGGCTACACAACATTGTCACACCCAGCTACAAAAAAGTCACCTACAGCACAATTACAAATGCAAATTACACATTCTCATTCCACATTGGTCAGGGACTGTCCACACATACAACACACATATCGATCGATGTTCCATGGAACACATACAACACCACCAAGAAACATTCTTGCAATGAACATACATATCACATACATTACACCACAGTGAAAGCACAATGGCATATACAATAGACAGAGAGACAATTAGACAAAATAGCAAAGTGCACCATACCAACAATACCTGCACAGTTGGGATGGGAGCATCAGGAGCATACATGGAAGGAGGCTGCACTGGGACACGGAGGGTTGAACAGGCCCCTCAAACGACATGCACACAGAAAATGGCCCTACATTGATCTAAGGGACAAACAATACCAAAATCAATTGGCGTGCACAGCTACAGAATGGGGAAGTCAACAAAGCACATATGACTCCTACACCATGGGAAATACCTCTAAATGAGCTAGCTTCAAGGGACATACACCTATATGGACACATGCACACCCACATTCTAAGCAACCTAGCACAACTTAACACACTCCATGTCTGCAATAACAAAGCTCAAGAATACACACATCACATGTATACAATAGCCATATCAGGGGAACAAGTCTAACACCATACATGCCCACATTGGACAACACAAAAAGGTACACTTACCATACTAAACAGTGCACAATGCCATGAAACCAACATTGCATATACACAAACAGACCTAACACACAACATATACTCTTCCCTTAGGGGACAACAGCACTGCACACAAACTCACATACTGCAGATAACAGGACATAGAACAGCAAACATGCTCAGACACACACAACTGGAGGCACACAACCAAAGTCACTCAGGAACATCAACATAGGAAAGGAATTGCAGGACAAAGGTATATTAAAAAAAATCAACTCTTTGGCTTTAATGCCAGCAACAAAGTTGGCAAAAAATTTGTATAAAGGCCATTGGTCAGCCCAATACAAGTCCAAATCATGGCACAGTATTGTGCCCCTACTTGGCTGTTGACTGCCCTGTAACTCCACAGTAAGGGGCATCTAGGGGGCAGGTAGGTACCTCAGGGATTAGCGGGAGTGTGGGAGATTGGATTTGGAAGGAGGGGTGCTTGGCTTTGGGCTTGGGAGAGGGTGCTCCTTTATGGGAGGAGAGGCTTCTTCTTGGAGGAGAGGGGTATTGGTCTTTGCAGGGGGAGGGGAGGCCTTGGAGGTGGATTGAATGGTCTTGGGGATGGATGAAGACCTTTTGGGTGTGGTACGGGAGAGGACAGGGGTAAGGCCAGGGTCACAAAGTAAACATTTTTTGAACACAGGGAGATGGTCATCAGAAGGGGGTCAGGATTTGGAGGTTGAGGGAGCGGTTGTCTGATGTGCAGTTGTGGATGTCTTGGGTGCTTGCTTATGGGAGGTATGTTTGTGTTGGGTGGGTGAGTGAGAGTGTTTATGTATCTTGGGCTTAGAGGGGGTACAGGTACAGGGGGATGCCATGGTGGGTGGGTGTCTGTTGGAGTGGTGACTGCAGGTACGGTGGATGTGATGGATGTAGGTGTGTCTGTAGTAGTGGTGTCTGCAGGTGTGGTGTTTGGGGTGGATGTCTATGGGTCTGCTGAGGTGGTGTCTGTGGGTAGGATGGGTGTGGTGGTTGTGTCTGTGACTGTTGTGGTAATGTCTGTAGGCAGGCTTGATGTCATGTGTGCGATGCGGGGTGTGGGATCCAGGAAATATATGGGCTTTTGCTGTGTATGAGGTGGATGTTGTTTGTGTGTGTTGGACCTGGCCCTTTTACAGGGTCATTCCCCAGACTTTTTGCCTTTTACCTCCTTATTTTTCTGACCTTTGTTGGCTGACGTTATGACTCTGAGCATTTTGTCACGGCTAACCAGTGCTAAAGTGCATGTGCTCTCCCTTGTAAGATTGTTATGATTGGTTTATACCTAATTGGCATATTCAATTTACCTATAAGTCCCTTGTAAAGTGGTATCCCTATACCCAGGGCCTGTAAATTAAATGCTACTAGTGGGACTGCAGTGCTGCCTGCGTCACCCACTGAAGTAGCCTCTCAAACTTATCTCAGGCCTGTGTGCGCAGTTTTCTGCCACCGGGACCTGGCATCTAAATTTTCTTGTCAGGCCCAGAACTACCCTTTTACTACATTTAAGTCACCCCTAAGGTACGCCCTAGCTAGCTGTATGGGCAGGGCGCCATGTATGTAGAAGGCAGGACATGTCCAAGTTGTGTGGTCTTTCCTGGTAGTGACAAACAGCCTAACTTGGTGCCTCAGTGCTGTGAGTGCTGCCTTCTCATAGGATGGCATTAGAAATGCCCTGCCTTATGTGTAAGGGGTATTGTCTGATTCATGAGGGGTAGCGAAGTCATGTTTGGTATGGTTGTAACGGTGAAAAGAAATGCTGCTTACTGGTGTAGGTATATTTTCTATTACTATTACAGAAATACCACTTCTAAAAAGTGCACATTTATCTGTGCTTTTGACTCTGGTGTTTTGCAGCTTGACTCCAATCCATATCTGGGCAGACTGACAGTTGGGGCTTTGTGCATACTTTTCAGACAGCCTGTACACAGGGAGGATGTAGGTGTCACAGAGGTGCATCTACATATTGTATAGTCTTCCTGGGCTGAGAGAAGGGAGAGGCGGGGCACACCTGCATTTGTAAAGGCTATACCCTGGCCTCGCACAATAGGGTCATTTACCCCCACTGATGTTTGGAGCCTGTGCTGGAGGAGAGAAGGGGCACTCCCAGAACCAGTTGTTACTGGTTGGAACCCCCTCTCCTCCTCATTGACAAAGACACTGCAAGCTTAGTATAAGTACAGGGGAATTGTCCCCACAATTTAGACATTCTTGGGACTCCAGAAAACTTACTTGGAACTGGACACAGGACGCTGTTGAAATGACTCACCAGGACCACCTTGGACTGCGGCTGCTGTGCTGACCTGTGACCTGCCTGGTCACTAGGAGGAACTGCCATCACCTGCACCCCTTGTGCTCACCTGTTGTTGGGCCTGCCAGCCCTGTACTTCCCCCCTGGCTTGTCTCCAGGAGCAGGGTGCTCTGGCCCCTGGCCCCTGGCCCCTGGTCTTTCTCAAAGCCAGTGGAGTGCTGCAGTTTACCCCTAAAGCTCCTTCTAGTGCTTATATGGGGAGAAAGGCGCTTCATCTGAGCACAGTGTGGTGGGGAAGAATCACCGCCACAACCCGGGCTGATAATGTTGTCCTAGTGCTTTGAAAACCTCACAGCTGCACCCCGGGCATTTAAACTGGAAGAATCGCTAGCATTGCATGCTCCTGAGTGCCCCCGAGCACACAGAAAAGGAAACCGGAACAAGCGTGCTCCTATCGGTGCCCCCAGGGCAAGGATCACTCCGAGGAGCGCCCCCAAGGCACCATCCAGCCTCCACACGCCGGCTACTACTGAGAAGGAGCATCACGGCCGCGGCTGTCTCCAGGAGAATCCAGGAGGAGCACCGCAGGTTGAGAGAGGTGTCGGCCTCTCTCCCCATTTTCTTCCGGCAGCCGCACCACGAGAGTGTCTGCCTTCAGCCTTGCAGGGCACGGGGATGGAGAGGGAATTCCTTTCCCCCCCAGCCACTGCCTTAGGGGTGCGATTGCCCCACTAATCAATGTTTGGCCTTCTTTGCTGTCTCCCTCCACCCCAGAGGAGGCCCGGGGGCCCCAGGAGGGGCCCATCCGGTGACAAAGAGAGGTTGCCAACCACCCCTCTCCCCCGAAAGCTGAATTAGGCACCCGTTTTGCTAAGGTAGCAGGGTATTACTGACGTGTAATGTTTGGTCTAATTATGTTTTATGCAGTACAGTTTATGTTTATATAGCTCTGTGTTGTGTTTACTTTGTGGTGTTCATCTTGCGTCACATGTGTTGTGTGTGTGTTGTGCAAACGCTTTACACATTGCCTCCGGGTTAGGTCTGACTGCTCATGCCAATCTACCAAGGGGGTCAGCAGGGGTTATCTTGGATGTGTAACTCCCGTGCCCTGACGAGAGTGGGTGGGTTCTGCCTGGCTTAGGTGCATACCCTAGCCAACCAGAAACCCCCATTTCTAACAGTGTGCATGCTGGTGATGTGTTGTGTAGTGCTTGTGTCTTTGAGCGCTACCTTTATCTAATGAGGGAGATGCATCTTGTAGTGCTTGTGTTTGTAAGCACTACCTTTGTCTGTTGAGTGGGATGCCTGATGATCTGTTTGTGTGTTTTGGGTAGGCGGGAGAAGGGGGATTTGGATTGGGAAGAAGGAGGTGGACGGGGGCTGATGGTAAAGGGTGAGTGGCTGCCTTCAGTGTGGAGCCCAGAGCCTGAAAATATCTCTGTAGGGCAGCCATTGCACCATGGATGTCTTCCAGGAATGCATTGCATTGGTCTGTTGGAGTTGACCTGCCAATCCCTGGATGCCATTCAGGATGGTGGACTGATCCACAGAGATACTTTTCAGGAGGTCAATAACCTCCTCACTGAGGGCGGCAGGGCTAACAGAAGCTGGGGCATAGGTCCTCTTGGATGAGCAGGCACTGCCAACTGGGTAGGGAACAAGAGGGAGGGGGTGTGATGGGATGGGGGTGGTGGACAAGTATGGTACTGGGGGGTCCCCAATGGGCCCACCACCACTAAGAGTGGCCACTGGAGGGATAATGCGAGGATGATGAAGAATGTTTGGTATCCCCTGTGGCACTCCCCTCACCCCCAGGCCACTGGGTCCCTCTGTGTTGGTGGTATCTTGACCCAAGATCCCGTGGCCAGATGCTACCCCACTTGGTTGTGCCCTGTCTCCTTCGCTTGCTGGTGTTGATGCTGCAAAAATTAAGAGAAATAGGGTCACAACATGTACCTGATAATACTTTAAACAGAACTCTGAGTGACTAAGAATACCATTGGGTCAAGTAGGCCTGAGAAAAAACTTACACCTAAGTGGCACCTACATGTGCCATAACATATGCTTGCATGCCATCTGGAACTCCCAAAGTTACCCAGAAGAAAATCAGGATATCAGACAACTACAATTGCATAGATGAAGTCTGGCAAACTACACAACCATACAACAACTAGGTGATTTCTCCATCTCCAGTTCTGTGCCACATGCAGGAGACTCCAGTCAACTTGTAGCCAACAAAAGTATTCTATCGTAAAGTACACACCCATTTTTCACACAAGTCTGAGCACACATCCATTTTGTACTTTGATGATGTACCAACAATTTGGGATGAAGCCATTGGCACCTAGCTGACTCTGATACAAAAGTGCAATATCGTAGAGTATTTGAAATGGAAATATACATCATAATGGACACATGTCAACAATGTACAGATCTACAACTGACACCTGTCAGAACAGAGTCAAGGAGGTACCATCAGTGTCATACAGAGATGCCTTACATGTGTCAATGAAAGGAACACCATTGACGTCAGGATCAATATGTCAGGGAGTAATGTTTCAAGGATTCACTCAACAAAGAATCAGACCCCAGGATGGTCACCACTAATGTCTGACACCCATGACAATGACAACATCTGAGTGTGTCAGTATTACATATCTTTTCCTTGAACGTTGTAGAGACAGAGAACTCATAGTCACAAATATAAGGACTCCAACCTCTTTTCCAATGAGAAGCAACATCACTATCCACATCTTGGACATGCCAAACATGGTAGCTATCTGTAGATGAATGCATGAACCCAAACACATGTGATGTCAACATCAAATCAAGACCCTCCATGATGCATGACAACAGCCACGGAACAATCCTCAATCGATACACATGTGTAGTAAGCTCTTCAACTTGATGCCCCATCAAGCGCATAGATAAACTCAGATTGGTCCTACAATCTCGGGCCACATGTCATATCCCTCATTGTTACAGCAGTTCTACATGCCAAATGACATACTATGATGCATGAAGGTATCTGTCAGTCAATACACCATGCCAACGCACTCCTGTCTGTGACACAACATCAAATGTACCCCCATTGTAAATGTACCATTCCACTAACAATTTTCCTAGCACATGTATGTGAGGGGATCGAGACACCATACCATCACCATGGCTAGAAAATGTCTGAAATTTCAGATATTTAACTTTTCCTAAAGGCAAAAGGACTTATGGTGTCATGTAGGAACATTGAATGTTGGCAACAGTCATGGGGCATGATTCCTTTCAATGGACCCTTAAGAAGGGTAAGGGGTTTGATACATCTGCAAACAATATTCCTGGTAAGCCATGTCACATATATGATGGGACAAACAGCACAGACAGCAGTAAGACACTTTACCCATCATATACTGGGGATAACCTGTTTTTGGGTGTTAGATGTCTACATACACACATGTCCAGACACATGGGAGAGGACAGTGATCCATAACACTATTATATTTGTCTGTGATATTCAGGGGAAGTGATTATTGGTTCACAAATAACACCCACTACAAAAACAAATAGTACATGAATGAGGAGTGGGGATAGCCATCCAAGTGAGGATGACACTGAAAAGGAAGAAGATGTAGACTTGCGGGAAGATCTTATCTATCAATACTTTACTTGAGTGTAAGTGTGTGGTAATATGTTATTCCAAGAATTGTATGGCAAACTGTTGTTGACAGTATGTGTTAACTAGGGCATGTTTTTCAGCAAAGACAGGGGAACTCACCCCATGCAGTGTACAGCCAAGGTGTGATTGCAAGTTCTGACTGAAAATAGGCTAAGACCACTATTATCTTCTTGGTTTGTGTGAGTCTCATGGAAATGTGAATGGCTCTACCAACGTCTAATATGAGGTTATGGTATGTGTATGTATATTTCCTTCCTAACTCCTGACATTCTGCTTCATTCAGGTCTCTTTACCATGCCATCCTCATGTGGGCATTTCAGAGTTGTGACAGATTTGGAGCATATAAGACCTTTGCCAAAAGCAGCTATGACAGTGGGTGGGTGGAATTCTGAAGTGCACAATACACCTGTTTGATGTGGTCTGTTGATCCAATTGTCTCTTGTGAATGATGAAATGGCTTTGATACATGTTGTCATTCAGTGCAATCCATGCATTCTGCCTTCACATTATGTTGCCAATGATCCTATATGACCTGTATGTAGCTGTCGAAGTGTTTCCTCATTGCAGGCCACAGTGCATGTGCCACAACACTGACATAGGTTTGTATCACACCACCAGATGCTTGTTCAGTGTAATAGGATGGAACTATGATTAGGGACAGTTGTACTGCCCTCGGTCTGTGTCATGACAAATGTCAACTTGGTAGACCTGGTTTTGGTATGTGATAAGGCTCAAGCTGGTGACAACATCCACTAATTTGTTAGCCTATTCTACGGAACAAGGCCTGACATAGCCCTTTCTTCTGCTGTGTGGGGGACCGTACCTATCCTGACTCAACATAGTTCTGCCATTCTTGGCTATGACAGTCCAGTCATTTTGGCAGCCTATGTGCTGTATAGTGCAATAACATATTTGGTGTGACTAGTCACTTCTGTCATTGTGTTAGTAGTAATCCTTTGCATGCCACTACCCGTGAGATATCCCTCCTTCCATTACCATCATATGTATTATTCATTGGCATCACATGGATTTAACATTTAAATTCTCATAATGATGACAAATAACTAGTAGGCATTGTTTTAGTGTTAGGTGTGTGCATTTACTTGTGCACACAAAATAAAGGTAAAACTCCAAAAAGAAATTGACAGTGAAGTTATCAGTCATGGTGGGTGTAATCATTATGGTAGATGCCACAAGATTTGCAGTCCAAAGTCCTACTACCAGCATGGAAAATGGAAAGTGTTTGAAGAGCAGTCAACAGAGTGAATCAGTGGCACACAAAGAAGTTTCATCAGGAAGGGCTCACTTCCTGGCACTGTTTTTTGTCTTGCCATCCGCACCTCCTGAAGTCTTGGGTCGACATCCCCGCTTGTGGGGGGTTCTTCAGCTACAGAGGCAGTGGTGTCTAAGAAAGGTCCTTCCCCTGTCAGGGCCTCCCTTCCAATGGCTAACACATATGTAGAAGGAGCTGGAATAGACTGGCCAATGGAAAGACTCTGGTGTTGTTGAGGAACCCTACTCAGGGTGGAGTTGATGTCTCTCAGCACCCCTGTTAGGGAGGCCATGCTGGTATTGTGGACCTCCCACTGTTCACAAATTTCCTGATGGAAGTCCCTCTGTAGCTCCTTGATATCCCTGAATTCGGCAAGTACGTGGACCATCACGCATTGGGCTTGTTGGTATGCTCCCAAGAATTGGATGATGGTGTCCTGGCCACAACCACCCCAGCAGCCACAAGCCACTGGCCCAAATCATCCATCCTGCACACCCTAACCCCAACGTGCTTGCACCCTTGGGGCAGCTTTCCCCTAATACTGGTTCCAGGACCATCATTGTCGGAGGTGTCTAGCTGTGACTTAGGATCCTGGACTGGGGGGCAGAAGATTGTTGTCATTGACCTTGGGACACAGAATTGGGGGTGACTGGCTGCCTGAGATGTTGAAGCAACCAGACTAGAAGGAGTCGCTGTGGTCACAGTTAGGCTGACAGGTATCAACTGACCAGGTTGCCCGGATGGGCAAGAACTGTCCTCAAAGTCCACATGTCTAGGAGGGTTGTCCTCACTGAGCTCTTCATCCATGAGAGTAGTGGCAGTCACTTAAGTGGTCTCTGTGTTCCAAGTGGCAGGTAGACCTGTTGATGTGCGGGACAGAACGTTAGAGGTTGTATTGTGACATCTACCTCCAATAGGTAACAGTGAGTCATATGTCATAATGAGGCCCTAAGCCTTTCTTTCTAAATTGTTTTGGGATTTTTCTTGCATTGTGTTTTCACTTTATTAATATTTGTGCTCTACATAAATACTTTACACATTGCCTCTAAATTAAGCCTGACTGCTTTTGTTCCACGCAACCAGAGGGTTAACCACAGGTCAATTTAATGATGTTTTTGGCTCACCCTGACAAGGATTGTGGTTGTTGGCTGAGTGGAGCATCCACAGCCCTCAACCAGTAACCCAATTTCTTACAGTCCTGCTGCAATAGTGGCAGATCACATTAAATTGGTAGCCCAGGTCCCCTCTGACAACAAAAATGTTCTGGGTTTGCAACACTTCTTGGTTACTTGTGTTCCTGCTGGAGTGTACTGGGCTTGGTAAGCTGGGGCTCACTTCTCCTTTGCGAGCCAAAACAAGGCTGATTTTCATATGCCTGGTTTCTTTCTAGAGTGGCATAGTAAGTGAAAAACAATGTATTGGAATGCAGCCTGAGAAATTGTCAGTGGCTGTGATTATTTAAAGCATTCCTTCCATAACCTTGTTCTTGTATTAAACACCCTATAGGCGATGGGTTTGCCCAGATGAGTCCCATGCTCACTTCACTACAGCTTTGAATCTGTAGCTCACTATTGAGGCCTAACAATACCAAAACAAATCTAGGTTTGCTTGTGTTCCCACCTGGAGGAGGCCAGGCCTGACTATTCATCTGGACTAATTTTTACCTGAACAGGAACTAGACTGATTAGCACATGGCTGATTTTTGCATTGAGCGGCATAGTGGGTGAAGATCAATGCATTTCAGTGTGATCCTGGGTGATTTCTTGTACATGAGATTAATCAAAGCATTCAGTCCATCGCCTTGTAATTAGTTGCATTAATTGCTTTAATTATGACAGGTGTTCATTAATGTGGACTCAAGCCATTTCTAACTGACAAGTCCTTAGTAGTCCCAAACTGGTCTTTGGTTGCTTGTGTTCACACCTGGAGGAAACAGGGTTTCTCAATTTAGGCTGGGCTGTTCCTATTTGGAGCAGAGCCAGGACTGATTGCAATATGACTGGTATCCATCTAGAGTGGCATAGTGGGTTAAAAACAATAGATTGGTATGTGGTCCCAACAATTGCCAGTGGCTAAAAATGTAAGTATTCTTTCCATTATCTTGTTCCTTGTTGCATTATACATACTAGGTGAAATAGGTATGCCCAGACATGCACTGTGCTTAATGTGCGACAATACTCAAGCTATACCTCATTGACAAAGCCTAACTAGGCCAAAACCAGTCTGGATTAGCTTGTGTTCCTACTGGAAGGACCAGGCTTGGCAATTGTGGCTTGGTTCTTTCCACTTGAGCAGAACCAAGACTGATTTGCATAGGGTGGCTGATTACTGTCTAGAGTGACATAGTGGGTACAAAACTGTAGATTTAGATGCAGCCCTGAGCAATTGCCAAAACTAAGATGACCTGAAACATTCCTTCTGCCATTTTGGTTGTTGTTACGTTGTATATTGTAAGTGTAGTGGGTATGCTCAAAGTGGATCCTATGCTCACTGTCCCACAGACCTAAAGCTATGTCTCAAGGATGAGGCCTAAGTAGATAAAAACATTCTGGAGTTGCTTGTGGTACTGCACGAAGGAGACCAGGTCTGGCAATTTTAGCTGGACTTTTCCCATCAAAAGGGAAAAGGCTGATTAGCATCTGGTCGGTCTCTGTCCATATTGTGATAACATGATGGGTTAGGATGCAGCCATCACATTGTTGTCTGTTAAATAAGGCACACAAAGTGAGATGGGCCTTTCCACTCATAGGTTCCGCACTCATGGCGGCACTTGATTTAAGCTCTGCATCACTGATATGAGCTAAATAGGCTGTTTAACATGTTTGGGGTTGCGCGTATTGTTGGGGATCAGGCCTGGTAGTAGGGCTGGGCTGTTACTATTGGAGCATGACCTAGACCAAGACTGAGCTGTGTATGGCTGGATTCTGTCTAGAGTATCACAG
The DNA here is from genome assembly GCF_031143425.1 of Pleurodeles waltl. Lineage (NCBI taxonomy): Eukaryota > Metazoa > Chordata > Amphibia > Caudata > Salamandridae > Pleurodeles > Pleurodeles waltl. The sequence continues at coordinate 107,303,697 of NC_090441.1, read as the reverse complement.
TGGGTGAGAAATGATGGCTTATGATGCATCCAGAGTAATGGCCAGTGGCTAAGATCAATTCAAGCACGCCATGCATACCTTGTTCTTTGTTGCACCATATTCTGTATGGCAGTGAGAGAAATGCCCTACAGCAGTGATTCCCAGCCTTTTTACTTCTGTGGACCTCCACTTTATCATTACTGAAACCGGGGGACCCCCACTGAATCATTATTGGAATCTGGGGACCACTCACTGAGTCAATACTGAAAGCCGGAGAACCAGGCCTAAACATTGGTCATGATTTGCAACGCAACACAATACACACAAAATACAGAAACAAGCATTCCATGAAACACATACACAAATGATAACATTTTTTTAAAAATTGCAAGCAAATAAAATAAAAAAGAAACATTTTAATGTGAAGGTTGGAGCTTTTCTAAAATTAATTGAAGCTGCGCGTCGCCCATGCTATATTTTGTTTGATGCAGCTGCACTGCTCCCATGAATCAATCAGAGGATTCTAATTTAATTTTCAGCCTCCAATTTCAAATTTTTTAACGTGTAAAGTACATTTTAAAATGTTCAAGTATGCAATTATGCAATGTTACTTTTATATACACTTCATTAATCTATTAATATTAGCTCATTTTCTAAGCAGATACGGACCCCCTCAAGAGGCCTCGCAGACCCCCAGTGATCCCTGGACCAGAGGTTGACAGTCACTGCTCTAGAGAACCAGACATGGGAGTGTGGTCTGTGCCTAAGTTATTGCGACAGCTAAACATGATTAAAGACAGAAACATCATGCAAAGTATTGGGCTGAGGTTTTTGTATGGGCCACCTATTATGACACTCATGCAGAGATAGGGAGGGAATGTGTCTCTCATAGTGTACTCTGCACTGACACCTCGTGTGGGATTGAGAATACTGCAGTGCTTAATTTGTGCTGGTCTTTCCCAGAGCTCGGCTCCTACCCTTAATTGTTCACAATAGCACTTACCCATGAGAGTCCACCACATGGTTGTGCTATCTGTTTATTTTTGTACGAAGCATGTCACTTTAATACGTAAATACACATTTAATAAAACATTCCAGAACATCCAGGCCTTTCTTACTGCTTCGGATGGCCTGAAACTGTCCAAAGTGCCACTTTTATAGGAGAGCCATTGGGACATCACACTTATTTGATTACAGATGTGATCACTGGATTACAGTTTCTTGATAAGCCGTATGCCCCACATAAATACAATACAACTGGCAATACACGCGAGGGGGAAAGAGGGTCTATTTTGGAGAAGCGCCTCTAGGTCATTCACTTTACAGTATGCCCCACGTAATTTAAGTGATTGAGTCTACCAATATAAATGGAAACAAACTATCGTTTTGGTTGTTACATTGTTATCTTTTTATATGGCAGGTTCGGCTATTTTCTCATATAGAATGTGACTGTCTGATTTCATTTTAAATTCGCAAAAAATGATCAGTTGCATCATTTTGCTTTTTGTGAAAAGTGCTGTGAGATTAGGCTATGAGTCGCACTTTGGGCACGTTATTATAATTTGTAAACATACTCTTACGATGATGAGCAATGCTCACGCAGTTGGAATCAATAGAGAGAGTAATATGACCATAAATCTAAAATTCATGTGTGTCGGCACAGTCATCAATCACCGGAGAGACAGATTAATTGTGAACAGTTGGTTACTGCAAACCTGAAAATGAAAAAGAGCAGCCTCTTATGTGCCATACTTTTTACTGTCATAAATGTTGTATGAACTACTTTATAGTTGCTCAGTTTTGAAAGAAGTGAGACATTTATAGAGTTACATTTGCCTCAGTATATGCAGATGTACGGATGAGAAAAGCAAGTCTCTAGCGCATAAAACCTACCAGCACAGCTGAAAAGGGGGACATTCCAGAGCCTGAAATCTGTTGGACTTTAAAATTGGTCTAAAGCCACATCACATAGACCGTTTTGGTGTCAGGCAATTGTGTGATGGGGCCAAGTAAATATGTACTGGGTTTACTGATACTCAGGAATTTTATAAAGTTACCACTAAGCCTTAGTGAGACTTGCATAATTTACTTTGCAGAAAACAAATAAAATAAGAAAAATTTAAGGATATTTTAATGGGACACAAATATGCACAAAAATTATTACAGTATATATTTTACCATTTAATTCTCATGCAAAGAAACAACCAACACTGTCACTCTAGAAAAGAGAAGAGCCAGCTGGATCATCCTAAAATGAAGAACATCATTTTAGTCTCACAAGCACTGTTGACAATGAGACCTACACAGTACTGAATCTGGAATATGTAGAACGAGAAGACATCTTACCACCAACAACATCAGAGGATGTAATCATACCATCCACTACCACTTCTGCTAATGTTGCAATAAAACAAAATACAGAGGAGGCTACAGGGCCCCTAGCACAACATTTCTGCAAATTGGAAAGTGCTATGTTAACTGTTAAAAAAAGACAGCATAAAGCGATATGTGATTTGTAGTGTAGGGTTACTGGTTTGCTAAATACTAATCACAATGGTTTTCAGACTTTGGCTAACAGTATTTCAGACATCGCAGATGCTGTACAAGCACTATACAATATGAGAGAAACCAACGGAAAGCAAGCAGCTCAGTTTGAAATTCACATTGAAAAATTGACTTAGTTTCTGGAAACATTAGTCATTGGCAATACATCAATGTGCTTTAGAACCTTTAGACCCCGTGACCTGCTTTGGGCAAGGAGTGCACTTCAGCTCCACCAGCCTGCCTCCGTGCCCCTGACCCTGCCGTTTGCTGCAAGAGAAGTTTGAGGCCCTCCACCACCCGCAGGCACCCGCCTGCGCCTCATCCCTGGTGCCTAGAGGTAGGCATGTCTAGTAGTCCGTGTATTTCGTTCCATAGCTCGTATTTCGTTTTTTGTATTTAATTTTTAGTTTTTTAATACTGTTTTTAGCCTAAACTGTGCCCATTTTGTGTTCCGCTTTTATTTGTGCTTTAATTGTGCATGTTTTCTTTTCAGTCTCTCGCCGGTTCCTTTAAACCCAGCTGCTGCGTCCCCTGCAGCCCAGCCCCCCTCGCGCCCCCATTGGACACTCCATCCTGCCTCCCGCCTCCCAGCGGCTCCTCCCTCCCACCTCCCCTTCTTAATGGTAGCTGCTGTGCGGCCGCACTGCTGGCATGCCAGAGGCAAGCCCGTCTGCGCCCGTCCTCGCCTGGACCGCACCCAGCTCCCGTCCCGCTGGTCCACGCTTCTCCGAACCCCGCAAGCGTCACTACTCCTCCACAGAACTCATTGCTCTCAACCCAGGCCAGCACACCACCTGCACCCAGGCCAACCCCAAGCACACACACGGACCTTTCACATGCCACTCATGCCATTTTTCCTGCACTCACACCAACACCAGTAACACCAACAGGCACCGCAACAACACCAAATACCGCAATCACCTTAACTGCATCCTCCTCAACACCCGCTCTGTCCACAAGCATGCCATCAAGCTTTGGGACCTGTTCACCACAAACTCTCCTGACTTCGCCTTCCTCACTGAAACATGGATTAACTCCTCATCAGAACCCGACATCCCCATAGCCATCCCAGAAGGTTACAAAATTACCCGTAGAGACTGCACCAACAAACCAGAAGGATGTATCGCCATAATACACAAAAACTCCATCAAAATTTCCAACAACATCAACAACACCCTAGACAACGCAGAACACCTACACTTTCAAATACACATCAACGCCAACACCACCCTTAGAGGAACCCTCATCTACACACCACCAGGACCCTGCACCCCATTCTGTGACACCATCGCCGATACCATCAGCTCCCACACCCTCACCTCCACAGACTACATACTCCTTGGTGACCTCAACTTTCACCTGGAAAGCACCCACGACTGCAACTCCACAGCCCTGCTGGACAACCTCACGAACCTCGGCCTCAAGCAACTGGTCACCTCACCCACCCACTCAGCTGGACACACGCTAGACTCCACCTTCACCTCCAGCAGCCACATCACCTTCACTCACACCACCGAACTCCACTGGACTCACCACCACTGCGTCCACTTCTCCTTCATGAAACTCACCACCAACAACACACTACACCTTACTGCAAGTGAAACAAGATCTCCAAAGAACACCTGATCTCCAACCTTGCACAAGCTCCACCTCCCATCACCAACGACCCCAAACACCTCCGCCCTCAACCTCACACGATGGCTAAAAACTTGTGCAGACTCCCTCACCCATTTGGAAACAAACAACAACACCCACACCATCAAGACCGCCCCCTGGTTCACCACAGAACTTCGGTCTTCCAAGCGGGAATGCCGCAAAATGAGAAAGCCTGGTGCCAAGAACCCTCAATGCGCAACTTCTCCGCCCTCAAAACAGCCATGCGCAAACACCACCAACTCATCCGGACCACCAAACGGTCCTTCTACAAAGAACGCATAGATGACAACACACACAACAAGGAACTCTTTGCCATCATCAAAGAACTCACCAAACCCAAATCCTGCACCATCGACCCTCCACACTCCCAAGACCTCTGCAACTCCCTCTCCAACTACTCCCACCCCAAAATTGAAGACATACATGACAGCTTCACATTATCAGCACCCACCATCACCACCACCGATACAACCAACACCACAACACCCTGCCACACCAACCTACTGAACACCTGGACCCCCACCAACGACGAAGAAATCGGCAAAACCATGAACTCCATCCACTCGGGCTCCCCAACCGACTCTTGCCCCCACCACATTTTCAACAAGGCCAGCCAAATCATCGCTTCACAGCTCCGTGCCGTCATCAACAGTTCATTCAACACAGCAACCTTCCCAGATATTTGGAAGCACGCCGAAGTCAACGCTCTTCTCAAAAACCCAAAGCAGACCCTAAAGACCTCACAAACTACCGACCCATTTCTCTTCTCCCCTTCCCCTCAAAGGTCACTGAGAAGATAGTAAACGTACAACTGTCTCGCTTCCTAGAAGAGAACAACATACTTGACGCCTCCCAGTCTGGATTCCGCAAGAACCACAGCACTGAGACTGCCCTCATTGCCTGCACAGACAACATCAGGACCAGAGTGGACAAGGGCGAGACCATCGCCCTCATCCTCCTAGACCTCTCTGCAGCTTTTGACACAGTATGCCACCAAACCGTCCGCGCACGCCTTTTCGACGCTGGAATTTGCCACAAGGCCCTGGACTGGCTCACCTCCTTCCTCTCAAAAAGAACCCAAAGAGTTCGCCTCCCTTCTTTCCAGTCTACAGCCACCAAGATCATCTGTGGGGTCCCCCAAGGATCCTCCCTCAGCCCCACCCTCTTCAACATCTACATGGCTCCTCTCGCCAACATCCTCGGCCCCCACGGCATCACCCAGCTCATCATCTCCCTCACTAGGAACCCAGCCACCGCCAAGAAGAACCTGCACGCTGGACTCCTCGACATCACCAAATGGATGACAGCAAGCCACCTCAAATTGAACTCAGACAAAACAGAGATCATCATCTTCGGCCCCAACAAGACAGCATGGAACAACTCCTGGTGACCCACCACCCTCGGACCACCCCCAGCACCCACCACCCATGCACGCAACCTTGGCATCATACTGGACTCGTCTCTATCCATGACCCAGCAAATCAACGCCATATCATCCCCCTGCTTCAACACCCTTCGCATGCTCCGCAAGACTTTCAAATTGATCCCTTTAGAAACAAGAAAAACAGTCACCCACACCCTCATAAGCAGCAGACTGGACTACGGCAACGCCCTCTACGCAGGGACCACACCCAACCTTCAAAGACAACTCCAGCGAATCCAGAATGCAGCTGCACGTCTCATCTTCAACCTCCCTCGCCATGAACACATATCCACACACCTCAGATCCCTACACTGGCTGCCCTTCAACAAAAGGATCATTTTCAAAATCCTCGTCCATACTCACAAAGCCCTCCATGACACTGGACCGGCCTACATCAACGATTGAGTAAACTTCCACATACCAACTCGGCAGCTCCGCTCCGCCGACCTCGCCTTCGCTACAGTCCCCTGCATCCAACGCACCACCTCTGGTGGCAGATCCTTCTCCCACCTCGCCACCAAGACCTGGAACTCTCTCCCCACCAAACTACGGAAGACCCAGGACCTCCTAACTTTCAGAAAGCACCTAAACACATGGCTTTTCAAGCAGTCACCGCCCCCCTAGCGCCTTGAGACCCTACCAGGTGAGTAGTGCGCTTAAGAAATTATTTGATTGATTGATAAATATTTTCAGGCCCAATCAAGTGTATAGAATTTTTTGATGAATAGGAGCTTACAACAAATATGTAGGGCCCGATTTAAGAAAAGTTTTGCTTCACCCTCTGCAGAGCCACTTTTCTTGCACCCCTTAGCGCCCCCAACACCACCATGTGTGCACCATTTCTAAGATACTGCGCATCATGGTGGTAGTTAGGGAACTAGTCTCAATTTATTTACCCCTAGTTCGGAGCTTTGCAGGAATAGCGTCAAAAATGTTGAAGCTCATCCTGCAAAGCCCATTGCGGCCCATTGTAAACAATGGTGTGCCTTCTTTAATGCCTGCTCTGAGCAGGCATTAAAAGTGCCAAAATAAATGACGCAAAGAAATCTCTAACAGGGGAATGTCCCTTTTGCATAAATTATGCTTGGCACAGCGATTAATCTGCCCTGTAATGTCTTAGAGATTAACATGAGCCCTAATTCAAAGCAAAGATCATAAATAACAAAACCAAAAAGTGAGCAAGGTAGAAGTGGCACTAACCATTCTGTTCATGGCTCAATGTTACATATATAAAGTATGAATGGAAGTGGTGAAGCGACACCTCCGTGTAGTCAGCACTTAATCAGATAAAAATGGGTGTAAGACGAAAGCAAAAATACATTTATAACATAAATGAGACATACATGTATGTTGAAGTACTGGAATGCAAAGGTTTTTTAAATTATTGTTTTCTTTAATTGTTAAAAAATGAACAGATTTATTTGTGATGTATTGTAATAGTATTTATATAGCGTTTACTACCCCTGAAGAGGCATTGAAGCACTTTTTGGCGAGTAGCACGCTACTCCGGATCCCAAAAGGAATTAGTCGTGGATTAGTATAGGAAATATAAGTACAGTCTTAGTATTGTTATGAGTTTATTTGAGCAGCGGATATGTGAGTTGGATTGACTGAAGCAATGGAGGGGTGGAGGAAGGAAGAATCCAGAAGTGTTAATTGGGAGTTTATGGTAATAGGATTTAGGCTTGGGATGACTAAAGGGGGGATGGAGAAGGGAAGAGTCTGTGGAAAGGGTTAGGGAGATCATAGTAGCAGGGTGAGGTAATGAGGGAGAATTAAGTAGGGTTGTTTGGGAGATCATGGTAGTAAAGTGAGGTCTGGGTGAGTTAGATGTGGAAGAGGAGGGAAGAGCTTGGGCAGGGTATTTTAGGAGATGAAAGTAGTAGAATGGATTTGGGATGAGTCAGAGTGGGAATGGAGGATAGATTGATAGAGACATGGCGATGGGTAGACAAAGTGTGATATAAAATAAGAGCAGGGATTCATAAGCATACAAAATAACAATTTATCTAGGAGGTATGCAATGACCTATGAACATGTTAAGCATAGAATAACATGCACACATATATATGTATATAGATATACACACACACACACATACATACCATATATACACACATGCATAGACACACATATGCACACAAATATGTACATACATATATACAATATATAATTGGTTAAACAGGGTTAAAGAGTATGTGTATAGTGTATTGTTATGACATAGTAGCGATACATATTTTCTAAAGAACTATATATGACTAGAATATACACATAATCAGATAAAAATATTTATCAACATAGGCATATGCAGTCCATAGCTGTTTGAGTATGGCGGTTATGAAGGAAAGAGCCAACTCTTGAGTAGTTTTCTGAGAAGATAGTTATCTGTGGCTCTTATAGTTGGAGGTAATGAATTCCATAGTTTGGCTGCTTGAAAGGAGAAGGATGTACCACCTATAGTCTTTTTCTTGTATGGTGGTGGTCTAAGGTGGGGTGCCAATCTTGAGTGGAGGTTTCTTTGTTGAATGTCTTTGGTTATTTTGTATCTGATAAAGAGCGGTCCTGTTCCATGTATAGCTTTATGTGTGATACAAAGCAGATTGAAGGTGCATCTTCTGGCAACGGGTAACCAGTGTAGTGCTCACAAGGCAGGGGAGATGTGGGCTTGTGGCTTTACATGTAATAATAGCCTGGCTGCGGAGTTCTGAATATGTTGTAGTTTTTTCATAATAGATAGAGATGATCCATGGTAGAGGCCATTGGCATAATCCAGTTTGGATAGTTCAAGCGAGATAGTAGCTTGCACCTTGTGTGAAAAAACCGAGGTGGGGGAAGATGCGTCGTAGAGTCTTCAAGGTGATGAAGTCTGTTTGTGCTAATTTGTCCACTTGGGCATTCATTGTTAACTTGTAGTCCCTGGTGATTCAAAGGTTTTTAACTTCCTTGGATAATTGAGGAGGTGGTCAGAGATCATCAGGCCAGGCACACAGTGGGTCATCATTTTTCCAGTCACCACATATGAGTATTTCTGTTTTAGAGGCATTTAGTTTGAGATGGCTCCATGTCATCCATTGATCAACGGCTCTAAGGCAACTCAAGATTAGTGAGTTTTAAATGTCTTTGGGACATTCTAATTTAAGTAGTATTTGTGTGTCATCTGCATAGTTGTAGCATGTGAGATGAAAATCATTGATCAGTTCTGGTAATGATATCATGTAGATGTTGAAAAAGAAAGGTGAGATGATTGATCCTTGGGGGACCCCTGCTTTTCTGAGGTAGGGTTTGGACGAGAAGGGGGGCAAATAGATGATATTAGTTCTTTTTTGAAGGTAGGATGCAATCCAGTTGAGAGCAGTCCCTTCTATGCCGGCTTCGTGGTGTCATGGTCAACCGTATCAAAGGCAGCCGAGAGGTCCAAGAGAAGTAGTGCAGCAACTCCATTGCAGTCGACTGTGTTTTTAAGATCATCCCAGATTGCTATCAGTGCCAATTCAGTGCCTCTTCCTGGGCGGAATCCAAGTCTGAAAGTATAGAATTGTCTTCAATTAATTATGACATCTGGGTGAATGCTTCTCTTTCTATCAGTTTGCCCAGGAAAGGTCCATTTGTTATTGGTCTGTAGTTGTTGGGGTCTTGCGGGCCTAGGTTTGTGTTCTTTAATAACTGTAGTATGCATGCCTTTTTCAGGTCTACATGAAAAGTTCCTGTAGTTAAAGAGTTGTTGATGATTCTTCTTACAGGTGTGGCAGCAGATGTAGATAAAAGAATGTTGTTGAAGATGTGCGGTGGGCAAGGGTCAGAAGGGCAACCGGAAGATCTGCTTGCTTTGACCAAATCCATAAATTCAACTTGTGATATTTGTTTGAAGGACTGTAGAGGCTGGGTTGGTTTATTCTTAGAGGAAAGGGGTTGGTGCTGATAGTTTTCTTCTGCTTTAAATAGGAATCCAATGTATCTGCCTTGGTTGTGTAATGAGTTGCCAGTTTGTTTGTGAAATCTTGAGTAGTGGGATGACTTTCTTCCATGCATGTAGGTTTTCAAAATGCATTGAGAATTTTTATAAAATTCTTTGGTTGCAGATAAGAATAAGATTTGAATTTGTGTTTTTCTGTCAATAAATGTCATTAAAAATAAACATTTGTGATTTCTGTTCACTGGTCTTTTCTTTCCACCAAATGTAATTTGTCTTACGTAAATATGTGTTGGTTAGGAGGGGGAGCCTCACCACCACCAGCTTTGTTGTCAATTTTTTCCTGTGGTAATCCTCTGCATTTGTATGTAATGCAAACATGCACTTGCAACTACTATTTTACATGCTGTCCCTGGGGTCTACTCCAAAGCACCCCCACATCTATGAATGCATCAAAACCTGCCATTCAAAATCCTAAATGTTCTTTCAATCACATTCAGGTTTGTTTGTGGCCAGCATTGTAGCATATTGCCCTTGCAGACCTAGGCTGCAAATAAGCAGTCAAGATCCGAGGACAAATGCCATAATCACTGCTGTCTGTAAGGGAAAAAACAATGGCACTTTTGTGTGAAAAAGTATACCATTGGCTAGCGCCATCCCAAGATGCCTGCTGGGCGTCATATTTATGGTATGATGATAGCCGGCATTAAGGCTCAGCTAGTGTAATAAAAAAGGATGCTAGCTGGTTGGGGTAGGGGTAGGGGGAACAGGAGGTTGTGTGTCAAAGGATGACATAAATAATGCCTCTAACCAGACTATCGTCATCCTTTGATGCACAATCCCCATGGACATGACTCTTGTCTTGGTAAAGACAGGAGTCATGCCCATCACGCCAATGGTCATGCCCGGAGACATATGTCCCTGGGGCATGGCCATTGGGCCCAGTGCCATGTAGGGGGGCCCAAGTTAGGCCCCCCCATGGCACTTCTTAAAAAAAAAATATACTTACCAGTACTTACCTTACTCGCCAGAGGATGGGCTCCCCCCATCCTCTGGAATCCCAGTGGTGTGGGTGGGGGTGTCTCTGGGACTAGGGAAGGGACCTGTGGGCATATTCCAGGGCCTCTGACCATGGAAATAGGCCTACAGGTCTTCTGATGCCTGCCCTGACCCAGGTGTTAAATAATGGCACTAGGTAATCTCAGCACCATTAGTTAAGGCCCCTTTCCCCCGTGCTACATTTTAGCACGGGAGATAGATATGGCACTAACACCATATCGTCATGTTTTGCCCAGGAACACCCACCTTGTATCTCATTGACGCAATGTAGTTTGCCACAGGCAAAAAATGACTTTAACTCCAAAACTTTGGCGTTAGATGCCAAAGTATAAATTTGGAATTAGGTTTGCGCCGAATTTACATAATAAAACTGACACTAGTTTGGTGCAAATGGGGTATAAATATGCCCCAATAAGCCTTAAGTGCAGTTGGGATGTTAAGTAATATGTTTTATTTTTTATTTTTTATTTTTTTTATTGATTATTGCATAATACAGAACAGACAACAGCACAAACGGCACCCCTATTATAGCAACAGACTGTACATACTACAACCCTCCTCAGCTTCAGGATTTATCCTGCTCGGCAATACTCCCCCAAGTGATATGTTGAATACATTAAGTTCAGTAACGTAGCAAATAACCATTTTCCATGTCTCCTTGGACTAGTCAACTGTTGAGAGCACAATTACTAAAGATGGAAGTGTCTTGAGTGCTCCTAGGATAATGGACAACAATGTTATTATCAAATATACTGAATTGTACACCTGAATTTTAAGACAGTGCTGATGCTTTCTGGAGAGGAACTCGGTTGCAGACAGTGGAATTATTAGGATGTGACTACCATTCCCAAATCCTATGACAGTTGGAAATTGCGCAGTTCAGTAAAAGTTTCATTTAGTTAACTGCAATTCAGCATCTAAACCATTACGAAAAACCCTAAACAATGACCTCTGGGAAATTCCTCCAGAAACAGCTACATATTTTGGTAACTCCCTGAGACAAACTGATGCATGGAGCATAAAACCTGAAAGTGTGCAGAAATGTCTCCTGGCTGCCACCAATGGCCCTTGCAAGCATTGGCTCCTGGCTGCCACCAATGGCCCTTGCAAGCATTGGCTGCCACCAATGGCCCTTGCAAGCATTGGCTCCTGAGTTGGTATATCACATAATCCTCCTGTTTAATCAAATGAAGTTATACACTACCTAAAATGTGATCCTGTCTCCTTCTCCTCCTATATAAAGCAGCTCCCAGCACACACCTCCTGAACACCATTGCATAAAGTGTAGCCAATGTGGATGTATCCCTGCAATTCACTGACTTGATAAAAGCACACTAACTTCCACTGAATGCAATTGTATTTTGCTAACTGACCTATCTAATACGTCTGTTCAGAAATAACAGAGTAGCAGTGTGTCGCAATTCAAACTACCTCAGTAATATGCATATAGGTCACTAATTATGATACATTGCGAGTGGCTACATTCGCAGGCATGATGGATTGCTGAGCTGAGCAGACCACCATGACTGTGACTGCTTTTAAATAAAGAAACTTCCTTAAAGGAAACCAGGTTTAAAAATATGAAAATTACACAAACCTTTTTTGGGAGCAAGCAGTAGTCCCATGGACCACTGTTTCTCCCTAAAAAACATTTTTGTTAGCATTTATAAATTGGAAGGGGTCCTTTGGGGACCCTTTCCCATTGCAAATGGTTTGCCATCTGCCTTGAGGACTTTGCAAAATATGAATGTTTTGGCCCCGGATTGCTGTCCCAGACCATTAATACATCCCAAAATGATTTGCTATTCAGAAGACATGCCCTTAATATGGTTATTCCAAATAGGGATGTGTTATCTATTCCAAAACTCTAGTTGCCATTCAATAAGATTCCGTAACATATTACCCAATCACAAATTGGGTTTGGTGAATTCAAAAGTGCTATTTTGTGGTCGGAAAGGCTCAGATTTTACTGAGGCTTTACTCAATATAAAATAATTTAGTTCAGAAGGGTCTTGCTCTCCTAAACTTTAAATAGGGGAAAATAAGTGCTGGTACTCAAATTGAGTGACATTGGGCCCCACCAGCAACCAGCGGGACAAATTAAGCACTGCCTCCTACAATAAAAACATAAAGAAGAAACTCTTCCTGCAGCTATTGACATCGTTAAAGTTTTCAGAAGCACAGTTGTAATCAACATGTTAACCCACAGGAATAGAGAAATAGATGATTTTGTGCATAAGTCACATCTCAAAGAAATTAGTGTTGACCTTATAAGGAGGCATTGTATATGACACAGTAACTGATAGGAGAGGTATCATTAAAGGGTCAACACCATAGATTTGCAAGTGCTGAACCCAGAATTCCCCCATGTTACTCCTACACCAATATTTTAAGGGTGTCAGTGATTTCTTGTTTACATTATTAATCTTCAGTTACAATTTGTCTTTATACTTCCAGCTATTTAATTACTTTATTACGATAACTAACTGTTGGTTGTCTCTTTCTTGAGCATGCCTTCTCATGGCGTCAAGGCTATGTGATATAAGTACTAGTGATATAATAAGGTAATCAAAATGCATTTCATGATTTTTGGTGCATTGATTACCTCCAGCGTTTGAAGTCACTCTCCTCCTACTGTAAGAAGACAAGAGCAAGTGGAATTATGACATTTATTCAATCCAAACAGGAACGTGTTTCGGCATGTTACTGCCTTTGTCAACCTATTTGTTTGTTATTTATATAGTCACATGATCGCACTGTCAAACACATTTTAGAACCATGATTAGTTTTTCGTAACTATCCAACATATTATCACAAAACGGACACACATTATATCCAATGTCTGCATTTGCAAATTTTCTGCATTACAATACTGTATTTTGAGTTTTGCTCATGTGAAACTACCCAACTATCACAAAACGATGTGGATAGGTATACAATAAACCTGTTACAAATGTGAAAGCCATAGTGCCTACATTAGCCGGCTCCCCAATTGTACAGTCCACATATTGTGGGTACATATGGCTTCAAGCCAACTTCCTCATGAATGTCTAATAACATCATCTATGCTATATCCCAGAGCTATTGTGCTTTCACAATAATATCTTCATCACACAATCTAGCCCAAGTGGGCATTATAATGAATCCCACCTCTCACCCCATTGTGCAAATATATAAAAAAAAGACTCCTTTCATTTCACTCGCCAACTCTGTGATCCCAGAATTTGTGACAAAATTAAAGACATTTCCATATATCCGGTTTTACAAACAATTACAGAGTTAAAAATAATCATCACATCATCTCATATGTAAATATATTTCCTCACTTCTATTGAATCCATTCAGTTCTTTGGTATCTAAGGCAAGTGTATATCTAGACTCCAGAATCCTTAATTTATTTTCCCTGTCACCACCCCTAATGTCTTTCGGTATCCCATCAATCATTGTATTTTAAAACATCTGGTTTCCCAGCATGTACCTCATGAATGTGACATGCTACTGGATAGGTATCATCTTTGTTTTGAATTGCTCTAAGATGTTGTAGAATGCGTTTGTGAACTTGAAGCTTTGTACTTCCTACATAAGTTTTAAGACAACTACATCTCAGAATATATACTACAGATTCACTTTTGCCATTATAGTTGCCTTTAATTCTGTGAAGTGTTCTACCCCCCACTACCACAGTTTTAATGTGTTCACCAATTTTGCATGCCTTGCAGCTCATGCATTTGAAAAAACTATTCCTCGGGTTGAGCCAAATGTTACTGCCTGCTCTTTGTCTAATGTCACTCCTCACTAATGCGTCCCACATAGATTTACCTATACGGTCCGCAATCTGTGGATTTTTTTTTATTTCTCCTCCTAAGATAGGAGCATTTTTTACCAAATGGCAATGTTTGTTTAATAATGCTCTTATCTGTAAATGTGCCTTATTGTGTGTGTTTATGAATCTCTGTTGTTGGCCCCACCCTGGCTTTTTGCTTTGGTCTTGAAAACTATACTCTCTCTTGAGTGATTGTTTTCCTTTCTACTTGCATTAGCCAATGTTGTATCAGTATAACCTCTCGCTCTTAGTCTTGCCAGCATGTAATTTTTATCTGCTGTAAAACCAGTCTCCATACTGCAAATTCCCCTAGCTCTTAATAGTTCTCCATAAGAGATACTTTTTTTTTATGATTTGGGGTGAAAACGGACGCATGTAATACACTGTTGCCTGCAATGGGCTTTCTATAAACTGTTGTCTACAACCTGTCGTTCTCAATTATAACCTTGAAATCCTAAAATGTTATTTCATATTCATTGATGTTACTTGAAAAATTTAAGTTGAAGTTGTTCTCATTGATAGAATCCACAAATGTCTTTGCACTCTCTGCACTTCCTCTCCAAATAACAAAGATGTAATCTATATAATGCAACCACATCACAATGTGGGCAATCCAAACATCCAACGGTGGACTGTTGAGAACCTGCTTCTCCCACCGGCCCATATGCAAATTTGCATAGCTGGGGGCAAAGCAGGTTCCCATTGCAGATCCACATTGCTGTTCAAAAATGTCATTGTTGAAGAAAAATATATTGTGACTTAAGCACTATTTCATCATACTAATTAACATTTTGCTTTGTTTGTAAAATCGGATAGGCCTAGCTCTTAATAAATGTTCTGCAGACCTTATTCCATCTGCATGCCGAATGCTGGTATAAAGTGCTGTAACATCTATTATCATAAGTATCATATTTTTTCCCATCCAACATCAAATACACATTTTAAAAATTCTGTATTGTCCTTCAGATACGATGGTAAATTGCACACCAATGGATTTAAGAATTGATCAATATACTTGGAAATGTTCAGAGAGACTCCCCTGTGCTACAATGATTGGCCTACCTGATGGTTTCTTAGCATTCTTGTGTATCTTTAGAATGAGGTAAAAATGGGTAACTTGGGATAATCTACTTTCAAATAACTGTATTCATCATTGTTTATTAAACCTTGCTCTCCATTTCAACACTAACATATCAAATTCAGTTTTCACACTCTTATCATATGCCATATCCACCCTCTTATAGCAGCCTTGATCATTTAATTGCCTGTAGGCTTCACCCTGATAATCACATAAAGGTCAAATTACTTCTGATCACTATTCCAGGATTAGTTGACAATTTATCCAATGTTGTTATAAAACTATTTTCTCTCTTTGCCCTCTTACTCATTCTTTGTATTCTCAATTTTTTCATATCTCTCAATACAATTTCAGCAAACTCATCTATCACATCTCCACAATAGACTGGAATAGTTGTGGATTTAGGTTTCAATGATGATCCCCCTTCCTCATCTATTTGTATTCCTTCATTCATCAAACGTTCAATTACTCGCTCCTCATCAATAGGTTCCACTGCATCTTGTTCAAATTCCCACAGTTCCTTCATCATAAAGATATCCTCAATTCATAGATTACTTTGCTTAACCTCCACTTCATTGTATTGTCCAGGTTTTTTCTTCATTTTGTGTATTTTCATCAATTTTAGTTTCCTTACAAAGAGAAAGAGGTCCACTCTACTTTGTACATAATCATATTGTCTAACCTCACAGAAGGACAGAGCTAGTGAAATTTTTTTAATCTTGTTCATCAAAACTGATATTTGATAGATTGAGTACCGTTTTGCTATTTCACAGTATCGTTTGTTGCTTCGGTTCACTTTCTCCTGGTCCTCTCTGTGAGTTTCTTTTTCTCTTACCACCTCGTCTCCTTTTCCTCTGCCTCTTCCTCTTGGCCTGTTGTTCCTCCGCCATGGTCTGTGATTTGTCCTTCTGACCCTCTGTAAAAAATCAACTCTTCTTGTAAAGTGGTGTGTCCTTTTATTCTTATTGATTCATCTCCATTTGAATCTGAACTTTCACTTACATCTGTGGTAGTACCTCTCGTTGTTGGATCGGAACTTGTTGTATTGATACCAGTCAATTTCTGTTTTCTCCAATTATCAAATTTCCTTGCAAAATTGTAAATTCAACCAGTTTTATAATCCATTTTGTACCTATTACATTTTTCCTGTATAATGTCCTCTTCTACTTTAGTCAATCTGTCTTCCATTGCTTTATTTAAAGACTCTGCTAATTTCTTATCTTCATATGATGCATTTTTTGAAGTTAGTTTGTCAATGTCCTCAATCATTTTATCTCTATCTATTTGTGCATATTTGATCAATATTTTCATAATACCTGCCGAGCTCTGTGCACTATGTGCCACTTATTTTTTCAACACTTTAAGATTAGGGTCCTCATAGGCTGTGTGATTAAAATTCTTAGTCCTCTGGGGGCTGTTCCTGCATCTATAAATCTGAGGACCCTAATCCTGAAATGTTGAAAGAATGGGTGGGGCTGGTTTTCATAAAAAGGGGAGGGGGCCTCCCTGCCCGAGCCTTAATTATGCCCCCAGAACTCCTTCCATGGGGTCACACTCAATTTAATGTGAAGTGGCATGAACCCTCCTCGAGCCTTGGAAAGGCACACGGGACCCCATCCCTTGGACCATGTTCAAATGTTTTAGGGAGGGGGCCAAGAAAGGTCCCAGGGATCACATTCCCACTGACTGTTTCAATTGTTTGGGGGAAAGGTGCTGCAGCACCCATTCCGAATACAATTTCGACCATGGGGACCCCACCAGGAGATTGATGTATGGTCCCTCCTCTGGCAGAAGCAGTAAAAATCTGCTCCTGCAAGGCATAAACATACATTTTGCTGTCTCCTACCAGCACCTACAGTAGGCAAGGGAGAGGGTCCAGGCTGCAGTGAGTGTTGGGGTTCCCCCACGGCCCAAATACAAAATCTGCATGGTGGTTGGCCTGGGTGGGTACTGGGACACCCAAACAAAATAAAAAATATAGAAAGAAGAATAAATGAGCAACATGAACCATTTTTTATTCACTGTTGCATGCAACGAGCACTGCAGGGGCTTTTTAATAATACTTTAAATCTTGTTTGTGCCCCTTGTAGGGGCTGGGGCCGCACCAAGCATTTTCTTTAGTGTTCAGGACAGCTTCTGCTCCCCCCAGTAACATTAAGAAAACACAGTAAGTCTCCTGGGTTTTTGAATCTGTGACTCCAGGAGATCTTACCATATTGTTCAAACACACTCAGAGATGGTGTTGTATGCTCTTTACCTAGAGTGCAGGGACCTCTATTTTTTATTTTTTTCCTGTGGCTGCACTTTGTGGCCTGTAAATTTTTTTAAAAAGACTCAAACACATGTTAATTTTTTTAAGAACTTTCTTGAAAATATTTTATGATAGTCAATATTAGTAAACATTGGAAAATATATATTTGATTATGCTTGTTGGTGACTTTTTGATAAAGCCAATAGGTGTTATATCTGTTGAGGTGCCGATCACTTGATAATACCACAATTATATTGGCATTTTGAGCATTTGACAACAAACCATGTTTCTAGCCACTATTATTTTTTGAGCCTGTGACAAAGCCTGTAGGCATGCCTTCCTTAGAATGACACCTTTTATATTGTTACATGACATAGCCAGCTTTTTCCCAACCCTAAGCAATAGGTATCTTACTTTATGTTAAAAAACACAGAAATTCATTGAGAAAAAACAAAGGCTAAAGTGGTGATATCAATAGAATTTGTAATAATATGTAGGCTTGCATTTGAAAAACCTTAGAAAGTCAATGAAAAAAATCATTGGCTGTTGGTATGTTACAGTTACGTCACGTTATTTAAGTTTTGGCCCTGGGGTATAGGGTTCCTGGGGCCTAATTAGGCTCAGGGAGGGGGTTGACTCCTTTTATTAATTACTGAACTTCAGCGAATGGGGTCCCTGGGATCTAATAAGGCTCATGGAGAGGGCCACATGACACTCCTCCCCTTTATAATGCAATGCACCCTCCAGGATAGGGTCCCTTGGGCCTAATAACAGGCCAGACGCTGCAGCCAACCCCCTGCAGTCATTGGATTAATGTATGGCAATTAAATATTACTTTACGTTAAAAAAACATTGGAATTCACTGGAAAAAACAAAGGTTACAGGGACTTTATAGTTAGGAAATAAGATTTAAAAAACCCTTAGAAATTGCATCCTATGCCCATGTCAAAGGTGCATATTGGCCAGACCAGCCAGGAAGTGTGTCATAGGTTCAGTTAACACAAATCGCAAATCAGGTGTCGAAGCAAGTCAGCTCCACTGGTGCAACACTTTATGGATCTTAAATACATCATAACAGATCTTAAATGGACAGTGCTAAGGGAGGTACAACCAAGAAACGACTGGTCCCTTTTGAGGCAAGAAGCCTTCATGATTACAAAATTGAGAACTGCAGAAACAGGTTTGAATGAAGTGTCAGAAACAGGTAATATATAAAATCTCTAGCCACCTTTTATGCACTATGTTTTCTTCTTCAGCTTGCTATGACTCTGAAACAATCATGGAAGGTGAGCCCCTATGAATTACACCTGAGTTCAAAGAAATAGCATCATCAATCCGCACACTCCCCTTAGAAAAAGGCAATAAGAAGGTGGATTGTATCCAAACTGCATAATGCCACATTTTCCATGCCTGCAAAGGTAACTTGGGCTGCAATCATCCACATGACCACCATTCTAATTTACTCATGAAGTGATTCAAAACCTTTTATTGTATTTTGGAGGCTAAAAGCTTGCTAGCAGACTCTGGCCCTGTCATGGAAGATGAGCCTCTCATGAAATATATCTCAACCCAAAGAAATTTACACAGCAGTAGCAGCATCAGTCCACGCCCTTGTTATCCAAAATAGACAATAAGATAGTGGCACCTAACTTATTTTTGCAATCCTATCAATGCCCTTAAAGGTAAAATGTGTGGCAATTACGTATACGACCATCATCATAAAATACTTGTAGTGAATGCAACATGTCCTCTACAATCCATATTTTTCAAAACCCGGAGCATAATTCTGTCCATTAGGGGCTACTACAGGAACTACGTCCCCATGAGCAACACAATGCTATGTCACGTGACTCCTGTGATGCTCCAGACGTTCATGTGGACAACTACAACATGGCAGGCTGTTTGGTGTCACAAAAAGCCGGAGAGTTTCACATGTGCCAACCAAAATTCACACCTGAAGCACTGGTGTGACGCGATGCATTCCTGGTACATTCTATTCCATAGTCGACTTGGATTTATACAGGTTCTTTGATATTCTTTTTTTGATTGGTTGACCCATATACCTTCAACTGGCTAACACAGGGACCCACTGTTCTAAATCCTTGTGCTCCACTTTAAGGCTCATCATTGACAAAGTACTGACGTGGCCCCTGGCGTGAGCTTTTTCTAGAGCTCTTTTTTCAACCTTGATTGACTTGATGTTCCACTGGTTCCTTTCATCGGCTGCAATGCACAGACTTACATTTATCACATATTCCTCTGATAATTAGGACAATGTCATTGGAGCCCTCACTGATACAGTCCTGACCTGACTGCATGCAGTATAATATATGTATATACCCCCCAGATTTAAAACACTGAAACGAGTCCTGATCTGCCATGTAACCACACTCATCTGAATTGCTTTATATTACTTTGAGTCACCAGGGTACTTCTTTTCTGTTGTGGGTACAAAACACACCGAGAATTTTTGTTTACAAGTTAAATTGTTTTTTTATTTATTTAGTATGTTCAGATAACAATAATGATTTGAGCCCTGATGATGACCTCCCATAAAATGTTATCCCATCTGTTGAGGTCGAAACTCGTTGGCAATTTCTTGATGTGAGAGAGGTGAAGAGCTCTTTCCCCAATCCATGAACAAGAAACATTATCAAGAGCAGTGTGGGAAATAAAGGACCATGGCACATAAGGAGAAATTGCCTTAATTTAATATTCCTATTCATTTTCGAGGTCTCCTGGGATACCCATGAAATGTTAAGTTGACCCCAATACTAAGTTTGATGGGTAACTTCTGATATGTTTAATTTATGTTTCTGGACATAGTCTAATTATATTGCTGATTATGTCTGTTTTATGCTTCTCTGCAGAGCAAAGTCTATAGGGTGGTAATACGATATATTTGAAAAACAAAAGTTTTAACATTCATAATTTCATTTGAACTGGTTGCAATTACAAATATTTAAGCTATTCCAACACTGATGTTGTTTTGAAATGGTACACAACGTATGGTTATAATAATGTTCTAAAATGGCACCCATGGAACAGTGTTAACATATACATTTAAGAATTTAGGGGGTCATTACAACCCTGGCGGACGGTGTTAAAGCGCCGGTAATACTGCAAACAGGCCGGCGGAAAAAAAAGGGAATTATGACCGTGGCAGAAACCGCCAACATAGACAGCCACTTTAACACTCAGCGCGGCGGTCACCGCCAACAGACAGGCGGAAGACAAAGTACCGCCAACAGTATTACAACAGACCAATCCGCCACCATTTCCGGGGCGGATTCACCGTGGATAAAAACACGGCGGAAACAGCCCTTTCAATGGGAAAACGCTCACCTTAACACACTCCACGAGGAAGGAGGGCACCATGGAACTGGAACTCCAAATACTCCCTGCGATAGTGTTCCTGCTCTTCTACGAACATCAGCAACGCCGGCGCTGAAGACAACGGTGAGTACTGCACCTATGACATAGGGGAGGGGGGAGGCAAAAGTCAAGGACACACACACGCAACACCCCCACCCCCACCCCGACCCTCGCACACTACAACACACACACCAATGCATTTCCAAACATCACTGTAACAACCCCCAACCCCCCGGAAGAATGCAAACACAAAAGGAAATGAGTACAACCATTGTAATGTATCAAAATACAGTAAACTAATATATACAGAAATATATACATATTCCAAAAATATACATCACGATTAGTAGTGCAGGTATGCACCATTCAATGTCCGTGGACCACTGGGCCCAAAATGCATGGGCGAGGCCCACATTAGATACCTGTCCAGAAACGGAGAGAACACTGCAGGGGCATCAGATGGAAATACAACAGGCACCTCAGTGGGAAGGGAAGGGGGGGCACCTCAGCCGGATGACAGCACCACGCCAGATCTACGACGGGGCTCCATGCCCATTGATGTATTCTGGGGAGTGCAAAGCCACAGTCTCACAAGTCTTTGCAGTGGGTGGTTTGCCCACTGCTTTATCCTGGGGAGTGCAAAGCCACAGTCTCACAAGTCTTTGCAGTGGGTGGTTTGCCCACTGCTTTATCCTGGGGAGTGCAAAGCCACAGTCTCACAAGTCTTTGCAGTGGGTGGTTTGCCCACTGTACCATCCTGGGGAGTGCAAAGCCAGAGACTCTCAAGTGGATAACAGTCTCCACTGGTTCTGGAGGGGGACTGATGCCCAGAGTGCATCACTCTCCCCATGACGGTCCCAGTTCCGTCACTGCCCCTGCCGCACATGGGCTAGCGATGCTTGTGTTGGCGGTGCTTGCCCTGTTCAGCGGTGCTTGCCATAGCGGTCTTTGCCCTGTTCAGCGGTGCTTGCCATGGCGGTCTTTGCCCCGTTCAGCGGTGCTTGCCCTGTTCAGCGGTGCTTGACTTTGCTGTCTATGACCTGTTCAGCGGTGCTTGCCATGGCGGTCTTTGCCCTGTTCAGCGGTGCTTGCCCTGTTCAGCGGTGCTTGCCATGGCGGTCTTTGCCCTGTTCAGCGGTCTTTGCCCTGTTCAGCGGTCTTTGCCCTGTTCAGCGGTGCTTGCCATGGCGGTCTTTGCCCTGTTCAGCGGTGCTTGCCCTGTTCAGTGGTGCTTGACTTTGCTGTCTATGACCTGTTCAGCGGTGCTTGCCATGGCGGTCTCTGCCCTGTTCAGCGGTGCTTGCCCTGTTCAGCGGTGCTTGCCATTGCGGTCTTTGCCCTGTTCAGCGGTCTTTGCCCTGTTCAGCGGTGCTTGCCATGGCGGTCTTTGCCCTGTTCCGCGGTGCTTGCCATGGCGGTCTTTGCCCTCCCTGTTCAGCGGTGCTTGCCCTGTTCAGCGGTGCTTGCCATGGCGGTCTTTGCCCTGTTCAGCGGTCTTTGCCCTGTTCAGCAGTGCTTGCCCTGTTCAGCGGTGCTTGACTTTGCTGTCTATGACCTGTTCAGCGGTGCTTGCCATGGCGGTCTTTGCCCTGTTCAGCGGTGCTTGCCCTGTTCATCGGTGCTTGCTATGGCGGTCTTTGCCCTGTTCAGCGGTCTTTGCCCTGTTCAGCAGTGCTTGCCATGGCGGTCTTTGCCCTGTTCAGTGGTGCTTGACTTTGCTGTCTCTGACCTGTACAGCGGTGTGTGCCATGGTGGTTCCTCATTGCCCAGCGGGGCTGTGGCTGCCGGGGCCCTCCTGGGCACTGACTCTGGCGGTGGTCTCCTGACCAGTGACGATTGTGCTGCCCTCCTGGGCACTGACTCTGGCGGTGGTCTCCTGACCAGTGACGATGGGGCTGGCGGTGGCCTCCTGGGCAGCGAGGATGATGGCGGCCTTCTCCGACGTGCTGCTCTTCCCAGACTTTGGCACTTTCTTCTGCCCCTTCCCCACCTTGGGAGGAGTCACAGCTGACTCGACACTCCCCCCGGGACCCTTGTGAGCGGCTTTGCCGGCAGGAGTCTTCACCTTCTCCCGTCGGGCACTGTCCAACTTCTGGTGCTTCACAGGGGGGGGACTGGCTGTGCTTTGGCTCCGTGTCACACTGGCTGCCCTGGTGCCCGGTGCACTCCACATACCTCTAACAGGCACCACTGGTACCAGAGATTTTTTGGCTGAGGTGCTACTACGGGACCTATGAATTGGAGGGGGGGTGGTGGGAAAGAGGTCAAGGTTGCTCAGGAAAAGCTTCTGACAAACACTGGGACGGGTAGCTGGAGGGGGTCTGGGAGTGGAGGAAGAGGAGGTGGTTGTAGGAGGTGTAACTTTTGATGATTTGGGTGCAGGTGCGTGTTCTGGAGGCTGTCGTGAGGTAGATGGATGTTGGGTGTGTGTGTGCCCGCGTTTGTGTACTTTGGGAGGGGGCGTCACAGACACACTGGGAGAGGACACAGGGGACGTGTAAATGGTAGTGGGGGTGGTGAGTGCAGATGAGCGGGGTGTGGTGCAGGGTGTTGTGGTGCGAGTCCTAGTGGCTGTAGTGGTAGTGCATGCAGGTGCGAGTGTAGGCGACACTGGGACGGAGGAGGGAGATGACGAGGAGGGGGACACAGTGTAGGCAGTGGATGTTGGTGTGTCTGTATGTGGGTGATGCTTGTGTGAGTGCCTGTGGGATGTGTGGTGCCTATGTTTGCCTGAGCTGCCCCTGTGTGTAGAGGTGTGTGCCGGCTGGTGTGCTTCGGATAGGCTGAGGTACAGGGGATTGGGTCTGGGTGGAGGAAGTTGCAGGGGGGAGGCTAGACACAGGGACAATGGCTGCTATCAGTGCTGAGGCCAGAGATTTCAGGGTTCGATGATGAGCAGCCTGACCAGAATGAATGCCCTCCAGGAATGCATGAGTGTGTTGCAACTCCCTTTCTACACCCTGGATGGCATTCACAATGGTAGACTGCCCAACAGTGAGTGACCTGAGGAGGTCAATGGCCTCCTCACTGAGGGCAGCAGGGGTGACAGTGGCAGGGGCTGAGGTGCCTGGGGCGAAGGTGATGCCCACCCTCCTGGGTGAGTGGGCACGGGGTGAAGGCTGAGGGGCTGCTGGGAGGGCGGTGCTGGTAGGGGGGGTGGTGGCTCTACCTTTAGAAGTGAGGGGTACAGATGGTGCTGCCACCACAAGGGAGCTCCCATCGGAGGACGAGTCTGTGTCGCTAGTTGCTGATCCGGTGACCGCCGTGAAGCTCCCCTTGCCCTCCGTCCCACTGGTGTATTCTGAGTCCGTGGTGTGGCCCTCCATGGCCATGTGGGATGCAGCCCTCTCGTGCTCCGGTGCCACTGTACCTCCGCCTGATGATGCTGATGCACAAAAGAACAGGGAGAGCACAAAAAGGGGTGGGGAAACAGAAGAAAGACAGGTTGAGTGCATGGCTTACCGCTACCGTTGGCGGACAATACAGACACAGCAGCCCCCTGCACTACGCCACGCTATTGGGCTCTATAGATGCAGTTCCTGGGATATGGCCTACATGGCTATGGTGGACATCTGCACACATAGATGACACAGGGGCATGTATACCTGTACTTGGCACTCTACAGAGGTAGGGTGGAGTGGCACATGGCCTGCATTACAGAGGGGCCTAGCCTACGGAACTCGCCCTGGCCTAGTGAAACCCACAGCCCTCCTCCCCCACCCAGACCCCTCCACTGCGCTTAAAGTCAGCAGAATGAGAGTGTACTCACCCTCTTGTGTCTGCTGTGATGCCCTCATGAGCCCATCCAACTCAGGGTAGGCCACCGCCAGGATCCGGAACATCAGGGGGATCATGGTGCGACGGGCACCCCTCCCACGTTGGGAGGCCATCCCCAGCTGAGCCTCCGCCGTCTTCTTGCTCCAGCGGCGAATGTCCTCCCATCTTTTACGGCAGTGGGTGCTCTGTCTCTGGTGGACCCCCAGGGTCCGGAAGTCCTTGTCGATGGCACGCCAAATATCCTTCTTCTGGTGGGCGCTGACCTACATGACATGTACAGGGGGAGAAGAGAACTCATTAGCAACTGCACCGTCGAAGTGAGTGGTCCCCATCCCTTCCCTTGCCATGTGGCACATGCATTCACACTCCTTCATGCTCGCAGAACTCTGCCCCCTTCCTTCTTACATCCAGCCCTCTCCACCCAGGCATACCCCATACAGCTTGCACCCTATGTACTCACCTGTTGGTCTGGAGGACCGTAGAGTAGCGTGTACTGGGGGAGGACCCCGTCCACGAGCTTCTCCAACTCCTGTGCAGTGAAGGCAGGGGCCCTTTCCCCAGACGCACGTGCCATTGTCTCTTCCAGACCGAGGTCACAGCAGCACTTGCAGTGTAGGTCCTCTCCTGTCGAAGATCAGGTATCGAGTGATTGAACAGATAGAAAATGGTGGTCACGTCCGTGGCGGTGATGTCCGCGGCGGTGCGTATCATCACCGCCGGCGCACTTCGTCATTGGCTCCTGGGACCCATAGGGTCCAATGTTAACCAATGCAGCATTGCGCCGCAGTCTTCGACCGCCTACCGCAACGGTGTACAACGCCAGTGCAGTTACCTCACATCCAATTGTCCCACTTTAGAGGTCAGGCAGCCGCCATTTCACGGGCCCACATGGCTTCATTTTCAACTGCGTCACAAATACCTAGGCCTGACTCAACACTCTTACACACAACCTTTTGGATTATGTTTCGTGTTCTGTGTAGTTGTGGGTACATACCTCTGGGTTGCTTAACTCTGTGGTCGCTTTTGTCCTTCCTAGGCACCGTCAGCTGGGACATGTGAGTAGATGGCGGAATCCTCTGGTGTACCGACCGCTGGTGGACCTGTTGACAATGGAGGAGCGACATTTAATCATCACCTATAGGCTTGACCGTGCCACAATCCAGGAACTGTGTACCCAGTTGGAGCCAGACCCTATGTCACTAATCCACCATCCCACAGGAATCCCCCCTCAAGTGCAGGTGCTATCAGTGCTCCATTTCCTAGCAAGTGGGTCATTTCAAACAAAAGTGGCCATGGCATCAGGGATGTCCCAGCCTATGTTTTCCAACGTGTTGTCCAGAGTGTTGTCTGCCCTGCTGAAACACATGAGGAGCTACATCGTTTTCCCTCAGGTGGAGGATTTGGCTACAGTTAAAGGTGACTTCTATGCCCTGGGACATATCCCTAACATCATAGGTGCCATTGATGGGACCCATGTAGCTCTGGTCCCCCCCCCCACAGGAGTGAACAGGTGTACAGGAACCGGAAGAGTTATCATTCGATGAATGTACAGATGGTATGTTTGGCAGACCAGTACATCTCGCAGGTAAATGCTATGTTCCCTGGCTCAGTGCATGACGCCTACATCCTGCGGAATAGCAGCATCCCTTATGTGATGGGTCAACTCCAGAGGCATCGGGTGTAGCTATTAGGGGACTCTGGTTACCCCAACCTGTCATGGCTATTGACCCCAGTGAGGAATCCCAGGGCAGAGGAACGCTACAATGAGGCCCATGGGCGGACTAGGAGGGTGATCGAACGCACCTTTGGCCTCCTGAAGGCCAGGTTCAGGTGCCTCCATATGACAGGTGGTTCCCTATTCTACTCACCAAGGAAGGTGCGCCAGATCATCATCGCCTGCTCTATGCTTCACAATCTTGCTTTGCGACGCCAGGTGCCTTTTCTGCAGGAGGATGGTCCAGATGACGGTGTTGTGGCAGCTGTGGAGCCTGTGAACAGTGATGAGGAGGAAGCAGAGGAAAAAGACATTGACAACAGGGACTCAGTCATACAGCAATATTTCCAGTGACACACAGGTGAGAACACTTTATTTACTAATACATTTTCTTTCACACTTCTACCTATATCCTGTCTGTCAATTTCATACAGTATTTGGTAACTGAGTTGTACATTTCCATTACGGTTTCACAGGTGTGGTTACCAACGTGTGTCATCTGCTTGCATCCTTCAGGGTCTTGTGATGTGTGACATAGGTATGTTGACATTACTATTGAGAACAGATTTTGTCATTGTCATAGCTAATAAACTTTTTCAAAATCACAGACTGACTCCAGATTGTTTTGTGGTTCAAGGGTGTTTATTGAAGTGCTAATTATTGGAGGGGGTGGTAAAATGGTGATGGGTGATGGTGGAGGAATGTCCATGGCAGAGTCCAGTCTATTAGTCTCACAGGTGCACTACCCATATGGGCATGGGAAGTGGAGCTGGGGCAGTTTCAATATGGACAGGGTTACAAAGTGGGACAGTGGGATGACAATCAGGGTGGTCTAATTTTTTGGCGGGGTCTTGCCATCGTGCTCTCTCCTGTTCCTGGATCTCAGGGACCGCTTGCGGGGTGGTTCTCCATCTGCAGGAGGTGGGGTGCTGGTGTGGTGGTCCTGTGGTGGGGCGTCCTGTCCACTAGCGCCAGCGGAGGTGGTGGGCAGTTCATCGTCCATGCTAGTGTCAGGGGCCCCTTGGAGTGCCACGATGTCCCTCATGGTGTTCTGTATGTCCTTCATCACCCCTACGATGGTGCCCAGGGCGGAGCTGATGGTTCTGAGTTCCTCCCCGAACCCCAAATACTGTTCCTCCTGCATGTGCTGGGTCTCCTGAAACTTGGCCAGGATCGTAGCCATCGTCTCCTGGGAATGGTGGTATGCTCCCATGATGGAGGAGAGGGCCTCGTGGAGAGTGGGTTCCCTTGGCCTGTCCGCCCCCTGTCGCACAGCAGCCCTCCCAGTTCCCCTGTGTTCCTGGGCCTCCGTACCCTGGACCGTGTGCCCATTACCACTGGCCGCAGGTCCCTGTTGTTGTTGGGGTGGTGGGTTATCCTGGGTTCCCTATAGTGGTGGACACACAGCTGATTGACGTGTCCTGGGGATGGAGGTATGGGCCTGCTGGGTGGGTGCTGTACTGGTGTTTCCAGAGGGTGGAAGGTCAGTGTTGGGCTGTGCCTGTGCGAGGGGAACCGACTGTCCCGAGGCCCACGATGGTCCGGGCTGGTCATCTGGATCCAGTTGGACAGAGCTGCTGTCATCACTGTGGGCCTCTTCCGTGGGTGGGGTAGAGATGTCTGGACCCTCCTGTCTGGTGACGTTAGGTAGTGGTCCTGCAGGGGAATAAAAGCATGATTATTGCATCTGTGTGTGTCATGGTGTGCAATGGGTGGGTGAGCGTGTACCCCAGTGCTTGCATTCCTGTGTGGGACCTTGTGTGATGATGGTTAGGGGGTTGTATGGGTATGTGCAGTGGGCATGCTTTAGTGATGGGTGCCCATGCTTTGTTGTTGCATGCAGGGCTTGGTGTTGGGATGGGTGGTTTGTGATTTTGGGACACATGTGAGGAGTTGGGGTGATAGGGGAGGGGGTGAGGGTGGGGGTGTGTGATAGCATGCAGGTAGGGTGGGGGGTATGATAGTTGAGATTTGACTTACCAGTGTCCATTCCTCCACCGACTCCTCCGAGGCCCTCTGGATGCATAATGGTCAAGACCTGCTCCTCCCATGTTGTTAGTTGTGGGGGAGGAGGTGGGGTCCGCCACCAGTCCGCTGAACCGCGATGTTGTGCCTGGAGATCACGGAACGTACCTTCCCCCATAGGTCGTTCCACCTCTTACTGATGTCCTCCCGATTTCTTGGGGACTGTCCCACTGCGTTGACCCTGTCCACGATTCTTCGCCATAGCTCCATCTTCCTAGCTCTAGAGGTGTGCTGCACCTGTGATCCAAATAGCTGTGGCTCCACCCGTACGATTTCCTCCACCATGACCCTGAGCTCCTCCTCCGAAAACCTGGGGTGTCTTTAGCGTGCCATTGGGTGGTGTAGGTGATGTGTGGGGTGGTGTATGTGGTGATGAGTGTGGTGATGTGTAGTGGTGTGGGTTTTTTTGTGCGTGGATGTTGTGTGGGTGATGGTGTTGTGTGCCTCTGTGTGGTGGGGTTGTCTATTGCTGTGCTCTCTCTGTCGCCTTCGTCTCTATTTTTTGGTCGTAGGTGTTTGTGGGTGTGTGTTTTATATTGTGTTGGGTGTGTGGGAGTGGTGTTTGTATGTGTATCAGGTGTGTGTATTTTGAATTGTCCAATGTGGCGGTGTTTTGGAGATATGTGTGTATTTTGAGCGCGGCGGTGTGTACCGCCAATGGAATACCGCGGTTGAAAGACCGCCACGTGGATTCATGGGTCGTAATAGCATGGGCGTGTTTCTGTTGGCGTGACGGTGGAGGATTTGTTTTCGCCAGTTTATCACTGAC
This sequence comes from Pleurodeles waltl, assembly GCF_031143425.1. Classification (NCBI taxonomy): domain Eukaryota; kingdom Metazoa; phylum Chordata; class Amphibia; order Caudata; family Salamandridae; genus Pleurodeles; species Pleurodeles waltl. The sequence goes on along the minus strand of NC_090441.1, from coordinate 107,274,314 downwards.
CTTTGGTGTGGCGGAATTGTGTGGGCGGCGGATTCCTAGATGTGTGTCATAATAGCTGTGGCGGATTTCCGCGGCGGTGTATTGGCGGTCTTCTGCACGGCAGTAAGCGGCTTTTACCGCCAATGTTGTAATGACCCCCTCAATGTGCTACTGGTGAACATTGAGCAACTAATATGCGCAGTGGTGAAACACAAAGTCATTGGTCAAACACAATTAATAGCATCACATTCCACCCTATGACCAATTATTTTTGTTTCACATACCTCTTATTTCAAACTAAAACAAAAAACAAAAACATAAACACAACAAAAAACATTATCAGCAAATCAGATTTGAATGATAAAAGCAATCACTGTAAAGCAATAGAAGTTTATTAACATATTGATCTCATAACCTTTCACATCAGACACATCTGCACAGAAAAGACTGAAACTGATATGCTCTGATTGAGATAATAGTGTCTCTAAAATAGCAATTTGATGTAGCATGAGTTCTACTCATGTAAAGGTGCTCGGTCCACCTGAAAGGTTTGCTGGAAGGTAAGTGAAAGTCAGAGTTCCACACGAAAAAACACAGACAGTTAACTGTTAAGGTTGCTTAGTTCCAGTGGAAGAACGTAATCAAACAAGTTGAACTTGAACTGAAGGCGCCAGTTGTGCAAAATGGATCCATGGTGCTTGCACTTTACTCAATCAGGCTCAGGTTGGGGGTTCGGTCCATCCCCCGACCCCACACGCACACACCCGAAGGGAGACCACACAGCACACTCATGGTCAGTGGCGAAACGTGGTAGGATCTGCAAAAGAAAAAATTATGACTTTTCTTGCAAATAACATTTGTCATCTGAAATGTGCCCTTCCTCTTCCTTTCCCTGTTTTATAATCAGCAGGACGTTTTTGGGGCGCTTTGTTATGATTTCTGCAGGTTCTGGAGGGTCACTTGGGGCTTCAACCCACACCTCAGCACTGAGGTTTTTATCTGCTGCACCACAGCTTCCCTTTCCTTGCACTGTCTGAAGGGCTGGGGCAGACTCCTTCGTTACCAAACCTCCATTCACTGCACTTTTGACAAGTTGGGCCATTCTGTCTCCAATTTGTATGAATGAATCAGATTATTTTCTAGTTATCAGCATAATTTTGATTTCTCCTTGGTAATCTGCAGCAATCATTCCCCCTAAAACCTGATCAATTTGCCATCTCTGTCCTGGTATCTTTCCTCCCCCCAACTGCTGTGCCACTGCTTGTGGGACAGATTTCTCTTGTCCGTGCTGCACAGTTTTTATCAAACCTAGGGGAATGTGCATCTCTCTAATCTCTGCCCACATGTAAGTGGCTTTTTCTCGCAGCTGTCCACATTTCTGGTGCACCCACTTAGCCATCCCAAATAAGTCAGAATCCTGGGTGGACACTTCAGACTCTGAATTTTTCTCTTTAACATCTGCAAGGGAATTGAACCAGTTATGTACAAGCCATGTGGAAAACCAAACGGCTAAACCATTGGCAGTGAACCAAGAATCAGTGTAAAAATGACACATCTCAAGCAGCTCTTGCTTTAAAGTCTGACACACATTGTACAACGCTGTTCCTTCTCCTGTGCTAGAAAACAACTCTTCAGTCAATGAATCATTAGTCAAACAAACATGCTTTTTATCCTCAGGGGACACGAATTCAAAGGGTGCACTCAATTTCACTGGTGACTCTTTTACCTGTGGTACTCCCTGCACCCTCTCCACATCCTGAAAAGGGGCTTGTGACACCTGTTCATGTAGGGCTGCAGTGAATCTAGCCCTGTCTTGCAGGGGCACTCTTGTCTTCCCCTGTTCCTGATTTACATGTAAATCAGTGTTTCCCTCTTGCACTGCGCAGAAAACTAAAGTCTGAATTATTTCATTTGCCAAATTAAAAGCGCGCAGCTGCTTATATTTTTTCCTAGTGATTTTATACTGAGAGAGCGTAGCTTATATAATCTATATTAACATAAAATGTTTATGAATTCATGTGTGATAATGCTGCATAGAAACTACAATGATAATTTTGCTTAAAACATGCACCTGAATTGTGACCACGGGGAGTGGCCGCCAATGTATACGTAGACTAATAATGATGACTAAAATGTTTATATTATGTCCAAATAAGTTTGTACTAATGATTGCATTATGGAATCTGTGCTAAAAATCCTTATAGGCCTTACGTTAGCATGAGCCGAAGCTTAGCTGCTTGGCTCTCATATTACATGTATTTTCTATTCTGCAGTATGCTGACTCACAAAAGGACATGACCCCGTATGTTCGTTTTCTTCAAACTAAAACACGAATGTAACCATGTTAGATCCGTTCTCATAGCTTTTCCTTGCTTGCAGAATAATGTTAAAATAAAATGAAACAGTGTAGATTAATGTAATGTACAAGGTCATTCAAACCGGTGAAGACAATGGAGCTACTGACCAAAAGATGTGCAAAGAATTACAGAAAGATGAAATCATACCGGACGTGCCACCTCTGAAGACGTCAATTATGGAGACCAATCAAAGACTTGTAAAATAATATGGGGTGAAGAGTTAGGTGACCTAATGTGTTCTCTGATAGGTTAAAGATAGTGAGGTATAACAAATGTCCAATAAAATTTTGGGGGAATGTACAACGAAAAAGGGATAAAAACCCTTGTCACAGGGAGTCATTTAGGTGGGTTAAGGAATGCTATTGATTTTATCCAGAAACTCTGTCACTCTGTTTGGTGACTTGTTGGTTTACTTAAAACCATCCTCGCCTTTAGAATAGTCCATTTTACACTTTACCTCCTTATGAGGGAAATTCCCTTTTTGCCCCGGAGCTGAATTCTGACTGATGCCGAATTGACTGACGTCCTGAAGATGAAGACTGAACCTGTGTGCTGACCTAAGCTTTGGAGAGTAATTATGACAATGCAATTGTGATTTGTCTGTTTGCTTTTACTTTCTAGGTACCAACTGCTTACTTTTGACAGAGACCTTAGTTAGATGTTTTCCAAATTATTGTTCTAAATTGTTTTGCATGAAGCCCAACATGCGAATGCCAATCAGTGGTTAGGACAGATGTTCACCAAAACTAATGCAAATAGACAAACGACCGAGACTATGCTTTGTTGGACTGACGCGTTATTGACACTCTGCTAAATTTGATCTATGTTCACGCCGTGTTATGTTCTAATGTTTGTGATTCTCGCATTAATGAAATCTTATCAAAGTTGCCATATCGTGACTATGCTATCATGTTTCTTGGTGTTGAGATTAACGCATCTGCTTTTAGATTGTAATGCATAGGGAATAAAACTTATAAAATCCTACTAAACTGGTGTGGTTATTTATGGCTGCAAGATCATGGTAGAATCTTGAATTGATTAATGACTTTGACTAAAGTGAAGTGTATTGTCGTGATAAATATTGATGACATTATTGACGTATTGATTGATATATTGATTAGCTATCTCGTCCTAAGGTGTCTCTCAACTGGGTCAAAAGATTCATTGGCCTAAAAACGAGTCCTGATGTGTAATAAACTATCATAGAGGGACGCGTTAACAATACTAAAGTGTTAGGATTTCACTCAGATGAGGGCTATACTGTTTCCAAAAATCAAACAAACTAATGAAACTCGGTGTCTCTTGCTTAGTGCAAACAGTAAGAAACTATAAAATCTTTCGTTTTACTTGTGCCAGTAACTGCACATTTTGCAATGGTACCTCTGCCATGTAATTAATTTTTCTTTGCAGAAGCGGTCTGTAAATACCATTCTGAGTTCTGTTCACAGTGTTATCAGTTAAGGAAAGCACTTCAACTGCCAAAAACTGAGGGGTGTTTTGTTTCATGCCCGGTACACACGGAGGCTCAGACTGGCTCACAGCTGTCTTAACCCTCTCATTACTGGAATGGGAAAAGCCAGATTCTTCTAAAACAGCAGTTTTATAGTTTTCTGCCTTATCTTGCGTTAATGTGTTCTGGCTAATTTGCTCACGTAAATTCTTATTTTCATGTTCTAACTGCCCACATCTCTCCTGCATTTTTCTGTAAGCAGATAAAAGTATCCAAACCCTTCTGTCAAGAACAAAAGGAACATTGTTGCTTTCAAAAGGCACATTTTCTAAATATGCTTTATCACAGCAAGAAAACATGTTTCTCACAGCACCATCAGGCAGTTTAACTTCACATGCATTTTCAAACATGGTCTGCTGTGCTTCTGTAATTCTCTAAACAACAAAAAACAATTACACTTTTAAATAGTGCACTTCCAATTTCCAATTTGACTCCCAAAACTGCTGACTACGCCATAATGCTCTACTTTCCCTCTTATCTCATAACCAAGCTTACAGAACCTCTCTGGAATGCACTTCTGAGTTTAAAGAAGACATTTATTGTTGTTAATTCCCCACCCACAAGTTCCTGAGAGACGAAATTAGTAGATTGGAAGCACATGTTCAAAAGTAGTTGCAGCAATGAAAGCAAAATATATCAAAGTACTTCTCAGTTGCAATGTACACAGCAAATATAGGTGAAGACAGTTATAGCATAACTTCAAAGCAAAGCATAAAAGTCAAAATTCATCACCGTATGGGCAAGGCGGTAGGGCCTATACTCAGCTTCATCTTTCTGGGGTCTGCAAGTTGATGACTCCGGTCAACTGCGAGAAAGAGATTCTCTACCCAAACGGGAGAAGGGCAACTGACATCTAGTTCCCGTCTGAAGTCATGCAGATTCAAATCTAACTCACTGTAGCCCAGAGTCATCCTTAAAAACAAACTCAGTGTGAGAGCCGAATAACCTTGGAGAGGTGTCGCGCCGCACCGCGCGGCGCGAGCCGAGAGCTCGACTTCTGCCGGGCGTTCGGCTCGGGCCACGCACCGCGTTATTAAGACGCGGCGCGCCCCCAGCCTCTCCTGCGCGTTTCGAGGCCCCAGATTTGCTTGGGGCCTCGTTCTTCCTTCTGCCTTTCACTGTCCCAGGGGTCTCTGAACCCTCTTACCTGTTTTTCTTCGTTTCTTTGTCCTTTCTTCTTTTTTGCAGTCTGTTGTGTGCCTTTCTTTATGTTTTTTCCTCCTTCCCAGATTCCTGTGCTTTCCCAGCATTCCTTGTTCCCTATTCTCTATGGTTCCTCTACTATTCTGTTCTATGTATTGTTTCCCTATCTAAGATGGTGTCCTTTTACTTCCTGTGGGTCACTTCCTGTTTTTTGGTATATAAGGGCTGTGTTTTTCCTCTTTCTTTGCGCTGCAACACTTTCTGCTCAGTTAGTGTCTTCGCTCCTGATTTCCTTGCCTTTTGGTTTTGGATTCAGCATTCTGTGTTTTCTGATTTTTGCTCCTTTAGGATTCCTGTTTGTTTGTTCTTGTTTTTCTCCAGGAGTCTTCCTGTATGGAGGTTTTTTCCCCTTTTTAAGGGGTTTTTTCCCTCTGGCGCTACTTTCTGAAGGGCACGGTCTGTTCTTGGTGTCTCCATTGCCTACAGCACCGTGGCTACCAGAAAGAGTCGCCCCTTTTTGGGCCAAAGCCGAACATTGAAGATTCACGCCACCAGATCTGCAAATTCCAGTCGCAAGCAGCACGTGAGTCGTGACAGATTGCAGCGCCAAACCATTCCGACGTCCTCAAACACCATGGATAATACAGTGGCGGCTGCTGCAGATCCGGAGCAATCTCTGTTGACCACGATTCAGCAACAAGCCCAGGAATTGCAACAACTACGTAATGAAAATGCTGCGTTACGACAGGCTTTGGCCCATCGCACCAGTGATGTTCCGACAATCTCCGCTTCTACCCCTTGTTTCTCTGGTGAACCAACCAAGCTTCGCGAGTTCTTGGATGCTTTAACGGTGTATTTCGCCTTCCGACCTACTCAATTCTCCCACGACAGGACCAAGGTGGGTTATCTTATCAGTGCCTTATCCGGTCCAGCCTTGGCCTGGGCAACCCCGATGGTGTCCTCCAACGACCCTGTATTGTCAGACTATTCCGCCTTTGTGAGTCGCTTCAAACAGATGTTTAGCCGTCCTGGATTGGAAGCCTCCGCTGAAGAAGCCTTGTGCGACATCCAACAAGGCTCCCAAGACGTCCTGCAATATATAACCCGTTTTCGTCAGCTGGCGGCAGAGACCACTTGGGTGGAACGTACTCTGGTAACATTATTTCGTAGAGGACTCAAAGAAGAAATAAAGGATGAACTAGTGCATTCTACCAGAGCGGAAGATCTTCGTGGCCTGATGGATCAAGCACTGTCCATCGAATATCGTCTTCAGGAACGGAGATCGGAAAAGAAAAGGAGTAGAGGGTTTGCCCAGCCAAGTAGCTCACGTGCATACCTGCAGCGTTCCGAGGAACCTCGCACTCCTGCTAGAGACATCGAAGGGGAACCCATGCAGGTGGATACTACCCGAGGTCCGCTCTCTGCTAGTGAACGAGAAGACAGACGCAAGAGAGGGTTGTGCCTGTATTGTGGTTCTGCTGGTCACATGCTCCGTACCTGTCCAGTACGTCCGTCCAGGCCTTCGGGAAACGCCACCTCCCGTCCTCTGTAAGAAGGGAGGGGACGGGATCTACAGCTATACCTTCCATCAGCTCCTTTAATGACAATACCACTGCCTTGTTCATCTTTCCTGTCCTGTTACAACTTCCTGACGGTCGTCAAGAAAAGACTATGGCATTACTAGATTGTGGTGCTAGTGGTATATACATGGACAAGACGTGGGCTGCTGCTAACCTAGTTCCTACTCAAGCAAAAGAAGTACCCGAACAGGTACACACTGTGGATGGATCTTTGATATCCTCTGGTCCTGTAGACACCACTACCCTGATGTTAAGCCTACAGGTGGGAAACCATCAAGAACACATCTCCTTCGATCTTATTACGTCCCCTAACCATACCATCATTCTTGGAATTCCGTGGTTCATCAGACATAACCCGTATATAAATTGGGTTACCCGGACAGTCTCTTTGTCTTCGCAATTTTGTCATAAGAACTGTTTTACTTCCGACAAGTATTGGTCTCCGAAAAGATCCTTAGCTACTGAAGGTGCCACTGGTATGTCCATTAATACGGTCCAAGGGGTCCCAGACCACTATTTGGAGTTTCAGGATGTTTTCCAAAAACCGTCAAAACCTGTGCTACCTCCACATCGAGAATATGATTGTGCAATTCCATTGGAACCCGGCACAATTGTTCCTTTTGGGAGGATGTACTCCCTCACGGAACCCGAAAAGGAAGTTCTAAAGGAGTATCTGGACGAAAATATACAGAGTGGTCTTATTGTTCTATCGTCGTCTCCGGCTGGGGCCCCTCTCTTTTTTGTGCCCAAGAAGACTAAGGATCTTCGTCCGTGCCTGGATTTTCGAGGTCTGAATAAAATTACCATTAAAGATCGTTATCCTTTGCCTCTCATCAGGGACATACTGGAAGCAATCAGAGGGGCCCAACGTTTTACTAAATTGGATTTACGAGGAGCCTACCACCTTTTACGCATAAGAGAAGGCGACGAATGGAAGACAGCATTCAGGACCCCATTTGGCCATTTTGAATATAGGGTTATGCCGTTTGGTCTTACTAACGCCCCCGCAATCTTCCAGAGATTTATGGACTCAGTGTTTTCAGACCTACTGAATCAGACAGTCGTGATCTACCTAGATGATATTCTTATTTATTCTAGAAATCCTGAACTCCATACTTCCCATGTGAAACAAGTTCTTCAAAGACTTCGTGATCATCAACTATTTTGCAAACCAGAGAAATGTGAGTTCGACATGACGGAAGTCAAATATCTGGGCTATCATTTAAGTCCCACCGGCATAGCTATGGATCAAGAAAAGGTACAAGCTATCCTAGAGTGGCCTTCTCCTTCTACCATAAAAGAAACACAATGTTTCCTAGGCTTAGCAAACTTCTATCGACAATTCATTCTAGACTTTGCCAGTCAGACTAGCCACATAACTCACACCTTAAAGAAGGACAATTTAAAGAAGGGGTTTGTCTGGACTGAGGCTGCTGAAGCAGCCTTTCAAAGCTTAAAGAGAGCCTTCACCCAAGCCCCCATCTTAAGACATCCAGATACCACCAAACAATTTATAGTAGTAACTGATGCTTCTGAGAGAGCCATCGGAGCTGTCTTACTCCAACGACAAGAGGATGATGGCCTTGAACATCCTGTTTTCTATTTGTCTCATATCCTTTCCACAGCTGAACAACATTATTCCGTACTTGAAAGGGAATTATTGGCTCTGAAAACAGCCTGCCTTGAGTGGAGACAGTTTCTGATGGGTTCCAAGGAACCATTTGAGGTGAGGACAGACCACCGTAATTTACAATGTTTAAGAAATTTTGTATGCCAGAATAGTCGTCAGGCCCGCTGGGCCTTTTTCTTCAGTCAGTACGATTTTTATATTACATATATTCCAGGATCTCAAAACATTCTGGCTGATGCTCTGTCTCGCCGATATCCAGAGTGTTCTCCTTCCTCATCCCAGTATCTTCTAGAACCCAGTAAGATCATTGGAGTGGCTCAGTCTTTCCTGGAAGAAGTACAACAAGAATACGCCAACCTATCGGACCATGACATAGAAGAACTAAGACCATTATTGTACAAGAAACAAGGATATTTTTATTACCAAGACCTGATATTCCTCCCTACAAACAAGGTGCAAAAGAAAGCATTACAAATGTGCCATGATTCCCCTGTAGCTGGTCATAGAGGCATCAAAGCCACACAAGAACTACTTTCACGATTTTTCTGGTGGCCTACCTGGAAACTGGATGTGGAAAAATACGTTCAGGCCTGTCCCATATGTGCCCAAGTCAAAATACCTCACACCAGACCAGCAGGATTACTACAGCCTTTGCCTGTTCCATCGGCCCCATGGCATACTATCTCTACTGATTTTATGTGTTCACTCCCACCATCAGCAGGAAACCGGGTTATCATGGTCACAGTGGATTCTTTCACAAAGATGGCTCATTTCACTGGCCTAAAAAGGCTGCCTACTTCTCAAGAACTAAGTCAAATATTCATAGATCATGTCTTCCGTCTCCATGGACATCCACATACCATAATATCTGATAGAGGACCTCAGTACATCTCCCGATTTTGGAAGCATTTTTGTAAAGCACTGAATATAAATAGAGCCCTGTCTTCAGGGTTCCATCCTCAGACCAACGGACAGACTGAGCGTCTGAACCAAGGACTAGAGCAATATCTTCGATGCTTTTGCAATTCTACCCAAAGTAACTGGAGCACTTACCTCTCTTTAGCTGAATTTTCCTACAATAACTCAGTCCATAGTGCCTCCAAGGTCACTCCCTTTTTCTGTTCCTATGGTTTTCATCCTACCTCTTTCCCTACTTCTCCACAATCCAACTCTCCTCTACCTGCTATTACCTATTTCTCCAAACGCCTTCTCCAACTCCATAAACTAATTCGATCTAATTTGTTACATACCAAGAGGTATATGAAGAAGGCTGCAGACAAGAGACGTACAACCAATCCAAATTATCATCTGCAAGATAAAGTCTGGCTCTCCTCCAAATTCTTGCCCTCACGTCTCTCTCAAAACAAGTTCACACCTCGTTACTATGGGCCTTTCCGTATTCTCCAGTTGGTCAATCCTGTCACTGTCCGTCTTCACTTACCCCATACATGGAAGATCCATCCGGTTTTTCATGTTTCTCAGCTTAAACCTTATGTGCCTGATCCTTACTCACGTCAGTTTCCTTGTCCACCTCCTGTCCTTGTGGATGATGTTCCTGAATATGAAGTGCAGGAAATTTGTGACTCTCGTCTTTTTCATAAACGACTTCAGTATCTGATTCATTGGAAGGGTTATCCTCTCAGTGAATGTTCATGGGAAGATGCCTCTTCCGTTCACGCTCCTCTCCTGATTCAACGCTTTCACTGTTTATTCCCTCTTAAACCTGGGCCTTCGGGAGGGGGACCTACTGTCGCGCCGCACCGCGCGGCGCGAGCCGAGAGCTCTACTTCTGCCGGGCGTTCGGCTCGGGCCGCGCACCACGTTATTAAGACGCGGCGCGCCCCCAGCCTCTCCTGCGCGTTTCGAGGCCCCAGATTTGCTTGGGGCCTCGTTCTTCCTTCTGCCTTTCACTGTCCCAGGGGTCTCTGAACCCTCTTACCTGTTTTTCTTCGTTTCTTTGTCCTTTCTTCTTTTTTGCAGTCTGTTGTGTGCCTTTCTTTATGTTTTTTCCTCCTTCCCAGATTCCTGTGCTTTCCCAGCATTCCTTGTTCCCTATTCTCTATGGTTCCTCTACTATTCTGTTCTATGTATTGTTTCCCTATCTAAGATGGTGTCCTTTTACTTCCTGTGGGTCACTTCCTGTTTTTTGGTATATAAGGGCTGTGTTTTTCCTCTTTCTTTGCGCTGCAACACTTTCTGCTCAGTTAGTGTCTTCGCTCCTGATTTCCTTGCCTTTTGGTTTTGGATTCAGCATTCTGTGTTTTCTGATTTTTGCTCCTTTTGGATTCCTGTTTGTTTGTTCTTGTTTTTCTCCAGGAGTCTTCCTGTTTGGAGGTTTTTTCCCCTTTTTAAGGGGTTTTTTCCCTCTGGCGCTACTTTCTGAAGGGCACGGTCTGTTCTTGGTGTCTCCATTGCCTACAGCACCGTGGCTACCAGAAAGAGTCGCCCCTTTTTGGGCCAAAGCCGAACATTGAAGATTCACGCCACCAGATCTGCAAATTCCAGTCGCAAGCAGCATGTGAGTCGTGACAAGAGGGGCCAATTCTCCTGAGCTCACTCGCTCTCAGACTGGATTGCGAGGTAAACACAAAATCTACGTGCTCTTATCAGCTAAGGTCTGGTGTGAAGAAAACAGCTTGGTCCATCTTGTGGAAAAACACAGCTTGGAAAAACACAGCTCATCTGCAATGTCTCAACTGCAATGTCTAACCCCATGTTAAAGCCAATAGGCAGCTAACCTAAATATCAAATGTAATGTCTAATATCATGTCAAAGCCAATAGGCAGCTAAGCTGAATACAGAATGTAATGTCTAATGCCATGTCAAAGCCAATAGGCGGCTAAACTGAATAGCAAATGTAATGTCTAATATCATGTCAAAGCCAATAGGCAGCTAAACTGAATACAGAATGTAATGTCTAATGCCATGTCAAAGCCAATAGGCAGCTGAACTGAATACAAAATGTAATGGCTAACTCCATGTTAAAGCCAATAGGCAGCTAAACTGAACAAAACATATAGGGGGTCATTCCAACCCTGGCGGTCGGTCTTAAAGTGGCGGCCAACCCGCCAACAGGCAGGCGGTAAAAAAAATGGAATTCTGACCCTGGCGGAAACCGCCAACAGAGACCGCCACTTTAACACTCCGACCGCCACGGCGGGACAAACAAACAGCGTGGCGGTCACCGCCAACAGCCAGGCGGGAGACAATGTACCGCCCACCCTATCACGACCCACCAATCCGCCACCTTTTCCGGGGCGGTAGATCCGTCGATAAAACCACGGCAGAAACAGACATTACGAACGGAAAACGCTCACCTCTACACACTCCACGAGGAATCTGGACAGCATGGAACCCTATCCTACCAGCTATTGAATTCCTGCTCCTCTACCAGGAGCACGAACGCCGGCGCAGAAGACAACGGTGAGTACTGCACCTACGACACAGGGGAGGTAAAAATTTACGGGGACACACATACGCGACACACCCATCCTCACCCTCACCCATAACTACATACACATCAATGCAGAGCAACAACTCAGAGTGACACCCCCAAACCTCCCGGAAGAATGCAAAGACAAAATAAAATGATCATGAAATTTGAAGTATATTGTACGGCTAAGTAAAAAAATATATCAAACATCTATAACTATATATACATATGTAAATTGTCCTGTCCAAATTGGGTATCAACCATTGTTCGTGGGCCAATGGGCCTAAACACATGGGCAAAGCCCACACAGGATACCCGACTCCAATGGAGAGAACACTGCAGGGGCATCAGATAGCAAAACTACAGGCACCTCAGGGGGAAGGGAAGGGGGGGCACCTCAGCCAGATGAGGCTACAAGCCATTAAACGGTACAATGAGGCCCATGGGCGTACTAAGAGGGTGATCGAGCGGACCTTTGGCCTCCTGAAGGCCAGGTTTAGGTGCCTCCATATGACAGGTGGATCCCTAATGTACTCACCAAAGAAGGTGTGCCATATCATCGTGGCCTGCTGTATGCTTCACAACCTGGCTTTGCGACGCCAGGTGCCTTTCCTGCAGGAGGATGGTCCAGATGGTGGTGTTGTGGCAGCTGTGGAGCCTGCGGAGAGTGAAGAGGAGGAAGACGAAGAGGACGACACAGACAACAGGGACACAGTAATACACCAGTATTTTCAATGACATACAGGTAAGAATCAACACCGGCATTTTACATTTACTTAAAGTCTCCTGCCTCTCTACTGTCTGAGTTTCCCCCCAGTGTATGTTAACTGAGTTGTGACTTTCCCTTCCAATTTCAGAGATGTGGGCCCCACTCCGTGACCTCTGCTTTGTTTCCCCATGGACTACAGCTGTGTGACAGTGGTATGTTGTCATCACAATGTAACTGGACATTTTGGCATGGTTCTGTGTAATACATTTGTTCAAAAATACAGGCAGACTCCAGATTATTTTTGTGCAATAAGTGTGTTTATTAAAGTGCTCAATTTTGGGTAATGGTTGCAATTCGGTGATGGGGGATGGTGGAGGAATGTCCATGGCAGAGTCCAGATTTTCAGTCTCACAGGTGCATTGTCCATATGCCTGTGGAAGGTGGAGCAGGGGCAGTTTAAGGTTGGACAGAGTGACAATGTGGGACAGTGGGATGACAATCGGGGGGTATCCTTTCCTGGCTGGGTCTTGGCATCTCACTCTATCTTCTTCCTAGATCTCAGGCCCGCTTGCGGGGTGGTTCTCCTTCTGCAGGGGGTGGGGTTCTGGTGGCCTGTTGTTCTTGTGTCGGGGCCTCCTGTCCACTAGCGCCGGCGGAGGTGGTAGCCTGTTCTTGGTCCATGCCAGTGACAGGGGCCCTTTGTGGTGCCACATGGTCCCGCAATGTGCTGACAATCTGATTGAGAGCCACAACGATGGTGCCCATTGCGGAACTGATGTTTCTGAGTTCTTCCCTGAACCCCATAAACTGTTCCTCCTGCAGTACCTGGATCTCCTGGAACCTGGCCAGGACCGTCGCCATCGTCTCCTGAGAGTGGTGGTATGCTCCCATGATGGAGGATAGGGCCTCGTGGAGAGTGGGTTCCCTGGGCCTGTCCCCCCCCTGTCGCACAGTAGCCCTCCCAGTTCCCCTGTTTCCCTGGGCCTCTGTCCCCTGGACCGTGTGCCCACTACCACTGCCCCCAGGTCCCTGTTGTTGTTGGGGTGGTGGGTTAACCTGGGTGCCCTGTAGTGGTGGACACACCGCTGCTTGACGTGTCCTGGAGACAGAGGCATGGGCCCGCTGGGTGGGTGCTGTGCTGGTGTTCCCAGAGGGGGGTAGGTCTGCTGTGGCCTGTGGCTGTCTGAGGGGAACCGACTGTCCCGAGGTCCCTGATGGGCCGGGCTGGTCATCTGGGTCCAGGGAGACAGAGCTGCTGTCATCACTGTGGGCCTCTTCTGGGGGTGGAATGGACATTTCTGGACCCTCCTGGGCGGTGTCGTGGCATTCGGGTCCTGCAGGGGTATAAGAGTATGGTTATTGCTTCTGTGTGTGCCATAGCGTGCAATGGGTGGGTGCCCGTATACCCCAGTGCTGGCATTCCCTTGTGGGGGCTGTTGTGACGGTGGTTTGGGGGGGGGATGGGTATGTGCAGTGGGCATGCTTAGGTGATGGGTGTCCATGGTTTGTGGTCTCATGCAGGGCTTGGTGTTGGGATGGGTGGGTTGTGATGGTGAGACATTAGCAAGGAGGATGTATGATGGGGATGGGGGGGAGGGTGGGGGTATGATTTGGCATGCCGGTGGGTGGGGGGGATGAAGTAGTTGAGATTAGACTTACCAGAGTCCATTCCTCCACCTACTCCTGCGAGGCCTTCAGGATGCAGGATCGCCAAGACCTGTTCCTCCCATGTTGTAAATTCTGGGGGTTGAGGTGGGGGTCCGCCGCCAGTCTTCTGCACCGCGATGTTGTGTCTGGATACCATGGAATGCACCTTCCCCCGTAGGTCGTTCCACCGCTTCCTGATGTCGTCCTGATTTCGTGGATGCTGACCCACAGTGTTGACCCTGTCCACTATTCTTTGCCATAGCTCCATCTTCCTGGCAATGGTGGTGTTCTGCACCTGTGTCCCGAAGAGCTGGGGCTCTACACGAACTATTTCCTCCACCATGACCCTGAGTTCAGCGTCTGAAAACCTGGGGTGTCTTTGGGGTGCCATGGGGTGGTGTGGATGAGGTGTGGGGTGGTGTTTGTGGTGATGAGTGTTGTGAGTGTGGTGGTGTGTGGTGTTTTGTGCGTGGATGTTGTGTGAGTGATGGTGTTATGTGCCTGTGAATGCTCTGTACTAGCTGGTGGTTTCTCTCTCTGACCTTAGTCAATAAATGGTGGTCGTAGGGGTTTGTGGGTGATGTGGGTGTGTGTTTTATATTGTGTTGGGTGTGTGGGAGTGGTGTTTGTATGTGTATCAGGTGTGTGTATTTTGAATTGTCCAATGTGGCAGTGTTTTGGAGTTGTGTGTGTATTTTGACCGCGGCGGTGTGTACCGCCAATGGAATACCGTGGTTGAAAGACCGCGCGTGGATTCACGGTTCGGAATGGAATGGGCGTATTTCTGTTGGCGTGACGGTGAAGGTTTCGTCATCGCCAGTTTTTCGCTGGCCGTTGGTGTGGCGGACTTTTGTGGATGTCGGGTTTTTGGCGGTTTGCCTGTTGCGGGTCAGAATGACCGTGGCGGTTCCCCGCGGCCACGGCGGTGTTATGGCGGTCTTCTGACCGGCGGTAAGCGCCTTTTACCGCCGAGGTCAGAATAACCCCCATAATGTGGTACTGGTGAACATTGAGCAACGAATATGCGCAGTGGTGAAAGACAAAGTCATTGGTCAAACACAATTAATAGCATCACACCATGTAACTGCCAGTCATTTTGTGTACCCATCCAGTGTGTTTTTGCCACAGGCTTGCATGTGTTCTTTGTTCCTCATGCCTCCTTGCTCGCTGTTGTTGTTTGACCATGCGGCTGATGTCCATTTTGTGCATCCAGCGTGCCTTTGCAATAGACTTGAATATGTTCTTTCTTCCCCATGCCTACTTGCTTGTTGTTGTTGTTTGACCATGTGGCTGGCAAGTCATTTTGTGCATCCAGTGTGTCTTTGCCATAGGCTTGCATATGTTCTTTGTTCTCTATGCCTCCTTACTCGGTGTTGTTTGACCATGTCACTGTGTTTTTGACATAGGCTTCCATGTGTTCTATTTTACTCATACCTTCTTGCTTGCTGTTGTTTGACCATGTGTCTGAGATCCATTTCCTGCATCCAGCCAGTGTGCCTTCCTTAGACTTGCATGGATTCAGCTGATACAATTTAATATTGATATGCTTGGGGATCATTGTAGTACATGTATACTAAAAGAAAATTATTCTGATGAACGTTTTTTATGCTATTGCCTTCCTTTTTTTGCACTTTTTATTTGGTGACTCCTTTCCTTACAATAGGTTTCTTTCTTCTTATCCTTCCATACAAACATCTCCACTTATTATTCATATGTTTAATTTAGGTTTATTTTGTAAGTTTTTTTTCAAATGTTTATTTTAATTTGTAATTTTTTTTGTTTAATTTTGTGCTTTTTAAAAAAAATGTATTCTGTGTATTTTTTTTTACTTTTCATTGTTGTATTCTTTTAATTTATTTAATTCTCCATTTTGCCTTGATCCAACCATATATACACTCCTCCATCCATCCTTCCACCATAGGTACACAGCCACGCTACAGCATTTAGTTTCTTTAGGTGTATGATAATTCCATTTCCTCCTGGACACTCTGGCTGTGGTGCACTGCAACACATCAGCAGCATAATTCATTTCTTATAATTATCCCATTTCCCCTGTAATACCTTGCCGCCATAGGTTTTTTAAGGATTATTCCATTTACCCATGTGCCTCTCTCTGACTACCACAGGTGCCTCCTTTAAAACAGATGGAGATAAAGCAAAGAGCGGTATCTAAATTTTGTGGTGTCTGATTTGAAATGACATTTTATGGTGTGGTGCTGTGGTTTGACTTTACAATGTTTTAATAAATTGGTATTTATTACTTAAGGTACCAACCGCACTAATATTGCATTTGTCTGTACTATGTCTTTCAACCTGCACAATGCCACGTTTCACTAAGTACATGTTTTTCTTGCTTGGTTGCCTTTAGGGGCACAAGAAAAGAGACCACATCACCCGCAGTACGGCCAAAGAGAAGGCTTGTACAGTAATTTCAGTCCTCCAGTCTCTTTTGCAGCTTAGTGCCACTGCCAACTGAGAGCTCTAAGATAGCCTCAAAGAAAGTTTCTCTGAAGAAAGTGGTCATTGAGAAAAAGCAGCTTTACACCAGTGGTGTGTTGACCCCAACCTTTTTAGGGAGATGTGTGCCTGCCACACCGGGCCCCGGGGAGGAACCTGGGAACTGTACTCCTGTATCAATAGCAGCACCCCAACTTAGGCCCAAGACCAGTTCTGAAGGTGAGTCAGCCACTGCAATCATGGTGACACTGATGAGTAGTGACTTTGAATTGGATTTGTGCCTTTGGCAAAGTATTTCTAAATCATTTCAGGAAACAGAGAAAAGTGAACAGCAGCAACAGTCAGCAATAGTAGATCTTCCTTAAGTTAGAGCAGTACAGGAGTTCGAGCTTCCTGCCAAGCAAGAATCTCCTCTTTTCAATTCAATGGCTTTCAGATCTTCAGCAGGAAAATGGAAGGGTTCTACTCCACCATCTTCTCCAAGCACCAATTCTGATGACGATAATAAGGACATGAAGTTGACCCTGGCAGGGTATGGGAGATGCCTTCAGAGGCAAGGCTAAAGAAAATTTCCTGAAAGCCAGAGAATCATGGAATGGGATGAGGATGAGGATGGCGACAATGAGCCACTCATTGTGCAAGCTGGCGCAGAGGAGTATGATATTACTAATCAACCTGCTTCGAGGGATGTGGAAAAGGTAGCACAGCCAGCTCCCATATATGTAAAGCCCCAGCTGAGACCTGTACCAACCCGTACCTCAGTTGAAGCATGCACTGCAGAGAGGCAACTGACAACACAGCCACCTCCAGTTCTTCTTCAGGCATTGGCAGTGGCACACTGAGGAAGTATTCCTCCCCAATTTGGGACTTTTTTATGCTTAGCAAACAGTAGGAGCACATTGCAAAACGCTCAATTTGCCACACAATGCTCGTCGGGGTAAGCCTGGTACACATTACGGTACTGGAGGCTAAGTGACCTATATGAATAAACATCATGCAATCGGGTGGGAAGAGCACCTTAAAAAACATCTGGATATGGTTGTAGTGGTGAAGGTGAGGAGAGCCAGGAAACATCATCCACAACTGGTCCAATCACAGTAGAAGGCGAGGAAAAAGAGTGTGACATCCTCATTCAAAGCAGCCCTGTCTCCAGGAGTGTGCTAGAATAACCCACTTGAGTGACCTCACCATGCCACACAGGAAGACTCAGAGTCAGATGGAGGCACATTGAGTCTACCACTACCTACTTTTCGAAAGTCACCTGCATCAGTGACCCCAGAAAAGAGGAAAATCCAGGCTACTATTACAGGCATGTTTAGGCAGGAGGCGCCCTATGACTGCAAACACCCAAGGGCATGTTTGTACAATGGGAAGATGGCACAAATGTTAGTGCTGAACCTCCTCCCTTTTTTGTGGAAGGAATGGGAGTCATGGAATTTTTGGCAGCCATCGCCCGAAATGGAATGTTCCAAGTCAGAACTATTTTGCCAGAGTTGCTATTCTAGTGCTGCATCATGGTGTGCTGCAATTGGTTGGACAAGCTTTGCAACAAAGTTTTGTCCACACTATCCACCTGATGACAGACATGTGGACCAGTTGTCAGGTTACTGATTAAATGTGCATCACTGCACAGTGGAACTCTTTTGCGGGGCTAAGGTAAAAGCTGTCTACAGGTCTCGGCTCTGATGACATTTTTAAGAGCGTTTGGTGGCATGCAACAGTAGCCATGTTTGCCATGAAGACATCACATACAGCTGCAAACATTTTGGATGAATTTAATAGCAAGGTGTCTGAATGGCTGTGACCTAGAGGTCCCTGAATTGGATTTGTTGCTACAGACAATGACAGTAACATGGTCGAGGCCATGGCAGATGGTGCTTATTTCAGAGTCCTGTGTTTGGCACACGCATCACCCTGTTTGTTCAAGAGTTTCTCAAAACATTGCAAAGGGGTGAGCAAGGTTTATCTGAGCTGTTTATCTCCCATACGCTGACTAGGGGTCCCTACTTGGACAGGGTATAAACTGACTGCCAACTAGAGAACAGATACAGACAAATAGGGCCTAGTCAAGTGCTTGACACAGGGCCTGCTCCCTTTTGAGGTTTTCATGCAGAAAGTTAGCAAGGAGAGCAGTACAATGTTTCTAGCTATGCCGTTGTTGCATATGCTACAGGACCAGCTAAGGAAGATGTCTAAAAGGTTCCCACTCGGAGGTGTGAATGAAAAAACAGAAGCGCATGCCTTGGTTGAGAGCTTAAGCTATTGCTTGACTTGTAATACAAGGCTGCAAAATGACATTATCTCATCCAAAGAGTATGTCTGTACCACTCTACGTGATCCACACTACAAGACAATTCTTCCCACTTCCATTCCTTTTTCTGAAGGGGAAGTTTCAAAATACAAGAGGTGGATTGCTGCAAGCCAGAGACCTGGAAGAAGAATGGGTGGGCCTTAGAGTTCTACTCCACCGTTCTGGGGTGCGGCCTTCAATTTTCAGAGAGGGCAGTCTTGTCTCATAGCTGCCAAATTGAGGAACAAGAACACCAGCAACAACAGAAGAATTGGACCCAACCTCTGCATTGGCTTGGTTTCAAGTGGCAGGTCTTAAATCCATTGCAAAGGTGAAGGCAAAAGAGGTCGAGCAAGTGGCAGCATCAATGACCATTCAGTGGATGTTCTATGAGTATCTTGTTGGCCCATAAGAGGTGTATGTGGATCAAAACCCATTGGTATGGGATGAACTGCTCAGCAGGCTGATAATAAATGTTCTGACCTGTCCTATAGCCAGTCTGTCTGCTGAGCATGTGTTCAGTGCAGCTGGTGCAATTGTTACTGTGAGAAGGATCAGTCTCTCACTTCAAAATGTGGAGAGATTGACCATGATCAAAATAATCCAACATTTCATACCACCTGATTACACAATGCCCGAAACACCACAGGAGGAGGAGGAGGATGATTGGTTAGAATCATGTGTGTTAGCTGACCAACTTCTGGGTAAACCACCCGAGTCTGAGGACAAACTCTACTTCCCGGATTGAGTATGCCAGTTCAATCATAGAACATTCTAATTGTTTCTCATTGAACTTCTTTCTTTCTTTGCAAAAAAAAAATAGTGCGGATTTATACTACCATGTCATTTTTTAGTCACATATATGGCAGGATTGGAGTTGGACCCGTGTGCAGTGAAGAAGCCTCCACATTCACTTCAGGACATTGGAGAAAATGCTTGCCTCCCTCACATACCCTTACCTATCCTTTCTTTTCATCACCTAGCAGGGCTGCCCCAGAACATCATTGATTAAAAGACTTCCAGTGCCAATGCCAAATTCCAATGTTTTGCTAGCATCAAAGAGGAGGTAAAATGTTGTGTCTACAACCGAACTTGGACTGGAAGTAACTACTAACTATTGCACCAATGAGTGATGGTATATTGAGTGATTGTGAGTGATGATTGATGGATGTGGTGTCAGACAGTGAGGGAGGGTGTTCAACAAATTTGTAATCTTGATTTGAATGATTTGCAATATTTGGGCTAATGGGTAATAATGTTTTCCTGAAAGTGATTGGCCTTTCAAACTTAGTGAAATTTCCCTGCAGGGTCCACTCCTTTTTTTTGTTCTCCAGAGACCAGACCAGTCACTTTAGTTACCAAAGACAAATTTACACAAAATACACCAATTTGGTTTCTCTATTTGTTCTTCAACAGCAGTGCATTACAAAGATCTTCCTCACTTGGTTTGGGACTGGGATTGAGTTACTCAGAATCAGGAGGAGGAGGATGGGAGGACACAGGATAGGACTACCTCAACACGTCCTAGTACTCACTCAGCTCTGTGGACTGGAGAGAGGTACGTTGATTTGGGAAATGCTGTTGAGTGTGTTTGCTGCATTGCTGGCTCAAGCGTGAAACTCCTCTTTATGTTCTTGGTCTGCTCCTGAGCCTTCTTGGTACAGTCCTGACTCCTCATGAAGTATACCTTGCTTCCTTCTGTTCTTTTCCTTTTCTCTATAGTACAGTAACTCTTCTCCTAGTCCTCTCCAGCACAAACAAAACTTGGTGAAAGCTCAACACTCCGGCTTAACTACCGGATAGGTTCAGCCAGGCATGCAAGAGTAAAGGACATTCTGAGAAGAATAGAGATGCACTGCCCAGCTTGGCAATACATTATTATTTTCCTAATTCATAATTTTTAAAACTGAGTGGGTTAACTTCAATCCTCCATAATTTATTTATTTCAAACCCAGAAGACAAAACATTTAGAGATATACTATCTTGGGTCTCTCTGGGGCTGTTTGCAATGGTTTTAACTGAACTATGCTATACTCATCCCTTTGTTTCCTTCCACAACATATTTATGATGGTGTGCTGCTCAGCATCCCAATGAATATTGTTGTAATTTCTTTTTGTGTAGTGTTTGTCTTTGTCACACCTTTTGCCAAATGCCCTTTCCCATCCATTCATCGAGCCCCTAACCCTCTTCCCCCACGCTGTGTGATTTTTATTGAAGTGTGACTTAATTTTGCACCATAAATGGATCACAATCTTGCTGCGGTAGATGTGGTGACAGCAACACCAACTCCCTTCATTACCTTGACCTTCTATTACCTGAGCACTATTCCATACTGACCCCACTTACCCACCCATGCATCATTTATCAGCATCATCATTCTGGCCTTGTGTTGTGTGTTGCTTAAATGCTTAGACTTGTCCAACCACTCCTGACTCTGAGCCCACTTCTTCTGACTCGAGTATCTCATTTCTTAAGTTTAGTTTTCATTAAATACTAGCTCCCCATTACTCATAAGAAGCTGATATTGCTAGTTATTATTATCATATCAGGTCTTCTTTGCTGTTTGTCATATACTTTCATCATAATAGTCTGGTCTCAGTCTTTCTAAAGTTATGATATAATATACAACCCACTAACTCTCTGTTTTCTTTTCAATTTAGTTGACAGCAAGGAATAACCTTTTGATTAATCCTGCAGTTGGAGCTCACTTAGGTGTAAGTGGCACCTGCATCTTCCCTGTTAGTGGGCTACCCTGCTGCTACTACTATCACCACTTTAAGATGAGATGCCACCTTGAGAAAACTCTGTAAGTAAGAAGACTAACGTAACGGTACTCTGTCCTTCTATTCAGATAAGAGAAGAACTATGGATTGAAGTGAACTTGTTTAGCTAGTAATTTACTTCTACTGATGAAGATGTTGCTCATGTGTATCTAGGTTTTTATAGGCAAACTAGGCAATGGCCCCTTAGTGATCATTATATTTACAGAGGGCAGTAGAGCATGGGTATAAGTAAGTGGCATACACTTTTTTAGCAGGTTTTAAAAAACAGGCTACACTAAAAAACAGCAGTGCAAACTAAAACACCAAAATAAGGATTTGATGCATAAATTAAGTAAAATAAATTATCCCCTTATATTATTTACAACCCAACCTTTCCACCGACAATAGGCCCACCTCTCTCCCCAAACAAATTGCCTCGTCCCCAACCAAAGTCCAACGAAAGTCCACAACTAAAGTCCAAAGAAAAAGTACAAAGTATAAAAAAACCCTGTCCCAACTCCCTTTCTCACCCTCTACACCCTCAACAAGTAACCGTCCCACCAAAAAAACATTACAGAAAGGTCCAAAAGAGGAAATTCTCCACGCAGGTCCGGAGATCATCAATGGTTACCTCAATGTGTGCCACTCGGCAGTCCATGTGCGTAAAGTGTTGCAGGACACGGCACTGGAAATTATGATCTGAGCATAAGGGGGAGTCAGCAGTGGTGAGACGTAGTCTGGCTGATGCCAGCTGTTGGCAGTCAGTTAGAGGAGCGCAGACCAACGGGCATGTTGGCAGTTGCATGGGCCTCATCCTTCTCCTGAAGATCCACCAGCTCCTTGGGACCCTCACAGGTGAGTAGTGCACTCTACACATCTCTGATTGATTGATTGGTTGATTGGCCAGCCACTGATATTCAGTGCCGATGGCCTCTAGCCTCTACCACTGCAGATGGGCTGCTATGTAGTGGCAAGTAGAAGGATATCCACCAGGAGTAGCTATGGCAAGAAAGAAAAAGCAAAATGGCAAGTTATAAACAATGCTCTGTGCAAACAAATTTTAAAAAGTAGAGTGGCACAGTAGCAGTAAATTGCTGGACCAGTATGCGCATTGGAATTTGACGTGGCTGGTTCACAGGGCTACTTTTTTACCCACACATGAATCACTGTATTTGACAAATGTCAAAAGGGTAAAATTTTAACGGGCATGAATTTGTTATGGAAGCCATGAAATATTAAGCATTTGTACATAAATGTGGTGCATGCGAAAAGGAATCTTTCAATTGTTTTGGGTGGCTGGGACAGAACGTTGGAAATTAAAAAGGACTGAAGTACTAGGAGGTGACAGAGTGGACACTGGGAGTGAAGGGAAACACACCTTGTTTTAAGTTTGCAATGTATTGACAACTTTGTAAATGCTGCATTAAGTGAAGCAGATGCACATTGCACAGACAACACTTTTCTACTGCTGAATTGAACCATGCTGCAGTTATGTCATAGTAGCATGGGTGAGTAATGGGGAGGGAGGGGTGATGATGGGTGGGAGGGTACATATCTGCCTTGCTTAAGAACTACAGTGAGTTGAGGAAGTAGACAGCAAATACTCTCCACTTTGAGCCAAAGCTTTGATAACCATGCAAATCAAGAAAAGTAGGGGAACAGATATGTTCCTCTCCAGAAGAGATCCCTTCTTTCTTGATCCAAGCTGTTATTTATTCATCTTTTCATTTATCTATTCACCTTTTGATACCCACCAGTTAAGCTTTATGCTTTCTTTTCTCCTCTTTCTTCTTCCAATGCAGCCATCCATATATCCACCTGACCATCCATACACTCACCTATCCAGTAGCCACCCTTTTAACCATCCTTTCACCTTTCCATCCATTTACCTATGCATTGTTCATTACCATCCATCCTTCGCCCACCCAGGCATCCTTTCACCCCTTTCACCTATCTTTTTACCTACCCATACCTCTGCTATCACTCACACATCCTTTCCTTTAATCCACCCACACATCCTTTCATTCACATATCATTTCACCCATTCTTTCTTTTAGCTGTCCATTTTTCATTTTCTTTTTTATTAAGCCATCATTCATAGAGTCAATTCATTATGAGCTTTTGTTTGCTGATTTACCGAGTGAAGTCGCCCCTTATAACTCAACCCCAGGTGTAGCTGCTAAACCTGGTGATTCACAAGCAATGCCCTTGCAGTAAGTATATTAGTAATTGTCAATGAGCAAGAGCAATATGATGACTTAGCAATGCCCATCCCTGCTGCCATCAGTTCTCCCCATCTGACCTCTGCCATGTACAGCGCACTGGTGCTGCCTCTGGCCCCTGCACTGGTGGTCGGTGTGGCTAGAAATAATGTCATATTTCAGCAAAATACAACTGTGATAGATCACTACAGTTCTAGTGTCTCCCATCATTCATTTTAGCAATGTTTTCAGTTAATTATGTTAGAAAAGCCAGGTAGCCAAATCACCTGTACGTTTTTCAAAATAGAGGGGCAGAGCTAAGTCACTGAAGCGCAGTAAAGGGGTGAAATATTTTGGTCAATCCAGGAGGAACTTTCATGAGATCTTCGTGAGGTCTTTGTTGGCAAATGAAATGGGCATGAGCATGGCACAGAAAACCTTCACAACATGCGTAGAAAAGCTGGCTTGAGCATGAAATTTTGTTGGTAGAATTCCTGTCCTAAACATCTGTCCTCTTAGTATTAAAGTACCAGCCCACAAGATATATAAGAGGAAAAGGGAAAGCTAAGCTTAGTAACAAAGCAGAAGAAAGCTAAGTACTAGTACAGACTGGAGGAAGTCAGTTACAGAAACATGAAAAATAGATAAATGCAGGGGTAACAAGGATTTAACAAAGCTTAGATTGAATGAAACTTAGTATAAAAAAGGTAGACAGGCACAGTAAAAGTAATATAAAAAAAAGAATTCAAAATGAGGAGGTGAAAGGTAGAGAAATGATAATATAAAAGGAAGACTTACTGGGGCCAGCAGATCTGCCAGCTTCCAGACTGGCGGTGGCACTGGCAACCTCATCTTCTGGACCCACCTCAGACGTTGCCTTGGGTGGTGAGGTAAGAAATAAAGAAGTTAAAAAAATAGGTTAGTGGTACGGTTGTTCTCCCAAAAATGTTTTGACAGGCAGAGGCAAAGACAGTAACATTGTATTTTTCAAAATCAGATCACCATCAACTCAACTGGAATTAATTTCCTAATTCCGACACCTAAACCCTTCTCAAATTTTCCTAGACCTAACCTACTTTTACAACAATGTACCACTACCGATGCATTCATATTGCAACACATGATTTTTGCTTCTCAGCCACTTTTGATGGGGCAACTCAGCTGCCATTTTTTGTCAGTGCATAGATGCATACTATGATGCTACATGTTTCTGGGAGATTATAATTGAGAGAGACTGCATAAACTACATAAAGAAAGGAACAGAGAAGGGAATGCAAACTCACTAATATTGCTTGTTACTACCACCACTTGCTTATTACTACCACCACTACCTTATTCTTGGTGACAGGAGGAGAGTTTCAGCTCAAATGTGCACCGATGAGTAAAATTAGGAAGGGCTAACTGAGCACCTGGCTAGCTCAAGCTGGCTCACATAATTATTCATCGTAACATAAAATTAACTTACTTCTGAGAGTCAGCACTACTATTAGAAAAAAAATGAGCATTGTGGAACACACACAACAAATAGATATTTCCTCACCGAGCCCGACACCTCGACCCAGCAGGTAGAGCTGGTCCTGCTCGCAGTCCACAATGTCCGTCCAAAGGTGCATCAACTTATGCAGGGTGCCCTGGACCCCATTGTGCTGACGTACCAACCGACGCACCATCTTCCACAGCAGTTGACGCACCTGAAGAGCTAATCACTCCCAGGTCGGCAGCATGGAGGAGAGGTGGTGCTTAAAAACCCCCACAAGTGTAGCCACCTCCATATCAACAAAAATTGGTGGTGGGGGGGCTGCACCACTTTGCGCCACTCCCTTTGCTATCCTGCTCTGCCATGGCGCTGTGAGGAAAAAAGAAATAGAAGGAATGAAGAAAGAAAAAATATATAAAATTAAGTAAAGTGAAAAGCAAAAAAAAAAGTAATCAAAAAGTCATAAAAAACACACCAAAAAAATTACAGAAACGTAAAGACACACACTGATGAAATAAAGGAGAATGAGGGATGGAAAATTTAGAAAAGGGTAGGATTGCCTAGATTTAGGGAACCCAGCACCATGCACAGAGAGACAGAGAAAATTAAAATGTCCACGCCCATGCGAACCGCGTGGTGCCATTCATGTGATATTTTAACGTGAGAATGCGCATCACACTCCTGAATGTGAAAAAGAAGGCATGAACGGGTGCGGCAAACTATTCTGCTCTTTCGTCGAATTCTGCCGAGCTCACAGAGTTTTTTAACCACTTTGCGGAATTCCACGTAATGGAACTCCACCCACTCCTCATATATATATATAAATATAAATATATATATATATATACATATATATATATATATATATATATATATATATATATATATATATGTGTTGCCAAATATACACAATCACTTTTGATTTGTGTTACTTTTTGCCACAAGTTTGTTTCCACCCTTAGCACTGTAATAAATTCACAAGTCACAAACTCATTGTCTGCTGTCCTAAATTTCACATTTAGCGATGTAGATATGAAAGAATATGTGAACCATACAATGAAAAAACAAGCTGCTTTTGGAAGCAGGGGTATGTTGCATGTACACAGAGTCCAGCTCAGGATTACAGCTATTCCACACAAACACATACATACAGGTGTCTTGTCAACAAAGAGATGTTATTACATTGTTCAGCTTATAGGCTGTCAATATGTCTGAAACATAGCAAATCATACATGATTGAATCATACTGGGTAAATAATCAAATTTACAGGCACAGACCTCCAAACTATGGAAGGAAGGGATATATCATACATTGTCCTGCAGAACAGGCAAACATGAAATTGGTTGATGTCATTAGCTGGAGCCACATCACCTACCTCATAAAAGGAATCCAACATCATATAATACAAGACTCGCACGGAAGGGCAGTACCACAGTTTCTGATCACAGGGTCATTACAATCCAGTTCTTCTGCATCTGGAGATATGACACAAACAAATGTCAGTTATGTGCTATAGGCACTTTGGCCTACAATGATGAAACTCATCAACAGCTACATACAGTTCATACAAAAAGAGTGATTAGCCAATGTGAAGGGAAAATAACATGAATTAGCCCTAGCACTACATATTTTCTGACCACATGATGACACACATGATGTATCAGGGTCACCACACGACAAGGAATAAGTCCAATGCAGTCCTCCTAACTTCAATCTTATCACTATGCTAGCTGTCTTTGCACAGGTCTTGTACACCCAAAGTCTCTGAATTCCAAGGAACAATCCATATGCACTTCGTATGTCCGAACAGAAGCATATACCTGCCAATGTCACAACTCGGAAATGTCCTAATGAAGATGTCATGGTGAAAGTATCTAAACAAATGCAAAAACAAGCAGCATAGTTATGAAACCATTCATAGGACACAATTCCATAAATATGGGAGATGGCCAATGTGTGATACACAAGATGAGTTATTGTTTGTGTAGGTATGGTAGTTGATGCACGGTGATGTGCCTTGACTCTTGTCCTAGTGACCAGGGAAACAACAGAGTACGGTCCACTACCAATATACTCTCTGGGGCAGACATATGGCTGAGTGCAGGGATCAACCATCTCATGTTGTTTCATGTTGTGGGCGTCATTTGTATCCAACTGTCTACTTGTCTTCAGTGTGTCAGCCACAACATCAAACAACATGAGGTATTAGATCACTGCAGTCAGCCATGTGTCTGTTCAAGAGATTATGGCCTTCATTACAACATTGGCGTTAAAAGCCGCTTACCGCCGTGCAGAAGCCCGCCAACACACCGCCGCGGCCGCGGAAATCCCCCACAGCTATTATGACCCACAGCACGGAATCCGCCAAAATTCAGACACCCACACAAGTCCGCCACACTAAAGGTCAGTGATAAACTGGCGAAAACAAAACTTCTACCGTCACGCCAACAGAAATACGCCCACACTATCACAACACACGAATCCAAATACGCTCAAAATACACACACATATACAAAACACAGCCACATTGGACAATTCAAAATACACACACCTCATACACATACACACACTACTCCCACACACCCAGTACAATATAAAACACACACCCACAAACCCCTACGATAAAAACACCAAAAGAAGGCCAGAGAGAGACACTACAAACTACTACCAAGCATCCACAGGCACACCAGACCATCACCCACATAACTTCCACGCACCTCACACAACACACCACTACATATCAGCACACTTATCACCACACACACCACCCCACACATCACCCACACCACCCCATGGCACGGCAAAGACACCCCAGGTTCTCGGAGGAGGAGCTCAGGGTTATGGTGGAGGAAATCGTCCGGGCAGAGCCACAGCTATTCAGATCACAGGTACAGCACACCTCCATTGCAAGGAAGATGGCGCTATGGCGAAGAATAGTGTACAGGATCAACGCAGTGGGACAGCACCCAAGAAATCGGGATGACATCAGGAAGAGGTGGAACGACCTACGGGGGAAGGTGCATTCTGTAGTCTCAAGAAACCACCTTGCGGTTAAGTGGACTGGCGGCGGACCCGCACCTCCTCCCCCACAACTAACAACATGGGAGGAGCAGGTCTTGGTGATTCTGCATCCTGAGAGCCTCGCAGGAGTAGATGGCGGAATGGACTCTGGTAAATCAAATCTTAACTATTACATCCCCCACCCTACCTGCATGCCATCACATACCCCCACCCTCACCCTCACCCTCACCCCATCACTCCAACTCCTCACAAATGTCCCAACATCACAAACCACACATCCCAACACCAAGCCCTGCATGCAACTCCAAAGCATGGACATCCATCACCAAAGCATGCCCACTGCACATACCCATACACCCCCCTAAACCATCATCACACAAGGTCCCACACAGGAATGCAAGCACTGGGGTACACGGTCACCCACCCATTGCACACCATGGCACACACAGATGTAATAAACATCCTTTTATACCCCTGCAGGACCCCTACCCAACGTCACCGGACAGGAGGGTCCACACATGTCCACACCACCAACAGAAGAGGCCCACAGTGATGACAGCAGCTCTGTCCAACTGGATCTAGATGACCAGCCCGGCCCATTGGAGACCTCGGTACAGTCGGTTCCCATCACACAGGCACAGACCACTACAGAGCTTCCCCCCTCTGGAAACACCAGCACAGCACCCACCCAGCGGGCCCATACTTCTGACGTGGCAGTCGGAGTGTTAAAGTGCCTGTCTTTGTTGGCGGTTTCCGCCACGGTCGTAATTCCAGTTTTTTTACCGCCAGCCTGTTGGCGGTCTTACCGCCGCTTTAACACCGTCCGCCAGGGTTGTAATGACCACCTATATTGGCATCCGTACCCAACAGGCCACTTGTCAAGAGTGCTGGTGCCTCACTACTGTCTCTCATGTGGAGGTGGCTATCATACATGTGACATAGCAAACATTGGGGGTCATTCCGACCCTGGCGGTCCATGACCGCCAGGGCCGAGGGCAGCGGAAGCACCGCCAACAGGCTGGCGGTGCTTCCTGGGCTATTCTGACCGCAGCAGTAAAGCCGCGGTCAGAAAAGGGGAACCGGCGGTTTCCCGCCAGTTTTCCCCTGGCCCAGGGAATCCTCCATGGCGGTGCTGCTTGCAGCGCCGCCATGGGGATTCCGACCCCCTTCCCGCCAGCCTGTTTCTGGCGGTTGTCACCGCCAGAACCAGGATGGCGGGAACGGGTGTCGTGGGGCCACTGGCATGGGCAGTGCAGGGGCCCCCTCACAGGGCCCCATACAGATTTTCACTGTCTGCTTAGCAGACAGTAAAAATCGCGACGGGTGCCACTGCACCCGTCGCACCCCTGCAACTCCGCCGGCTCCATTCGGAGCCGGCTTCCTCGTTGCAGGGGCTTTCCCGCTGGGCCGGCGGGCGCCCTTTTGGAGGTCGCCCGCCGGCCCAGCGGGAAAGTTGGAATGGCCTCCGCAGTCTTTTGACCGCGGGGCGGTCATTCGGCAGTAACCGCATGGCGGGCGGCGACCGCCGCCCGCCGCTGTCAGAATGACCACCATTGTCCTTTGTGTGCAGTCACTGAGCAATACTTTTCCCTTGTAAATAGGGAATGTAAAGTTAAATGATTTGGGTAACATCACTGTTGGCATCAGTATTTTTGCCTCGATGTTAGCATGTGTACCTTGCACTTTTCATTTCCACCACTGTTTCATACATGATCTACTGGTCTTTATTGGATGATGTTCCATCACATATATGTGCATATCAAAATGTCTTAGAAAATAGTTTCATATGATGGGTATACAGTTCATGGGGTACCACAAACAGGAGCGTGTCAACATTGTTTGTTGGGTCACACATACCCTAACCAGTTACTCCATGTCATTTATCACGAACAATTGCAGAAGTAATGATGGACATGGCAGGTAGACCTACAGTACTTACTCACAATGTACATTTCCATTCCATTGATGTTGAATCATTTGACTAAGTGCTGTGCACATTTCATTTGTTGAAGGTTCATTACCTGACTATTAATATGCATCAGGAAGTGACATGCAGAAATGTTGGAATCAGATATAAGTGTGTACACTCAGTAATTCAATGAAATCTGTGTCTGCATGACATAAATGTACAGAGATGTGCCTTTCCAGTAAGAAACATCCTAAAGGCCCTCTTCAGATGTTGGAGATTCCCTGAGACAATACAGCATTCAATGGACTATTACCTTTTAGTAAGCAATGTTAGAAGAGTGTTCTCAACAGGTGATTTTCCTAGGCCCAGCTAAATCATTGTGCTGTGGATATTTGTCAACAAATCTCCCAGACATTTTGACCAGATTGCCTCTAGTGTACCTTTATGTGCAAGATGTCTTATCTAGCAAAACAAAATTAGTAAAATTTCCATTACACTATTGTGACAATGTACGCATTGTGAAATTACCATTGGTGACTTTACAGTGACATGGGTGTTTCCATATCACTTTCTTCAGGCTACTGTACTTCTTACTGCAACATGGCTGTTTTAAGTGTCCCACAAAATCAACAAGGGGGGGGAACCGGGAGGTTAAAGGTCCTAGTGTACAATCTCCCAACTATGTCAAAAACAATATAGGGTACACTGTTCCTAAACAGAACAGTGTACCCTATATTGTTTTTGTTTTAAGTGTCCATCATTTCATCATGATGTGGCATTGTGTATATGAATGTGCTGATTGCAGGACCTTGTGTGGAATTTGTGAGAATGTTCTTAGCATTGCCATTATATTTGATCTCAACAGGTTTATGAGGGGTGCTACAAAAGTCAAACCATTCAAGGTGACAATGTCTTCTACTTGATCCATGTGTATTGTGATTGGATAACTTATTTTATGCAACCGAAGTTGTCTGTGATTCTGATTTTCCTGTGTGTAAATGTTTACAGTTCATTTAGCATGCATGTCTTCCCCCCTTTTTGTGGTCTCCCTGTTCTTGTGTGCATGAGCATCATCAGGCGGAGGAGCAGTGGCACCAGAGCAGGAGGGAGCTGCATCTCACATGGCCCTGGAGGGTGACACAATGGAGTCTGAATTCACTAGTGGGATGGGGGCGAGGGGAGCTCCACGGCGGGGACAGGAGCTGAGACCAGCGATACTGACTCCTCCTCTGATGGGAGCTCCCTTGCAGTGGCAGGCCCTCTGTGCTCCCGCATGTACAGGTACAGCCGCCACCCCCCCTACCAGCACCGCCCTCCCAGCAGCCCCTCAGCGTGTGCCCCGTGGCCGCTCACCCAGGAGGGTGGGCATCTCCTTCGCCCCAGGCATCTCAGCCCCTGCTCCTGTCACCCCTGCTGCCCTCAGTGAGGAGGCAATTGACCTCCTCAGGTCCCTCACTGTTGGGCAGTCTACCATTTTGAATGCCATTCAGGGTGTAGAGAGGCAGTTGCAACAAACCAATGCATACCTGGAGGGCATTTATTCTGGTCAGGCAGCCCAACAGCAAGCTTTTCAGACTATGGCCTCAGCACTGATGGCAGCCATTGTGCCTGTCTCTAGCCTCCCCCTCCAACTTCGTCCACCCAGACCCAAACCCCTGTACCTCAGCCTATCCCAAGCACATCATCAGACCAGCATGCACACACCTCAACACACAAGGCAAGCCCTGGCAAATATAAGCACCACACATCCCACAGGCACTCACACAAGCATCATACACATGCAGACACACCAACATCCACTGCCTCCATTGTGTCCCCCTCCTCCTCGTCTCCCTCCTCCCTCCCTGTCTCATCTCCACTCACACCTGCATGCACTACATCGTCAGCCACTACGTCCATCACCAGTACACCTACCAGCACACCCCGCTCATGTGCAGTCACCACCCCCACTACCATTCACACATCCCCTGTGTCCTCTCCCAGTGTGTCTGTGAGGCCACTTCCCAAGATACACAAACACAGCCACACACCCACCCAACAGCCATTCACCTCACAACAGCCTCCAGCCCATGCACCTTCAGCCAAAGTCACCAAACGTACACCTCCCACAACCACTACCTCTTCCTCCACTCCCAAACCCCCTCCATCTACCCATCCCAGTGTTCCCAAAAAACTTTTCCTGTCCAACCTTGACCTCTTTCCCTCACCTCCCCAACCCCTTCAGTCTCCTAGGACCCGCCTCTCCAGGTACCAAACCCAGCACCTCAGCCACAGCATCTGCAGGACCAGTGGTGCCAGTAGTAACCGGCTTCTGGAGTGCGACAGGCAGCAGGGCAGCCAGTGTGGCAAGGAGCCAGAGCACAGACAGTCCCCCAACTGTAAAGTACAAAAAGTTGGCCAGTGCCCGGTGGGAGAGAGGAAAGAAATCTTCCACCAAAGTCGCTCACAGGGGTACAGTTGGGAGTGTGGAGACAGCTGCGCCACCATCCAAGGTGGGGAAGGGGCACAGTAAAACCGGAAAGTCTGGGAAAATCTGCACGGTGGACAGGAGCGCCACCAGCACCGCTGCCCAGGACACCGCCGCCACCAGCACCGCTGCCCAGGACACCGCTGCCACCAGCACCGCTGCCCAGGACACCGCCGCCACCAGCACCGCAGTCCAGTGAGTGTCAAAGACTACGACGCTCCTGAGGCCGCCACGAGCAGGTTGAAGCACTCTGGGCACAAAGCCCCCTCCAGAACCAGTGGAGAGATAAATCCACTACCTCAGTCCTTGGCAGGATGAAGAACTCGGGGCACAAAGCCCCCTCCAGAACCAGTGGAGCTTCACATCCACTACCTCAGTCCTTGGCAGGATGAAGCACTCTGGGCACAAAGCCCCCTCCAGAACCAGTGGAGTATCACATCCACTACCTCTGTCCTTGGCAGGATGAAGCACTCTGGGCACAAAGCCCCCTCCAGAACCAGTGGAGATTCACATCCACTACCTCAGTCCTTGGCAGGATGAAGCACTCTGGGCACAAAGCCCTCTCCAGAACCAGTGGAGAGATACATCCACTACCTCAGTCCTTGGCAGAATGAAGCACTCTGGGCACAAAGCCCCCTCCAGAACCAGTGGAGAGATAAATCCACTACCTCAGTCCTTGGCAGGATGAAGAACTCTGGGCACAAAGCCCCCTCCAGAACCAGTGTAGAAAGGCATCCACTACCTCAGTCCTTGGCAGGATGAAGCACTCTGGGCACAAAGCCCCCTCCAGAACCAGTGGAGACTGTTATCCACTTGTGAGACTGTGGCTTTGCTCTCCCCAGGATGCAGCAGTGGGCAAACCACCCACTGTAGAGATTTGAGAGACTGTGGCTTTGCACTCCCCAGGATGCAGCAGTGGGCAAACCACCCACTGTAGAGACTTGAGAGACTGTGGCTTTGCACTCCCCAGGATGCAGCAGTGGGCTAACCACCCACTGTAGAGACTTGAGAGACTGTGGCTTTGCTCTCCCCAGGATAAAGCAGTGGGCATGGAGCCCCCTCGTGGATCTGACGTCGTGCACTCATCCGGCTGAGGTGCTCCCCCTTCCGTTCCCCCCTGAGGCGCCTGTTTTATTTCTTTCTGATGCCCCAGCAGTGTTCTCTGCGTCTTATTCGGGTATTGTGTGGGCCTCGCTGTAGGAAAGTACCATCTTGCCTGGCATGTTACTCCCATATTTCACTGTATATATGTTGTTTTAGTTGTATGTGTCACTGGGACCCTGCCAGCCAGGGCCCCAGTGCTCATAAGTGTGCCCTGTATGTGTTACCTGTGTTATGACTAACTGTCTCACTGAGGCTCTGCTATCCAGAACCTCAGTGGTTATGCTCTCTCATTTCTTTCCAAATTGTCACTAACAGGCTAGTGACCAATTTCACCAATTTACATTGGCATACTGGAACACCCTTATAATTCCCTAGTATATGGTACTGATGTACCCAGGGTATTGGGGTTCCAGGAGACCCCTATGAGCTGCAGCATTTCTTGTACCACCCATAGGGAGATCTGACAATTCTTACACAGGCCTGCCAGTGCAGCCTGAGTGAAATAACGTACACGTTATTTCACAGCCATTTACCACTGCACTTAAGTAACTTATAAGTCACCTATATGTCTAACCTTTACCTGGTAAAGGTTGGGTGCTAAGTTACTTAGTGTGTGGGCACCCTGGCACTAGCCAAGGTGCTCCTACATTGTTCAGGGCAAATTCCCTGGACTTTGTGAGTGCGGGGACACCATTACACGCGTGCACTATACATATGTCACGACATATGTATAGCGTCACAATGGTAACTCCGAACATGGCCATGTAACATGTCTAGGATCATGGAATTGTCACCAATTCCATGATCCCCCGAGTCTCTAGCTCAGACCCGGGTACTGCCAAACTACCTTTCCCGGGGTTTCACTGCAGCTGCTGCTGACAACCCCTCAGACAGGTTTCTGCTCTCCTGGGGTCCAGCCAGGCCTGGCCCAGGAAGGCAGAACAAAAGACTTCCTCAGAGAGAGGGTGTTACACCCTCTCCCTTTGGAAAAAGATGTCAGGGCTGGGGAGGAGTAGTCTCCCCCAGCCTCTGGAAATGCCTTGATGGGCACAGATGGTGCCCATCTCTGCATAAGCCAGTCTGCACCGGTTCAGGGATCCCTCAACCCTGCTCTGGTGTGAAACTGGACAAAGGAAAGGGGAGTGACCACTCCCCTGACCTGCACCTCCCCTGGGAGGTGCCCAGAGCTCCTCTAGTGTGCTCCAGACCTCTGCCATCTTGGAAACAGAGGTGCTGCTGGCACACTGGACTGCTCTGAGTGGCCAGTGCCAGCAGGTGATGTCAGAGACTCCTTCTGATAGGCTCCTTCAGGTGTTGCTAGCCTATCCTCTCTCCTAGGTAGACAAACCTCCTTTTCTGGCTATTTAGGGTCTCTGCTTTGGGGAATTCCTTAGATAACGAATGCAAGAGCTCATCAGAGTTCCTCTGCATCTATCTCTTCACCTTCTGCCAAGGAATCGACTGCTGACCGCGCTGGAAGCCTGCAAAACTGCAACAAAGTAGCAAAGACGACTGCTGCGACCTTGTAACGCTGATCCTGCCGCCTTCTCAACTGTTTTCCTGGTGGTGCATGATGTGGAGGTAGTCTGCCTCAACTCTGCACTAGAAGCTCCGAAGAAATCTCCAGTGGGTCGACGGAATCTTCCCCCTGCAACCGCAGGCACCAAAGAACTGCATCACCGGTCCTCTGGGTCTCCTCTCAGCACGACGAGCGAGGTCCCTTGAACTCAGCATCTCTGTCCAAGTGACTCCCACAGTCCAATGACTCTTCAGTCCAAGTTTGGTGGAGGTAAGTCCTTGCCTCCCCACGCTAGACTGCATTGCTGGGAACCACGTGTTTTGCAGCTACTCCGGCTCCTGTGCACTCTTCCAGGATTTCCTTTGTGCACAGCCAAGCCTGGGTCCCCGGCACTCTAACCTGCATTGCACGACCTCCTGAGTTGTCCTTCGGCTTCGTGGGACCCTCTTGTGCAACTTCGGGTGAGCTCCGGTTCACTCCACTTCGTAGTGCCTGTTCTGGCACTTCTGCGGGTGCTGCTTGCTTCTGAGTGGGCTCTTTGTCTTGCTGGATGCCCCCTCTGTCTCTTCATGCAATTGGTGACATCCTGGTCCCTCCTGGGCCACAGCAGCATCCAAAAACCCTAACCGCGACCCTTGCAGCTAGCAAGGCTTGTTTGCGGTCTTTCTGCACAGAAACACCTCTGCACGGCTCTTCACGACGTGGGACATCCATCCTCCCAAGGGGAAGTTTCTAGCCCTTGTCGTTCTTGCAGAATCCACAGCTTCTACCATCCGGTGGCAGCTTCTTTGCACCCACAGCTGGCATTTCCTGGGCATCTGCCCATTCCCGACTTGATCGTGACTTTTGGACTTGGTCCCCTTGTTCCACAGGTACTCTCGTCAGGAAATCCATCGTTGTTGCATTGTTGGTGTTGGTCTTCCTTGCAGAATTCCCCTATCACGACTTCTGTGCTCTCTGGGGAACTTAGGTGCACTTTGCACCCACTTTTCAGGGTCTTGGGGTGGGCTATTTTTCTAACCCTCACTGTTTTCTTACAGTCCCAGCGACCCTCTATGAGCTCACATAGGTTTGGGGTCCATTCGTGGTTCGCATTCCACTTCTAGAGTATATGGTTTGTGTTGCCCCTATACCTATGTGCTCCCATTGCATTCTATTGTGACTATACATTGTTTGCACTGTTTTCTATTGCTACTATTGCATATTTTGGTATTGTGTACATATATCTTGTGTATATTTGCTATCCTCATACTGAGGGTACTCACTGAGATACTTTTGGCATATTGTCATAAAAATAAAGTACCTTTATTTTTAGTATATCTGTGTATTGTGTTTTCTTATGATATTGTGCATATGACACTAGTGGTACTGTAGGATCTTCACTCGTCTCCTAGTTCAGCCTAAGCTGCTCTGCTAAGCTACCTTTTCTATCAGCCTAAGCTGCTAGACACCCCTCTACACTAATAAGGGATACCTGGGCCTGGTGCAAGGTGTAAGTACCCCTTGGTACCCACTACAAGCCAGTCCAGCCTCCTACACTCACCCATGCATTTTGGGCCCAGTGGTCCGCGGACTATGATGGTGGAATCCCTTGGACTTGTATTCTTGGTGTATATATTTGTTTATAGTGTGAATATCTTTGTATATGTATATATTTTTGATTCATGTCTTTGAATATATTACAATCATTCGACTCATTTCCTTTTGTCCTTGCATTCTTCCAGGGGGGTTTGGGGGGTGTAACTGTAATGTATCATGATGTATTAGCGTGTGTGTTGTCGTGGGTGAGGGTAGGGGTGGGGGGTTTGCGTGTTGCGTGTGTGTGTCACTCTGTTTTCCCTCCCCCCTCCCCTGTGTCGTAGGTGCAGTACTCACCGTGGTCTTCGCAGGCGTTTGTGCTCCTGGTAGAGGAGCAGGAAGATAAAGGCTGGAAGAATCTGGAGTTCAGGCTCCATGGCATCCTGGTTCCTCATGGGGTGTGTAGAGATGAGCGTTTTTCCTTCCAAGTCCTCTTTCCGCAATGTTTTTGTTCGCGGTGAATCCGCCCCGAAAAAGGTGGCAGATTGGACTGTTGTAATTCTGTGGGCGGTACATTGTCCTCTGCCTGTCTGTTGGCGGTTACTGCTGTTGTGTTTGTTTGTACCACCTTGGCGGTCGGAGTGTTAAAGTGGCTGTCTATGTTGGCGGTTTCCGCCACAGTCATGATTCCATTATGTTTTCCGCTGGCCTGGTGGCGGTTTTACCGCCGCTTTAACACCGACCGCCAGGGTTGTAATGAGGGCCTATATGTGTACATTGGCTTATCCATGATTGGCATATTCGATTTACTAGTAAGTCCCTAGTAAAGTATATTAGAAGTGCCCAGGGCCTATAAATCAAGTGCTACTATTGGGCCTGCAGCACTGGTTGTGTTACCCACAGTAGTAGCCCTGTAAACATGTCTCAGACCTGCCACTGCAGTATCTGTGAATGCAGTTTTAACTGCCAATTCGACTTGGCAAGTGTACCCACTTGCCAGGCCTAACCATTCCCTTTTTATACATGTAAGGTACCCCTAAGGTGGGCCCTGGGTAGCCCCATGGGCAGGGTGCAGTGTACATGTACTTATGTGTTTTACATGTCCTGATAGTGAAATACTGCCAAATTTGTTTTTCATTTTGGCCACACACCCACACTACTATAAAACACAAACACACATTACCCAAAACCCTTTACGACAAAAAAAATTGACAACTGAGAGAGAGACAAGCCAGGAGCACCCACTGAATCAGAACCACAAAACACCATCACCCATACACCATCTAGGCACCTCACAGCACACACCCCAACACATCACCCCACACACACTCACACACACCACTCACACTACACCCATGACACCACAAAGACACCCCAGGTTCTCAGAGGAGGAGCTAAGGATCATGGTGGAGGAAATAATCCGGGTAGAGCCACAGCTATTCGGATCACAGGTGCAGCAGACGTCCATTGCTAGGAAGATGGAGCTATGGCAGAGAGTCGTGGACAGGGTCAACACCGTGAGACAGCACCCCAGCACAAGGGATGACATCAGGAAGAGGTGGAATGACCTACGGGGGAAGGTGCATTCCGTGGTAGCAAGACATCAGATAGCTGTACAGAGGACTGCCGATGGACCCCACCTCCTCCCCCACAACTAACAACATGGGAGGAGCAAGTCTTGGTGATCATGCATCCTGAGGGCCTGGCAGGAGTAGCAGGAGGACTGGACTCTAGTAAGTCCAATCTTTACTACTTTATCCCCCCACCTGCATGCCATCACAAACTCCTACCCCTACCCTCGCCCCCATCACTCCACCACCTCACATACAGCCCACCATCACAAGCTACCCTTCTCAATACCAAGTCCTGCATGCTACACCAATGCACAGACCCCTATCACAGACCTGCATGGACACCCATCACCACAGCATGCACACTAGTGACAATCACTTAGCCAACCAAATCACAACTCACACATGCCAAAGCTGCCTTGGTAATAACAACCATAGAGGGGAACATACCCATGCACAAGATGTCACACGCTGAAACAATAACACTGCATTTACATCTCCAAAGGACTGCCACACAATGTCACCGCAGAGGAGGTGCCAGCAACATCCAGTACCCCCCCCCCCAGAAGAGGCCCACAGTGATGACAGCAGCTCTGCACGCCTGGATCTCGATGACCAACCTGGCCCATCAGGGACCTCTGGACAGTCCGTGACCCAGCCACATTCTCAAACCACCACAGAGCCTTCCCCTCACGAAACACCACCACAGCAGCCACCAAGTGGGCTCTTCACTCGGTCCCCAGGACACGTCAATCAGCAGTGTGTCCACCACTAAAGGGACCTCATGCAACCCCATAAACACAGGACGATCAGGGACCTGGTGTCAGTGGCAGTGGGCACACGGCTCAGGGGACAGAGGCACAGGACAACAGGGAAGCTGGGAGGACTGCTGTGCGATAGGGGGAGGACAGGACCAGGGAACCGACTATCCACGAGGCACTCACCAACATCCTGGGAGCATACCACCATTCCCAGGAGACTATGGGCCAGATACTGGCCAAGCTGCAGGAGGCCCAGCAGCTGCAGGAGGGACAGTATCTGGGGATCAGGGAGGACCTGAGAGACATCCCCACCACCCTGGTCACCATTGCAGGGGTGCTGGCAGACATGGTCAATACCATGAGGGAGGCAGTGGCACACCAACGCACCCCTGACACTAGCCACACCGATGAACAGCCCTCCACCTCCACTCACGCTAGTGGACAGGAGGCCCCACCACTGGAACAACAGGCCACCAGCACCCCACCCCCTGCAGAAGGAGAACCAGCACGCAAAAGGTCCCTGCGATCCAGGCAGAAGCCAGAGAACATTGTCAAGACCCCCGCCAGGAAATAAGACTCCCCTGAATGTCACCCTTGTGTCCCACTCTGTCACCTTGTCCACCTTCAACTGCCATTGCTCCACTTCCTATGCCCCCTTGGACAATGCACCTGTGATACAAATAGACTGGAACTTTACCTTGGACATTCCTCCACCATCAACCCAGCCCATTGTAATACCCCTACACTTATTATCACAGAAATAAACACCCTTGAAACTAATACAAGTATGGAGTCTGTCAATTGATTGAAAAATGTATTAGTCTAACAAGCTGTAATAATGGCAATTCAAATGTACAGTTACGTATACATAGGTATGACCTGTAGTGGGCAGCAGTAAAAACACCAGGAGCCAGAGTGGGGCACAGATATCTGAAACAAGAGATGCCAAAAGGTACAGTAAGTGGCCATAGAAATCGGGACTTCAGGCTGCTATGTACAATGTCCGACACAAAACTGCAATGGAAGGTGAAGTTACAGTGTTTTACCTGTGTGTCACTGGAAGTACTGTTCAATTATAGTAGTTCTGTTGTCCACATCCTCTTCCTCTGCCTCCTCTTCGTCACTGTCCACAGGCTCCACACGACCATCTTCAGCCTCATCCTCCTGCAGAAAAGGCACTTGGCATCTCAAGGCAACGTTGTGCAACATGCAACATGCAACAATGATCTGGCACACCTTCTTGGGAGAGTAGTACAGGGATCCACCTGTCAGATGGAGGCACCGGAAGCTGGCCTTTAGGAAGCCAAAGGTGTGCCAATGATCCTCCTTGTTCGCCCATGTGCCTCATTGTAACGTTCCTCTGCCCTTGTCCTGGCATTCCTCATTAGGGTCAGTAGCCATGAAAGGTTGGGTAACCAGAGTCACCTGAAAATATTGAGGGATACCTGTTAGCCAGACACTCACCCTTAGGGCCAAACCCACACCCATATACCTACATTAACTGGGTGGGGACCATGGGCTCACCTATTAGCCACACCCTGTGCCTCTGGAGTTGAGACATCATATATGAGATGCTGCTATTCCTCAAGATAAAGGCATAATGCACAGAGCCATGATACTTTGAATTGACATGGGAGATGTACTAATCCTCCAAACACACCATCTGCACATTCAGAGACTGAAAGCTCTTTCGATTTCTGGACACCTGTTCATTTCTCCGGGGGGGGAACAAAGGCAATATGTGTACCATCAATAGCACCAATGATGTTGGGGAAATGTCCCATTGCATAGAAGTGAGCCTTCACTGTGGCCAAATCCTCCACCTGGGGGAATACGATGTAGCTGCGCATGTGTTTCATCAGGGCAGACAACACTCTGGTCAGCACGTTTGAGAACATAGGCTTTGACATCCCTGATGCCATGGCCACTGTAGCTTGGAAGGAACCACTTGCCAAGAAATGGAGCACTGACAGGACCTGCACTAGAGGGGGATACCTGTGGGGTGGTGGATAGCTGAAATCAGGTCTGGCTCCAATTGGGCACACATCCCATGGATTGTGGACCTATCAAGTCTGTAGGTTAGGATAATGTGCCTGTCCTCCATTGTTGCCAGGTCCACCAGAGGTCTCTACGTGGTGGTATGTCTTCTTCTCCTATTCCTCCTCAGAGTGAAAAACGGTGAGCAGAAGGTCATATTCAAACATATACTCAGATTAATATGCTATTTTTGTTTTACAGAAACAGTATGTGAACTTGTAAGTCCATTGATGTGCCTATGTCTGCTGTGACG
Organism: Pleurodeles waltl; assembly: GCF_031143425.1. Lineage (NCBI taxonomy): Eukaryota > Metazoa > Chordata > Amphibia > Caudata > Salamandridae > Pleurodeles > Pleurodeles waltl. The sequence goes on along the minus strand of NC_090441.1, from coordinate 107,232,977 downwards.
CAGTTAGGTGCCATGGCCTGTGCCCCCATGAAATGGCGGCTGCCTGACCTGTGAGGAGCGACAAGTTGAAATGAGGTAATTCCGCTGGCGTTGTGCGCCGTTGCAGGTGGCGGTCGATGACCGCCGTGCAACCCCACATTGGTTATCATTGGGTCCTATGGGTTCCAGGAACCAATGGTGATGTAGGCCGGCGGTGACGGTACACACAGCTGCGGACGTGACTGCCATTTTCTATCTGTTCACTCACTTGCTACCTCACCTTCAACAGGAGAAGACCTACACTGCAAGGGCTGCTGTGACCTGTGTCTGGAAGCGACCATGGCTCGAGTGTCTGGGGAAAGGGCTCCTGCCTTCACTTTGGAGGAGTCGGAGAGACTGGTGGATGGGGTCCTACCCCAGTACAGTTTACTTTATGGTCCTCCAGACCAACAGGTGAGTACACTGTGAGCATGATGCATGGGGCATGAATGTATGGAGTACTGTGTGTGTAAGCCTTGTGTAGGGGGCGGCTGAGGGGTCCTGAGCAGAGTGCTGCATGTGTGGTCATCAATGTATGTGCGTAAGGGGAGGGATATGTTGGGCCATGAGTATGACAGTCCGGATGGTATGAATAATGACTTTCCTTCTGTATTTTATTTCTTCAGGTCAGCGCCCATCAGAAAATGGGTATTTGGCGTGCCATTGCCAAGGAGGTGTGGACCCTGGGGGTCTTTAACAGGCGGAGCACCCCCTTCCGCAAACGGTGGGAGAACCTGCGCCACTGGGCAAGGAAGACGGCGGAGGCCCAGCTGGGGCTGGCCTCTCAACGTGGAAGGGGTTCCCGTTGTACCCTGACCCCCCTGATGTTCCTCACCCTGGTGGTGGCCTATCCTGAGATGGATAGGTGCTTGAAGGCATCACAGCAGCCACAAGGGGGTGAGTACAGATTCAGAATCATGGCTTTGCATGCGTAAAGGTGTAACCTGGGTGGGGGATGTCGGCTGTGGGTGCCCCTAGGCCAGGGCGAACATGGAAGGATAGGTTCCATGATGGGCAAGCTCAGATGCTCTTCAACCCCAATTATGTTAGTGGGCAGGGTCCTGTGGGTTTCAGGTGTGCAGCTAATGGCGTTAGGCATTGTACCCCATGGCCAGGTAACCAGCATTGTAACTGGTAGGGCATGGCCTAGTGCATAGGGCTGTTCCCTGTGAGTTGTGTACGCCAACGGTAGTGTTGTTACTGGCATTTACCAAGTGTATATTCTGTCTCTCCCCCCCACTTTTTGTTTTGTCACCCTGTACTTGTGTGCATCAGCATCATCTGGTGGTGGAGCAGAAGCACCAGCGACAGAGGGAGCTGCATCCCACATGGGCCTGGAGGCCGAATCCACCGACGGTGAGGGCACCAGTGGGACGGAGGGCGAGGGGAGCACCACGACGGAGACAGGAGGGGACAGTACCGACAGCTACTCCTCCTCTGATGGAAGCTCCCTGGTGATGGTGGACACCTTTGTGGCCACCCCAAGTACAGGTACAGCTGCCACCCCCGTACCAGCACCTCCCTCCCAGCAGCCCCTCAGCATGTTTCCCATCCGCGCTCACCCAGGAGGATGGGCATCTCCTTCGCCCCAGGCACCTCAGGCCCTGCCCCAGTCAGCCCTGCTGCCCTCAGTGAGTAGGCTAATGACCTCCTGAGTTCCCTCTCTGTTGGGCAGTCAACCATACTGAATGCCATCCAGGGTCTAGCAGGGCATTTTCAACAAACAAATGCATAACTGGAGGGCATTCACTCTTGCGTGGCGGCCCAACAGAGAGCATTCCAGGCTCCGGCCGACTCACCAATGGCAGCCATTGTCCCTGTCTCCAGCCTCCCCCCTCCAACTTCCTCTACCCAGCCCCTTCCCCTCAACCCCAGCCTATCTCAAGCACACCTTCGGACCCGCATTCACCCAAATCAACACACAGAAGCGGCTCATGCAAACACAAGCACCACACTTAATCCCACGTGCACTCACACAAGCACCATCCAGATGCAGACACACCAACATCCACTGCCTCCACAGTGTCCCTCCCTCCTCCTACTCGTCCACCTCCCTCCCAGTAGCGTCTCCACTTGCACCTGCATGCACTCCTTCCTCATCCACTACCTCCATCACAAGCACACCTATCACTGCACGCCCCTCACTGGCAGTCACCACCCCCACATCCATGCAAACGTCCCCTGTATCCTCTCCCACTGTGTCTGTGACCCCTCCTCCCAAAGTACACAAACGAAAGCACCCAACAGCCATCCACCTCACAACAGCATCCAGTCCATCCACCTGCACCCAACCACAGCAGACAGACACCTCCTATAACCACTCCCTCTTCCTCCACTCCCAAACCTTCACCCTCTTCCTGCCCCAGTGTCCCTAAGAAACTTTTCCTCGCCACCCTTGACCTATTCCCTACCCGACCTTCACTTCGAGCCAGGGTGGCCATAACCCAGCCCAGCACCTCAGCCACCCAGTCCACGGCCACTGTAGTTTCTGCAGCTACTGCAGGTCTGAGAGGCTCCAAGGAGGCACCCGTCAGCACAGCCAGTATGCCTGCACCAGCCAGCAAGGGGAAGGAGGCACCACCAGACAGCAAGGGCAGTAAGGGAACACCAGCTGGCAGATGTAAGGATGCACCACCATCTGCCAAGGGCAGGGAGGGGCAAACAATAACAACCATGGCACTTCAGCCGTCCGAGGCTGCAGGGCAAGGGCTGGAGCCTCCCCCACCACCGACAGCACCATCATCTGCACCGCAGCCAGCACCTCCAACTGCAACGCCACCAGCTCCACTGCCAGCAGCAGCAGCCACAGTGGGCAGCCGTCAGAGGCTGCAGGGGAAGGGCTGGAGCCTCCACCCACCACTGACAGCACCACCACCACCACCTGCACCGCAACTGCCATCCCTTGAGCAGCCGTCACCGCCGGCGAGCAGTGTGTAGTCATGACTACATGGGCTGCGGTGCGTCCTGGCCCCTGCAACACCTGTAGGTATGACACCCAGGTGAGAGACAGTGACCTTGCACCATCCAAGATGAAGCACAGTGGGCACAAAGCCCCCTCTAGAACCAGTGGAAGAAGGCATTCACTCACCCCCTCCTTGTCAGGATGAAGCACACTGGGCACAAAACCCCCTCCAGAACCAGTGGAAGAAGGCATCCACTAGAGAGACTGTGGCTTTTCACTCCCCAGGACCAAGCAGTGGGCAAACCACCCACTAGAGAGACTGTGGCTTTGCACTTCCCAGGACCAAGCAGTGGGCATGTAGCCTCCTCCAGGAGCACTGGCGTTGTACCATCTTCTGGCTGAGGTGGCTCCCCATTCCCCATCCCCCTGAGGTGCCTGTGTGTTTTCGACCTGATGCCCATGCAGTGTTCTCTCCATATTGAGGCAGGAGTCAAGTGTGGCCTTGGCTTATGTGTTATGGCCCCGTGGGCCATGGACATTTTGGAGTGGGCATTGTCCCTCCATTTGTATATATTGTACATACTGTTTATTGCAGTGGTTCCCAACCTTTTGACTCCTGAGGACACCCAATGAATCATTACTGAAAGCCGGGGACCCCCAGCAATTTGTACAATTTAATTTTCAAACAGTAAAACAGTAATTCGCAAAAAATATAACAAGTACACACCAAATACTCAAATTACTAAAGCTAAAATTATTTTATATTGAAAAATATTCAAAAATCGAAACATTTTACTGGGAAGGTTGGCGCTGCATCCCGGCAACTACCTTTTCAATGTTTGGTTTGATTTAGGAAAGGTGAATCCTCAGGTCAGATTCCACATTTCCTGAGCGATTTCTGTTTTTATTTTTTAGGTATGCAAGATCTGAGAAAGCTTTTTCACATAAATAAGTGAAGGGGAAATGAAGTAAACCATGAGGGCCTCTCCTCTCTCCCTAGCCTCTCTGTCACATGTACTTCATTTGTTTTATAGCACCTCTCATACCACTGTAGGGTGTCAGGGCACTTTACAGGGGACTACAAGGTGTAGGATTTACATGTCATCCACACTGGTAGGCATTTTCAAAGAGTGCTTGGTCCGGAGAAGCACAAACTTAGGATTCAGAACACAGCACAGTGATTAGCGATGATTTTAGCACAGTGCCTAATTTGTAAATAAAAACGTGCCGGTGCCCAAAACCCTCCTCTTAAACACACGGATGCTGCAATTAAATGTGAGTACACAGAATACTGAGGCACGTAATCCTGAAGCCATCTCGGGTCTCTTCAATCCATATAAAGCCACCCCCTGCCACTTCAGCTCACTCTAGCAGCTTTCTACTTTCTCCCTTTGTGACGCTTTTTCATGTTTCCCTTCCTCAGCCTTTCCCATATGCTTGCAGCATATGCTTGAGGCAGAAGAATAAGCCCCGGCCCTCAAAAATAAATGCTGGTGCTCAGCACCGGAAACAACAAGCACAAATTAAGCACTGTGTTAGCAATAAGAATGTATTTCCACACAAGCAAACCTTTTTTAACAGCATAAGGAAAATGAAAGACTAGGATAAAAACAACTTTCTAATTTGGGCAATGCGGTTTGCATGCAGCTCTTAAATGGCAGTTCACAGCTCACTGTGCTAGATTACGATTATGAACTGCACAGTAACATAAGAATCTGTGACAAAAGCAGTGACCCACTGTGCCATGCCCATAAAATACTGTTCTTTGCATGATACACATTCTTTGCAGCAGGCATATTAACCATCTGTGCTACCTTTGAGTCAAAACTGTCACTGCACAAAACTCCCATCTCTCTCCAGCAGATGCATTAATCACTTGAGTTAGCTTGACACGTTTAAAACTGCTCAACAAAGGAAGTAATAAATATTAAAACACACACACACATGTTTGTCAGAGGCCCCAGCTGGAGACGTGCCTTCCTCCCAGGCCTGCGGACCCCCTAGGAATGAGTCACGGACCCCTGGGGGTCCGCGGACCACAGGTTGGGAACCACTGGTTTATTGCTTTAAGGACGTACTTATCTAATATTGTACTATTACACTCAGTTTAATCAATTCCTTTTGTCCTTGCATTATTCCTGAGGGTTACGGGGTGTATATGTAATGTTGTTGCATCTGTTTGTGTGTATAATGTTGGGGTGGGGGTGGGGGGGTGTTGCGTGTGTGTGTCACTCTCTTTTTCCTCCCCCCTCCCTTGTGTGCTAGGTGCGGTACTCAACGTGGTCGTCTTCGCTGCCATTCGTGTTCCTGGTGTGTGAGGAGGTAGACCAGCATTTGAAAAATGTGCAGCTCGGGCTCCATGGCATCATGGTTCTTCCCTGAGTGTCGAGAGGTGAGTCGTTTCCCTTCTGTGTACTGTTTCCACTGTGCTTTTGATGGCATTGGTACCGCCCCGGAAAATCTGGTGGATTGGCCTCTCATATCACTGTGGGAGGTACATTGTCTTCCGTCTGGCTGTTGGCAGTTACCGCCGTGGTGTTTGTTGCTACCGCCATGGCGGTCGAAGTGTTAAAGTGGCTGTCTGTGTTGGCGGTTTCCGCCATGGTAATAATTCCATTTTTTTTACCACTGGCCTGTTGGCGGTATTACTGCTGCTTTATTACCGACCACCAGGGTTGTAATGAGGGCCTTAATTTATTTACTATTCTCCTGTTTTGTTCACTTTGATTTTTTCTGTAGACCCTTTTGCTTTTCGTCATCAATTTAACATAGCCAAACTCAATGCCTGAGGTAGATCCTTAGTGGCATCTTTGCCAAGTGCCTCTTCTTCTGTTGAAACTAATGCTTTGTGATTTGTTCGGTATTCAATATTGCATGTTGATCCGGATAGGGGGTCCTCTTTTCCTAGTCTCCTTCCACAGTCTGCCTATACCTGATAGAGACTTCTAGCTGCAGATTCCTTACCTTTGAATTCCCTGGCATCAGCTACGAATCCAGAATCTTTTGCTGAGTAATACCCTGTGTGCACCATCGGGTGGAGTGTTTCAGATCCGCGTGTGTCTTTCAGCTCCACCTGACCTTGTCAGCATCTTGACATCACAGTTGCCTATAAAGGCACAACCCCAGGGTGCCAATGTCAGTTCTTTTCCGTCCGCGTCAGTTAAGCGCCGGTCCGGGATCGAGCTACACTCTACCTTTTTTGGCAGGCTTTTTTCGAGCTTTTTGTTGAAGATTTTTTCATCTGTGTGAGATGGTGGCCCGGAAGTCAACGTTGGTAGGCGTGACTCCTAGGAGGTCACAGTTCTGCTTGAGGAGGAGGTTGCAGGACTGCTTAAGGAGCCCTAAGTCCTCTTCTCATCGGAGGTCCTCCAGGCACTCAGGGAAGATGCACAAAAAGAAGAAGAAGTCCATGCGGACTTTGACTTTGCCACGTCTGTTGGCCGATGAGGCAAGAAGGGAATGTCGATGTTCTGAGCACGGTTCGGTGAAGCCGATGCCAGGGCCAACTTCACGTCTCCCCCCATCGAGGAGCCAGAGCAGCTCCCACTCAATTTAAAGAATTTTACGAAGCCATGCGCCTCATATTTAAGCAGGCTGCCACGCTGGTGGGACTTCTGGCCCCACCAGGTCAGCAGTGGCCCCATCGTGTTCAACGCCAGTGGCTTTGGCCTCAGTGCCTTTGGGGACCCCGGGATCCGATATTGGATCAGAACCGATGCCAGTTCCACACAGTCAGGCTTCTCCGGCGTTGGTACCGACGTGGACGCTCCCCCACCACCAGCTCCACTGGTGGTGTGAGCCCCATCCTCATTCTGGATGATCCGAAGCTGGAACAACATCATACAATGCCGATTCCGACTTCGATGGTGCCAACAGGCCCCAGATCAGTGCCTGAGGCTTATTTCGAACAGTCAGACACAGGTGAGGAATGGGAGGGGTCTGAGGACCCTTTAGAATATCGATTGGCAGGAGTGGTATGAGGATCTAGGGGAAGCCAGTGGACTGGATACTTCTCCAGATACTGACATGCTCTCACCTCCTTCAGTGTCTACGGAGGAGGGAGCTTCATATGCCATGATGGTGCTTAGAGCAGCTGAGGTATTGGACCTAGACTTGCCTACAGTGATGGTCAGAACTAACATCCTGACAGAGGTACTTCAGCTGGGGGTTTCCACATCAGAACCGATGTTACCCTTCAACGAAGCCCTTACTGATGTCTGCTGGGACGTGGTCCAAACTCAGCACAGGGGCTCCTGTAAATAGGACAATCGGTTACCCCATCAACCAGCTCCTACTGACCCTAGTTTCCTCATCCAACACCCCACCTGAAGAGCTTGGTGGTCCAAGCCTCCACTTCCCATGGTGCCTTCCTACCGCTCCACCAGATAGGGAATCTAAGAGGCTGGAACAACTTGGGAAGAAGATGTTTTCTTCTTCCAGCCTGGCATTAAGGTTCATCAACACCCCATGCCTATTGGGCCGTTCTTCCCATACTTTATGGACATGGTGGCACAGGTGCTGCCCCAGGTCCTGGAGGGTGTACGGGCGATTCTCACTCAAGATACCAAGGATAGGAGAGATGCAGCCAAGTTTAAGATTTGGTGTGCTTTGGACATAACTGACTCGCTGGGCACGACGATTTCATCAACAGTGGCCCTTCTACGCCATTCCTGGCTTCATACATCTGGCTTTTTGGGGGATATCTAGTCAAACCTGATGGACATGCCCTTAGATGGCTCAAGCCTTTTTGGAGAAACGGCAGACTCAGCACTTGAGGGGTTCAAGGACTCTCGAGCTATGGCCAGATCCTTGGGCCTCTTGACGCCTCCTCGCCAGCAGTCTCCCTTTCACCCCTTTCGAGGCTTTGGAAGGGCTGTGTTACCACGCCACCCACAAGTCAGCCACTGTCCTCCCTCATCTCAGCATTCAGTGTGAGGACAAGGTTATTGTACCTACAGACTCAGAAGGTCTAGCCAGAGGTCTGCCACCACCCAACCCCCCCTCTTCCAGGGCACCCAAGTCCTCATAGTATGATTCTACAAGACCACACACATCCAGTTGGAAGGAGGATTCAGTTTCATCTCCCTCACTGGCGATCCATAACATCGGACAAATAGGTCTTGCAGATAATACAGAAGGGCTATTCCCTCCCCTTCCAGTCTTTCCCTCCCTCTATGCCTCTTTTAAAAGAATAGCTGATGGAGGATCACTTAATTTTGCTTTGCGAGGAAGTTTTAGCTCTCTTGGCCAAGGGAGCTATAGAAAGGGTCCCGATGTCAGATGTAGGCAGTAGTTGTTATTGCCGCTACTGTCTGATTCCCAAAAAGAATAAGGGTCCTCGCCCCATTCTAGATTTGTGGGACATCAGTCTCTTCCTCAAAACTGAGAAATTCAAGATGCTCACTCTTGCTCAGGTCTTGTCTGCCCTAGACCAAGGAGACTGGATGGTAGCGTTGGACTTGCAGGATGCATATTTTCACATCCCCATCCTGCCCACCCACAGGCGTTACTTGCAGTTCAAGGTGAGCCATGAGCACTTTCAGTTTACTGTGCTCCCATTCGGTCTGACCAATGCCCCTCTGGTGTTCACCAAGGTGATGGCGGTGGTAATAGCTCATTTGCGCAGGTTAGGGATTTCAGTCTTCCCCTACCTCGACGACTGGTTGTTGAAGGCTCCTACGCCCCAGGCTTTCGCCAACCACCTTCAGACAAAGGAGAACCTCCTGCATTCGCTTAGGTTCACTATAAACGTGCCGAAGTCACACCTGACTCCCTCTCAGAAGCTCCCTTTCATCAGAGCCGCTCTGGACACAGTGCAGTTTTGGGCTTATTCTCCTGAGAAGCGAGTCCAGGATATTCAGGTTATGATAGTGATGTTTCAGCCTCTTTCCTGGATTTCAGTGAGACAGACTGAGGCTGTTGGGACACATGGCCTCCTGCATCCTTTTAGTCAAGCATGCCAGATAGTATATGAGGGATCTGCAGTTGGACCTGAAGTTCCAGTGGGTGTGGCATCAGGGAAATCTTACAGACTCTGTTAAGATCTTGGACGGAACTGCAAAAGACCTGCAGTTGTGGTTAGTGAATGGTGACTGGGCCAGAGGCAGACTCCTCTCCCTTCCCCAGCCAGATCTAACAGTAGTGACAGATGCGTCATTTCTGGGATGGGGTGGGCATCTGGGTGAGGGGGAAATCAGAAGTCTCTGGTATCCAGAAAAATCCGGACTCCATATCAACTTACTAAAGCTCCGGGGGATCCGACTGGCATCGAAAGCATTTCTTCCTGTTGTAAATGGGAAGATAGTTCAGGTGTTTATGGACAACACCTTTGCAATGTGGTACTGCAACAAGAAGGGTAACGTGGGGTCGTGGACCCTTTGTCACGAGGCTCTGCATCTCTGGACATGGCTGGAACAGCAGGGCATAACCCTGATGGTTCAACACCTGGCAAGTTCTCTGAACGCCAGGGTGGACAAACTCAGCTGTTGGTGCCTAGTGGATCACAAATGCTATTTCCACCCGGAGGTGGCACAAGGACTCTTTCAGCAGTGGGGCAAGCCTTGGTTAGATCTGTTCATCTCCGCAGAGAATGTGCAATCTCAGTGGTATTGGGCATTGGAGTTTCCCAGGCAGCAATTGCTCGGTGACGCTTTTTGTTCAGGCCTCCTGTATGCCTTTCCGCCCATACCACTTCTACCCAGAGTTCGCAAGATGATCAAGAACAACCGGGCCCAAGTGATCCTAGTGGCTCCGGATTGGGCACGGGGAGACTGGTATCCCGAGCTTCTGAAAATGAGTCCTCCAATCAGGTTCCCCCTTCGGAAGGATCTTCTGTCGTAGCAGCAAGGAAAGGTTCTCCACCTGAACCTGCCAACTCTGCGTCTACATGCGTAGAGATTGAGCGGAAACAGTTGATGGCTTTGGACCATCCTCCCAAAATCTGTAAAGTTTTTTTGGCAGCCAGGCCTCCCTCCATTAAAACGGTATACGCCTGCCATTTGAAACACTTTGGGGCATATTTATACTCTGTTTGCGCCGGATTTGTGTCGTTTTTTTTTACGCAAATCCGACGCAAAGCTAACTCCATATTTATACTTTGGCGTTAGACCCGTCTAGCGCCAAAGATCTTGGAGTATGCGTCATTTTTTAGCGTGGACACCTACCTTGCGTTAATGATATGCAAGGTAGGCGTTCCCTTCTAAAAAATGACTCTAAGGCATGTGCGCCTTATTTAAACTCCTGTGCAAAAATGACGCACGGGAGTGGGCGGGCCTTAAAAAATGACGTCCAGCCGCTTTTGCGTCATTTTTTAACGCCTGGTCAGGCGTTAAGGGACCTGTGGGCTCGGAAGGAGCCCAGAGGTGCCCTCCCATGCCCCCAGGGACACCCCCTGCCACCCTTGCCCACCCCAGGAGGACGCCCAAGGATGGAGGGACCCATCCCAGGGAACTTAAGGTAAGTTCAGGTAAGTATTTATTGTTTTTTTTTTTTGTGGCATAGGGGGGCCTGATTTGTGCCCCCCTATATGCCACTATGCCCAATGACCATGGCCAGGGGACATAAGTCCATTGGGCAAGGGGGCATGACTCCTGTTTGTGCTAAGACAGGAGTCATTTCAATGGGGGTTGGGAGTAAATAAAATGGCGCAAATCGGGTTGAGGCCAATATTTTGTCTCAGACCTGACTTGCCCCATTTTTTGACGCCCAAGCTCCATTTTCCCCTACGCCGGCGCGCTGCCTGGTGTGGGTCATTTTATTTTACGCACACCAGTCAGCTGCGCCGGCTAACGTCATTCAATAAATAAGGCGCCCGCATGGCGCTTTGGAATGGCGTTAGCCGGCGTTAACATTTTTGACGCACAACTGCGTTGGCACAGTTGTGCGTCAAAAAGTATAAATATGGCCCTTTGTATATTATTGTACAGAAAGGTCTATTGACCCTCTTTCTGCTTCTCTTTCGGATATCCTTCTCTTCATACTGTCTCTTGCCCAGCACGGTTCTGCCTTGGGCACTCTCAAGTGCTCTCCTTCTGCTTTATCTGCATTCCTTTTGGCTGCCTCATCAGCCTTCACTTTTCAATACTACCATTATACATACATTCTTTAAAAGGCTTGCACATGTTTCCCTCTATGCCCTTTGTTATACCCCAATGGGACTTAAATCTGGTCCTCACGTTTCTTATATGTGATCCCTTCAAGCCCTTGCACAAATGTCCCCTGTGGCTGCTCACCATCAAGACAGCCTTCTTAGTGGCAATAACATCTGCCAGGAGGGTGAGTGAGATGCAAGCTCTGTCATCAACGCCACTGTATCTCACTATCTATCCAGACAAGGTGGTACTCAGAACTCGTGCCTCTTTCCTCCCCAAGGTTGTGACCCCATTTTATCTGGGTCAGAACATCACCCTGCCCACCTTCTTTGCTCCACCACATCCCTCTAAAGAAGAGTGTTGTCATTCTACATTGACCACACAAAAGAGTTTCGGGTGGATAACCAACTCTTTGTGGGGTACGTAGGAGCAAAGAAGGGCTGGGGAGGGCAGAAACACACCATTTCTCGCTGGGTCGTTCTCTGTATTAAGGTTCAATACACACTGGCCAAGAAGCATCCAACTGAGGGCTTGAGGACTCATTCTACCAGGGGCAAAGCTGCTATCACTGTGTTAGCTCGGGGTGCCAGTCCTCGATATCTGGCAGGCAGCAACGTGGTCATCCTTGCACATGTTTACGAAACATTACTGCCTGGACAACCAGGTACAGAGAGACGAACACTTTGCCCATTCGGTCCGACAGGACTTTTTAGTGTAAATGAGATTTATACGCAGCCCACAGCCAGGAGGTTATGGTTTAAGTATCTATTTAAAGGTAAGAAATCTGCAGCTAGAAGTCTCTAACAGATTAACAAGTTACTTAGCTTTGGTAACGCATTATCTGTTAGAGACTCTGGCACTCATTCTGACATTGGGGGTAAATTCCACTTACCGCCGTGCTGACGGCTGCCAACCTACAACAGTGCTGGCGAATATTGGTTCACCATATTATGACACACACACCAATCCGACAGAATACAGCCACATACACAAATCCACCAGACCAAAGTTCGGTGATAAATTGGGAGTCCCAAAACCCACACCGTTACGCCAAAAGAACAACGCTTATCACAATATGACACATGAATCACCATGGTGGACATTCAACGGCGGTAAACGATTGGCGGTACATACAGGCGTGCTCACAATTGACACCCACATACAAAGCAACACTACATTGGCAAATTCAAACAACACACACCTGACACCCATATACACACCACACCCACACACCCACACCACTATAAAACACCCACCCACATTACACACAACCCTTTACCAATAACTATTGCCACCACAAGACTGAGAAGAAGAGCACAGAGACAACTAGACACACACACCACTCACACCCAAACACTCCTCACGCATTCCACATCATAAACCTCACCACATTACCCGACACACCCTCACCAACACACATCACACAACACCCATGGCACCACAAAGGCACACCTGTTTCACTGAGGGGGAGATAAGAGTCATGGTGGAGGAAGTCATCAGGGTAGAGCCACAGCTCTTTGGAGAACAGGTGCAGCAGATATCAATAGCAAGGAAGATGGAGCTATGGCGGAGAATCGTGGACAGGGTCAACGCCATGGGACAGCATCCAAGAACAAGGGACGACATCAGGAAGAGGTAGAACGACCTACGGGGGAAGGTACATTGCATTGCAGCAAAGCACCAGCTCGTCATACAGCGGACTGGCGATGGACCCCCATCTCCTCCCCCACAACTCACAGCATGGGAGGAGCAAGTCTTGGCATTACTACATTCTGAGGGACTCGCTGGAGTTGGAGGAGGACTGGACACTGGTAAGTCTACTTTTAACAATTACCCCCAGACCTGTATTGCCTTCACACACCCTCAGGCTCACTCCCATCACTCCACCACATCCCACACACTCCACCATCACATCTCACTAATCACAATGCCAGGCCCTGCATGCTGTAACAATGCATGGACACCCCTCCCAGCCCTGCATGGACATTCATCACCAAAGCATGCACAGCATAGGGAAACTAACATAACCACAATACACCAACAGACACAAGCAAAAGCTGGCAGGGGAACAACAACCATAGAGGGGAAGCTACAGAAGAACAAATGTCAGACACCTGAAGCATAATACATCATTTACATCCCCACAGGTACCCCAGCCAATGTCACTGGAGAGAAGGTGCCACCACTAACCAGTCTCCCAACAGAAGAGGCCCACAGTGATGACAGTAACTCTGGACTTCAGGATCTGGACGATCTACCTGGCCCATCAGGGACCACTGGACAGATGGTCACCCACGCCCACTCACAGACCACTACAGAACCTCCCCCATCAGGAGCCAACACAACAGCACCCAGCCAGTGTTCCCTCACCTCTGTCCCCAAAACACGTCAATCAGCAGTGTGCCCACCTGTACAAGGACCCCAAGCCACACCTCGCACACAAGACAATCAGGGATCTGGGGTCAGTGGCAGTGGGCACACCATTCAGGGGGCAGAGGCACAGGCCAACCGGGACACTGGGAGGACTGCTGTGTCCTAGGGGGAGGACAGAAGCAGGGAACCAACTCTCCAGGAGGCACTCTCTGAGATGCTGGGAGCCTATCACCATTCCCAGGACACAATGGGCCAGATAACAGGCGGCTGCAGGAGGGACAGTATCAGAGGATCAGGGAGGATTTGCAGACCATTAACAACACCCTGATCTCCATAGCAGGGGTGCTGGCAGACATGGTCAACATCATGAGGGAGGCAACAGCACACCAGCGGGCCACTGCCACTAGCCAGTTATCTGAACAGCCCTCCACTTCGGCTGCCGCTAGTGGCCAGTAGGCCCCGCCACACAATCAACAGGCCACCTGCACCCCTCCCCCTGCAGAAGGTGAACTACCCCGCAAACGTTCCCTGCGAACCAGGCAGAAGCCAGAGACACTTGCCAAGACTACCGCCAGGAAATGAGACTCTCCTGATTGTCCTCCTTGTGTCCCACTCAGTCACCTTCTCCACCTTGACCTGCCATTGCTTCCCTTCCTATGTCCCCATGGACAATGCACCTGTGCTGCAAACAGACTGGAACAATACCCTGGACTTTCCTCCATCATCACCCCATTCCAATGCACTTTCCCCTCTGTATGTTAGCACAACAATAAACACCCTTGGATAACATTTGACTGCTAGTATTTCATGTTTTGCACATTTGTATTGATTGAAATTGATACAACCATTGTAAATTAACTGTAACTAGTATGAGCATAGAATTAATGACCTGTAGCTGGCTGTTGTGATCAAACCAGGAGAATGTAGTCATATCACAAACATCTGCAGAATGAGTATCCATAGGTAACAGTAAGTTGGGCAAAGAAGTGGGTAATGCCAGGATGCCAATGCCACACAGAATACATCAATACTCATAGAAATGTGAAGTTGCACTGTCTCACCTGAGTGTCATTGGAAGTACTGACGTATCACTGATGTTCTGTTGTCCACATCCTTATCCTCTGCCTCCTCATCCTCACTATCCTCATGGTGCACTGCTGCCACAGGGGCATCTTCAGTCTCCTCCTCCTGCAGAAAAGGTACATGGCGCCTGAGGGCCAGGTTGTGTAACATACAGCATGCCACTACTATCTGCCAGACCTTCTTGGGTGAGTAGCACAGGGATCCACCTGTCAGATGGAGGCACCTGAACCAGGCCTTCAGGAGGCCAAAAGTCCTTTCAATGATCCTTCTGCTTCGCCCATGTGCCTCATTCTAATGTTTTTCAGCCCTTGTCCTGGAATACCTCACAGAGGTTAGCAGCCCTGATAGGTTTGGGTAACCAGAGTCACCTGCACATATTGAGTGACAACATTTAGCCATACACTATCCTATATGGCCAAAACCATAGGCATACACTAACATATACTGGGTGGGAACCAGGGCTCACCTATTAGCCACACCCTGTGCCTCTGTAGTTGGGACATCAAATTTGGGATGCTGCTATTCCACATGACAAAGGCATCATTCACCGACCCTGGATACATAGCATTGACGTGGGAGATGTACTGGTCCGCCAAGCACACCATCTGCACATTCATGGAGTGGAAACTCTTACGATTTCTGAACACCTGTTCATTCTGGCGGGGGGTGTTACAAATGCAATATATGTTCCGTCAATTGCCCCAATTATATTGGTTATATGTCCCATTGCATAAAACCCGGCCTTCACAGTGGCCAAATCTTCAACCTGAGGGAAATAAATGTAGCTGCACATGTGTTTTATCAGGGCAGACAAGACTCTTGCTAGCACGATTGAGAACATTGGCTGTGACATTCCTGCTGCCAAGCCCACTGTCACTTGGAAAGCACCAGTTGCCAGGAAATGGAGCACTGATACCACTTGCACAAGAGGGGGGATCCCAGTGGGATGACGGATAGCTGATATCAGGTCAGGTTCCAATTGGGCACACAGCTCTGTGATTGTGGCCCTGTCCAGTCTAAAGGTGAGTATTATATGCCTGTCCTCCAGTGTAGCCAAGTCCACCAGGTGTCTGTACACGGGGTATGTCTCCATCTCTTATTCATCCACAGCGATAGGTATTCTAGGGGACACAAGAGTGAGTAGGCTGTCACAAACTGAACAATGGAGCCACAACTGTAGCCCACACCGTGCAAACAGGTTATGGGACGGTGTAATATATCAAGTATGTGCCTATTGATCCTGTGACGCAGCAATTATCAATAGGCCTGTTCACCCCCCCTGAAATGTCGACCGCCTGTCCTGTGTGGAGGGACAGGTGGAAGTGAGGCAATGGCGCCGACGTTGTGTACCGTGGCGGAAGGTGATCGTGAACCGTTGTGCAATTCCTCATTGGTTAATATTGGGCCCTATGGGGTACAGTGGCCAATGGGATCTATGCCGGCGGTGACGGTATGCACCGCCGCGGACATGACCGCCATTTTCTATCTGATTCCTCACTTGTTTCCTGACCTTCCACAGGAGAGGACCTACACTGCATGTGCTGCTGGAACCTGTGTCTGGAACCTACCATGGCCTGTGTGACCGGGGAAAGGGCCCCAGCCTTCACTTCTGAGGAGTTGGAGCGACTGGTGGATGGGGTCCTACCCCAGTACGGACTGCTGTATGGGCCTCCAGACCAACCAGTGAGTACACTGTGGGCACCATGCATGTGGCATGAAAGCATGGAGTTGTATGTGAAGGCCTAGTGTAAGGGGTGTGGGTGGATGTCCTCTTTGCGGTGTACATGTTGTAGGCTGGTCTATGTGTGTGTCAATGGTGATGCAAACGGGTATGGTGTGCCATTTGTGTGACAGGCTGGACTGTTTGTCTAATGGTGTTCTCCTGTGTGTATTGCCTCTGCAGGTCAGCGCCCATCAAAAAAAGGGAATATGGCGTGCCATCACCAAGGAGATGTGGACCCTGGGGGTCTACGGCAGGTGGAGAACCCACTGTTGTAAATGGTGGGAGGACCCGAGACGCTGGGCACGCAAGACCGCAGAGGCCCAACTGGGGATGGCCTTCAAATGAGGAAGGGGTGCCCGTTGGACCCTGACTCCCCTGATGGCCCACATACTGGCAGTGTCCTACCCTGAGCTAGACTGGTGCTTAAGGGCATCACAGCAGCCACAAGGGGGTGAGTACAGTGGGTATCATTACAACCTATGGCTGGTGGGGTGGTATCCAGGTGGTGATTGTGTGTTAGTGGGTGCCCCTAAGGCCAGGCCAGCCATAGCAATGTAGGTCCTCTGGTGGCTAAGGGTTTGACTGGAAAATACTGCTCACCTACCTTGTTACTATTTACGTCTGGGCAGAGCTGCATGGGTCCCAGGTGTGCTGCAGTTGCAGGGTGTGCCCCTCCTCATTCCTTGGTGACTAGCCATTTCACTGGTAGTATAATGCATAGTACGTAGGCCTGTTCTCTGTGTGTGAGGGTGCTGTGTACACCAATGGTGGTGTTGGTGCAGTCATTGACCCTGTGTATCCTTTGTCTCTCTCCCCCCTTTCTTGTTTCATCATCCTGTCCTTATGTGCATTAGCATCATCTGGCGGAGGAGCAGAGGCACCGGCGACAGAGGGAGCTGCATCCCACTGGACCCTGAAGGCAGAGTCAACCGATGCTGAGGGCACCAGTGGGACAGAGGGCGAGGGTAGCACCATGGTGGAGACTGGAGGGGACAACACAGACTCAGATACCTCCTCCGATGGGAGCTCCCTGGTGGTGGCAGACACCTCTGTGACCACCCCAGTTGCAGGTACAATTGCCACCCCCTGTACCATCACCACCCACTTAGAAGCCCCTCAGCGAGTTGCCTGTGCCCGCTCACCCAGGATAGTGGGCATCTCTTTCGCCCCAGGCACCTCAGGCCCTGCCCCAGTGAGCCCTGCTGCCTTGAGTGAGGAGGCTATGGACCTCATGAGATCCATATCTGTAGGGCAATCAACCATTGTAAATGCCATCCAGGGGCTGGCATCCCAGATGAAGCAATGCAATGCATTCCTGGAGGGCATTCATGGTGGATTGGCGGCCCAACAGAGATCGATTCAGGCTCAGGCCTCCTCTCTGATGGCAGCCATTGTCCATGTTTCAGCCGTCCTCCCTCCAACTTCCACTTCCAGACCCTTTCTGCTCAACCCCAACCCATCCTAAGCACACAGAAAGACATGCATGCACACAAGCCAACACCCAAGAGTGGCACCGGCAAACACAAGCACCACACTTCATCCCACAGGCACTCACACAAACACCACTGTCTCTACTGTCTCCCCCTCCTCCTCCTCCGCCTCCCATCCAGTTGAGGCTACACTCTCACCTGCATGCACTACATCAATATCCACTACCAGCATCATGACCACACCAAGCAGAACACACACCTCACTGGCAGACACCTCCAAAACATCCATGCATGTGTCCCCTGTGTCCTCTCCCACCATGTCTGTCCCCCCTCCACACAAACGCCAGCACTCAGACACCCAACAGCCATCCACCTCACAACAGCATACAGCCCATGCACCTGCATCCAAATCCAGCAGACATACACCTCCAATGACTACTCCCTCCTCCTCCACTCCCATTACTCCTCCCTCTTCCCACCCCAACATACCTAAAAAGCTTTTCCTTTCTACAATTGACCTCTTCCCTACCACTCCCTCCAGTCCTGCACATATGGGCAGGGTAGCAAGGACACAGTCCAGCACCTCAGCCAAACAGTCCACGGGGACAGTGGTAGCACCACCTACTCGTGGTGGTAGGGATACCAGAACAACAACACTGAAGGGGAAGGAGGCAGCACATCCTGGGATGAAAGGGAAGAATCCTGCACCAGCTGTGAAGAAGGGGAAGGAGCCTGCACCAGCTGCTAAGAAGGGGAAAGAGCCTGCACCAGCTGGAAAGAAGGGGAAGGAGCCTGCACCAGCTGGAAAGAAGGGGAAGGAGTCTGCACCAGCAGGCAGAGGGGGGAAGAGCCCATCCACGCCTGCCAGGAAGGGTAAGGGATCCCCAACCCATGACCAGGAGGAGGGAAGGCAATCTACGCCAGGAGAAGCTGTCAGCCAAACACCACCACCACCTCCACCAGCGGCTGTCACAGGGTCCCCACCGCCAGCCGTGGTTGTGCATCCATCACAGGGTGCAGGGGCTGACCAGTAGCCTCCCCCAACCATCACCACAGTGCAGCCATCACAGAGTGCAGGGGCTGACCAGGAGGCTCCCACAACCACCACCACAGTGCAGCCATAACAAAGTGCAGGGGCTGACCAGGAGCCTCCCCCATCCACTACCACAGTGCAGCCATCACCCCAGGACACAGCAATGGGCATGTTTCCCCCTCCAGAACCAGTGGGCAAGATACCTACTGGAGAGACTGTGGCCTTGCACTCCCCAGGACAAAGCACAGGGCATGTTGCCCCCTCCAGAACGAGTGGGCAAGACACCCACTTGAGAGACTGTGGCCTTGCACTCCCCATGTCAAAGCACAGGGCATGTTGCCCCCTCCAGAACGAGTGGGCAAGACACCCACTTGAGAGACTGTGGCCTTGCACTCCCCATGTCAAAGCACAGGGCATGTCACCCACTTGAGAGACTGTGGCCTTGCACTCCCCAGGACAAAGCAATGGGCAAGTTGCCCCCTCTAGAACCAGTGGGCAAGACACCCACTTGAGAGACTGTGGCCTTGCACTCCCCAGGGCATGTTGCCCCCTCCAGAACCAATGGAATTGTTCCAGCATCCGGCTGAAGTGCCCCCCCTCCCCCTGAGGTGCCTGCCTCTTTGACAACTGATGCTCCTGCAGTGTTCTATCCCGATTGTTGAAGGATTCAAGTTGGGCCTTGGACTGTGCCCTGTGGCCATGTGGGCCCTTTGAACTATGGACTTGGTAGTGTCCCTTTTTTATACAAGTGTACATATCTGTTTCATGGCTAAATTGGATTATTTATTATTTTGTTTAACTGATTACAATCACTTTCGTCAATTCCTGTTGTCCTTGCATTATTCCGCACATTTTCGGGGTCTAATTGTTTTTGTAATGCAGCTGGTTGTGTGTGTGATGTGTGTGTGTCGGGTGTGTGTTGTGCGTGTATGTGTCACTCTTGTTTTCCTCCCACCCTCCCTTGTGTGCTAGGCGTCTGTACTCACCGTCGACGTCTTCGCTGGCATTGGTGTTCCAGGTGGAGCATAACTTAGAAGGTCACCGGGAAGACTTGCAATTCGGGTTCAAGGCGGCGTGGTTCTTCCCTGTGTGTCCAATGGTGAGTCCTTTGTCTTTTGTGCACTGTTTCTGCCAGGCTTTTGTTGGCATTGGTACCGCCCCAGAAAAGGTGGTGGTTTCCTGTGTCAAAATATTTTGGGCAGTACTTTGTCTTCCACCTGGCTGTAGGCAGCTACCGCCTTGGTGACTGTTGTTTCTGCCCTGGCGGTCGGTGTGGTACATTGGCTGTCTATGGGAGATATCACCACCATGGTCATAATTTGACTGTAATTACCGCCAGCCTGTTGGTGGTATTACCACCACTTTATCACCCACTACCAGGGTCATAATGAGGGCCTCTATATAGCTGCAGATTCCT
Organism: Pleurodeles waltl; assembly: GCF_031143425.1. Lineage (NCBI taxonomy): Eukaryota > Metazoa > Chordata > Amphibia > Caudata > Salamandridae > Pleurodeles > Pleurodeles waltl. The sequence continues at coordinate 107,212,908 of NC_090441.1, read as the reverse complement.
TACACCCACCCATGCCTCCCCACTCTGCGGCTATGTCTAGTAGGGTTAGGGTTTATCCCTCTTAGGGCCCTAGTTTTGCATAGACAAACTGTTGGTTCTATCCATAACTCTGCACTTCTGGCCTGGAAGTTCGTGGGTAAAAGAACTGACGTACATGCTCCGGGTGGTGCCTTTATAGGTGACTGTGAAATCACAGATGGCTCCAACGATGCTGAGTATGCCACGTGGAGCCGAACGATGCACAGGGATCGGAACTGCGCCACCCAACGGCGAACACAGGGTATTGCTCAGCTAAAGATTCAGGATTCAAAGCTGACGCCAGGAAATTCAAGGATAAGAAATCTGCAGCTAGATAGAGTCTCTACCAGATAACGCATCACCAAAGGTAAGTAACTTGTTCATTATTTCAGGGACTTCACTTCGTTAAAATTAAAATTATGTGCAGGCACACACATCATTTTGTGTAGGCTGTTTATTCATCACTTATTTAACTATTTCTTCCACCACATGAATTATTTGGTCCATATATGAAATTAACATGGACAATTCCCACATAACTGAGAGTTGGTCATCTAATGATGATGATTGAACAGTCAAACTCCCTGCAATTATATTTCATGGTCACTACATTGTCCTCATGATTGCCAGTACAAGTTATTGAGGCAGAGTTTTGAATACTTTTGCAGTCAAGTTGGCAATATAATGGCCTTTTCTAGAAAGGTTTGCTTGCATAGAGCTCATTGCTAGGGTAGTCGACTTGATGCATTGGAACTTGAGAGTGCCTTGTTTGGTGTCTGACAGGTGTCCTACTAGCCACATATCTCCATCATCCATGAAAAAGGAGTCAGTCTGTTTGTTGAAGTCATTGTAATATTTGTTATTTCACTTGTAAATAATTTTGAGAGAAATAAATAAAACAGCTCTTCATTGGATGGTGGCTGGGGATTACTGAGGTGAGTAAAAGATGAGTAGCTTCCAATTCTTTATAGAATGCTCCTCAACGTATTTAGGTTCACTATTATGCTTACCATGTTATTGTGAACTTTGATGATTGAAGGCTTACTTGTGATTATTGAGCTTTTTAGAATTTGATGGAATTTGTATTTGGTGAGGTGGTGGGTGGATAATAAAACAGATGCAACCCTTTCTTTATTGCGTTTATTTACATTAGGACTTGACTTACCCCAGGGTATACTGTAGTAGTGTGTTATTTTATTTTCAGATGAAGTATGTTTGTGTTTAGTGTGGTTAACAAAAGAATCTTAGGTTGTAAATGTGTTTATATCTTATGTAAAGGGAGTGAGATTTATTCAATTTATAGACTTCAATAGTTCTTATCAAGGATGATGAACGAGGTGGAGACCTGGGGTTCCAAGTGACAAAGGAAGCCCTCACTGCTTCTTCTAGTGAGGACAAGGCTCTTGCCATTCTTTGCCCCTTTCCCTATCCATCTATGTCTTGAGATTAAGTATATCAATTTCTCATCCCAAAATGCTTTTGTGTCACCTACAGAGGGTGAGCTAGAGTCAACCACAAAGCTATTGATAGTATAATATTTGTCTGGCTCCTTCACTATGTCCTTTGATTGTATCCTTAAAAAGGCACATGAACAGTGAGCTTGTTTGCAATAGAGTTTTGTTTTTGTCATATTTACAATGGTTACTACAGCTGCTAGACTGTTATCTGCTCAAATTTTCTCCTGGCCACTCTCTAGTACTGTATCACACAGTGACACACTATAACACTTGAATATGGAAGCCTGCACTTACTAAAGACTTCCAACAGTGTACTGTCTTGCACGTTTAAAAGGAACCTGTGTTGTTTAAGAAGCCACAAAGATACATGTCTAAGGTTCAAGGTCCAGAGTCCATAGTCAAGAGAGACTAAGGCCCTCATTACAACATTGGCGGTAAATGCCGCATACCACCGTGCAGAAGACCGTCAACACACCGCTGCGGCCGCGGAAATCCGCTACAGCTATTACGACCCACAGGCCAGAATCCGCCAAAATTTAGACACCCACACAAGTCTGCCACACCAAAGGTCAGTGATAAACTGGCGATAACAAAACCTCCACCGTCACACCAACAGGAATACGCCCACACTATCACGACCCACGAATCCACGCGGCGGTCTTAAAACTGTAGTATTCCATTGGCAGTACACACCGCCGTGCTCAAAATACACACACATTTACAAAACACAACCACATTGGACAAATCGAAATACACACACCTGATACACATACACACACCACACCCACACACTCAATACAATATAAAACACACACCCACATCACCCACAAACCCCTACGACAAAAATTGAGAACGAAGCACAGAGAGAGACACCACCATCAACAAACTAGCATTCACAGGCACACAACACCATCACTCACACAACATCCACGTACCTCACACAACACACACCAACACATCCCCTCACACATCACAACACACACCACGTCACACATCACCTACACCACACCATGGCACCGTAAAGACACCCCAGGTTCTCTGAGGGGGAGCTCAGGGTCATGGTGGAGGAAATCGTCCGAGTAGAGCCACAGCTATTCGGATCACAGGTGCAGCACACCTCCATTGCTAGGAAGATGGAGCTATGGCGCAGAACCGTAGACAGGGTCAACGCAGTGGGACAGCACCCAAGAACACAGGATGACATCAGGAAGAGGTGGAATGACCTACGGGGGAAGGTGCATTCCGTGGTCTCAAGACACCAGATAGCAGTTCAGAGGACTGGCTTGGCTATACTGCATCCTGAGGGCCTCGCAGGACTAGCAGGAGGAATGGACAATGGTAAGTCAAATCTTAACTATTACATCCCCCACCCTACCTGCATGCTGTCACATACCCGCACCCTCACCCCCATCACTCAACACCTCACATATGTCCCACTATCACAAACCACCCATCCCAACACCAAGCCCTGCATGCAACACCAAAGCATGGACACCCAGCACCAAAGCATGTCCACTACAGATACCCACACAGATCCCCAGCACCAAAGCATGTCCACTACAGATACCCACACAGATCCCCAAACCAAATATCACACAATGTCCTAGACAAGAATGTAAGCACTGGGGTACAGGGTCACCAACCCATTGCACATGATGGCACACACAGATGCAATAATCATGCATTTACACCCCTGCAGGACCCCTACCCAACGTCACCGGACAGGAGATTCCAGACATGTCCACACACCCCCACAGAAGAGGCCCACAGTGATGACAGCAGCTCTGTCCAACTGGATCTAGATGACCAGCCCAGCCCATCTGGGACCTCGGGACAGTTGATTCCCCACACATTGGCACATGCCACCACAGAGCCTCCCCCCTCAGGAAACACCAGCACAGCACTCACCCAGCGGACCCATACCTCTGTCCCCAGGACACGTCAACCAGCAGTGTGGCCACCACTACAGGGAACCCAGGCAAACCCACAAATCCACAAACATCAGGGACCTGGGGGCAGGGTCAGTGGGCACACGGTTCAGGGGACAGAGGAACAGAGGAACAGGAAAACAGGGGAACTGGGAGGACTGCTGTGCGACAGGGGGAGGACAGGCCCAGGGAACCCACCCTCCACGAGGCCCACTCCAACATCATGGGAGCGTACCATAATTCCCAGGAGACAATGGCAACGGTACTGGCCAAGTTTCAGGAGACCCAGCGGCTGCAGGAGGAACAGTATTTGGAGATCAGGGAGGAACTCAAGTCCATCAGCACCACCCTGGTCGCCACTGTAGGGGTGCTGAAGGACCCTGTGAACACCAGGAGGGACACTGTGGCACAACAAGAGGCCCCTGATTTTAGCCTCGATGATGAACTGACCACCACATCCACCGGCGCTAGTGGACAGGAGGCACCGCCACAGGAGCACAACACCAGCACCCCACCCCCTGCAGATGGAGAACCACCCTGCAAACGGTCCCTGAGATCCAAGACAAAGACAGAGAACAATGCCAAGACCCCCGCCAAGAAATTAGACAACCCCCGAATGTCATCCTTCTGTCCCACTTCGTCACCCTGTCCATCCTTAAACTGCCCTAGCTCCACTTCCTATGCCCCTTTGGACAATGCACCTGTGAGACAAATAACTGGACTCTGCCATGGACATTCCTCCACCATCACACCTGACCATTTCCCAATCCCCTCCACTAATTTGCACTTAAATAAATACCCTTGAATCACAAAACAATCTGGAGTCAGTCTGTGCTTTCACAAATGTGTATTTGCTATAACTAAGGAAAATAGCAATGTCCATTGTATTGTCAACATACCTATGTCATACAGCTCTAGTCCATGAGGTAACATAGCAGAGGTCACACAGTGGGACCCACATCTGTGAAATGGAAAGGCAAAGTGATAGGTCAGGGTCCATACACTGGGTGAAAGTGACAGACATATGATAGGTTTAACAATTGTATGAGATGTAGGAGGCAGTGATGTCTTCTTACCTGTGTCTCACTGGAAGTATTGCTGGATCACGTTGTTTCTGTTCTCAATATCCTCTTCTTCTGCCTCCTCTTCTTCACTGTCCATAGGCTCCACAGCTGCCACAAGACCTCCTTCTGGACCATCCTCCTGCAGAAAAGGCACCTGTCATCGCAAAGTCAGGTTGTGCAGCATACAGCAGGCCACGATGATCTGACACACCTTCTTTGGTGAGTAGTAGAGAGAACGACCTCTCATATGGAGGCACCGGAACCTGTCCTTCAGGAGGCCGAAGGTCCTTTCGATCACTCTCCTAGTTCACCCATGTGCCTCGTTGTAGCATTCCTCTGCCCTTGTCCTGGGATTTCTCACTAGGGTCAGTAGTCATGACAGGTTGGGGTACCCAGAGTCACCTGCAAATGTCGAGGGCCAACTGTTAGACACACACTAACCCTTAGGGACAACCCCAGACCCAGACAACTATTCACAGGGTATAGGGTCCTTGTCCCTCTGGAGTTGCCCCATCACATAAGGGATGCTGGTATTCCTCAAAATGTAAGCGTCGTGCACTGAGCCTGGAAACTTGGCGTTCACATGGGAGATGTACTGGTCCGCCAAACACACCATCTGCACATTCATTGAATAGTAGCTCTTCCTGTTTCTGTACACCTGTTCACTCCTGCGGGGGGGTACCAAGGCCACATGTGTGCCATCAATGGCACCTATGATGTTGGGGATATGTCCCAGGGCATAGAAGTCACCTTTCACTATGGGCAAATCCTCCACCTGAGGGAAAGCGATGTAGCTGTGCATGTGTTTCAGCAGGGCAGACAACACTCTGGACAACACGTTTGAGAACATAGGCTGGGACATCCCTGATGCAATGGCCACTGTTGTTTGAAAAGACCCACTTGCCAGGAAATGGAGTACTGACAGGACTTGCACTAGAGTGGGGATTCCTGTGGGAAGCGGATAGCTGAAATGAGGTCTGCCTCCAACTGGGCACACAGTTCCTGGATTGTGGCACGATCAAGTCTGTAAGTGATAATGATGTGTCTGTCTTCCATTGTTGACAGGTCCACCAGCGGTCTGTACACCGGAGGATGCCGCCATCTCCTCACCTGCCCCAGCGGACGTGCCCTATGGACGAGAACAGCGAGCAGAGAGTCAGCCAACACTGAGGTAGTGAAAAAATTATTTATTGCACACATTTGTCAATCCGCTATGTGCCTGTCACTGTGTGTATGCAAGGCCTCTATATGTGTGACGCATTTAAAAATAATGCCATGTGGCCACCTGAAATGGCGGCTGTCTGACCTGTAATGTGGGACAAGGGGATATGAGGTAACTGCGCTGGCGTTGTACACCGTTGCGGTAGGCGGTCGAAGACCACGGCGCAATCCTGCATTGGTTAACATTGGGCCCTATGGGTCCCAGGAGCCAATGACGATGTACGCCGGTGGTGATGGTACGCACCGCCGCGGATGTTACTACCATTTTCTCTCTGTTCACTCACTTGATACCTGACCTTCGACAGGAGAGGACCTACACTGTAAGTGCTGCTGTGACGTCAGTCTGGAAGTGACGATGGCTCATGTGTCTGGGGAAAGGGCCCCTGCCTTCACTTCGGAGGAGTTGGAGAAGTTAGTGGATGGGGTCCTCCCCCAGTACACGCTACTCTACTGTCCTCCAGACAAACAGTTCAGTACACTGTGAGCATACTGTATGGGCAATGCCTGTTTTGAGTGGTGTGGATGGAAGATACAGGAGGGGACTGAGGCCTGCATGAGCGGACGGTGAGTGTATGTGCGTCAGGGCAAGGGTGGGAACCTGGGCCAATGACTGTGACGGTCTGGACGGTTAAAGATCATAATTTTCCCCTGTGCTATTCCTCTAGGTCAGCGCCCAACAAAAGAAGGATATCTAGTATGCCATTGCCAAGGACGTCTGGACCCTGGTGGTCTACCACAGACGGAGCACCCACTACCGGAAAAGATGTGAGGACATTCGCCGCTGGAGCAAGAAGACGGTGGAGGCCCCGCTGGGGATGGCCTCCCAACGTGGGAGGGGTGCCTGTCGCACCATAACCCCCCTGATGTTCCGGATCCTGGCGGTGGCGTATCCGGAGTTGGATGGGTGCTTTAGGGCATCACAGCAGCCACAAGGGGGTGAGTACCCTCTTTTTCAGCTGACTCTGCGTGCCTTACGAGGTGTCTGGGTGGGGGAGGTGGGCTGTGGGTTCCCCTAGGCCAGGGCAAACTTGGTAGGCAAGGTCCCTTCGTGAGGCAGGCTATGTGGCACCCCAACCACACCAGTGGTAAGAGCCTTCTACACCTAGTCAGGCTCCTGTGACTTCATATGTGCAGCAATCGGGCATAGGCCTTGTACCCCATGTCCCTTGGATTAATTAGGGAACTCTAAGTGCATGGCGTAGTGCAGAGGGCTGCTGTGTCTGTAGTGTCCGCCAATGGTAGCGGTATTGCATGCACTGAACATGTCTTTCTTCTTTCTCCCCCCCTTTTTGTGTCTCACTGTTCTTGTGTGCATTAGCATCATCAGGCGGAGGAGCAGTGCCACCGGAGCATGAGGGAGCTGCATCCCACATGGCCCTGGAGGGCGAGACAATGGAGTCTGAAGTCACCAGTGGGATGGAGGGCGAGGGGAGCTCCACGGCGGGGACAGGAGCAGAGACCAGCAACACTGACTCCTCCTCTGATGGGAGCTCCGTTGCGGTGGCTGGCACCTCTGTGCCCACCGCATCTACAGGTACAGCCGCCACCCCCCCTACCAGCACCGCCCTCCCAGCAGCCCCTCAGCATGTGTCTTGTAGCTGCTCACCCAGGAGGGTGAGCATCTCCTTCGACCCAGGCACCTCAGGCCCTGCCCCAGTAATCCCTGCTACCCTCAGTGAGGAGGCTATTGACCTCCTGAGATCCCTCACTGTTGGGCAATCTACCATTCTGAATGCCATCCAGGGTGTAGAGAGGCAGTTGCAACAAACAAATGCATACCTGGAGGGCATTCATTCTGGCCAGGCAGCCCAACAGCGAGCATTTCAGGCTCTGGCCTCAGCACTGATGGCAGCCATTGTCCCCGTGTCCAGCCTCCCTCCTCCAACCTCCTCCACCCAGACCCAATCCCCAGTACCTCAGCCTATCTCAAGCACACCATCAGACCAGCATGCACACACCTCAACACACAAGGGTGGCTCAGGCAAACATAAGCACCACACATCCCACAGTCACTCACACAAGCACCATACCCATGCAGACATACCAACATCCACTGCCTCCACTGTGTCCCCCTCCTCCACGTCTCCCTCCTCCCTCCCTCTCTCATCTCCAGTCACACCTGCATGCACTACATCTTCAGCCACTACCTCCATCACCAGAACGCCCATCATCACACACCGCTCACGTGCACTCACCACCCCCACTACCATTCATACATCCCCTGCGTCCTCTCCCAGTGTGTCTGTGAGCCCTCCTCCCAAAGTACACAAACGCAGTCACACACCCACCCAACAGCCATCCACCTCACAACAGCCTCCAGCCCATGCACCTTCACCCAAATTCAGCAGACGTACACCTCCTACCTCCACTACCTCTTCCTCCACTCCCAAACTCTCTCCATCTACCCATACCAGTGTGTCTAAAAAGCTTTTCCTATCAAATGTTGACCTCTTCCCTACACCTCCCCCCCGTCCGTCCCCTAGGGCCCGCCTTTCCAGGTCCCAACCCAGCACCTCAGCCACCAGCTCACCGAGCACAGTGGTGCCAGCAATAGCGGGATTTTGGAGTGCGCCAAGCAACAGGGCTGCCAGTGTCCCAAGGAGCGAGGGCAAGGACATTCCCCCACCTCCAAAACAGAAAAAGTTGCCCACATCCCGGAGGGAGAAGGCTAAAACACCTGCCACCAAGGGCTCAGGCAAAATAAAAGTGGGAAGACAGCTGCGCCACCATCCAAGGTGGGGAAGGGCCAAAAAATCAAAGGCAGGTCCACGTCGACGCCAAGCTGCACGACGGACAAGACCGCCACCGGCACTTCCACCTGCACCGCCGCCACAGACACTTCCGCCAGCATCGCAGACACTGACCCCTTCACCAGCACCGCAGACACTGAGCCCTTCACCAGCACCGCAGACACTGAGCCCTTCACCAGCACTGCAGTCAGTGAGGCCGCAACCAGCACCGCCGCCAGGAAGACCGCCGCCAGCACCGTTTCCACACAGCCCGCCACCAACACCGATGCCACAGAGCCCGCCGCCTGCACCGCTACCACAGAGCCCGCCACCTGCACCGCTGCCACAGAGCCCACCGCCTGCACCGCTGCCACAGAGCCCGCTGCCAGCACTGATGTCACAGAGTCCGCCGCAAGCACCACCGCTCCTGACACCGCCGCCAGCACCGCCGCTGCTTACACCTCCGCCAGCACCGGCAGCGGCCTGCGACATCCTGAGCCAGTGGCACCACTGCAGACATGGCTGCCATCCCCAGTGGTCAGTCGTACGAGGATGGTGGTCAGTTCCAGGAGCCTGGCCAGCTTGCATGTTACACCACGGTCAGTGGAGTGTCACATCCACTACCTCAGTCCTTGGCAGGATGAAGCACTCTGGGCACAAAGCCCCCTCCAGAACCAGTGGAGTATCACATCCAATACCTCAGTTCTTGGCAGGTTGAAGCACTCTGGGCACAAAGCCCCCTCCAGAACCAGTGGAGAAAGGCATCCACTACCTCAGTCCTTGGCAGGATGAAGCACTCTGGGCACAAATCCCCCTCCAGAACCAGTGGAGAAAGGCATCCACTACCTCAGTCCTTTGCAGGATGAAGCACTCTGGGCACAAAGCCCCCTCCAGAACCAGTGGAGTATCACATCCAATACCTCAGTTCTTGGCAGGTTGAAGCACTCTGGGCACAAAGCCCCCTCCAGAACCAGTGGAGAAAGGCATCCACTACCTCAGTCCTTGACAGGATGAAGCACTCTGGGCACAAATCCCCCTCCAGAACCAGTGGAGAAAGGCATCCACTACCTCAGTCCTTTGCAGGATGAAGCACTCTGGGCACAAAGCCCCCTCCAGAACCAGTGGAGAAAGGCATCCACTACCTCCGTCCTTGGCAGGATGAAGTACTCTGGGTACAAAGCCCCCTCCAGAACCAGTGGAGTATTACATCCACTACCTCAGTCCATGGTAGGATGAAGCACTCTGGTCACAAAGCCCCCTCCAGAACCAGTGGAGAAAGGCATCCACTACCTCAGTCCTTGGCAGGATGAAGCACTCTGGGCACAAATCCCCCTCCAGAACCAGTGGAGAAAGGCATCCACTACCTCAGTCCTTGGCAGGATGAAGCACTCTGGGCACAAAGCCCCCTCCAGAACCAGTGGAGAAAGGCATCCACTACCTCAGTCCTTGGCAGGATGAAGCACTCTGGGCACAAAGCCCCCTCCAGAACCAGTGGAGAAAGGCATCCACTACCTCCGTCCTTGGCAGGATGAAGTACTCTGGGCACAAAGCCCCCTCCAGAACCAGTGGAGTATTACATCCACTACCTCAGTCCTTGGTAGGATGAAGCACTCTGGGCACAAAGCCCCCTCCAGAACCAGTGGAGAAAGGCATCCACTTGAGAGACTGTGGCTTTGCACTCCCCAGGATAAAGCAGTGGGCAACCCACCCACTGAAAAGACTTGAGAGACTGTGGCTTTGCACTCCCCAGGATACATCAATGGGCATGGAGCCCCCTCTTGGAGCTGGCGTCGTGCACTCATCTAGCTGAGATGCCCTCTCTTCCCCCTGAGGTGCCTGTTTCATTTCGATCTGATGCCCCAGCAGTGTTCTCTCTGTTTGCAGTCTGGTATCGAGTGTGGGCCTCGCCCATGCATTTTGGGCCCAGTGATCCACGGACTTTGAATGGTGCACTATCCCGACTTGTATAGTTGGTGTACATAATTGTTTATACTGCATTTAAAGTTTTGACTAATGGATTTTTGTTGATTACAATTGTTACAATCATTTCCTTTTGTCATTGCGTTCTTCCAGGGGGGGTTGGGGGGTGTAAATCTATTGTTGCAGCATGTATTGGTGTGTGTGTTGTTGTGGGTGAGGGTAGGGGTGGGGGTGTTGTGTGTTGCGTGTGTGTGTCACTCTCTTTTCCCTCCCCCCTCCCCTGTGTTGTAGGTGCAGTACTCACCATGGTCGTCGCCGCCGTCGTTCGTGCTCCTGGTAGAGGAGCAGGAAAACTATCACAGGGAGGATTTGGAGTTCTGGCTCCATGGCGTCCTGGTTCCTCGTGGGTTGTGTAGAGGTGAGTGTTTCCCCTTCCAATTCCTGTTTCCGCCATGTTTTTGTTCGCATTGAATCCACCCCGGAAAAGGTGGCAGATTGGCCTTTCATAATAGTGTGGGCGGTACATTGTTTTCCGCCTGTCTGTTGACGGTGACTGCCATGCTGTTTGTTTGTACCGCCATGGCGGTCGGAGTGTTAAAGTGGCTGTCTATGTTGCGGTTTCCGCCATGGTCATAATTCCCTTTTTTTTACCGCCGGCCTGTTGGCGGTCTTACCGCCGCTTTAACACCGACCGCCAGGGTTGCAATGAGGGATTAAGACTACAAAGATGGCCTTCCCAACCCTCCCAGCCACAAGCTGCACTGGTGCCTCCTTCTTGCTATTGCAGCACATGCTACCCTTACATCTGCAAGTCAAATGCCAGATGTCCTGCTCCTGTTGGTTCCCCAGAAGGTGAGGCACAAAATACCCATGATGCTGAGAGGAAAGAGCCAGGAATGAAGGCTGCTAATGCACAAGGGCACGAGCACAACTGGCTGCCTTCGCGGCTGGAGGTACGCAGCACCATACTCACTTACAAAAGGAGTACGAGGACAAAGATGTTGGTGGTAACTTGTGGAGTCCCAGAATACAGGTTAAAGGTTAGGGAGTGTGGAGCAGGTAAGCTTAAAGTAATGTCCTTGGCCTCAGGATGGGATGAGCCCTCTCCAACTCTACGCACCCATCACCAGCCACCAGCAGCTGGCCCCATACAGCCGCTTAGCATCATCAGGTCCACTCATTGACTCCCCCCAGCTCCCACTTCTTCAGTGCTCAAAGTTCTATAATCAACTAGGTTGCCTGTCAGTCTGACAGTATGACTTAACATGAGCAACCTCCAACAAACGGTAAAACAACATTGCTTACACAGAAGGAATACAACTATGTTACTAGTAATCCAGAATTTAAAGCAATATTAAGGAAAATGCATACTTAAGTTTGATTAAAAGTGTATGCCTCTTGGAAGTAGGATAAAGTGTTTAGCAAAAACAAATTAATTAATTAATACAATTAATCAATGAAGGGGCATATTTGCATAATGTGGAACAAGAGTGATGTAACTCTTAAATTAGATTTATTAAGCCACACAACGTCATTTTGCGTGGCTTGATACATTTGGAGTAATGCAATGCAGCACAAATCACAGCATTGCATTCCGCTGTCCTGAGAATGCTTTCCATGGGTGGAGCATGGGTGTGCCCACTCATCCATCGATGGACTTTGGCACATTCCCAGATTTGCCATTAATGGTAGACCTGAGAATGCATCAAAATGCGATACCTCCCCGGGTGAGGCATAACGAGGAGAAATATGTTTATTTCTCCTTGTTACTTCCTCTTTCTATGTGTGTTTCATTTAGCTGCACACATAGGAAGAGGAAAATCTCTCAGAGGACTGTTTTGATGCAGGAAAGGTGTTCCTTCCTGCACAAAAACAATCCTTCTCACAATGCAGGCACCCTTGCACTATGGTGCAAGAGGACCTGTGTTGGCGCAAGGCCACACATTGTGCGCCTGTTCAGGCGAAAGACAGGATTCTGCTGCATTAGGTTTCCTCATAATGCAGCAGAGTAAGGTGACTTGCTGCGCTGCAATGATTTTTTTCATAGATATGCTCTAGTTTAAATCCTGCATCATTCTGAACAACTATTTCTGTTCTCATTGTGCAAAATGTCATGGCTCATGCTTCTCCATTTATTTTTCTTCTTAGTGAACTTCAAACATTTCAAAGCCATTATATTGGAATGTGATTTGAGACAAACTCACAAAATATTTACACATTTTAGATAGCTTGAGGAATGATTAGATACCCATGCTGTACATCAACTGCACAATGGAATATCAACATCAGCAATAATGCGGCATACCAATATTGAGATTTACTTGCTTAACTCCACACCTATGTGCCTTCAAGATATATGTGCCATGTTGGTACATATATGTGAAGTTAGGTTTAGAAAACCTGACTTACTTCACTGTCAATATTTAATTTTTGATATTATGTCCTCAATATTCTGTCTCATCAATATTGTTGATTAAATATTCAGGGGGCATACCCTGCAGATCAGAAGGCAGTTTGAATAGAAGTTGGCATAATATTTCACCAAACCACCTTTTCTTAATAGCATTATATCCTCATCCCTCTTCCAGGTCCCAAACTTTACTAATAAGGAGACACTCATTTGGTTGCCCTGACTACTCTTTAATGGTGTACAAGGTAACCAATCACATAAGCCTCCTTTCTTTTTTTTACTACATCTGATAGGATGACTGGAGCTTTGGGTAGGATCCCTGTACTTTGCCCTCACCCCACCCATCATGCCCTCACTCCCTCTGAAATGCAGCACCTCCAAAATGACCATGCTGCAGTTCAGAAGGTGAATGAGCTGAGAATCAAAGATGTCTCCAATTGTTGTTTTTTCTCTTGTTACAGAGGTCAAATGTTAAGCTCTTTCTTCTGACAAATTGCTACTTACAATGGGATTGTTGTTTATTTTTCCTTCTCAAACTGCAAAGGACAGGATTTTGTAAAGTGAACTGTCTGACAATCTTGCTGCAGTACAGGGAGTGTGAAGGGAAAGTTTGTTGGATGTTAAAGCTTTTCTTACACAAAATAAAATGGAAATACCTGTAAATGAACTGTACAAATATTTCAAACTACGGGCCTCATTATGAGTTTGGTGGTCTTGCTGCCGCAGTCCTGTAGGTCCCACTGCCAGATAACGGTCCTGGTGGTCAGACCTCCAGGGGACAGCAACCACCACCAGGATCATTGATACTGACTGGGTGGCGCCGGTTGAAGTCATAGTCAACCACGCCTGCACTGAATTCAGCACCGCCATGCTGGTCACGACTTCCCTTTCCACCAGCCTTTTCATGGTGGGCCCGCCATTAAAAGGCTGGCAGAAAGGCAGTGCTGGGAGCCACAGAGGGGCCCCTGCACTGCCCATGACCATGTTGTGGGCAGTGCAGGGGTCTCCCTGTCCAACACTATCGGAATGCACACTGTCTGCTATTGCAGACAGTGTGCATTCCGAGGTTGCTAGGATCCCCCATCGTGTGACAGCATTGCCCTTGCCTCCCTGAGGAGCTGAGGCCAACGCCACCACACTGTTTCCACTGGACTGACTGGCAGAAACCTCCTAATATGGAGCTTTCTGATGAGCAGCCCAGTGGACACATCCTAATTGGGCTGGGGGCCATAGACCACCAGCTCAGTGGAGATCTCCTCCCCATGGGTCGTCGGTTGATATAATCACAGGTTTTATTAGCATCAAAACCAATCAAAACTCCTGATGATATGCAAATGGATAATCTGAACCTGATTTCTTGTCATTATCATTTAGACGCTGAATAGATTTATCAATAAAACTGCATGTCGGAAAATGTAATGTCCATTTCAGAAGGAAATGTGCTGTCTGTAAGTGACAGTGCACTACCACACAATGCTTTCGTGTTTGGGCATAATATAGAGCAGAAAAGTTTGTGAAAAAAATATTGTGTCAAGTACATTGTTATGTCAAAAATATCATGGACAAAAATATCGAAGATAAGAATATTGTTTTAAGTGCTTTTAATATTGTTGTAAAAAAATATTTGAAATTATTGTGTAGATTATATTATATATTGGCCCTCATTAAAACATTGGCGGCAAATGCTGCCTACCGCCGTGGCGACGGCTGCCAAAAGACCATTGCTGCGGCAAATAGCCGTCTGCCAAATAATGACCACAGCTGGATTTACGCCACAAGAAGGGCGGAAATCTTAGCTGTGGCCATGCTGGCGGATGGCGTTAAGGTGGCGCTGCTACCACCAGCATCGCCACGCCAGTAGAATGCCGTCAGCCGTATTATGTAAAATAATACTGCCTGGTGGTGTTCTGCTGGCGGGCGCTGCTGTGCAGGAATGAATGGATGCATGCGTGTATGAATGTGTGTATGCCTGTGTGAGTGAGTGTGTGTCTGCATGGTGCATGTCTGCCTGTGTGTGTGTGTAGTGGGGTGTGGCATTGGAAGGGGGGAGCGTGGCTGGATGGGGGGTGGTGGGTGTCTGGGGAGTGTTTGGGGATGGGGCCTCCTATCAGTGACAGGGAAGCAATTCCCAGTCACTGATAGGGCCTACCGCCACAACAATGCTGAAGCCTGTTTATCGCTAGGCCGGCGGCAAAAACAAAGGTTTCCGCCTGCGACCTAGCTGGAAACTCGTAATGACTCCAGCTGGGAGGTCACTGCGTCGGTGGCACCCACCCTGTCGGGAGTTTGGCGGACAGGCTTTTTGGTCCGCAAAACTTAAAATGACCCCAATAAACTTTTACATTTTACATGAAATTAATTCTTTAAAACACTTTTTAATGAGATTAATAGATTTTGGTTACATTTTCATACTTATGGGTACTTTTTAAATGTAAATTATTTATTATAGTATGTAGCAATTTATATTATTTAAAATGTTTAAATTGTTTATTTTTTCAGATTATAAAAAAATAATGAAATGGTTAACAAATTATTTATTAATGATATATTTGTTGATTACTTCAAAATTGTTATATTATAATATTAATTAACAATTCATATCTTCCATATATATATTTGAAAAATAAACCATTTGTTGTTTAACAATGTATTTGATATTTTTTCACACACATAACATTTTATATATTTTATATAACATTGGTTCACATATTGGTATTTGTCATATTTCTCTAAAACACACAGGAGGTCATTACGAGTCTGGAGGTCACTAGACAGCCAGACTTGTGGCTGGTGGTCAAACTGACGCCAATGCAGAGGTCCGAGTGCCACATTACAACCCTGGTGGTCGGGCTGCCAGGGAACCGCCAGCTCCACCTGGATCGGAGTTTCCGGTGTCTGGAGGTGGTGGCGGTCCTAATGCAACAGGGCAGTGCTGCTTGATTACCACCCCCTCCTCTGTCAGCGGTTTCATGGCGGTAGCACTGCAGAGCAGACAGTGAACATTGCGAGGGTGCTGGTGCACCCTGCAGGCTGCAGTACTGCCGCCAGCTTGATTATGCACCAGTGACAATGCTGTAGCCTGTTTCCCACTAGGTCAGTGGGCAGAAACTCAGGTTTCTGCCCGATGACCTAGCGGGAAACTCTTATTGGGCCTGGCAGGAAGGTAGCCTGTGTGGTGGCAACCTCCCTCACAGAAGTTTGGCGGACAGGAAAAACTGTCTGCCGAACTCATGATGACCCACACAGTATGCCTTATATTGTTTTATTCTTGTTTGTTTTGGTATTTTTTTTAAAAAGCAGAGAACATGTTATACTTTTTTCCACATTGTTTCACATATGTGTACTATTCAACTTCTTTCCAAATATGCTACATTTTTTAAATCATTGTAATACATATATTTTCTTATTTTATAACAAGTTGTTTCTACTCTTTGAAGTATACTATGTATTTTACATATTTTAAAACATTTTTACATATTTTGTACAGTCTTTGTACAATTGTTAGTCCCATTGTTTTCTAAAGAGGAATAATCTTTTTTTCTGTTTTTGTTTAGTGACTACTTTTTATGCTAAGTCTAATTTTATAGGGTATGTGTGTCGTTATTTGTTGGATCTGGTGGGAGTGGCTCACAGTTACCTGCTGCTGATCATTCAATAAAGTAAGTTTTTTTTATACATTTGCAAAAGGTTTTGAGGATGGAAGGATGTAGGGAGAGTTAGTTAAAGAGCAGTATGCTGTTACTTTTTAATTTGAGGGTTAGTTAGCTGTAGATTGTGTTCTGTTGTTTAGTTGTGTTGTGTTGTAGGCCTAGCTGGAGTTTGGTAGTACTGTGAAGTATTTTTCAAAAATGTATTATAATATGTGTTTATTACATTTCTAATGTTATGCCTATGTTGTATTTGAAATTAGTGGTTTGTTTGGGTAGGTTTTCTATGTCTTATTTATGTTACAAAATTGAGGTTTTCCCATTGATTTGTGATTTTTGCATTTTCTTTAAATACAATTAATTTGCTTCATAGTAAACAAATATTTTTATTTTAACATCCTTTCATTTTCCCATTTCCTTGTGTTTTTTTTAAATGTTGTTTTAAATTTTTCGGCCGTTTTTGTTCCTTATGACTTTGGATCACTTCAATGGATTTACCATCAACTTTTTCATTTTTGTCTTTTTTGGGGGGATTTGTTTGAACTACAATTGATCTTTTTGGGTCAAGATTTCATTAATGTATTTAAATAAATTTTAAAATATTTTACCACAGTTGGTTTGTATTTTATACTTACATATCTGTTGATTATAATTGAAGTTTGTTTTTCTAGTTGTCTAGTTGTCTTCTGAAGGTCTTATAATCTGGATCAGGTGCTTTATTTTCTATTGGGGGAAAAAGTTGCATTTGTTATATTTTACATGTTTATTTGAGGGTAGTTTGTGAGGGCTGAAGGTGTTTAGTTTAATTTTTTACTATTAATGTTTAGCTGATATTTAGAAGTGCTTTGTTTTTACTTATGTTTTATGTGCCTTTTTCGAGGTGTCAGCTCTTGAATTGTCTTGCTGGGTTTGTAGTCTAGATTGTTTTGTACTACAAACCCCACTCTACTTGGTAGATGAAAAAAAAAATAGAGAGTGTTGTTAGTTATTTTTATTTGAACATTTTTTTTAAATAAGTTATTTCAACTATGTCAAAACAATTATCTTACTTATTTGTGAAGGTAGCTTTTCTTCATTGGTTTCCTCTTGGCAATCTGTAATTCTTTTGCAGCTTTATGGCATCATTATGAGTTTGGCGATCCCACCGTGGGACTGCTAAACTCGCAGGGAGAATGCCAACTGCCAAGACAGTGATGCTCCCCCAAGAGTATTACAATATCCCTGCCACGATGAGCGACTGGAACATTGTAGTACTCTGTTCTTGCTGTGCTGCCTGGCGGGAACAGTGCTACAATATTGATCTCATCTCTGATATTGTAGCACTCCAGCACCCTCGGAATGTGCACTGTCTGAAAAACAGTGCGCATTCTGACGGTGCTGGGCAGAGGGGGCCCTGCACTGCCCATGCAGGAGGCCCCTGTGGCACCCAGCACTGGCTTACCACCAGCCTTTTCTTGGTGGTGCAAATGTCATGGAAAAGCTGGTGGCCAGTGGGGTTGTAATCAGCCAGACTGTGCTGAGTTCAGCACGCCCTGGCTGAGTACAACCCCGACCTCCGTGAGCATGTTGGGAACCATGTTCACGGAGGGGATGGTGGTCTTTAGGCAGGTCCACCCTCCATGGTTGTAAAGTGGCAGTCAGACCGCCTGGAGTGAGGCGGTCTGACCATCACTGCAAGTGTGACGGTCCTCAGATGCCACACTTGTAATGAGATTCATAATCTTTTTTGGTGTGGTAAGTGTAGAGATTTCCTGTTCCTTTTATATATTTATTTAATTACCTTTTTATTGGTTAGTTTGCTTTGCGGTTATTTTTATTGGTTAATGTTCATTTAGTTTGAATTTTTTTTCAGCTATCCCCTTTATAGAAGATGCTAATAAGTGTTTCTCTTTTAATTTGAAATTTATATTTCTGTTTATTGTGTTATTTTGCATGTATTATTTATGTTTAGTTTTTGTGTTTATTGTTTATATTCATTGAATTGCTGAAAGTATCTTTAATTTATTAATTATTTATTGTTTTGAAATGTATTGCAAATATTTTTTATGTCTACAGTTTATTTTGTTGTCATAATAATGTAGTTAAATTATTTTTTTGATTTATGTAGAACTAAATTCAAATTTTTATTTAATCAAAATAGAGGTGTTTTAGTATTTACAAATATTTAACTGTATTTGTTATTTGTTGTGATATTATACTCAATATTGTTATTTTTGACATTCTATATATTTATTTGTAGATAAAAATAGCTTTGTTTACGATAGCTGTGTGTTTTCACTATTAGTAGAAATAAATATTTTTAACAGTGATATTTGGGCATCAATATTCATGTTCTTGTTAAGTATAGGATGGCGATATTTTTGAAAAACATAATTATTTCTAATATTTGTCTGATTCAATATGGTTTTCAACAGTATTATGTCATTGATTCCTATGCTTTAATAACATATTTTCCACAGTCTGCTCCAAAATGCACAGCTGACTACATACTACACCTTTACCACTTACCTGCTGAATTGGTGTGGTTGATTTGCTATAGTTGTTCTTTGTGAGATACTTGGATTTCTCACAATCTCTATGACTTTGTTGATGTAACATTGTTGGCAGCACCCCCACTCTGAAAATTGTTCCAGCACCACTGACTCCACCCTTTCAAGTCTGCCCTGCTGCTCTGAGGTGATGATTAAAAGTGCATCCTGGGATAATGTTCACTAAGTGGCATCCCCTTTTCCTAGCATATTGTACCCATTAAGGCTATATAAAAGAATGTTGCTCACCAGCGGTCCAACAGCAGTTGCTAGGAGAAATAATGAAGCTGGGAGCTTCTTCCCATCAATGGAGTTTCCTTAGGTATTGAAGACTACTAGGATGTTTTTAAAGTCAGAAGCATGTTGTGGCCCTTGATTTCAGCATTGTTTGAGTGGAGGAGGAATGCTGCTAAATAGCATATTCAGAAAATGTAGCTGCAATGTTGCTTTGGTTTACCGGGCCATGAGAATTGTGTGGGTGGTATCTTTATTGATGATACTGATATATGATTGCATCATGCAAACACTCTCAGTAAGGAGAAAAGAAACTGCATGACATGATCTCACCAGAAAGCAAAAGCTGCTTGTTGCCTGGGCACTAAGTATCCCTTGGTGAAAAAAGTGTTGTCATGCTGTATGACCTGCTGTGATATCTGCCATGTTGAAATAGGAGACAGTCTACTCATTCTAGTGCCCAGATCCCCAGAAAATTAGCATTGCAAACAAAGACAGTTGGGGCAGCCCATGAAGAAGCAGTGGTCACCTTGAAGCCCCCAGAAGAGAAGCAGAATCCAAAATGAGGCTGGGCTGAAGTGATCTGGCAATCCGTCCCTTGGCTTTATCCTAGAAGGGTGCATCAGCATCCAAGGAGCATTGGAATACATATATTCCAGGCAAAAGTAATGTTCTTCCAAAATGCAAAGAAGCTCAAATCTACTTCAGAAATAGCACAGCAAATGTTCTTAAACATACAGAGTGGGACGTCCCTTTCAATCCAATCCCAACATGAACAGCAGTAAATGAGGTGACCTATACCACCACTAAGAAATATGTTGTGATATAATGGATTACATGTTTACTTAATCAGTCCTCCTAGGCTGCCAGCCTGCTGAGTGACACTCGAGGAGTCATAGTAGCAGGGACAATCAATTGCAAGTTACATCACTGCACAGATGTTGTCCACAGCATTGCTTAAGAGTAAATTAACCTATTGCTGTGACACCTGTGGAGCGAGGGAAACAGCCTGTACAACACAGGCATTACAACATAATGACTTTACAATGTATCAGTTACCAAGAATATGCCTTTACCAAGCATGCATTTACAATGAAATAGTAAGTATAAATAAGGTAAGGAAATGCCGTCTGCCCCGGTCAACACCTGGACCGTGCCCAGCACCCACAGATACCCTGTCACCAAACTCCGAGCCCTAGACCCCAGACCCTGGACCCCCCCACAGCTAATGCTTTCGCACTTTGCCTTGATCTATGGTAGGACCTTAAGTCTGCTGGCACTGCTGCAACACCAGACCATCCACTCAAATGGCAACCACCACATGCCCATCACTACCACCCCAGAACGTCTCCACTGCCTTCTGCTCAACACAGGATCTCTCTGCAAACATGCCACTGAGATCTGGGACACAATCTCCTCGCTCACCCCCAAAGTCATCAGCCTCACCAAGACCTGTCTCAACACTTCATCTATGCCCGACATCACTTTAGTTACTTCTGATGGATACAAAATACCACATTGAGACTGTGTCAACAAATACGGAGGTGGGATTGCCATCATTCACAAGGAAACCATCACCACAGATGATGCCACACCGATCCTGGAGGATCTCAACTTCCAACTCCACACTGATGATAAGACCACCATCAGAGGCACGATTGGCTACAGACCTCCAGGACCTTTCCCTAGCTTCTGCAATTCCAACCCCAATTTCATTGCCACACCCGTCATTGACTCCCAGCATTACATCTTCCTCGAAGACCTCACCTTCCACCTTGATGACCCTGACAACACCAAGACAACCGACCTCCTCGAAAGCATGAACAACCTCAGCCTCACTCAACTACTCACCAATCCCACATACATTGCAGGACACACACTGGACCCCATCTTCACAGTCAGCGACAGAGTCAAGTACAACTACGTCCTGAAAAGGAGCACCCTTGTCAACTGCATCAAGGTCAGTGCCAACCACAGTAAAGAGCTATTTAACTTTGTCAAGAGTTCTCCAACCCTTCAGCCTCTGAAAACGTTTCAGTGCTGTGGTTGATGCAGAACCCAGATTAGGAGATGTCCAGAAGGTTGATGTTCTCCAGGTGATCTGTAAGTTGGCGCTTGATGGCTTTTTTGAGGACCTTGATGAGGAAGGGGAGCAGAGGCTGAAGGTTTGGAGAACTCTCAACAAAGTTAAATAGCTCTTTACTGTGGTTGGCACTGACCTTGATGCCGTTGGCAAGGTTGCTCCTTTTCAGGAGTTGTTGATATTAGTTGAGTGAGGTTTTGTATGCCGTTCGGTCTGTGGTGTCTTTGCCGGTGTGTCACCTTCTTTTAAGTTGATTGCATAACCATACCACAATAGCACCCTTGCCAACAGCATCAAGGTCAGTGCCAACCACAGTAAAGAGCTATTTAACTTCATTGAGAGTTCCACAACCCTTCAGCCTCTGAAACAATCTACTTTCTTCCTCACTCTTCGAATGTTCTGCAAGATCTTCAAATAACTCAAAAACCAACACATTGTCACCAAGCCCAAGTCACCAGACGGCTGGAGTATGGCAATGCCCTCTATGCAGGAACCACCTCACACCTCTAAAGAGACTACAGATCATACATAACCCTGCGGTCAGACTCATCCTCAACCTCCTCAAGTGGACCCACATCACCCCCCACATCGCCCCCACCTCAGGAAGCTCCACTAGATCCCCAATTCAAGATGATGATCCACCCATACCAAACCCTACACAAACAGGGACCAGCATACATCAACCACTGCCTGAACTTAAATGGGGAACTTATCAGATCTAGATGCAATTGCAGCAATGAAATGGCATTTGAGGAAGAAAAGGTGTTGATGCTCGACAAATTTGGTCACAGAGGGCATGATATCAAAACCCTGTCTGCTGCTGTGAGGAAAGTAGATTTGATTAAGAGGGAAAACTTAGTTGTATCCAAGTATATGTCTTTTCAACCCAGTATCATCCTGTTCCCTACCCCTCTCCCACCCCATGGAACCCCCAAGCATGCTGTGTCCATGTCCAAGTCCAGCCCTTCCACCTCCAAGTCATCCCCAGCACCCCTGCTAGTGCCCACGCCCCTCCCCCGGCCAAGAAGACTGCCCCACCCTAGCCCAAACCCAAGGACCCCTGCCCAAGCCCAAACCAAGGAGCCCCATCCCAAGGCCAGGACCCCCCCTCAAAGCCAAACCCCCCCCCTCCAACACCACCTTTTAATCCCTGAGGTACCTGCCTGCCCCCTTGATGCCCCTACCATGTGGAGGTCATTTTGCAGTCAGGAGTGAGTTGGGGCACAGTGAGGGGCCATTTGTGCCTTGGGCACCAATGACAATGAACTGGCCAATGGCCTTCAATTTGTATTAGTTATATTTTTATTTTTAAATATTTTAATACATCTGGTCCAACCTGGAGTTGGTATTGATGGTAGCATACAGGTCCTGCCTTTCTTTCTACATGGCTGTTTTGTGTTTGTGGGCTTTGGTTTGTGTGTGTGTAAGATGTGTATGTGTTGGTTGTGGTACCTGTTGTGACTGGGCTGGATGTGTGTGTGGCCCTGCCATTGGTCCCCCTGTCATTGCTGTTTTTCGTCTGTAGGACATGTTTATGAATGGTACATGCATGTGTGTAGCCAAGTTGTGTATTGATTGTGTTGCCATGTGTGATGGTGGTGCTGTGTGCCCTTGTTTGGTTGTTGTGTGTGCCTCCGTTTGTGTTGTTGACTGTGTCCTATGCTTTGTGTGTGGTGTGTGCGTGATGTGTCATGGTTTGTTAAATGGCAGTGTGATAGTGTTGCATGCTATTGTGGTATTGTGACATATTGTTGTATCTATGTGTTATCATGTTGAGGTATGCAGTGAGAGTGCTTGGTGAAGTGTTTGTGTAGTTGCAGTTGTGATGTCTCTCTGTGAGTCTGTGGTGTTGTGTATGATTGTGTTAGACAGTGGCAGTGCTGTGTGTGTGCAGGTTCGTGTGTATATCGCATGTGTGTGTTGCCCGTGGTATGTGTAGCTTGGGTGTGCATGTGTGTAGTATGTGTGTGCATGTGTGCATGTGTGTATGTGAGTGTGTGTCTTCGTATGGGTGTGTGTTTACCTGTGTGTGTGTGTCCATCGCAAGCCGTTCCGGATGTGTGTGTGTTGTGTGTGCATGTGTACTAATGCCTTTCCCTCCAGTGTGTGCTAGGTGTGTGTACTTACGGTTGTTATCTTCATCAGCGTCACTGGTTCTGAAGTCGTTTTGCGAGCAGGAGCAGTGGGAGGACCTCGAGTTCAGGCTCCAAGGCGGCTCCGGGCATGTCTGTGTAGCTGAAGGTGGGTGTTTCCTTCTATAGAGTTGGTTTCTGCCAGGGTTTTGGCAGCAGTGCGGCTGCGGCAGAAACCCTGGCGGTGTGCAGCCTCGTAATATGTCCAGTGGAAACATGCTCGCTACCAGTCTGAAGGTGCCTACCACCGTCCATGGCAGCCTGACCACACTGGCTGTACTGGCGGTAGTTTGGCTGTGTTCCGTGTGACGATAATTTGATGGTCTTTACCGTTGGGCCATCGGTGGTACGACCACCGCCACCAACATGGCAGTCCTGTGGCTGCCAGACTCGTAATGAGGGCTTAGGTCCTAACTATAGCACACACGTATATATATATATATATATATATATATATATATATATATATATATGGGTTACACCTACCTTACGTACACTTAACTTGCACTGTTTAGGCATTTATGGTGAAGGAATATGCTTGGTAAAGGTTTGGGTGGTAAAGGCAATATGTGGTAAAGACATTGCATTGTAATTGATGGTCATGTGTTGTAATGCATGTGTGCTAAAGTCATACAAACATGGAACGATCATCCAAAGCCATTAAAAAAGTCCTGGTACAAAGAGAGATACTGATTTTCTGGAAATCAGCTAGAATGCCATGGGTCAATTCTGCTCGGGAAACGAATCCAGAAAGCATCACAGCAAGAATTTCTTCAAGAAAGGAGGACACTCATCCCTGCTAACCAAAGAAGAACTGCAGATCTGCCTCAGTGATCACCTTGACAAGATTTCCAATATGTTTGCAACACAAATGTAATGAAAAAAGAAGGGTGGAGGGGTAATGTGGAACCAATTACCAGACAAAATTGTAACATGGTGAAAACTTTAATTGATCACTGGTATATTAGTTTGCTTATCACCAGAATGTGTTTATTTGTCAAACTCTTAACTACAAGCTGAAAAACCTGAACTCACATTGCCCATCCCTGGAGCCACAATGTAATTTACATTAGAAAATCACCTGAAATAATACACATACATGCATTTTGTTTTACTGACAAACATAATCGATGAAAACCTGCAAGTCATTAAGCAGCAAATTTAAGGCCTATCTTCCATCTTCCACAATTACTATATAGCCATGCCTTCCCAAAACATAAACACAAAATCCACAGTAAAAGGTAGTCCAATCCAAAGTACACAAATAGAAGACACCTTTGTCCTCTGTTTCTTTTCTTTGTGTACTAAACAATTTGAAAGCTTTCAGATTTATAGAGGCTCCATAGAATGCCAACCTGTTCCGTCCCTTTTAACTATGGGCCTCCTTAGGACATTGGAAGACAACAAATGCCTAAAAAAAACCATTTGTAACATTTAATGTAACTTACACACCAAATGCGCCTTATATAAACAAACACAACACAGACATCTGGGTGTATATACCACACAGCTTATTTCAAGTCAAACAATACTTAGAGAAATCATTTTGCTGTGGAAATGACTCGAATGGGTTCTGCTTCACAAACACAAGTCATGCTAACCCCTGACCATGTAGTGGAATGCCACCAAGTGAGAAGAATCTAGGAAAGTGTCTATTGTGGACCTCTACAACCGTTTGTGTAAACCAGGCATGTGGAAACCCTCCTCTCAAACATGGTACTGGGAGGGAACCAGTATTGCAGAAGACACCAAACAGATACCTTACATGCCTTGTCACCAGACAATGGCCAGACAGGGAGACGCTCCAAACAGAGGCTGACACTCAATGAAAACCTATCCTCATGGGGAACCACCATTATGGTACAGGGTGGCCTATCAGGATTTAATAATATAATCACTATCATTACCCTACCAAGTCACTTATGACAGCAGTTGGCAGTGGCTGGTAAATATTGTAAAACTTACTGTCTTGCTGGGCTGCCTCCCGTAAAATTGCTGAAGTGAGCTCAGGGTTCCGCAGGACTGGGGTCTGTGGCCTTGGTAGAGGTTTCAAGAAATGGGGCAACCAATTATACATGCCTGATCGAAGTTCAGATGAGAAGGCACCAAATTGCCATCCTGACATCTAGCCTAGGGACCGCCAGATATGGGGGCAAACAATTATTCAGGCCTGATGGTAGTTCAGATGAGAAAGCTCCAAATCACTACGCTGGCTGGATCTGGGGGTCCAGTCTGTTGCAGATGTTGTGGCTCACGCTCTGTATCTCAGCATGCTGCCACTTTGTACAAATCCTAAGCAGGCTCCCGCATACATCCGAATGCATGGGTTGGGGCCACCAAAAGTGTAGGAAACGGACGCGGAACAAAAGCGCAGGTCAAACAACTTGTGCGTATCTCCAGTGTGTTACTGACGGCATTGTGTGAAAAAAGAAAACTGTTTCCAGGATAGAGACGAAAACTTAAGGGAAGGTCTATGTATCCCTTCGACCTCACTGAAAATTGGAAGCAATACCAAATAATGTAAAAGGAGGAGGTGGGGGTCAAGGTGAAGCCGAAAGCCGTAGGAAAACAAAAATATATTCAGTCACTATAAAAACACATTAAATATAACAAGGAAGCTGATACTTCATAATAGCATGAGTTACATTCACTGTGCACAAATAGATCAGACTCCATTGCCAGTCACTTATAATATTTCACAGAATGTGGTTAAACACAGACCTGTGGAGCATACAAATACTTCCTGGAATTAGCATGGAAAAACTGCTATTTAAAATGTAAGGGGACCTCTCCTTACTATCAAGAACTAGATCTTCATATATTGTAGACAAGAACATCAAGCAGATACAGAATTCCGCGGTATACCATATATATAAAGTGAAGGCCCATATTTTATCAAGGTCGTTATGAATAACAGTCTCATATCTTTCAATCATCTGTGCTTCTAATCTATTCAAAAACTTAAGCTGTTGGTGTACTTTTCCATTGATAGTAATAGTCTTACGATTAGTGGTGAACTGCCGTGCAGTACAATTGTTACATTTGTAACGCTCAATTACTGTTGACAAGACCAACATATCCAATAGATCAGTTTTCTTTTCTGTGGGTCCTGCAGCTCTGACCAAGTAGTCACTACAGATTTTTCCTTTAGGATTTTCCAATACTTCTGAATTATATCCTTGATCTTGTTGGCTTTTGAATTGTTTGTGATGACACGTGAGGGGGTTTGTTTCCTGGCATGTCTTCGGAGTCAATAGCATTTCCCTTGGCATAAACCACACCCTCTTTAACACCGCCTTAACCAATTTCCTTGGGTACCTTTTGTCTACCAATTTATTGTTCTGAATGCTTGCATTTTCAAAGTAATCTTCTTTAAGTGAGTAACTCCTCCTAATGTAGAGAAATAGTCCATATGGTAAATTATCTATCAGTGTGTGCGGATGGCCACTTAAAAAATGCAAAAGAATATAATGGTCAGTTGGTTTGGTGAACAGTCTAACTTCAATATGTCCCTCTCAACTCAATATCCATAGATCAAGAACATTAATTTTCTTATTATTGCATGTCATACTAAACTTGAAACCTTGTGTGCAGCTATTGAGCCATTGTCGAAAGGTATCCAGAGTGTTCCTATCACCTTCCCAAAATTAAAGGATATCATCTATAGAGTGAAACCATTTTGTGATATGTGGCTTGAAGGGATTTTCATCTGTGTATATTAATCTTTTTTCAAATTATGACACTACAAAAATTTGCTAACTCTTGTGCAAAGCTACACCCCCATCACCACTCCTTTTACCTATAAATTCTGGTCTCCTTTAAATGTTAAGAAGTTGTTCTTAAGGCATTAAGCTGCTAGTTTAACCAGGAATTTGGTTGGGACCTCATGTGGCCTTGGTCTAAAATTAAGAATGTTTCTTATTACTGCAAGTGCTTCATCCTGTTGGATGTTTGTGCATAGAGGCTCAATGTCTAGTGCCACCAGGAGTTGTTTGGTCTCATCAAAAGGAAGTCCTTCTACTTTATTAATGACATCCATCGAATAACTAAAGTATGCCTGTGTGCCTGCCAGAATGAGTTTTAAAATTGTCTACATTTTGAGCCAAAGGTTCAACTATTGATCCACGTGCTGAAATAATTGGTCTTCCAGTGCGATTGGAAGGGCGTTTGTGTATTTTTGGCAGGATATTTATATATTAGGTGTCCAATACTCCTATCTGTAAAGGAATTCAAATTCCTTTTTATAAATCCAACCGTCCTCTAGTGCTATGGAAGTTAGTTCAAGAATCTTAGTCGATAATATTCTCCTGGGGTCCTCTTGAATGGGACGCTAATGTGCATGGTTGTTAAGTTGCTACATTACCTCCTGATCATATTGGACACTATCATACACAACTATTCCTCCCCCTATGTCTGCTGGTTTGATCACTATTGGTGTATTATTTGCCAAACTACTTATAGCTGACATCTCCTCCTTGCTGCAGTTGGGTCTATGGAACAACCTGCATCTGTTCATCTGGTCTACCTCCTTGAGCACTGTATCTTTGAACATTAGGACCTCTGGGGGCATAGTATGCTTGTCTGGACAAAAAAAGTATTTGTTTTTTAGTCCGGGTTATCACCATTGCGTGGAAAAAATGCCTTTAATCTAATTTTACGTAAGAATTGAAAAACTTCAGCTTTGGTCTCTACTGGATCTTCAATCTGCATTGGGACAAAGGAGAGACCCTTATTCAAAACTTGCACTTCGGACCCTGTGAGTGTATGTGTAGACAAATTGTGTATAGGGATTGGTTCCCTAGTACAGTTATTGCCAACCTTTAGCGGCTGTATAAACACCTCCTGGTCCTTAATTCTCCTTGGTCTGTGGAAGGTCCTCTCCATCCTCTGCTTCTCCACCAGCGGCCTCCTCTCTCAAAAAAGATTGAAACTCTGGGTGTAGGAAACTGGGGGGGGGGGAAGCTCATGGTGTATCTTGTTCTGAATCAGAGGATGTTTTTAAAAAGTTTATAAATCTCCTACGTGACATGCTGTGAAATTGTAGATTAAGACTACTTAGGTTATTTTTTTGAAGAAGTAGGAGAAACACAAATGTAGGTGTGAAAGTCTGACATGGCAGCGGCCCTCTCTAATATGTTGAAGGATCTTCAAACGCTCATTAAACAATTATCCACTGAGGACAACATAGTGGCAGTGAGTTAAAAAATGGAACCAATGTGGAAGAGAACCTTGAAGTTCTATGAGCAAATACACAGACCTAGAGTACCTGTCCTGTGGAGATAATATCAGGAACCAACATTTGAAGAAATTAAACAGCAGTCAGTACTGCTAACAATTGTTATGTTTTACTTTTGAAAGAGGACCCAACTTACAACATTCCCATTATTCAAGCCCATATGGTAGGGACTCCCAGAGAGACACCACATGCCCAATCTTTTGCCAAGGTGCAATCTTGGTCTCTCAAGGACAGAATGATGACAGAAGTCTGAAAATAAGACAAAATTAATTACCACGACCAAACCAATGATTGCTTCCAACACATAACCTAGAGCAGGATGCTTGCACTGATAACAGCAAAGCAACTGAAGAGGCAGTTTCGATACAGACTTTTTCATTCGCCATTTGGTTTCAAATGAACTCGAGATCCCATATTATCCACAATGTAGAGGAAGCACGGGAGTCCAGCCAACGTGGCTACAGGCACCTTTGGTTGTTTCTCTTCTCTTGTGAGAATTTCTGGTCACTAGGTAATCCCTGAACATTTAAGCTGCCTCATACAAATGATGTTAATACTGCAAAAGCAGATCATCTGAGGTGACATAAACTATGAAGCGGCATGGAAGGAGATGCAACCAACATTTTAGAGAGGCTTTGACTCCAGTTTTTCCCACAAGTTGAGGAGGGTTTAGGAGGGGTAGGAGGCAGGATAGGGAGTTGGAGACCATTGTTGAGGCTAGTTTTGGGAGTTGGGAGGTACAGAATCATCAAAGCCTAGAATGATTACTTCTAGGTGCTTCAATAATATCAATATTGTAAGGACTCATTAGACCTCCTAACCAGAATACTTTTGCCTGAAGGCATGGTGAAAATTATTTTGTGGAATGTGTGGGGGTTGAACTCCACAGTCAAGCGGCATAGGATCTGGAGGGAAGTAAGGACGGTTTTACAAGATGTGGTGTACTCATCTGTGGCCTTCTGACATCCATCTCATGTGACAAACTAAACCCCACATGATACTTCCTGTCTAGAAACAGGAAAAAAGAGGGCGGGGCTTGTGATAGGTCTTCATAGGGACGTTTCACTAGAAAAGGTCAAACTAGTAAGTGACATGAAGGAGAGTCATTCTATTTATATTTGGAGGGTTTTGGCCTCAAGGGACCTTCAGCATCCTTGATATTTATGCCCTGAAAATGGCCAAGGGTGGCTGTCCTTTCAGGGTGTTAACCAGAAAATGGAGTGGAACCCATGTGACTTACTATGCGTAGGTGACTTCAATATAGTCCCTAATTCACAATTACGCAGGCATCCCCAGGATAGACATGCTCAGGGTACCATGACACAGTTATTAGAGGAATTAAGAGATGTAGGCCTCAAAGACATATGGAGGAACAAGATTCCCCTGACGAAAGAGTATACTTATTTCTCTCATGCCCATTGACCTTACTCAATATCAGACCTAGCAAGGGGCACACACATGTTAGTAAAGGACACTGGTACTACCTCCCATGGTGCAATAGCAATATTGGAGCTTTCCTTACTGATGTGGTCAGAACATGGGACACTGGAAATTTGAAAGAAGCCTCCTCAAGGACAAATTGGCCTCACATTCCCTCTGGGAATCTCTTAACAATTGGTGAGGTCCCTCAGGATGATGCTTGGGCCACCTTTAAGAAAAAAAAGAAAAAGAATCTCTAGCAGAATAGAATGAAGCAAAGTTTGTCAACGATAACTTATTACTAGTTATCGAAAATCAAATATATTAAATTCATAATTAAATATTTTTTGGCGCTTAACAGTATTTATATATAATCAACAATGCAGTATTGTTGTGTGATAAAAGCTTTTGTCGTACAAGAATTATAAAACAGATTTTCAACTTTGCCAAAGAATAGTGCTCTAACTTGCTAGAGACAACTGATTTTTCAATCCAAGAGCTGGTTTTCATTTTAGATGTCTTACCTGGTAACAGTACTGCACTCCTGAACAATTGGATTTGTATGTCAATTTCTGTATATTGTAAATCCAGCAAGGGTTGTGCTCGATATTCATATATACAATTATATTAGATTATGAACTTGTAATTGCTTTTTGGCTGTATGAGACCTTTCTCATGTATGGGATTTTGTATTGTGCATTGATTTTGCTCAAACTCTAGACAAAAGTAAAACATTTTCTTTGTCTATTTTGTACGCTTGCGGCTCTTAGATATACAGAAATCATTTCACGAAACCTTCAAATTAACTCAGGGGAAAAAGACTTTCAGAAGACAGAATGTTTGAACTGACAACCTGACTAGTGAGGGGTCAGATTGGCCTATTGGCCATGGAAAGGTCAGAAAAGGCATTGCTTTGTTGAAATCAAATATTTTACTAAAAGCCCCAGGAAATGCAGTCTTGCTGGCTTTCAGGTTAGAGCAAGCAAAGGCTATTAAACCCCAGCAGTCAGGGGATGTTAGAGGGAGTCTATTAGTGGGAGGAGGGGAAGAGAGTGGAGGCATTTAGAAAGCACTACTCTGTGCTGTACTCAGGAGAACCAATGAAGCCACAGGAAAGGGATGCCCTCATTACCTCTGACAAAATGCCACAGCTGTCAAAGACCAATACTGATGCCCTAGTAGAGCTGATTACCTCGTCAGAGGAGGTCTTGAAGGCCATCTTGGACTTACATTTCAATAAATCTCAGGAACATGATGGCCTGACCATACTGTTTTATAAACAATTTTAGTCTGACCTGATCTCACACCTTGGAGCAACATTTAACTCTTTCCTTCAATCTGGCTCAGAGACGACTGTTATGGCTGAAGCTCATATTAAACTTATACATAACTAGAGCAAGCCACCAGATCTATAATAAGAGTATTGATCTATTGCTCTTCTAATCATGGATGCCAAGTTCTTCATAAAGATTTTGGGGGTCATTCCGACCCTGGCGGTCCATGACCGCCAGGGCCGGGGACCACGGAAGCACCGCCAACAGGCTGGCGGTGCTTCTTGGGCTATTCTGACCGCAGCGGTAAAGCCGCGGTCAGAAAAGGGGAACCCTCCCCTGGCCCAGGTTATCCTCCATGGCGGCGCTGCTTGCAGCGCCGCCATGGGGATTCCGACCCCCTTCCCGCCAGCCTGTTTCTGGCGGTTTTCACCGCCAGAACCAGGATGGTGGGAACGGGTGTCATGGGGCCCCTGGGGGCCCCTGCACTGCCCATGCTGGGCAGGGCCCCATACAGATTTTCACTGTCTGCTTTGCAGACAGTGAAAATCGCGACGGGTGCCACTGCACCCGTCGCACCCCTGCAACTCCGCCGGCTCCATTCGGAGCCGGCTTCCTCGTTGCAGGGGCTTTCCTGCTGGGCCGGCGGGCGGCCTTTTGGCAGTCGCCCGCCGGCCCAGCGGGAAAGTTGGAATGGCCGCCGCGTCTTTTGACCGCGGGGCGGTCATTCGGCGGTAACCGCATGGCGGGCGGCGACCGCCGCCCGCCGCGGTCAGAATGACCGCCTTTGTCTCCAACCAGCAGGATGTAGATAATATTTGTTGAGTGCTCCGTCTTGTTGAGAAGCTGATCTGAAGAGGGATCCCGCTCACTAAACTGTCACTAGATGCTGAAAAAGTGTGGCACAGAGTGAGTTGGCTGTTTTTTATGGGGCCCTTGAGGAGGTAGGCTGGTGACCACATATGTTGACATAGATAGCAGCTAATTACAAGCACCCATTGCTAGAGTACTGATCAATGGCCACAGGTTAGGCGTAAACCCTTTAAACAGAGGTGGCTGCCATAGGTGACACCTGTTGCCCTTGCTGTTCATAATGGTTATTGAACCCCTTGCAGCACCATATCAGGCAACATCCAAAGATTAGGGGTACGATGTTTGGGGAGGAAACAACACAAGGTTCCTCTATTTGTGGATGATATCCTATTACCAGAATAGAACCAAGAATGTCTCATTCCCTAGACTTAATAGAAAACTAGGGTTAGTTGTCTGGACTTAAGGTCAACTTAGAAAAATTAGAACTGCTGAATGTAGGCCTGTCCCAAAATGTTAAAGAAGGCCTCACAAAGCGGACTTCATTCTATGGGCCAGCCTTAAATATGTTGGGATTTATATTACTGAAAGACTTCAAAATCTCTTCTCCACATATTATCACTGGTTGTTAAATGCAAATATTTTCAACATGGGATGAAGGCACAATTTCCATATATCATGGCTGAGTCTATTATTATTTGTGAAAATTAATATTATTTATTGACTAATGTATGTCTTCCGTGCCCTAGCAGGAAGAATCGCCAACTCAGAACTCAAAGCACTTCTAAGGGCTATTGACTCTTATCTGGCTGAAAAGTGAACCTGAATCTCGCCAAAGTGATGGCGTACGTGAATTCAGGAGGCTTGGGAATCCTGGATATAAAGCAGTATTATTATTCCTCCCAAACTCCCATTCTTCTTCAAATAGTCTTCATATAAGACAAAGACATTAGATCAATATGAATGCAGCAGTGATGGGACAGGCATTGTGGTTGATACCCTGGCTTGCCAAATATACTAGCTCTCTCTGTATGTTATTTTCCGAGATTCTTAAACCCACTTTGGAAATGTGGGATTTGATCACTTTGGTGGTCTTGATTCCACTTGCAAATGTTCTGTAAAGAAAGTCTTAGCCACTAAGTCAATACTCTTTTAGAATGTACTGAATTGAGACCCACAGAGTATAAACAGCTTATCAGCACTCACTGGAGAATTGTGACAAATATGATCCTGGCGGAGAAACAGCTGATGTGTGTGTGGGTTAGGAAATTATAGTCATTACTGGTAATTGAAAAACTAACATGGGATCTCCACGATATGGGCCACAAATATGAACAAACGTCACACCTCCTGATTGAGTACCCATATGCACAGACAACATTTCTGGAGTGTCTGAGATCCCTAAGATCCCTAAAGTTTGTGCATCAAACTATAGTCTGAGGGTCATCATCTAGATAGACTTACGAGCATAAGGCTTCAAAAGAATTAGAGAAAGTTATTCATAATGTACTGGGTAATGTGGTTTCCTTGACTTTTACTGTGTCAACCTACAAGGGGCAGTTTGGGCGGAGAGATTTTCTTTATATTGGCGTAGGTACGGATTGTTTTTACCTGTCAATGCTTATATAATTAATAAAAAATTACATTTGAAAGGAAAGTTCAGGATTGTAGGCAGCATCAGTAATGATTTGGAGTCAGCTAATCATCCTAAAGAGGTGCCCCTACAGTTTCCTATTGATTAGAAAAGCATATTAGTCCACCAGATATGTTTACATTTTGTTATCCATCTAGAAACAGTAGATAAAGTACATTATTTATTCTACGGTTATCAGGTCCTACACCAGTCTCCTGAAGAGTTATAGGATGACCAACCATGTTGCTGTAGCTATGGGATGAGTACACTGGGAAGTTCCTTAAGAAGAAACATTCTTCTTCCATTGGGCTTTAGAAGCTGCTATGGTTTCAATTCCACATAGCTATCCAGGAAGCAAAAAACAGTGAGAACAATGGAAAGGCCTAAGTGATAGAACATTGGTACACATTCTGTCATTCCTTCTTATTGGTCATGCACAGGATGCTGTGGGATTTTATTTCCAGAGTGTTCACTTGCATTTCTTAGAAGCTGGCAAAACTGTGTTTCAGGTGATTGACATGGACACCATGCAGTATATATCCATGTCGATTATTTCTCCTTCTCCCAAATTCAGGGTAAATTAATATCCTGGGTCCTAGGAAAGGACAGGAGCACTAAGCACAACACTGGCAGTGGCGCAACGAAACTTGAGGGGGCCACCCTGCAAAATACCTACAGGGGGCCCTTTCCCCCTTGAACCCAGTCAGGGGCCTGCAGCCCGTGCACATTGTGCTGTGCTAAGGGGGCCCCCTGGAGCTCGGGGCCCCCTGCACCACAAGGGCTGAAGGGGCCTTTGTTATGCCATTAGACACTGGTAGAGGGCATAATAAGGGTTCTTCTGAGGAAGGCAATTATGACATTGACAAAGCAGAAATGGAAGCAAGGGGCAATCCATTGCCTTCCTAGCTCCAAAGAACTCTATGCCCAGATTTCCAAACATTTTGTGCTGTGTTTGCATGACACAAGTGAAGCAAAACACCACAAATGTTTATATTCTTTCCAGGTCGAAAGTTACCAAAAAGAAGTGCAAAGCAGCGCAAAGCGAAACACTGCTTTGCGTCACTTAGCTTTAAGGGGGCATTCCATGGATGGTACATGGGCTTTCTCATGCAGCCACCCATTGCTTTTGACACAAAACTCTATCTACTAACAAAAATAGTAGATAGGGTTTTGTGTCAAACATTAATGCCACTTGAAAACAAGCATTAAAAGGAGAAATGTTTAAATTTCGCCTTACTTTTCTGACTTTGCATGTGTGCTGCACTGCACAGCACACATAAAAACTAGGAAACGTTTTAAAAGTTGTCTATTCATTGTAGTTTCTGCTGGAAGGGAATGCTTCCAGTACAAAAGCAATGCTAGACTCATACACACAATATAGTGCACAGGTGTGTGCATGTCTCTCAGCAGCAAGATTCAGTGCCAGCGCTAGGGAGAGGGGTGGAGAGTGTCATATCTCTATAGATACGATGCTCTCCTGCTCTCTCCCTGTCACACAATGCAGCTCAGCACAGCATTTTTGGCTGCTGTGCTGCATTGGGTGACACTTTTAAAAACCTGGCCCTATATGTTAAAAGTCATTATGCATGCCATGCAGTCTTCCAATGCATAACAATACAAGGTATCATTCCCATCAAGGATCCAGAGGATTTGAGAATGATATTAATCTTGAAGAGCAAGGCTCCACTTGAGTTCATCATGTCTAACCATCTTCCGCCCTGAGAGGTGATCTGTTTTCAATGGTGACCTGGAAGTGACTCCATGGGAGAACTCTTGTGCTTGTGCGTGGGTTCCTTTATACCCTTTAATTTTTTATATTTTATGCAAATTCTTTCCAGGGAGCTTGGTAAGAATGGGATGGAAGCAACTTGTGTATGGGCATTCCATCTAAAAGGCATCAAGTAAATTATGAAAATCCCCACTGCCTTTTTTCTACATTATTTTGAGTACACCTCTTCCCACTTCTTCTTTTCTCCTGTCATTTATTTAGTGGAGTCACAAATGCCTGCAATGTGAGTCCTTACGACTCAGGTCTCGCTTTTGCCTCAATTTCCTTTCCATTGATGACATGCTTTGAAAGGAAAGGCTAATGTCTTTTCAAATCTATCTCTCTCCACCAAAGTTGTCAGCAAACTGTACTGTGATGAACTACCTGACCAGTCATCATTGCATGCATCAAAACAACAGAGTGACTGACAAAGACCAATCCATGATGCCTATTCATCAGTGCAGGCTTTGGACAGACTTAGTTTTATTTCATTTCCTAGATGCCCCTTGAAAAAAAGATTGTTAGTACATATGAGAGCTACTAGAAAGTTAAGATTCATACAATCGGCTACATTATAGACTGTGCCTCAGGAGCACAACAGGCATATGTGCCGCCTGTTTTTTCACCCCATGACACTGTAGTATTACCGAATGGGTCACAGACCCCTGTGTTGCCCTTTCTGTAATTATTAGTTGGAGTGAATGGCAGTCCATTCAATAATGTTACTAACCTGTTAGGTTAGTTAAACCTGAGTAAAGCCCCTGGCATCTATGGCACAGCACAAGCAGGATTAACTTAGAGAAAATGTGTGAAGCACTTAGAAGTACCAAAACTTCTAAAAGTAAAAAACACAACAGTATAAAAATACCCCACTTCAATTTATAAAAGTAGAAGAAACATTTTTAAACAAAATGACAACAAACCCAATAAGGGTAACTGGAAATATGTTTTTTAAAGATTTAAGGCAAAAAGCACTAGACGTATGCATGATTACAGGTCAACTGTGAATGAGGGGGATTTGAGTATGCCAAGCAGTAGGTCAGCTAGCTGATCATTGGAATTCACTTATTTGTCCTGGGTGAAAGTGGGAGCACATGCAGTTGGTGCAGTTGTTCTTCTATTCTTCCACAGGACTAAATAGTGTTCTGAGTAGGGTGCACTGGGGTGCCACATTTATATTTGACACTAGCCAGTGCGTGGGCCTGGCATCTTCCTACTAAGAGGATAAATGTTCCCAGGCATAACACTGCTCAGTTTTCCAGCAGTCACTGTTTGCTGTATCGCAAATAATCCTGCAGTGCACCTTACTCATAAAATCCAAGATAGGGAAACATTTTCTCCCTTGTACAGAGCCTGTGTGCCCACCCAGGGAAACAAGTAGGCCCCCCCTTTGTGGTCACTCAAAACTTATTCTAGATGTAGCTTCCTCTCACTGGGGTTGGAGACAGCCTGGTTGTGGTAACTAAGTTTGGCCCTTCAAAGATTTCAACTTACATTTACTTGTTATAGGATAAGCCATTACAAGTAAATAAAGTTCCTTGGTAATATCCTAATTGGTCTTCCTGCAAGCAGAAAAACACCTCACTTCACTCAGGTCATTGTTTCATACCCCATTAAAGTCAGGCTAGCACAATTTAGAGTCCAGGAGATTCAGGGCCAGATGTATCAAAGCTTTTTGCATTCGAAAACGGTGCAAATCGCAAAATTCCACAGTTTGCGAATGCAAAAATGTCTTTCAGAATGTATGAAAGGCATTCACAGTGCAATTTCAAGGAATCACTAAAACAGCTATTCCCTGAAATTACGACTCCATTTAGGGAATTGCAAATTGCAATTCCCTAAATAGGTAATCGCAAATAGGGAATACCTATTTGTGATTACCAGTGCACATGTATCATGCATTTCCTAAATGGGAATTTGGCATTTAGGAAATGCAATTACCAAGAATTGAAGTTTGGTGGTAAGCATGTGCAATGTTTAAAAATGAATTAAAAAT
This sequence comes from Pleurodeles waltl, assembly GCF_031143425.1. NCBI lineage: Eukaryota > Metazoa > Chordata > Amphibia > Caudata > Salamandridae > Pleurodeles > Pleurodeles waltl. Next base: position 107,175,404 of record NC_090441.1, on the reverse strand, counting down.
GCATTTTTAAAAATGACATGTAGCACACACATGCCCCTGGGGCATGTGTGTGCTTTACATGTCCACAAATAGTTTTTTGGTGTGCTTCAAAGGGGGCCTTAGGACCCCAGCAACCTGGGATTTGCATCACCTAATTTGCAAATTCCTAACAGGAATTCGCAAATTCGGAAATGCAAAACCATTCGCACCTATGGGCCTACAGGCACCTAAGAATTAATGGAGTCCCATTCCCTAATTGACATTCGCTAATAGCGATTGCGATTTTTAAGAAATCGCTGTTACCGAATCGCAATTTTCATACATCCCATTTTGCATTTCTCAAATAGCGATTGCTTAAAAATAGCTATTTAAGAAATGCAAACCAGGAGCTTGATATATCTGGCCCTCAGTCAGGAAAAAAGTAGCTTTCTAAAAGTTACTTTTCCTAAATATTTAGTAAAAGTCTAACTTTATCACTAGTTTAGATTTTTTTTAAATAATAAAATAGCAGTTGGTCAGTTTTCGACCTGGCTCAAACTCTTACTTACATTGTTAATTTGTACTCTAGTTTTCCCATGGGACAGATAGAGTTATATATGTCCCACTTTGAAATTCTAGGCACCACACCTTGTGGGTGACAAGGCCTTCATAGATGTGACTGATTATTATTTAAAAATAAGGCTTTTCCTTTATCAGAAGGGCTATTTTGGCAGGTTTGAAATACAGCAGTCAGGCTACAATTAGTAGGACTAGAGCCATGTTTTCCTGTGTCACAATAGAAGATGGTACATTAAGTGCTGCACTTCATAGGTGACATTTAACTTCCTATTCTAATGGTTTCCTTTTTACACCGTATATTATAGCAAAATAGGAGATTAAGAGCTTGAGGGTGGGGTTACTCTATCACAAATGTGACAGATATATCATCCGTTGTAGTAAGATTCCATTATAGCCTATAGAGATCGTAATACAGTGGACGGGATATCCATCACATTTGTGATGGAGTAACCCATCTGCCAAACTCTAAATCAGGCCCTTGATATGCCAATCAGGGATTAACCAATTTCTACAAGTTTGAGAGTAAAAAACACATACCCTGGGCACTAGACAGCAGTGATCCAGTGTGCAGAATCTAAGCATCAGCAATAAATTTCAGCAAAACAATATGGGTGACCATGCCAAAAAGGGGTATTTTTTCATGCGGGCACACAGCCCCACTTGCAATAAGATATGGTGCCTAGCTTTGTTGTGGGGGATGACATGGATAAATAGTTCACCGCCTAGGAAAGGGCATTGAGGATAACCCTTTTGTAATGTGGCTTCAAGTGCCTAAACATTTTCAAGAACATGGTACATGCTAAGGTTGGAGTCAGGACTTTATAGATGAAATGTCTGTAATCACAGCATAAAATAGATTTGGAGATCCATTTTCATGGTGCGCCAATAGGGAGAAAGAATTAGCAGTTCACATTTAAAACAGGGGAACTAGGATGTACTATAAAGTTCCCCTTTTATTTGTCTTATGTAAGCATCCCTTATATATATCATGTGTTCCCTTTCACTTTTTGAACACGTGTAAACACTATTTTTGTTTTGTAAATAGATGTTGTAGGGAAGCATGGGCCAATAGAAAGAAATATACATTGAGCAGAGGTACCTGGATGGATTGGCCTGCTTTTGTATTCCTGGATAGCGGTAAACAAGATGTTTAAAAATATCAGCCACCAGATAAGTGATTTGCTGTGCTTTATAAATCCTGATTGATTTATTGATTGATTTATGGTCTTCCCCATTCGAGTAAAGACGTTTTTTTTTCAAATATATTTGAATTGGCAGGTCAACAATTATAACATTGTCTACTTTTCCTGCTGGAGTTATAGCAGCACATTGAATAGCCGTACAGAGATAGTTGCATTACTTTCCAATAAAACTCACATAAAAAGGTACATTTTAAGGCACACTATACAATGGAGCTGTGGTATCATTATGGTTATATGGCAAATTTCTGGGGTTCTGGTATCAGGTGAGAAGCTCATGTTTCAGCTCATGTTCTCCAAATGTCCAGATCTTCCTACAATTTCGCATCAGTCCTGGTTAGTTTCATTGTAGTTTCCTTTGCAACATCTTTGATCCAGTTTTGAGGTGTAGTTATTCTGGGATTTAACCAGTTAATTGCAATTCCTCTCTGTGCTAATAATAGAGTAATTTTAAAAATCTTTTCCAGACCTTACTTTTTGAGGTGGTGGGATTTATGCCTAACTGGCATGCCTGCAGGAGGAACTGGACTTTGATTTATGTGTTTTGTACATTCTTACCTACTACTTTGCTCTGGTATTCAGCTATAGTAGGCCTGGCTGTACAGCTTTGCCAGGGTTATATATGTCTTAAGTATTAAATGGAAATGTAGAAAGCAGTTTCTTGCCTTTATTTATCCCTGTTTTTACCACTCAATCTGCCTTCCACTGTGCTCGTGTCTTGTTAGTCATGTGACACCTTATGGTGACATACACTTTGTTAATGTAACCTCGTCCCTGATTTTTCTCAATCGACAACCACGATGTGCTTGTAGATGTCCTGTGTCTTACACCCTACTTTTTCACAGCCCTACGCATAACATGGCATTGAATAAACGGACCTCTATCATTTTAAAATGCTTCAGTGGCACCTTCTGGTGAGCCCAGAGTACCTAATTAGAACAGGACTCCAGTAGTCAAGCATACCCCCAGCTCTCCATTCCGACATGTTTAAGTCCCTATTCATTTGCTCGAATACAGGCATCAGCCAGAGAAGTAAATCCCGTTTATGTGACAACTGTTTGCCACTCTTGAGCAGAATATCATCAAGACAACAACTTCATTTGTATCTCTACTATTCTCTTGTCCAATCCAACCCACCTCAGTTTGCAGTTGGGCCGCCAGGTAATATGCCTCTGGATCTGGCACACACAGCCCGGTGTATACCAATGTATCCCACTTGACTATATACCACCTTTTCCCTAGATTAACCTATTTAATGATGACCTCAATTGCCCCAAGAACATCTTGGAGATCGCATTAATGCTGCTTTGAATCAAATGAAAGCACCTGAGCACTAATAAAATGTTTGCTGTTGCTTTTCGTTCTTCCATCAGCAAGAGAATAGACACCCAAACATTCAACGAGTCCTGTATACCTATGGTTTAAGCCAAAGTGGCGCAGCCCGGTGCTTCACCAAAAATAGCAGCGCTGCTCAGCGCCACTTTTGAAACACAGAGATTGCGCTGTATTTACCGAAATTCGACGCAGCCCTGCGTTTCCCTCTACACTGGCGCTAAATTAGGCTGCCTGCACACATAGAAAAAGCAAACAACGAGGAGGAATAAAAGCACTCCTTCTCGTTTTTGCTAAGCTAGTTTTTGGCGCTGCCTCAGGTTTAGGACAAATCATAAATCTGAAGCAGCGTCGAAAGCAATGGGTGTTGCAGCGGAACGCTCACCACAACACCCATTTCATGCCCCTCTGACGCAGAAAACTGAGTCGGAGGAGCCCATATTTACAAGGAGGTGTAAAACCACAAAAAGTGGGATTAAACCTCCTCTAAATATGGAGCAGTGGTTAGCGCCACGGGAGTGTCACAAAAAGTGACGTTCCAGTGGCACTAGGGGTTGTTAAATCTGCCCCTAAGTTTATACCATTTGCCTTCCACGCAAGTCACCATGATTTCCGGATACCGAGATGCATCAGGTTCCCAGGCACCTCCAACAATGAATGTCTCTGCATAGTTTTGGCCGCCAACAGACCCAGTAGGTATACAAGTAGTTAAAAGATGATTGCCCTAGGAGTTGCTCTCAGTGGTGGGGGGTCATTCTTTGCACACTTTTGATTGAGAAAAAGTTTGATAGTCCTTTCGATTTCAACATGTTTGTCATCCAAACCTCTAAGAATAGCTCCAGATAGTCTCCTATTTTACAGATAGACCCACTTTTTCCATATTATTTAAGCGTGACCTTGCATCCACATCCTTGGTTGATTTTCCAGTCTTTTCATTCTATGCAAGAGATCACCCATTGTTTTGGAATGTTGCCATGATGTGGTCAGTTTTCCCAGCCAGTACCTCAACCTGCGATACTCTTTCTGTAACATCACGCAGGTTCCCCGCACAGTCTCAAAAGCAACAGCATCTCTTTTGGTTTCTAATGAGGTTCTCATTTCTTGTATGGCTTTAAATGCGTAAACCAACATAGGTTCCTTTGCATTCTGTGACACTGTTCTCGAGCCATCCTCACTGTCAGCCAATGGACTAGTGTATTTATCTATATTGGTCTTGATTGCAGGTGTCTTAATGGCTGCATCTTACACAATTGTGACTGTAAGTGATTAAGAGCAACTGCAGCACCACTGCTCTGCTCCACAGTTTCACCTGTCCACCATCCGGAGGGAGCAGTCCATCAAAGTTCTGAGTGGAGCACAGTCCAGGCAATGCTATAGTTTCAGAAGGAGCAGCAGTGTTCCAGGCATGCATCCCTCTCAGTGATTTAATTTCTATTGTGGTATTCGCTTAACCTAGACAGAGCATTTGCCAATGCAGTCAAAATATTTGCCTTTTATTTTAGATCTTGTTCCCTTCAGGCACAGTAATCCTGGACTTACAGTTCACGTTACATGAACTGGTCACTGCAGATTTGACATGTTTAGCCTAGTGACACTTTGACCCTGGCCTATGTGATCCAGCCGGATCAGCCTCCAAGAAACGAGATGCTGTTCCCAATTCAGAAGGAGGGCAGGCTCGCCGGCAACCATGCCAGCTAGTCCCTGGGTGCTCACAGCGCACTTCTACGACATTACCAAGGAGGGCTTGGGACCCAGCATCTCAACCTGCTCTCTGCTCATTTTCTGGCTCTGCCCATCCACTTGCTGATGCACTGTGATGGCTCATCCACCATGACTGCTCACTTGCAGCGGTAGGTTCCATCCGCCGCTATGGTTTCCCTTTGCAGTTGGTAATCTCTCAAGCCGGTGCCACACTTTCCTCAGTGGCAGTCCCAGTTCACAGCAACATCACTGATGCTGTCTTAATGCTGTATTCAATAGAGATGGCCTTCATCAGGCCTTCGCAATATTTCTCTGAATTGTTCATGTGTTGTGCGCAGTGATGCTTCTCATATCTGCTTGTGTTAGGTTTATATCTATATGGGACATTTAAAGGCAGATATGGACAGGATAGGCAGCCATTGTGTGCAGAGCCTAGTAGAGATGCATCCTCACAGCATTGTTGGTAGGACCCATCCATGGGTTTGAAGTTTTGAAGGTAATGAGGGTTAACTTACCTTGATACTCTCTTAGTGGTGATGATTTGCCTTTTGGACTTTATTATGTCTTACAGTTTGTTGTCATTTCTTTCCTATTGACAATTTTATGATCTAATATGTGTTGTATGTAATGATATGCAGATAATACCACCATGTATTCCCCCCTTGAGCTGAATGTGGTTACCTCTCTTTTGTCGGTGATATTATGATTACAGGAGTTTCAGTGAAATTGATTCACAATATTCTCACTTGCGCCTTATAAGGTTTGATGAAGGAATGACTTGACATGCCCACTTGACTTACTGTATATTCACCTAACTCCCTTTTTTGGAGAAGTATTAGGAGAATGCTATGTCCCTGTATAATTTCAGCTCAATTGATAATGGCCTTTCCACATTTTACAAAAATATAGTCATAGAACAAGGACAGTATTTTTTCTATATTGTTTAAGGTATTTTCACTATGTCTGCAGTGGTATTTCCTTGTCATACAATAAATGCCCATCATCTTCTGGTCCCAGTGCCTCACTTTTCGGTTTTGGCCAACAATGTGAAATGTAACGATGATTTCTAAAGCCATTATGGTGTTTGGCTCACGGTGTCACTGCCACCACCAGTACTTCTAGGGCTCTATCAGGCATAGCAGATTCAATAATGTCACAACATTTTAGTAGTCCTTGGCCTCCTCCAAATACTGTCCTCTCCATCCATTTATCAACATGGGCTTCTCCATTCAATTGCCAGATTTGTGACTGCCAGTGGAATCTCATGTGATACTTCTGCACGGGATAGGATGTAGTCTGACCCCCTAAGGGAAAACTAAAAGGTGGGCCAGTTTGCAGAGTGCTGTTGATTGGTTGTTTGCTGGATGACTGCACCACTGAAGGTAGCCATCTCCAGGCACCATTGACTCTAATCCAGTACATGCTGAAATAAAGTTTTGAAATGACATTTGGCATCGTTTTACTCTTCTGTCCACCTTCCACTTCACATGCCAGACATGGTGATCCATACATTACCCACCAAGATGATGCATCTGTAAGATGTAGTAACATTTTTCAGAAATATCTAACTGCGTGCACGTGTGTGCTATATCCAGAAACTGAAACTATGTGGAACTCGTGGAACTCATTGAAAATCAGGTGGAACTTAGGGACTGATTTAGAGTTTGGTGGAGGGGGTTACTCCATCACAAACGTGAAGGATATCAGGTCCGCTGTATTGCAGTTCCATTATAGCCTTTTGAACTTGTAATCCAGAGGACAGAATATCCTTCACATTTGTGACAGACTAACCCTCCGCCAAACTCTAAATCGGGCCCTTAGTTTCTAATCACCTATATCAGAAAGCATGGGAATGACAGAATGTGAGTGCCATGGAAGCTGATATGAATGCTGTGTGAAGGGGTCTTTAAGAGAAAGGAGAGGTAATGGGCCATGGAATGATTAAAAAAACAGACACGAAGCAAAAGCAAGACGGTGGAGAGACAGAAAATAACATATATCACAGAAAATGTTCCACTGTATAATATAAACACCTTGCAGTGGGGAAGTATTCCAGCAGACTCTGCCAACTACCGCAATTATTTAAACACTTATTGGCATAACTCTGGTTGGTATTAACCTCTAGGGTTCATTCTCATTCCTTTTTAGTACCTTCCTGGATTATAAAGTAGTTTAATCACCTATAGTACTCCACGCCATTGTAAGAAATAATATCAATAGGAATACACGAAAGACTGCTGAAAAAGGCATTATATTCTGGTTAAATGTAGATGTATTTACTTACATTTCAGATGGACAGGAATGTGCAAGAAGAAGTGAGTGCTCACTTTTCTTGTGAGAAGATGGGCTTTTGCACAGTCACTCATAGTGTTTGGTCTAAACTGACAGGCGGATTTTCAGGAGTGTAGATTGGGTTCACCTTGGGTCACTGGCCTGAGTGACAAGACAAGGATCAGAGGAGGTACGTGCAGCTAGTTTACAAACCAAATCGACATCACAACAATGCAGTAAGAATTAAGGGCCAGATGTAGCAAAGGGTTTGCGCCTCGCAAACAGCGAAAATCGCCGTTTGCGAGGCGCAATAGCCTCTTTGCTATTCAGAAATGCATATTGCGAGTCGGGACCGACTCGCAATATGCATTTCAGAATCGCAAATAGGAAGGGGTGTTCCCTTCCTATTTGCGATTCGGAGTGGAATGCAATTCCATTTGCGACCGCATATGCGGTCGCAAATGGAGTCGCAGTTACCATCCACTTGAAGTGGATGGTAACCCACTCGCAAATTGGAAGGGGTCCCCATGGGACCCCTTCCACTTTGTGAATGGACCCAGAAATATTTTTTCAGGGCAGGGAGTGGTCCAAGGGACCACTCCCTGCCCTAAAAAAATACCGAAACTAAAGGTTTCGTTTTTTTTTTTAAGTGCAGCTCGTTTTCCTTTAAGGAAAACGGGCTACACTTAAAAAAAAAAAAAATGCTTTATTTAAAGCAGTCACGAACATGGAGGTCTGCTGACGACAGCAGGCCTCCATGTTTCCGAGTGCCTAGACTCGCTATGGGGCCGCAATTAGCGACCCACCTCATGAATATTAATGAGGTGGGTCATTGCGACCCCATAGCGAGTCGCAGTCGGTGTCTGAGACACCTTACTGCATACCAATTTGCGAGTTGCAAATTGCGAGTCCCTGCGACTCGCAATTTGCAAGTCGCAAATTGGCGTTTTGCTACATCTGGCCCTAAATAACATACCATGTCCACGCCTAGGTTGAGAACAGAATTAAAATTTAATTTGAAAACTAGAACAGAAATATTTACTAGTTTCAAAAGATATGGTCAAAGGAAAACATAAAATATTCTGAACAAGATGTACACATTTTTCACACAACACAGCACAGCAACTAATTTCGCTGTGCTGCTTAGCTTGAGGGGAAACACACAAAGCGGCATCATATCTACTAAGACTGGTCTTCTGTTAGTATCATCCCTTCATGGTGTAGACATGAGTGTGGGCTGTCTAGTGTAACGTTTGTAATGGAAGCATACACTTCCAGTAAATGTTCCTGTGTCTAGGCAAACAGAAGGATCTTTTGCATTGGATGTATGTTGCTCACTGCTGCACACATGCAATGTGTGGGATTGTTTGAGAAATTAATACATATGCTCTTGTTAATGCCTGCTTCAAGGATATGTTAATTTTTGGTGCAAAGCCCACTGCGATTACTTTAGCAGACTGGTCTTTGCGTTAAAATCTATGGGTATTTGTGCTGATCCAGCCCAGTAATGCTGCAGTAATTTCCCCTCTATGTACAGGATAGCAAATTAAATGATGTGGTGGGAAAAAGGCAAGAAGCATTTTGGCCCTCATTATGACTTTGGCGGCCTTTTCACAAGGCCGCCGATGCTGCGGGTGCCAGAAGACCGCCACATCACGAGTTATGTCATATTTCCGCCCGTTTACGGGTGGAAATCTGACACCGTCTGCCTAGCCGACGGCAGAAGAGAAGCGTTTGCACAGTCAGCACTATCATGCCAACAGGACACCGCCCTCCCTATTACGATACGAAATACGCACAGCAGTTTGCTGAATGGCGGTGAGGTGCTGGAGGTGGAAACGCTGAGACCCATCCCCTCCTGGCGACTGCCTCACTGAGGAAGGTAAGTGGACCATCCAAAAGGGGGGGCGAGGTGGGGTGTTTGTGTCCATATCTGTGGTGTGTATGTGTATGTATATCACTATGGGTGTGCGTGAGTGCGTGTGTGTATGTATGTGTGTGTGAAGGGTGTGTGTGTCCAAATGGGAGCAGAGGGAAGGGGGTTGTTGGGGTGCGTGTGTAGTTGTATGCAGAGGGGTGGGGTATCTGTCTGAGTGCGTGTATGTGAGCTTGCGAAAGGGGTTGTCTGGATGTATGCGTGCCGTTGGGGGTGTGTGTCTGCATGTGTGTGGATGGCGGTGTGTGCATGTATGCGTAAGGGGGTGTCAAGGTGCCAGTGAGTTGGTGTGTGTATTGGGATGCAAGCAAGTGGGGTGCATGGGCACAAGTCTGCGAGTGAGTGGGGGTGTCTGTGTGTATGCGTGCAACTGAGTGGTGTTGTCTGTGTGTATGTGTGCAGTCAGATGGGGTATTTGTATGGAAGTGTGTGGATGGGGCTTGTTTTATGGAAGTGTGTGGATGGGGGTGTGAATGTATGCGTGCATTGAAATGGCAAGGGTGTTCATGAATGTGGAGGGGGGTGCGTATGTGTGAGTGGAGGTGTTTGTATTTCAGTGTGAGAGCGGGTGGGGGTGTTAGTATGGATGTGTGTGGTGCCTGCGTGTGTGTATGAATGCAGGGGAAGGGGGTGTCTGTGTGTGCATTTGTGAGTGCGTGTATGCCAAGAGGGGGTGTTGTGTGTGTGTGTGTGAGTGTGTGTATGTTTGTGTGAATGCAGAGGTGGAAAGGGCGTCTGTTTGAGTGGGTGTGTGCGAGTGTATGTGTCTGCATGCGTGTGTGCGAGTGAATGGGTGTATCTGAGTGTGTGTTTGGGTGCAAATGTGTGGGGGTGTATGTACGTGAATGGGTGGGAGAGTGGGGGTGCGTGAATGTAGGTGTGTGGTCTTGTGGGGGGTGTCTACCGGCGACAGGACTGGAGATTCCTGTTGCTGGGTTCATGACCGTCAGACTTTTCGTGGTGGTGCGACTGCCACAAAAATGCTGGCGATCTGCTGAGTCGTAATACCGATGGCAGTATTACATCTACCGCTGGTCCAGAGGTGCTCACCAACCGCCCTGGTGGTGTGGGCGGCGTTTCAGCAATTTGGCTTCGGCCACACCTCTGAAGTCTTAATATGGCTGGCTTTACCGCAGGTCCGGTGGCGGTACGACCAAGGACTGCCAGACTCATAATGAGGGTCTTTGTGTTGGATGGCAGATATCCTTGCAAGACTTTGTATCCCTTTACATAGATTTGCTTTGACAAGGTTTTAGCAAATCTGGGCCTCGGTCTTAAAAATGTATCACTTTCAAAGCAAATGGGAAAACAAACTGAAAACATCTAAAAAAAATAAGGGCCTCATTACAACCCTGGTGGTCAAAGACCGCCAGGGCTGTTTTGGCGATTGTACCGCCAACAGGCTGGCAGTACAATCTTGCCTATTACGGTTTACGCCATGGTTGTCCCGGCGGTTTTAATCCTCCAGGGCAGCGCTGCTTGCAGCGCTGCCCAGGGGATTACGAGTCCCCTTCCCACCAGCCTTTTCCATGGTGGTGGAGACCGCCATGGAAAGGCTGGCGGGAAGGGGAGTCGCGGGGCCCCTGGGGGCCCCTGCACTGCCCGTGCACTTGGCATAGGCAGTGCAGGGGCCCCCAGGCACAGCCCCACACTGACAGTGAAAAGCGCGACGGGTGCAGCTGCACCCGTCGCACGGCCACAACACCGCCGGCTCCATTAGGAGCCAGCTCCCATGTTGCGGCCGACATCCCCGCTGGGCCAGCGGGGATGTCAAAATGGGCCCGGCGGGAGTGTGGCCGCATTGGGTGCCGCTCGGCTGTACAACCTTGGCAGTCGGCCTCCGCCGCCCGCCAAGGTTGTAATGAGGGCCTAAATGTTTAAATGTGTTGCATCAGAGTACATTAAAACCAAACACACCAATATTGTTTAATTTAAGTGACAAACATGTAGAAAAGGAAGGAAAACGTAATGGTATTTGAGTAGTTATTGCCAGAGATTGTGCTTTATTCTGAGAGTTCACTGGAGAAAGACCGCTCTCATTTGCCTCTCAGCCAGCTCTCTGCATGGCCACGAACATCACCTCATATTGGTAGCATTCAGATATGCAGGTGATTGTATGCAGGGGATGATGCGGTCTACAATCAAAGCTGACGTCTTGTATGGCTACAGAATGAGATCAATTATGGTGGTGGTTCTCTGCTAGCCCATTGAAGGCAGCTGAGAAATATGCGTCCACTCTGGAAGCCAGCAGCCTCAGAAGAACCTGTTCATATGGACTATGAAAGACTGATGCAAGTTAACACATGTTTCCTGGCCTCTACCAAGTAGATACCTGGAAAAGTCACAAAACATGTTTTTGAACACCGTCAATTTAAACCTTACAAATGATAATCCTGCATCATCTTCCTATGCCACTAAAACAGTATTACAACCTTACCTTCTATTGCCCAATAAAACGTATAGCCACCTCTGACTCCGTAAAACAGGACGTGGAGTTTCGAATTACAGATTGCTTCATGTGAACGTAGTGAGCACAAAGGTGTGCATCAAGGTGTCCCGTAGGGGGGGGGGGCAAGGGCAATGACTCCCATCCACTCCCATTTTTACTAGATTTCTAGTAGTTTATTTATACCGATGAATTTTAATCTCCAAGTAGCAATATTGATTTAAGTGCAGACGCCTCAGAGTCATTCTTGCTCTCTCAATCAAGAGCTGCGTGTCTTGGCAGGGCTGACAGCATTATGGTTTGTTGCTTCATTCCGAGTACTTCATTATTTTTACCAGGCACGTTCAATAAATAAAAATAATAAATAAAAATAGTTTTACCAGGCATGTCCCTGGTCAGAGATCCTTTTGTAAGTCACATACTCACCAATCAAACCAGATGTAATTAAGTCGAGGAGTTGTAATATGTTTAGCTTGTAGCATAAAGACTCTTTAATCGAGTTCAAGAATAACCCACACCACTAATTACAGAGCTTGATGGCCTCGGGCTACATCTCATGCGGATTATTACATCTAAAATTAAACTGTGCCGGCATAATTCTCTGTTGATATGCCACAAATCTGATGCCCACGCGCCAAGAAGGAGACATTGAAAAGAGAGCTACCCATGGGAAATGAGGAATCGATTATCTCTGCAGAATATACCTTGAATGTATTTCACAATTATGGGTAACTCTACGGCCCTAACTCGACATTAACGCGTCGTTAATATTTACATTATTAATACGGTACTCCCAGCTATATTTCATACATTACATTGCATGACAAAGATACCAAATGTACTAACTACATCGACCAAACCACATCAATTGTAAGGTAGTTATAGTGATAGCCGATCTCGAATTGAGAATTGTAACCATACACTTAAATTGACCATGGAGTGGTAATTGATGAAGTGCATAAGATATATTTTTTAAACCTCGGCAGAGTATTACATTCAACACAGTTAACAATAAACAACTGACCTGTCAAATGAAATGACAAGTAATTAGCTATTTAATACTAATGCTGAGGTTCTTCAAACACACACCTAATGAGTTTCATTTGCTGACCTTCACCTGCATGAAAAGCTTCTAACTTCGAAAAAATGATTGTACTCAGTGCATCCACGGACTGACCTGTGGCATGGACAATGTTGGCTTGGCTCAAGCTCGCCACAAGATATGGGTCATAGCTTCCACCCAGTATTATCACAGGTCTGTAAACTTTATGGTGTGAAGAGTAATTTTTTTTTGTGCATTTTTGACTGACCCAGTTGGTATATTTTGTCTTTGGGAAGTTGCAAACCACTTTTCCGCACATGTACTCTGGCTCCAAAACACGAGGACCAGTTGGCTAAAACAAATTAGCTTATTTCTCTTTTACCTAAGTGTCAAAAAATGCTAATATCACATGTGGTTGCAGTGTGGCTTTACACCACTAAAAAGGTGATACTTTAAAACATTGAGAATGTCACCTCAGACCTGGGCTATGCTGGACTAAGGATGCAGCACTCACAATTGACAACACCTAACTATACAATGGATAGAAGTAAGACATGCTAAATATGAGGGTGACACATCTCTGCATTTACTCAATTCAAATGTGCCTTCTAACTGCACAGAACGAAGCAGCTTTTCCATATATACAAAGGCCTGCTATCAATACAATCAATAGTTCTTCAACGCATGAAAATCAACCCTTGTGTCATTCTGCTAATTATTAAGCTTGCTATTCAATGTTCGGCGTAGATTTGTAGTGTGAATCTCACAAAGATGATTTCTAGAAAAGTTAATCATCTCTTTCAGAGCCATGGCAGTCCATAAAATGGACCTGCCATTCTCTTCTTTCTAACAGTGGCAGTGGATTTATACAATCCTAAGGAGACCTAGATTGGGTATAAACAGTCCTCTTAAGTTTTTCCTAGAGAGCATAGGAACGTCTGGGCATCTGCCCTGCTGGAATATTTCTGGTGGTAAGACAAGGTAAGTAATCAAAGGAGCATCCAATACTATTCTGAAAATTATCGGAGAGAGGAGAGACGATGATAAAGTCCTGCACAAAGAAATGGCAGGCACTCTGGAAGTTTCTTCCAGACCGTGCTTAATTTGAGCTTGTTGTTTCCGGCGCTGAGCACCTAATTGTTGAGGGCCGGAGCTTCTTCTTCTGCCTCAAGCATTTGCTGCGAGCAAAAGACACATATGGGGAAAACAGAGGAAGAGAATAATGAAAAAGCGGCACAAAGGGAGAAAGCAGAAAGCTGCATGAGTGAGCTGAAGGGGCAGAGAGTGGCTGTAAATGGATTGAAGGGGCCCAGATGGCTTCAGGATTACGTTGCCTCAGTATTCTGTGTTCCCACATTTAATTGCAGCAGCCGCGTGTTTACGGGGAGGGCTTTGGGCACTGGCACGTTTTTATTTACAAATTAAGCGCTGCTTTCCGAGATATTGTGTTGAGTTTACTTTGAGGTTTACTTATTTCAGTGTAGACTGGCAAGGGAACAATACTAGTTTGAGTTGTTTTTTACTGGCGAGGAGAGAGTAGCACCTCATTTTAAAAGGCATGTTCAAGGCAGGCTAATAGAGTTCCACAAACTGAAACAGACTTCTTACCCTTCTGTCATCTATGAATACTCTTGGAATAAGACTTTTTGGGAATGTTTTGGCCAGAATTCATGTATGTTGCTGAGTGGGAATTGAGTGGGAACAGACTATTGACAGACTCTTGATCAGCTATTAGTGATTTACTTCTCTGTTTTATGGCTCTCAACACCCTTAATGCCCCTGTTTCTGACATGTAGGGGTGTGCAAAATTTACATCATTTGCTTCTGTATAATTGCACGAAAGTTCAGAACAAAGACATATAATTTAGCAAATTAGTCTTTTATTGCTACATTTAGCACAAAATGCAACCTCGGATCAATTTTCGATGTGAGAAAGTATTTTGCGCTACAAAAAAACACCATAAAAAAACAGTTGCATGCTTTCTGTTCATTCTATGTGTTAGATGTACATTTTTATTATAAATTGTGCCTAATTACGTGAAGTGGTGTAGTGGCACAATTTTGTGATTTACATGTAACAAGAATAGTGTGAAATTTCAATATTTATGCAAATTAAACATATTAATTTACATTTCGCCCCCCTGTAGAATCCTGACACTCAATACTTCAAACACTCCTGGATTACCGATATATTCTTGTAAAAAATTGCGCATTTCTGACATAGTAACGTCATGGGGGTAGTGTACAAAAAAAGACACTGAGGTCCATATTTATACTTTTCTAGTGCCGCATTTGCAGCACTTTTTGACGCAAAATCGGCGCAAACCTACAAATACAATTGTGGCCCTGATTTATACTTTTTGGTGCAAAACTGCACCAACTCAGTTTTGCACCAAAATGTTTAGCACCGGCTTTCACCATTTCTGTGCACCAGCTGGGCACCATATTTATGGAATGATGCAAGCCGGTGCAAAGGGTAGGCTAGTGGCAAAAAAAAAGACTTTAGTCGGGTTGGGCTGGCAGTATGGAAGAAGGGGTTTTTGCACCAAAAAATGACATTAGGCAGGTTAGACAAAAAAAAATGACTCTAACCTGCCTAGAGTCATTTTCTGACACAAAACCATCCATACCACATGACTCCTGTCTTGGAAAAGACAGGAGTCATGCCCACCACCACAATGGCCAGTACAGGGGACCAGGGTCCCCTGGGCCTGGCCAATGCACCCAGTGCTATGTAGGGGGGCCAATTTCAGGGCCCCCAATGGCACTTTAAAAAATAAAATAAAATACCGTATTTATCGGCGTATAACACGCACCGGCGTATAACACGCACCTCATTTTAAGAGGAAATTTCAGAAAAAAAAAACTTAACATTATATCGCCGTATAACACGCACACATCATTTGCCCCCTATTTTCAGGGAGAAAAAGTGCGTGTTATACGCTGATAAATACGGTACTTACCTGTACTTACCTGGGATAGGGTCCCCCATCCTCTGCTGTCCCTCTGGTGTGGGTGGGGGTGTCCTTGGGGCCTTGGGAGGGCACCTGTGGGCTTATTCCATGGTGTTCCACCATGGAAATAGGCCCACAGGTCCCCTAACGCCTGCCCTGACCCAGGCGTTAAAAAATGGAGAAAAGCAAGCTTTGCCCCATTTTTTGACCCCTCCTCCCTCTCGTGCACCATTTTTGCATGGGAGTATAAATACAGCGTTAAGGCCATAGAGTCAATTTTTGCACGGGAATGCCTACCTTGCATCTTATCAAGGCAAGGTAGGTTTCCACTTTCAAAAAAATACTTAAACTCCATAAATATGGTGCCAGACGGGTCTAGCACCACAGTATAAATATGGAGTTAGTTTTGCACCGAATTAGAGTTAAAAAAATGACGCTAATTCGGTGCAAACACAGTATAAATATGCCCCTGTATTTTGTACGTTTGCGCCGCTTTTGCTTCAAAAAATGACTCTAATGCGGCGCTAAAAAAGTATAAATATGGGCCTGAATATGACACTGCTTTTTTCTAAAAGCATTTCTGGGGGGAGATGTTTGTCAGTAGCAACCCTTCCAACTGCCAGAGACCCTCCTGAAGTCTCAAAAGATGTATTTCGATCTCGCAAAGTTTCATCAGGATTTTCCAGATCATGTGACCTGTTAGGGATCTGCCATCGTCTACATCTGACAAAAGGAAACAGACAGAAGTTTAGTGTACTGATTCAAAGATAAATCAGTACTGAGTTAAAGTGACTGTCAAGAAATTCAAAGAACTCAGTAATCCATTCATACAATTTTTATCCCAAATTTCAATCTGCGGTTGCTTTTGACCGAAAACGCAAGAACAGTGAGTGAATTCTCTCAGTGTCATGGTGTCGTGAAAATGATATCAGGCACTTACCGTAAAAACTGGGTACTTACCCGAAACGGAGATCGCTCTATGAACTTTACTGTATCAAGGATAACTGTGCAAAAAGGCCTGTATTAGCGTCAACTGTAAGTGTTTCAGACTTGATGTGATAATAATTTCTGAAAACTTCCACAGTGACATTCTGACTCTGTTGTGGAATCTAACATTGGTTCTCTTACCATACAGGAGACACCAGCCTGTAATCGAAGGAGTATTTACTATCAGAACTAGAAAAGAGTATATGAGAAAAGAATCATACAAGTAACAAGTCCCGAAGTCTTCACTAGTCGTCCTCCCTTTCCGACCGTGTCTTATCACAACGATCTACAGTCAAAGAGGGATGTTCAGTGCAAGCAAATGAAAAACCAAATGATAATAAAACAATTTTATTAACATTTTCTTTTTCTTTCCGACTGAACCATGAGAGTCTAGAGTGGGGCAGGCCATGGCAGGGGAGGAGGAGTAGTGGGTGTAGCGCGGTGCGGTGCGTTGCGTAGACCGTGGGCTGCGCGTCCTAACAAACAGCAAATAACCACACTGCTGCTGGTTGTGTGATTAACTGGCACACCAAGACAGCGCGGGGCGGGCGGCTCTTTATTTTATATCTTCTGCTTCCGACACCGTATGGCGTCACGGAGCAGGAAACATTGTAGGGGAGAGTCCAGGTGGCTCTCTACATCCCCCCATGTTTTAGTGAACTACTACAAAAACCATCACCCTCAAACGAGGCATATGGATAACAGCAACAAACAGGGATACTCAAGGAAGAGAGAGAGAGAGGGAGAGAGAGGAAGAGAGAGAGTGCAAGAGAGCGAGAGAGAGAGAGACATAACGATAACAACAGGAGTTCTTTGCTGTACAGGGACACCAGTCACTTTTTTTTCTTTTGTTAACTCATGAAGGCCCTCATAACAACCCTGGCGGTTGGTGTTAAAGTGGCGGTAATACCGCTAACAGGCCAGCAGTAATTACTGCCAAATTATGACCATAGAGGTGTTATCTCCAATAGACAGCCAATGTACCACACCGACCGCCAGGGCGGAAACAACAGCCACCACGGCGGGAGCCGCCTACAGCCAGGCGGAAGTCAATGTTCTGCCCACCATATTAAGACTGCTGATTCCACCAACTTTTCCGGGGCTGTACCAACGGCATCAAATGCCTGGCGGAAACAATGCACAGAAGTGAAAGGACTCACCATTGGAGATACAGGAAACAACCACACCGCCATGGAGCCTGAGCTGCTTGTCTTCACCATGATTTTCCATGTGCTGCTCCACCACGAACACCAAAGCCGGCGAAGACGACGACGGTGAGTACAGACGCCTAGCACACAAGGGAGGGGGGAGGAAAAAGAGAGTGACACACACACGCAACACACACGCCCCACTCTTACACCATACACACATTCAGCTGCATTACCAAAACATTTGTACCCAGTACCTCGGATGAATAATGCAAGGACAAAATGAATTTGAGAAACTGAATGTAATGAGAGAAACACATCAAGATAAATAAGTGAGGCAAGACTAGAGATATATACATATGTACACAAAAAGGGACACAGCCCAGTCCACAATGTACGCAGTCCACATGGCCACAGGCCAAAGTCCAAGGCCAAACATGGCACCTGCCTCAACACGAAGAGAACACTGCAGAGGCATCAGTTGGTAAATAGGGAGGCACCTCAGTGGGACGGGGGATGGGAGATGGGGGGGGCAACTCAGCCGGGAGATGGAACCACACCACTGGTTCTGGAGGGGGCTCCATGCCCTGTGCTTGGCCCTGTGGAGTGCAAGGCTCCAGTCTTTCAAGTGGGTGACTTGCCCACTTGCTCTGGAGGGTGCTCCATGCCCTGTGCTTGGTCCTGGGGAGTGCAAGGCCACAGTCTCTCAAGTGAGTGACTTGCCCACATGCTCTGGATGGGGCAACATGCCCTGTGCTTGGTCCTGGGGAGTGCAAGGCCACAGTCTCTTGAGTGGGTGACTTGCCCACTTGTTCTGGTTGGGGCATCATGCCCTGTGCTCTTGATCCTGGGGAGTCTGGGGTAGGTGGGTGCCTTACCCACTGGTTCTAGAGAGGGCATCGTGCCCTGAGCTCTTAATCCTGGGTAGGTTGGGGTAGGTCGGTTTTTACCCACTGGTTCTGGAGGGGGTGTCGTGCCCTGTGCTCTTGATCCTGGGGAGTATCTCAGGTGGGTGTCATACCCACTGGATTTGCAGGGGGTAGGCGGCACAGCAGCCAATGGAGGCAGGATTACATAACGTCCGCTGGCGGTGATGGCTGCTCACTGGAGGTGGTGGTGGTGCTGCTGGGGGGGGGGCTCCTGCCCATCCCCTGCAACCTCAGTCGGCTGCTCACTGGAGGTGGTGGTGGTGGTGGTGCTACTGAGGGGGGAGGCTCCTGCCCATCCCCTGCAACCTCAGATGGCTGCACAACCATGGTTGGTGGTGGGGGCTCCATCACAGTTTCTGCCCCAGGCTCCTTTCTCTTCCTGCCTGCTGGTGCAGGCTCCTTTCCCTTTTTGGCAGCAGCTTGGGCAGGGTCCTTTCCCTTCTTGGCAGCAGCTAGGGCAGGCTCCTTTCCCTTGAGGCTGCCTGGTGCAGGCTCCTTCACCCTCAGGACATGTGCCCTGGATCCTTTTCCACCACAAGTGGGTGTGGTGACGACTAGGCCCATGGACTGGGTGGCTGAGGTGCTTGGCTGGGTTCTTCCCACCCTGGCCAGATGTGTAGGATGGGGTGTGAGGGGTAGGGAAGAGGTCAATGGCAGATAGGAACAGTATTTTAGGGACATTGGGGCAGGAAGAGGGAAACGTTTGGGAGTGGAGGAAGAGGGAGTGGTTGTTGTAGATGTCTATGTGCTGTGTTTGGGTGCATGGGCTGGATGCTGTTGTGCGGTGGATGGCTGTTGGGTGTCTGAGTGCTTGTGTTTGTGTACCTTAGGAGGGGGGACAGACACAGTGGGAGAGAGCACAGGAGATGTGTGCATGGCTGTTGTGGAGGTGTCTGCCAGTGAGGTGAGTGTTCTACTTGGTGTGGTGGTGATGCTGGTAGTGGATGATGATGTAGTGCATGCAGGTGTGAGTGTGGACAGAACTAGGAGGGAGGTGGAGGAGGAGGTGGAGGGAGAGACAGTGGAAATAATGGATGTTGGTATGTCTGCATCTGGATGGTGTTTGTGTGAGTGCCTGTGGGGTGAAGTGTGGTGCTTGTGTTTGCCTGTACCACTCTTGTGTGTTGTCTTTTGTTCATGCTCATCTGCCTGTGTGCTTGGGATGGGTTGGGGCTGAGGAGAATGGGACTGGGAAGTTGGAGGGGGGAGGTTACAAACAGGAAAAATGGCTGCCATCAGAGAGGAGGCCAGAGCCTGAATCGATCTCTGTTGGGCCGCCAATCCAGTGTGAAGGCCCTCCAGGAATGCATTAGTCTTGTGCATCTGGGCTCAGGAGGTCAATAACATCCTCACTCAGGGCAGCAGGGCTCACTGGGGCAGGCCCTGAGGTGCCTGGGGCGAAGGAGATGCCCATCCTCCTGGTGAGCGGACACGGGCAACTCGATGAGGGGCTGCTGGGAGGGCGGTGCTGGTACCGGGGGTGGCGGATGTACCTGTAGCTGGGGTGGTCACAGAGGTGTCCGCCACCACAAGGGAGCTTCCATCGGAGGAGGTATCTGTGTCGGAACTGTCCCCTCCAGCCTCCGCCATGGTGCTCCCCTCTCCCTCCGTCCCACAGGTGCCCTCATCGTCAGTGGACTCCTCCTCCTGGGTCCTGTAGGATGCAGCTCCCTCCATCACCGGTGCCTCTACTCCTTTGCCAGATGATGCTAATGCACATTAGGACAGGATGACAAAACAATAAGGGGGGGAGACAAAGGATACACTTGGTCAATGGGTGCACCAACACCACCATTGGCGTACACAGCACACTCACACACAGGGAACATGCCTACGCACTATGCCATATCACTACCAGAGAAAATGTTAGCATCCAAGGCATGGTGAGGAGCACACACTGCCAAATGCTGCTCACCTGGGACCCACACAGCCCTGACCAGTAGTCGATGCTTACAAGCTAGGTAGTAGGATTATCCCCTCAGAACCCTAGCCACCATGGGACCTATGCTGCAATGTCAGGACTGGCCTAGGGGCACCCACTGATATACATCCCCCACCCAGATACCACCCTACCATGCGTAAGTTGTAATGGTGGGCACTGTACTCACACCCTTGTGGCTGCTGTGATGCCCTCAAGCACCCATCCAGCTCAGGATAGGCCACCACCAGTATGCGGGCCATCAGGTGGGTCAGGGTTCGATGGGCAACCCTTCCTCATTAGGAGGCCATCCCCAGCTTGGCCTCCGCCATCTTCCGAGCCCAGCTTCTTAGGTCCTCCCACCGTTTCCGACAGTGGGGGCTCCACCTGCCATAGACCCCCAGGGTCCGCATGTCCTTGGAGATGGCACGCCATATACCCTTTTTTTGATGGGCGCAGACCTGCAGAGGAAATACACAGGAAAATAGTATTAGTCAAACAATCCTGCCTGTTACAATTATGGCCCACCATACCCCTTCACATCACCATTTACACACACATGGCCCAGCACACAACCAATATGCCACCCAGAAGATATCCACCCACCCCCCATACCCGGGGCCTTCACACACAACACCATGCATTCATGCCAAATACATCGTGCCCACAGTGTACTCACCTGTTGGTCTGGAGGCCCATACAGCAGCCCGTACTGGGGTAGGACCCCATCCACCAGTCTCTCCAACTCCGCCAAAGTGAAGGCAGATGCCCCTTTCCCCAGTCATATGGGCCATGGAAGGTTCCAGACACAGGTCACAGCAGCACATGCAGTGTAGGTCCTCTCTTGTGGATGATCAGGTAGCAAGTGAGGAATATGATAGAAAATGGCGGTTATGTCCGCTGCAGTGCATACCGTCAACGTCGGCGTAGACCATCATTGGCCACTGTACCCCATAGGGGACAATGTTAACCAATGAGGAGTTGCACTGTGGTTCATGACCGCCTACCGCAATGGCGCACAATGTCAGCGGAATTACCTCACTTTCACCTGTCCCTCCACACAGGACAGGCGGACGCCATTTCAGGGGGGGCAGACCCTGGATATTTGCTGCGTCACTGGTGAAATTTGGACATACTATACAAATCACACTTACCCATTACAAGTTTACAGCATGCAAAGTTCTGTTGTAGCCCCATTGTTCAATTTGTGACCAGGTCCTCACTCTTGTGCCACATAGATTGCTACCGCTGCAGATGAATAGAAGACAAAGACATAACCCGTATACAGACCCCTGGTGGACTTAGCAACAATGGGCCCCACATCATCCTCACATATAGACTTGACAGGGCCACAATCACAGTGCTGTGTGCCCAATTGGGGCCTGACCTGATATCTGCTATCCGTCACCCCACTGGGATCCCCCCTCTTGTGCAAGTTCTATCAGTTCTCCATTTCCTGGTACCTGGTTCTTTCTAAGTGACAGTGGGTTTGGCAGCAGGAATGTCACAGCCAATGTTCTCAATAGTGCTGACCAGAGTGTTGTCTGCCCTGATTAAACACAAGTGCAGCTACATTTTTTTCCCCCAGGTTGAAGATTTGGCCACAGTGAATGCCGAGTTCTATGCAATGGGACATATCCCCAACATAATTGGGGTGAATGATGGTACACATATTGCATTTGACCCCCCTGTCAAAATGAACAGGTGTTCAGAAATCATACATGAATGTACAGAAGGTGTGCTTGGCGGACCAGTACATCTCCCACGTCAATGCTAAGTATCCTGGGTCGGTGCATGATGCCTTTGTCCTGAGGAGTAGCAACATCCCAAATGTGATGGCCTAATTACAGAGGCACAGGGTGTGGCTAGCAGGTGAGCCCTGGTCCCCACCCAATATATGTTGGGTTATGGGTATGGTGTCGGCCATATAGGATAGTGTGTGGCTAAATGCTGTCCCTCAATATTGCAAGTGACTCTGGTTACTCCAACCTCTCATGGCTGCTGACCACTGAGAGGAATGCCAGGACAAGGGCAGAAGAATGTTATAATGAGGCACATGGGCGAACCGGAAGGGTAATAGAAAGGACATTTGGCCTCCTGAAGGCCTGGTTCAGGTGCCTCCATCTGACAGGTGGATCGGTGTGCTACTCAACGAAGAAGGTCTGCCAGATACTAGTGGCATGCTGCATGTTGCATAACCTTGCCCTGAGACACCATGTGCCTTTTCTGCAGGAGGAGGAGGCTGGAGATGCCCGTGTGGCAGCAGTGGACCCTGTGGACAGTGAGGATGAGGAAGCAGAGGATGAGGATAAGGACAACAGAACATCAGTCATCAGACAATACTTCCAATGTCACACAGGTAGGACAGTGTTACTTCACATTTAAACGACATTTGTTTGCATTTCTGTGGCACTGGCATGCTGATATTTCCCACTTCTATGCCCACTTACTGTTCCCTCTGGCAAATCTTTTTGCAGAAGTTGGTGACCTCACATACACTCCTGGTGTGATTACTAAAGCCGTGTACAGGTCATTAATCTATGCTTATTTTCTGTACAATTGAATTGCAATGTTTGTTCCTGTTTCAACGAATCAATAATTGAAAAACATGACATACTCCATACTTCCTTTTTTTCCAAAGGTGTTTATTGAAGTGCTAAAATATATAGGGGCAAGTGCAATGGGCTGGGGTGATGATAGAGGAAAGTCCACTCTGTTTGTAGCACAGGCGCAATGTCCAAGGGGACAGAGGAAGGGGAGCCATGGAGGTTTATGGTGGACAGGGTGGGACACAAGGGTGACAATCAGGAGAGTCTCATTTCCTGGTGGGGGACTTGGCAAGTGTCTCTGCTTCTGTCTGGTTTGCAGGGAACATTTGCGGGGTGGTTCACCTTCTGCAGGGGAGGGGTGCTGGTGGCCTGTTGGTCCTGTGGCGGGGCATCCTGTCCACTAGCAGCAGCAGAGGTGGAAGGCTGTTCATATTTCTGGCTGGTGGCAGGGGCCCACTGTTGTGTGACTGCCTCCGTCATAATATTGGCCATGTCTGCCAGCACCCCTGTTATGGAGACCAGGGTGGTGTTGATGGCCTGCAAGCCCTCCCTGATCACCTGGTACTGTCCTTCCTGCAGCCGCCTGTTCTCCTGCACATTGTCCTGGATCTGGCCCATTGTGTCCTGGGAATGTTGATATGCTTCCAGGATCTCTGCAAGTGCCTCCTGGAGAGTCGGTTCCCTGGACCTGTCTTCCCCCTGACGCACAGCACTCCTCCCAGTTTCCCTGGTGGCCTGTGCCTCTGTCCCCTGAACCGTGTGCCCACTGCCACTGACCCCAGGTCCCTGATTGTCTTGGGCTTTATAATTTGATTGCCTGGGAGCACTTGTACAGTTTGGGGGTTATTACAACCCTGGTGGACGGTGTTAAAGGAGCGGTAATACCGCAAACAGGCCGGCGGACAAAAAAAGGGAATCATGACCCTGGCGGAAACCGCCAACAAAGACAGCCACTTTCACACTCCGACCGCCTTAGCGGTACAGACAAGCAGCGCGGCGGTTACCACCAACAGACAGACGGGAGACAATGTACCGCCCACACTATTACAACCCGCCAATCCGCCACCTTTTCCGGGGCGGATGCACCGAGGATAAAAACACGGCGGAAACAGCTTTTGCTATGGGAAAACGCTCACCTCAACACATCCCACGAGGAAGGAGGACACCATGGAGCCCGAATTACAAATCCTACCTGCCCTTGTTTTTCTGCTCCTTTATGATCAACAGCTACGTAGGCGCAGAAGATACTGGTGATTACAGCACCTACGACACGGGGGAGGGGGGAGGCAAAAGTTAGGGGGACACCCACCAAACACCCCCACCCCACCCTTGCATATCACAACATGCACTCCAATGCAGTCACAAAAATCACAAGAACAATCCACAATCCCCCCGGAAGAATGCAAAGACAATGCGAAAATCGGGCAAACATTGTAATGTGCCAATATACATGTCATACAAAAATATACAGATATACCTATCTCAAAATCACTCTTATTTACACATACAATCCGAGAAGTAGTGCAGATATGTAAACAACAATGTCCGTGCACCAACAGTCCAAAAAAGCATGGGCAAGGCCCACAATAAATACCTGACCAAAATCGTAGAGAACACTGCCGGGGCCTCAGATAGAAACACTACAGGCACCTCAGGGGGAAGGGAAGGGGGGGCACCTCAGCCAGATGAATGCGAAGCCAGATCCACGACGGGGCTCCATGCCCATTGATGTTTCCTGGGGAGTGCAAAGCCACAGTCTCTCAAGTCACTACAGTGGGTGGTTTGCCCACTGTGCCATCCTGGGGAGTGCAAAGCCACAGTCTCTCAAGTCACTACAGTGGGTGGTTTGCCCACTGTGCCATCCTGGGGAGTGCAAAGCCACAGACTCTCAAGTAGATGCAGGTCTCCACTGGTTCTGGAGGGGGACTGGTGCCCAGACTGGAAGAGTCTCCACGTGAAAGTACCTGTCCTGTCACTGTCCCAGCTGCACAAGGGATAAGGATGCCTGATGTGGCGGTCCATTCATTCCTAGACGGTGCATGCCCTGTTCAGCAGTGCTTTGCCATGGCGGTCTTTGCCCTGTTCAGCGGTGCTTTGCCATGGCGGTCTTTGCCCTGTTCAGCGGTGCTTTGCCATGGCGGTCTTTGCCCTGTTCAGCGGTGCATTGCCATGGCGGTCTTTGCCCTGTTCAGCGGTGCTTTGCCATGGCGGTCTTTGCCCTGTTCAGCGGTGCTTTGCCATGGTGTTTCAGGACTGTTCAGCGGTGCTTTGCCATGGCGTTTCAGGAATGTTCAGCGGTTCTTTGCCATGGTGTTTCAGGACTGTCCAGCTGTGCTTTGCCATGGCGGTCTTTGCCCTGTTCAGCGGTGCTTTGCCATGGCGGTCTTTGCCCTGTTCAGCGGTGCTTTGCCATGGCGTTTCAGGACTGTTCAGCGGTGCTTTGCCATGGCGTTTCAGGACTGTTCAGCAGTGCTTTGCCATGGCGGTCTTTGCCCTGTTCAGCGGTGCTTTGCCATGGCGTTTCAGGACTGTTCAGCGGTGCTTTGCCATGGCGGTCTTTGCACTGTTCAGCGGTGCTTTGCATGGCGTTTCAGGACTGTTCAGCGGTGCTTTGCCATGGTGGTCTTTGTCCTGTTCAGCAGTGCTTTGCCATGGCGGTCTTTGCCCTGTTCAGCGGTGCTTTGCCATGGCGTTTCAGGACTGTTCAGCGGTGCTTTGCCATGGCGTTTCAGGACTGTTCAGCGGTGCTTTGCCATGGCAGTCTTTGCCCTGTTCAGCGGTGCTTTGCCATGGCGGTCTTTGCCCTGTTCAGCGGTGCTTTGCCATGGCGTTTCAGGACTGTTCAGCGGTGCTTTGCCATGGCGTTTCAGGACTGTTCAGCGGTGCTTTGCCATGGCGGTTCTGATACGGACATTGGTGTGTGGCATGACGTTCCATCATTGACCAGCGGGGCTGTGGCATCCTGGCCCCTCATGGGCTGTGACTCCGGCGGTGGTCTCCTGACCAGTGACGATACTTGGGCCCTCCTGGCCTGGGACTCTGGCGGTGGTCTCTGGACCAGTGACGATACTTGGGCCCTCCTGGCCTGTGACTCTGGCGGTGGTCTCTGGACCAGTGACAATACTTGGGCCCTCCTGGCCTGTGACTCTGGCGGTGGTCTCTGGACCAGTGACGATACTTGGGACCCCCTGGCCTGTGACTCTGGCGGTGGTCTCTGGACCAGTGACGATACTTGGGCCCTCCTGGCCTGTGACTCTGGCGGTGGTCTCTGGACCAGTGACAACGGTGCTGGCGGTTGTGTCTGGACCGCCGGATATGATGGCGCACTTCTCCGCCGTGACACTCACAACAGGCTGGGCAGACTTCCTCTGGACCTTCCCCACCTTTGTTGGAGTTACAGCTGACTCACCAATCGCCTTCGATCCCATGTCACTTGTTGTCCCACCAGGAGTCTTAAGACGGTCCCGTCGTCCAATCCCCATTTTCTGAGCCTTAACAGGGGGTGGGCTGCCACTGCCTTGGCTCCGGGTCCTACTGCCTGCCCTGGTGGCCGGTGCACTCCAAAAACCTGGAACACGCACCACTGGTACTGGAGGCTTTTTGGCTGAGGCGCTACGACGGGACTGATGAATTGGAGGGGGGGGGGCAAAAAGGTCAATTTGACAGAGGGACAGTTTCTTACGAACACTGGGATGGGTAGCTGGAGGGGGTCTGGGAGTGGAGGAAGAGGAGGTGGTTGTAGGAGGTGTCACTTTAGGTGTTTTGGGTGCAGGTGCAGGTACTGGAGGCTGTCGTGAGGTGGATGGATGTTGGGTGAGTGATTGCCGGCGTTTGGGTACTTTGGGAGGGGGCGTCACAGACACATTGGGAGAGGACACAAGGGACGTGTAAATGGCAGAGGAGGTGGTGAGTGCAGGTGAGCGGCTTGTGGTGCTGGGTGTCCTGGTGCGAGTCCTAGTGCCTGTAGATGTGGTGCATGCAGGTGTGTGTGTAGACGAGACTGGGAGGGAGGAGGGAGGAGAGGAGGAGGGGGACACAGTGGAGACAGTGGATGTTGCTGTGTCTGTAAGTGGGTGAGGCTTGCGTGAGTGCCTGTGGTGTGTGTGGTGACTATGTTTGCTTGAGCTAATTGTGTGTGTTGACTTGTCTGCATGCTGGTCTGTAGGTGTGCTTGGGATAGGCTGGGGTACAGGAGATTGGGTCTGGGTGGAGGAAGTTGGAGGGGGGAGGCTAGACACAGGGACAATGGCTGCCATCAGTGCTGAGGCCAGAGATTGCAGGGTTCGCTGAATGACAGCCTGACTAGAATGAATGCCCTCCAGGAATGCATTACCGTGTTGCAACTCCCTCTCTACACCCTGGATGGCATTCACAATGGTAGACTGCCCAACAGTGAGTGACCTGAGGAGGTCAATGGCCTCCTCACTGAGGGCAGCAGGGGTGACAGTGGCAGGGCCTGAGGTGCCTGAGGCGAAGGTGATGCCCACCCTCCTGGGTGAGTGGGCACGGGGCGAAGGCTGAGGGGCTGCTGGGAGGGCGGTGCTGGTAGGGGGGGTGGCGGCTGTACCTGTAGAAGTGGGGCGCACAGGTGGTGCCGCCACCACAGGGGAGCTCCCATCGGACGAGTCTGTGTCGCTGGTTGGTGATCCGGTGGCCGACGTGAAGCTCCCCTCGCCCTCCGTCCCACTGGTGCATTCAGAATCTGTGGTGTGGCCCTCCATGGCCATGTGGGATGCAGCTCCCTCGTGCGCCGGTGCCACTGTACCTCCGCCTGATGATGCTGATGTACAAAAGGACAGGGAGAGCAGGAAAAGGGGGGGAGACAGAACAAAGAGAGTTTTAGTGCATGGCATGCATCTACTGTTGGCGGACAAGACAGACGCAGCAGCCCCCTGCATTACGCCGTTCTCCTGACCTCTGCACATGCAATTTCTGGGACATGGCCTACATGGCAATGGTGGGAATCTGCGCACATGGATGCCACAGGGGCAACTATACCTCAACTGGGCACTCTGCTGAGGGGGGTTGAGTGCCACATGGCCTACTTAACGGAGGGGCCTTGCCTACCTAACTCGCCCTGGCCTAGGGACACCCACAGCCCACCTCCCCCACCCAGACCCCTCCACTGCACGCTAACTCCGCTGAATGAGGTTGTACTCACCCCCTTGTGTCTCCTGTAATGTCCTCAAGTGCCCATCCAACTCCGGGTAGGCCACCGCCAGGATCCGGAACATCAGGGGGGTCATGGTGCGACGGGCACCCCTCCCACGTTGGGAGGCCATCCCCAGCTGAACCTCCGCCGTCTTCTTGCTGCAGCGGCGGATGTCCTCCCATCTCTTACGGCAGTGGGTGCCCCGTCTCTGGTGGGCCCCCAGGGTCCGGACCTCCTTGGCGATGGCACGCCAAATGTCCCTCTTCTGGTGGGCGCTGACCTACATGACATGCACAAGGAAAGAGGAAGAGTCATTACCAACTGCACCGTCAATGTGAGTAGCCCCCTCCCTACTCTGGCCATGTGGCCCATTCATTCCCATGCATAAGTGTTCTATGTACTCTGCCCCCTTCCCTCTTCCACCCAACCCTCTCCACCCAGGCCTAGCCCATACAACGTGCTCCCTGTGTACTAACCTGTTGGTCTGGAGGACCGTAGAGTAGCGTGTACTGGGGGAGGACCCCATCCACAAGTTTCTCCAACTCCTGTGCAGTGAAGGCAGGGGCCCTTTCCCCAGACGCAGCAGCCATCGTCGCTTCCAGACCGAGGTCACAGCAGCACTAGCAGTGTAGGTCCTCTCCTGTCGAAGGTCAGGTATCTAGTGAGTGAACATATAGAAAATGGCGGTGACGTCCGCGGCGGTGACGTCCATGGCGGTGCGCATCATCATCGCCGGCGCACCTGTTCATTGGCTCCTGGGACCCATAGGGTCCAATGTTAACCAATGCAGCATTGAGCCACGGTCTACGACCGCCTACTGCGACGGTGTGCAACGCCAGCGCAGTTACCCCACAATCCCATTGTCCCAGTTGTGAGGTGAGGCAGCCTCCATTTCAGGGGCCCACATGCCTTCATTTACTACTGCGTCACGCATAGCTAGGCCTATACTCAACACACATACAGGAAGGCTTTTTTGTCTGGTGTAGTCTTGGGTGTAACTGTGGGTACATACCTGGACGAATATTGACAAGTTCTTCGCTGTTGTCCTTCTTAGGCACCGTCAGCTGGGACATATGAGAAGATGGCGGAATCCTCCGGTGTACCGACCGCTGGTGGACCGGTTGACAATGGAAGAAAGACATATCATCGTCACCTACCGGTTTGACCGTGCCACAATCCAGGAACTATTTACCCAGTTGGAGCCAGACCTGATGTCACCAATCCGCCATCCGATTGAAATCCCCCCTGACGTGCAGGTGATGTCAGTGCTCCATTTCCTTGCAAGAGGGTCATTTCAGACAACAGTGGCCATGGCATCAGGGATGTCCCAGCCTATTTTTTCCAACGTGCTGTCCAGAGTGTTGTCTGCCCTGCTGAAACACGTAAGGAGATACATCATTTTCCCTCAGGTGGAGGATTTGCCTACAGTGAAAGGTGACTGCTATGCCCTTGGACATATCCCCAACGTCATAGGTGCCATTGATGGGACCCATGTAGCTCTGGTCCCCCCGCAGGAGTGAACAGGTGTACAGAATCCGGAAGAGTTATCATTCCATGAATGTCCAGATGGTCTGTTTGGCAGACCAGTACATCTCGCAGGTAAATGCAATGTTCCCTGGCTCTGTGCATGACGCATACATCCTGCGGAATAGCAGCATCCCTGATATGATGGGTCAACTCCAGAAGCACCGGGTATGGCTATTGGGGGACTCTGGTTACCCCAACCTTTCGTGGCTATTGACCCCAGTGAGGAATCCCAGGACCAGGGCAGAGGAACGGTACAATGATGCCCATGGACGGACTAGGAGGGTAATCGAACGCACCTTCGGCCTTCTTAAGGCCAGGTGCCTCCATATGACAGGTGGATCCCTATACTACTCACCGAAGAAGGTGTGCGACATCATCATCGCCTGCTCCATGCTCCATAATTTGGCATTGCGACGCCAGGTGCCTTTTCTGCAGGAGGATGATCCAGATGATGGTGTTGTGGCAGCTGTGGAGCCTGTGGATCCAGTGGACAGTGATGAGGATGAAGCTGAGGATGAAGGAAACGACAACAGGGAGTCAGTCATACAGCAATATTTCCAGTGACACACAGGTGAGAACATTTTCTGGTTTAACATCACATTAACTTTCACACGTCTACCTCTATCCTGTACCTACATTTCACTCACTATTTGTTAATTGAGTTGTACCCTTCCATTTCAGTTTCACAAGTGTGGTAACCTACGTGTCAACTGCTTGCATCCATCAAGGGCTTGTGATGTGTGACATTGGTATGTTAGCCTTACAATGGGTAACCCATTATGACACTGTAATTGATAATACAAAGTTCCAAATCATAGACTGACTCAAGTTTTTTTGGCTTTCAAGGGTGTTTATTGAAGTGCTCAGAAATGGGAGGGGGGTTGTAAAATGGTGATGGGTGATGGTGGAGGAATGTCCATGGCAGAGTCCAGTCTATTCGTCTCACAGGTGCACTGCCCATCTGGGCATTGGAAGTGGAGCTGGGGCAGTTCCTATCTGGACAAGGTGACAAAGTGGGACAGTGGGGGGACAATCAGGGTGGTCTTATTTCCTGGCGGGGGTCTTGCCATCTTGCTCTGTCCTGTTCCTGGATCTCAGGGACCGCTTGCGTGGTGGTTGTCCGTCTGCAGGGGATGGGATGCTGGTGTGTTGGTCCTGTGGCGGGGCGTCCTGTCCACTAGCGCCGGCGGAGGTGGTGGGCAGTTCGTCGTCCTGGCTAGTGTCAGGGACCCCTTGGAGTGCCACGGTGTCCCTCAAGGTCTTTTGAATGTCCGTCAGCACCCCTACAATGGTGCCCAGGGCGGAGCTGATGGTCCTGAGCTCCTCCCTGAACCCCAAAGACAGTTCGTCCTGCAGACGCAGGGTCTCCTGCAACTTGTCCAGGACCGTGGCCATCGTCTCCTGGGAGTGGTGGTATGCTCCCATGATGGAGGATAGGGCCTCGTGGAGAGTTGGTTCCCTTGGCCTGTCCTCCCTCTGTCGCACAGCAGCCCTCCCAGTTCCCCGGTGTTCCTGTGCCTCCGTCCCCTGGTCTGTGTGCCCACTACCACTGCCCCCAGGTCCCTGTTGTTGTTGGGGTGGTGGGTTACCCTGGGTGCCCTGTAGTGGTGGACACACCGCTGATTGACCTGTCCTGGGTAGGGAGGTTTGGGCCCGCTGGGTGGGTGCTGTGCTGGTGTTACCAGAGGGTGGCAGCTCGGTGTTGGGCTGTGGCTGGGCAAGGGGAACTGACTGTCCTGAGGCCCACGATGGTCCGGGCTGGTCATCAGGATCCAGTGGGGCAGAGCTGCTGTCGTCACTGTGGGCCTCTTCTGGGGGTGGAGTGGTGTTGTCTGGACCCTCTGGTGTGGTGACGTTCCCTCGGGTTCCTGCAGGGGTATAGGCACATGATTATTGCATCTGTGTGTGTAATGGTGTGCAATGGTTGGGTGTGCGTGATCCCCAGTGCAGGCATTCCTGTGTGGGGGCTTTTGTGGTGATGGTTGGGGGGGTGTTCTGGGTATGTGCAGTGGGCATGCTTTAGTGAGGGATGCCCATGCTTAGTTGTGTCATGCAGGGCTTGGTGTTGGGATGGGTGCTTGGTGTCATGGGTAGATTAGTGAGGATTTGGGGTGATAGGGGAGGGTGTGAGGGTGGGGGGGTGTGATAGCATGCAGGTAGGGTGGGGGATGTGATGGTTAAGATTTGACTTACCAGTGTCCCATCCTCCACCGACTCCTCCGAGGCCCTCAGGATGCAAGATGGTCAGGACTTGCTCCTCCCATGCTGTTAGTTGTGGGGGAGGAGGTGGGGGTCCGCCGCCAGTCCGCTGCACCGCGATGTTGTGCCTGGAGACCGTTGAACGCACCTTCCCCCGTAGGTCGCTCCACCTCTTCCTGATGTCCTCCTTATTTCTTGGGTGCTGCCCCACTGCGTTGACCCTGTCCACTATTCTGCGCCATAGCTCCATCTTCCTGGCTATTGATGTGTGCTGTACCTGTGAGCCAAATAGCTGTGGCTCTACCCGTATGATTTCCTCCACCATGACCCTGAGCTCCTCCTCAGAGAAGCGGGGGTGTCTTTGGCGTGACATGGGGTGTTATGTGTGATGTGTGGGGTGGTGTATGGGTTGATGAGTGTGGATGAGTGTAGTGGTATGTGGTGTTTTGTGCGTGGATGTTGTGTGGGTGATGGTGTTGTGGAGATGTGTGTGTATTTTGAGCGCGGCGGTGTGTACCACCAATGGAATACCGCGGCTGAAAGACCGCCGCGTGGATTCGTGTGTCGTAATAGCATGGGCGTGTTTCTGTTGGCGTGGAGGTGGATGATTTGTTACCGCCAGTTTATCGCTGACCTTTGGTGTGGCGGTGTTGTGTGGGTGTCTGAATTTCGGCGGATTCCGTGATGTGTGTCATAATAGCTGTGGCGGTCTACCGCGGTCGCGGCGGTGTAATGGCGGTCTTCTGCACGGCGGTAAGCGCCTTATACCGCCAATGTTGTAATGACCACCTTTATGTTTTCCAGAGCTGCGCCAGTACCTTATCGACAGCAAGCTGACTGATCTCAGGAAGTGTGCACAGGAAGCGGACCGCTGGGAGAGCACCACGGTCCAGAAGAGGTTAGGGGGGAGACCACGGCAAGGGTGGGAAGGGTCCCTCTCAGAAGAAGGGGGGGGTAAGGGTAAAGAGGGGCAGTTCTCTAAAGGGCCCCCAATTGATTCCCAGGGTAAAGATTCCCAGACCCCCAGTGAGAAGAAGCCCTGGTTCTCCAAAGGGAAGCCAGTAGCAGGGGGACCCCCACGTAAGTGTTATGCATGTGACCAGGTGGTTCATGTGAGGAGGTACCCCAAATGCCCCAAGAGTACACCGGCACCCACTGGTGCGCCGTCCCAGGGTTTGGCTAATGTAGCGTTTGGGGAGGAGCTGGTTCCAGGTGGGTGGGAGCCAGCTGAGATGATCCTTGTCTCACTAGGGGACAGTGAGATGGTCCAGAGAACCCTCGTGCCTGAGAACACTAAAAAGTACAGGCAGTGGGTGACCATCAATGAACAGAGGGTGGAGGCTCTGAGAGACACAGGAGCCAGTGTGACTACAGTGAGGAGTCACCTGGTGTCTGAAGAGCAGATTTATCCCTGTGTACTTCACCAAGTAGTTGCAGTGGACAACTCAGAGCGGCTGTGTAGAGTGGCGCAGGTTCCCTTTGAATGGGGGGGGTCTCAGGTTCCTTGAAGGTAGCTGTGAGTCCAACCATGTCTGTAGATTGTTTGCTTGGCAATGACCTGGCGGATTCCCCTTGGAAGGAGGTGGAATACAGGTAACACTTGGAGATGTTGGGTCTGCCTGGGTGGGTATGCGTATCAACCAGGTCAATGGCAGCCCGTCAGGGTGGTCAAGAACCCCTGGAGCCTGAAACAGTGGTCCAGGGAACCACCAAAAAGAGGAAGGGCAGGGGGCACGGGAAACTGGCCCCCGAAGTTCCCATGGTCTGGGAGGAAGTGGAGCCTGAGGGTGACGCCCCAGAGCCTACAGGGGAACAGGTGGCTGAACTAGGGGAGGTCCCTGAGCTGTCGCAGTGACAGCAGGAAGGGGGGCCCACCAGGGAAGCATTCTGTGCAACACAGAAAACATGCCCTACTCTGGAGGGTTTGCGGCAGCAGGCTGCAGACGAGGCGGCTGGCAAGGAGCCAGAATCTCACCTGATCTACTGGGAGGACGACTTCCTGTATAGTTAGCCTAAGGTTCCTGAGCCTGGGTCAGCCCGTGCGCTGGTGGTACCCCAGTGCTTCAGTGCCTTCCTACTGGGGTTGGCTCATGATGTGTCTTTAGCTGGACATGAACTGAGACGCACATTGCAGGTCTTGCCAAACTTGTCAGGCAAGTGGTAAGAGTGGAGGAAAATGTTAAGCTACTCTCCAACTTTTTCCTGTTGTTAGTACCCTGTTTAAGAGGGTTGGTATTGACATTGTGGTGTGGGGCCTCTGGATCCCAAGACAGCCATGGGCAACAGGTTTATCCTGGTCTTGGTGGACCCCATTCCTCTGAGGTCAATCATTTCCCCTATGGTGGGTCATGCTTTGATGAGGGTTTTTACCCGCATGGGGTTCCCCAAGGAAGTGGTATCTGATAGGGGTACCAACTTCATATCCACGTATATGAAGTCTCTGTGGAAGGAGTGTGGGGTAACCTACAAATTCACCCCCCCCCCCAAAGTAATGGTCTGGTTGAAAGATTCAACCGCACCTTGAAAGGCATGATCAGAGGCCTGTTAGAGTCCTTGAGGCAAAAGTGGGACATCCTCTTGCCATGCTTTCTGTTCGCTTATAGGGAGGTGCCTCAAAAGGGACTTGTGTTTAGTCCCTTTGAGCTGATTTATGGCCACCCTGTGAGGGGACCTTTAAGTCTGATAAAGGAGGCTTTGGAAAAAGCTCCTAGTAAACCCCCCCGGATGTATTTAGCTACATGCTGGCTCTGAGAAACCAGACTGCCCACTTGAGGAGTCTCTCACAGGAGAACCTGGAAGCAAGCCAGGAGGATATGAAACAGTAGTATGACCAGAATGGTACTCTGGTCGAGTTTCAACCTGGTCAAAAAGTGTGGTTGATAGCACCAGTGGAGCCTAGAGCGCTCCAAGACAAGTAGACGGGGCCTTATGAGGTAGTGCAGCGCAAGAGTGAAGTCACCTATCTGGTGGACTTGCAGACTCCCAGGAACCCTTTAAGGGTCCTGCATGTTAACTGCCTCAAACCCCACATTAAGCGGACTGAACTCTCCATGCTCCTTGCAACTGATGATGGGGTGGAGGAGGAGAGTGAGCCTCTTCCTGACCTCCTTTCTGCAGCAGAAAAAGATGGGTCTGTGGAGGGAGTGATCCTCTCCCCACCTCCCTGACTGCAGAGCGCCAGAGGGACTGTCGCCAGGTTTTGGGACATTTCACCTCACTGTTTTCCTTGATCCCAGGGGTCACACACTTGTGCACACATGATGTGGACACTGGGGACAGTCCACCCATTAAACAGAAAGTTTACAGGGTAACTGACAGGGTCAGGGCTAGCTTTAAGGATGATGTAAATGTTAACCCTAGGGGTTATTGAGCATTCCAGCAGTCCTTGGGCCAGCCTAGTGGTATTGTTCCCAAAGGCTTATGTACCTGGTGCCACTCCAGAACTCAGGTTCTGTGTGGACTACCGGGGACTCAATGCTGTCAGCAAGACTGACGCACACCCCATCTCCCGAGCTGATGAGCTCATTGATCGGTTGGGAGCTGCCACGTACCTCAGCACGTTTGACTTAATATCTGGGCAATGGCAGATTGCCTTAACTGAGGAGGCCAACGAAAGGTCTGCATTTTCTACCCCAGATGGGCACTTTCAATTTAAAGTGATGCAAATTGGGATGAAGAATGCCCCTGCCACCTTTCAGAGGTTGGTCAACCAGGTGTTGGCTGGGCTGGATGAGTTCAGTGCCGCCTACCTGGAAGACATTGCTGTTTTTAGTTTCACATGGGAGGAACAGCTGCAACAGTGTTGGAGGCCCTGCAGAAGGCAGGCCTCACTATTAAGGCAAGCAAGTATCAAATAAGGCAGGGTTCTGTGGTGTACTTGGGTCACCAGGTAGGGAGTGGCCAGGTGGCACCCCTACAGCCAAAAATTGACACCATTCTGGCTTGGGAGCCTCCCAAAACTCAGACTGAGGTGAGAGTCTTTTTAGGTCTCATTGGCTATTACAGGAGGGTTGTCAAGGGGTATGGTACCATTGTTACCCCCTTGACTGAGTTGACTTCTAAGAAGCAACCCAAAAAAGTGATGTTGACAGAGGCTTGCCAGACCACTTTTGATGCCCTGGAGGCTGCCATGTGCACAACACCTGTGCTGAAGGCACCTGACTACTCCAAGGAGTTTGATGTGCATACAGATGCCTCAGAGCATGGTATTGGAGCTGTACTCTCACAGCTTAATGAAGAGTGCCTAGATCAACCCGTAGCCTTCATTAGCAGGAGGTTACTTCTCAGGGAATGTAGGTGGAGTGCCATAGAACATGAAGCTTTTGCTGTGGTCTGGGTGCTGATGAAGCTAAGATCCTACCTGTTTGGGACTCACTTCTGGGTTCAGACAGACCACAGGCCCCTCAGATGGTTAATGCAGATGAGGGGTGAGAATCCAAAACTGTTGAGGTGGTACATTTCCCTACAGGGGATGGACTTTTCGGTGGAACACGCCAATGCTGACTGTCCAGATTCTTCCGCCTTAGTGATGAGAACTCCCATGAGGTTGGGTAGTTGCTCCCCACTTTCAGCTGGGGGGACACGTGTTAGACTTTTCATCCTTGGCGTGGTCTCCCTTAACTATTTGCTTCTGTTTCCTAGGTTGCTGATATGTGCTGGACACTTGCCAGGCCTAAACCTTCCATCTTCTTACACGTAAGGCACCCCTAAGGTAGGCCCTAGGTAGCCCCATGAGCAGGGTACAGTGTATGTTTAAGGTAGGACATGTACTAATGTGTTTTATATGTCCTAACAGTGAAATACTGCTAAATTTGTTTTCACTGTTGCAAGGCCCATCCTCTCATAGGTTAACATGGGGACTACCTTTAAATATGATTAAAATGTAGATTCCTTTTGGGAGCGGATAGACATGTGGAGTTTGGGGTCTATGAGCTCACAATTTAAACATACATCTTTTAGTAAAGTTTATTTTGAGATTGTGTGTTTGAAAAATGCCACTTTTAGAAAGTGAGCATTTTCTTGCTTAAACCATTCTGTGACTCTGCCTGTTTGTGGATACCCTGTTTGGGTCAGTTTGACAGTTGAGCTGTTTGCATCTCTCTCTAGACAGTGACACAAAGGGAGCTGGGGTATAGCCTGCATATTCTGATGAGCCATCTGTGCTAGGAGGGAGGGGAGGAGTGGTCACTCACACCTGAAAGGGCTGTGCCTGCCCTCACACAATGCAGTCTCCAACTCCTTGGTGTGTGTCTGGGGCCTGGCCTGGGCAAGTCAGGATTTCACAAACAAGATAGACTTTTCTTTGAAGTAAGCCTACTTACATGGCAAAATGGGTACAAGAAGGGCACCCAAAACCACAGAGTTTAGATCACTTCTGGAAACCAAGAGGAACCTCTGCCTGGAAAAGAGCTAAGGAAGCAGAGCTACCCTGCCTGTGACTGTACTTTGTGGAGCTATCCTGCAGTTGCTGCTTCTGCCTGTGCAAGAGGACAAAGACTAGACTTTGTATGCCTTCCTGCTTGTGAAGAACTCTCCAAGGGCTTGAAACTGAGCTTGCCCCCTGTTGTTGAAGTCTCAGGGACCTCAAAGACTTCTCTCTACCAGCACATGGAGCTTCAGCTGAGACTCCTGCCCTGCTAAGTGGTGCCCTATCCAGTTCCTAGGGCCTTGACAGGTGAAGCTGGTGGACCAAGGTAAAAAAAACACGCACAGATCCGAAACAACCTCCGAGAGCAGATAAAGAAACAATGCGCTGCTGGATCCGCAGCTGAAATCGACGTGGTGCTTGCAGTGCGGCTGGGAAATCAATGGCTAGAGAAATGATGCTCATCATCACTGACGGAGGCAGCAACGATGCAACATTGCTGGGCGCAGAAAAACAACGCAAGCCTGCCCGGACTCAAGGTGTTTTGTCTGGATCAACGCATCTCTCCCCTGGGGGAAAGAAACGACGCATGCCGATCGGACCGGAAAAAGAGAAATGACGCACAACTTCGCTTGCGGGTGACAAATCGATGCACCGCTTACCTTTTTCAACACACACTCGCCCGTGCGAGTTATTTATGATGCAACACATGTATATTTTCACGCTAACAGTGTTAGCGTTGTGTTTAAAAGAACATGAAGACTCTTTTTGCCTTTTAACGGATAACTTGACTTGTGTATGGTGGATTTTTGTCGTTTTGGTCTTGTTTTGTTTAGATAAATAGTTTCTATTTTTCTAAACCTATGTTGTGTCATTTTGTAATGTTTTCATTGAGTTGCTGTGTGTGTTGGTACAAATACTTTACACCTAGCACTCTGAAGTTAAGCCTGCCTGCTCGTGCCAAGCTACCAAGAAGTTGAGCGGGTGTTAGCGGAGGGTGATTCTCTTTTACCCTGACTAGAGTGAGGGTCCTTGCTTGGACAGGGGGTAACCTGACTGCCAACCAAAGACCCCATTTCTAACAAAGACCTTCCGGACTCAATGAGAACTCCAGCCTCACCTTCCAGAACCACTGCATCGCCCTGCGTTCCTTAGAGTCAAAATCGTGTGTCTTGTGAAGGAAAGGTTTCCATGACCAATTGACCAGAGCCTCCTTGGCTCGACCGATGACTGCATCTCGGCTTGAGGCGTCAGCGATCTCTGCCGCCATCAGCACCGTGGGACATGCTAGGTTCACTACCATACTTATGAAACTCTCTGTCCATCCATCCTCCTCCTCTTCTTGCGTGGCCGCAACGGATAGCATGGTAAGTAATCCGCAGGATTGTTGACCCCTGACTGGTATACAACGTCAAACCGGTAGGGCTGGAGGAGCACCGCCCACTGTTCAATCCATGGCGGGGCAAGTCGAGCTGTACCCTCAAAGACGGATACCAGTGGTTTGTGGTCGGTACCCATCCTAAATTCATGTCCACACAGATACAGGTGGAAATGCTGGCAGGCCCATCATATGGCCAGCGCCTCCTGCTCAAGTTGCGCATACCAGGCCTCTGTTGTCGAGAGGGCCCTGCTGGCATAGGCCTCCGGCATCCACTGCTGATGGCTGTGTTCCTGCAGCAACACGGCTCTTAGCCCAACGGGACTGGCGTCCACCACTACTTCTGTTTTCTTGTGCAGGTGGAAGTATGGTATGACCACAGAGTCCAACAGCGCACTCTTGACTGCCTGGAACGCCTTGTCCGCTACTATGCCCCACTCGCAGGGATTGTTGCCCTTCGTGAGCTGTCGAAGAGGTTCAGCAAGTGTGGCCAGATTGGAGATGAACCTCCCACAGTACGTTGCCATACCGAGGAAGCTTCTGACCTCAGTGGCTTTGCGAGGTTCGACTGCTCCTCGGATGGCCTCTACTTTCTTGTGGTCAACCTTCAGACCTTCCCTTGAAAAGATGTAACCGAAGAAGTCAATGGAGTTGCAGTAGAAGGCACACTTCTTCCGGGGCAAAGTTAGACCTGCTTCCGATAATCTCTGGAGAGTGTCTCTCAGGTGTTTGTGGTGTTCCTCTACCATGTTGGAGAAAATTAAGATGTCGTCACTCAGATTAATGATGCCGGCTAAGCCGGACAGTGTCTCCCGTATGGTATTTTGGAAAATATCTGCAGCTGAAGAGACCCCAAATCTAAGGCGCTTGTAACGTCGCAGCCCTACATGGGTTGAGAAGGTGGTGATATTCTGACTTTCGGAGGTTAGCGCCAGCTGATGGAACCCCGAGTTTAAGTCCAACTTAGAGAACCACTGGGCCCCATTAAGATCCACAATTATATTGTCCATGGTGGGCGTGATGTGGCACTCCCGCTTTATGGCACTGTTGGGAAGGACCATGTCCACACACAGGCGAATGGCGCCAGGCTGCTTAGGCTTTGGGGCAATGATGAGAGGCGACACCCAGGACATCGGGCCGGTCACCTTCTCTATTACCCCTGCTCCTCAAGGGTCTGTAGTTCACGTTTCACCTGGGGTCATAAGTGGAATGGCACCCACCGGTGCCTTAGGGCGGTGGGTCGTACTGCCGGATCGACATGTAGCTGAAACTGCTTTCCTTTCCGTTTTCCTAGCCCCTGAAACAACTCAGGGAAATAGGCCAGCAACACCTCAGCGTGGGAGTCGTGGACTTGCCGGATGAAAAACACTAGCTCCAGGTCTTCCACCATGTGGCATACGAGAAGGGTTCCTTTCTTGCCTTTCACCACATGGAATTTGGCATGTGTCAAATGTTGGTCACCGCCAATGGTAACCTCTACCACTCCCCACAGGGCTAATTGGTCCTTGCCCCCATAGGCATATATCTTGGTCCGGCATGGTGTGAGCTTTGGTGGGGGAGATATCTTGCTGTATTGTTCCACGTCCATAACGTTTACCAACACCCCAGTGTCTATGAGCGCAGTCACTGGCGTGCAATTTACTGTTATGGTACACATGGGTGGTGACCTCCGCCTCTGATCCAGCCTGTCAGCAAACGAGACGACAAATATTTCCTTGTCTTCATCATCCTTAAAGGGTTTATTGCTTGAGTATGGGTCCATTGGCGCCATCCCGGCGCCATCGTCTGGCATCACTTGCTTTATTGCCACCTTCCTGGCCGACATGGTCCTGGATCTGGGCCGCCGTGTCGGCAAACTTTGGCAAAATGGTTGGGCTTACCACATTTGGAGCAGTCTTGCCCTTGGCGGGGCATACACCTGGTGTCCTGTGCTCTAGGCCGCAGCTCCTGCACCCCTTTTCCTCCAGTCTTGGTGGTTGAGCCACCTGTGGTTGATTGTAGTGTCCTTGGACGCCGTTTACCCGTTCTAACTTCACTGGGCCAAATTTGGCGTGGCCTGGTTCCATAGCAGATTGCGCTAGAGCAGCCTCTATGTCCTCTGCTCCACTATTGGACAGTTCATGTGACCTTGCAAGGATAAGTATGTCATCCAGCGATATGCCTGGCTGCCACAGGATCAGCTTGTGCAGCACCTTGGACTGGCATCCCTGTATTATCTGTACTCTGATCTCCTCATGTTGGTTGATGCCGGTGCAGGTGCTCGCCAGTTCATGTCCACACAGATACAGGTGGAAATGCTGGCAGGCCCATCATATGGCCAGCGCCTCCCGCTCAAGTTGCGCATACCGGGCCTCTGTTGTCGAGAGGGCCCTGCTGGCATAGGCCACCGGCATCTACTGCTGGTGGCTGAGTTCCTGCAGCAACACAGCTCTTAGCCCATCGGGACTGGCGTCCACCACTACTTCTGTTTTCTTGTGTGGGTGGAAGTATGGTATGACCACAGAGTCCAACAGCGCACTCTTGACTGCCTGGAACGCCTTGTCCGCTTCTACTCCCCACTCGCAGGGGTTGCTGGCCTTCGTGAGCTGTCGAAGAGGTTCAGCAAGTGTGGACAGATTGGAGATGAACCTCCCACAGTACGTTGCCATACCGAGGAAGCTTCTGACCTCAGTGGCTTTGCGAGGTTCGGCTGCTCCTCGGATGGCCTCTACTTTCTTGTGGTCAACCTTCAGACCTTCCCTTGAAAAGATGTAACCGAAGAAGTCAATAGAGTTGCAGTAGAAGGCACACTTCTTCCGGGGCAAAGTTAGCCCTGCTTCCGATAATCTCTGGAGAGTGTCTCTCAGGTGTTTGTGGTGTTCCTCTACCATGTTGGAGAAAATTAAGATGTCGTCACTCAGATTAATGATGTCGGCCAAGCCGGACAGTGTCTCCCGTATGGTATTTTGGAAAATGTCTGCAGCTGAAGAGACCTCAAATCTAAGGCGCTTGTAACATCGCAGCCCTACATGGGTTGAGAAGGTGGTGATATTCTGACTTTCGGAGGTTAGCTCCAGCTGATGGTACCCCGAGTTTAAGTCCAACTTAGAGAACCACTGGGCCCCATTGAGATCCACAATTATATTGTCCAAGGTGGGCATGATGTGGCGCTCCCGCTTTATGGCACTGTTGGGAAGGACTATGTCCACACACAGGCGAATGGCGCCAGGCTGCTTAAGCTTTGGGGCAATGATGAGAGGCGACACCCAGGGCATCGGGCCGGTCACCTTCTCTATTACCCCTGCTCCTCAAGGGTCTGTAGTTCACGCTTCACCTGGGGTCATAAGTGGAAAGGCACCCGCCGGTGCCCTCGGGCGGTGGGTCGTACTGCCGGATCGACATGTAGCTGGAACTGCTTTCCTTTCAGTTTTCCTAGCCCCTGAAACAACTCAGGGAAATAGGCCAGCAACACCTCAGCGTGGGAGTCGTGGACTTGCCGGATGAAAAACACTAGCTCCAGGTCTTCCACCATGTGGCATACGAGAAGGGTTCCTTTCTTGCCTTTCACCACATGGAATTTGGCATGTGTCAAATGTTGGTCAACGCCGATGGTAACCTCTACCACTCCTCACAGGGCTAATGGGTCCTTGCCCCCATAGGCATATATCTTGGTCCTGCATGGTGTGAGCTTTGGTGGGGGAGATATCTTGCTGTATTGTTCCACGTCCATAACGTTTACCAACACCCCAGTGTCTATGAGCGCAGTCACTGGCGTGCAATTTACTGTTATGGTACACATGGGTGATGACCTCCGCCTCTGATCCAGCCTGTCAGCAAACGAGACGACAAATATTTCCTCGTCTTCATCATCCTTGTAGGAGTTATTGCTTGAGTACGGGTCCATTGGCGCCATCCCGGCGCCATCGTCTGGCATCAGTTGCTTTATTGCCGCCTTCCTGGCCGACATGGTCCTGGATCTGGGCCGCCCCGTCGGCAAACTTTGGCAAAATGGTTGGGCTTACCACATTTGGAGCAGTCTTGCCCTTGGCGGGGCATACACGTGGTGTCCTGTGCTCTAGGCTGCAGCTCCTGCACCCCTTTTCCTCCAGTCTTGGCGGTTGAGCCACCTGTGGTTGACTGTAGTGTCCTTGGACGGCGTTGACCCGTTCTTACTTCACTGGGCCAAATTTGGCGTGGCCTGGTTCCATAGCAGATTGCGCTAGAGCAGCCTCTATGTCCTCTGCTCCTCTATTGGACAGTTCATGTGACCTTGCAAGGATAAGTATGTCATCCAGCGATATGCCTGGCTGCCACAGGATCAGCTTGTGCAGCACCTTGGACTGGAATCCCTGTATTATCTGTGATCTGATCTCCTCATGTTGGTTGATGCCGGTGCAGGTGCTCGCCAGTTCATGTCTACACAGATACAGGTGGAAATGCTGGCAGGCCCATCATATGGCCAGCGCCTCCCGCTCAAGTTGCGCATACCGGGCCTCTGTTGTCGAGAGGGCCCTGCTGGCATAGGCCACCGGCATCCACTGCTGGTGGCTGTGTTCCTGCAGCAACATGGCTCTTAGCCCAACGGGGCTGGCGTCTACCACTACTTCTGTTTTCTTGTGCAGGTGGAAGTATGGTATGACCACAGAGTCCAACAGCGCACTCTTGACTGCCTGGAACGCCTTGTCCGCTTCTATGCCCCACTCGCAGAGTTGTTGCCCTTCGTGAGCTGTCAAAGAGGTTCAGCAAGTGTGGCCAGATTGGAGATGAACCTCCCACAGTACGTTGCCATACCGAGGAAGCTTCTGACCTCAGTGGCTTTGCGAGGTTCGGCTGCTCCTCGGATGGCCTCTACTTTCTTGTGGTCAACCTTCAGACCTTCCCTTGAAAAGATGTTACCGAAGAAGTCAATGGAGTTGCAGTAGAAGGCACACTTCTTCCGGGGCAAAGTTAGCCCTGCTTCCGATAATCTC
Organism: Pleurodeles waltl; assembly: GCF_031143425.1. Lineage (NCBI taxonomy): Eukaryota > Metazoa > Chordata > Amphibia > Caudata > Salamandridae > Pleurodeles > Pleurodeles waltl. The sequence goes on along the minus strand of NC_090441.1, from coordinate 107,131,885 downwards.
TGGAGAGTGTCTCTCAGGTGTTTGTGGTGTTCCTCTACCATGTTGGAGAAAATTAAGATGTCGTCACTCAGATTAATGATGTCGGCCAAGCCGGACAGTGTCTCCCGTATGGTATTTTGGAAAATGTCTGCAGCTGAAGAGACCCCAATCTAAGGCGCTTGTAACGTCGCAGCACTACATGGGTTGAGAACGTGGTGATATTCTGACTTTCGGAGGTTAGCTCCAGCTGATGGTACCCCGAGTTTAAGTCCAACTTAGAGAACCACTGGGCCCCATTAAGATCCACAATTATATTGTCCAAGGTGGGCATGATGTGGCGCTCCCGCTTTATGGCACTGTTGGGAAGGACTATGTCCACACACAGGTGAATGGCGCCAGGCTGCTTAAGCTTTGGGGCAATGATGAGAGGCGACACCCAGGGCATCGGGCCGGTCACCTTCTCTATTACCCCTGCTCCTCAAGGGTCTGTAGTTCACGCTTCACCTGGGGTCATAAGTGGAAAGGCACCCGCCGGTGCCCTAGGGCGGTGGGTCGTACTGCCGGATCGACATGTAGCTGGAACTGCTTTCCTTTCCGTTTTCCTAGCCCCTGAAACAACTCAGGGAAATAGGCCAGCAACACCTCAGCGTGGGAGTCGTGGACTTGCCGGATGAAAAACACTAGCTCCAGGTCTTCCACCATGTGGCATACGAGAAGGGTTCCTTTCTTGCCTTTCACCACATGGAATTTGGCATGTGTCAAATGTTGGTCAACGCCAATGGTAACCTCTACCACTCCTCACAGGGCTAATGGGTCCTTGCCCCCATAGGCATATATCTTGGTCCTGCATGGTGTGAGCTTTGGTGGGGGAGATATCTTGCTGTATTGTTCAACGTCCATAATGTTTACCAACACCCCAGTGTCTATGAGCGCAGTCACTGGCGTGCAATTTACTGTTATGGTACACATGGGTGGTGACCTCCGCCTCTGATCCAGCCTGTCAGCAAACGAGACGACAAATATTTCCTCGTCTTCATCATCCTTGTAGGAGTTATTGCTTGAGTACGGGTCTATTGGCGCCATCCCGGCGCCATCGTCTGGCATCAGTTGCTTTATTGCCGCCTTCCTGGCCGACATGGTCCTGGATCTGGGCCGCCCCGTCGGCAAACTTTGGCAAAATGGTTGGGCTTACCACATTTGGAGCAGTCTTGCCCCTGGCGGGGCATACACGTGGTGTCCTGTGCTCTAGGCCGCAGCTCCTGCACCCCTTTTCCTCCAGTCTTGGCGGTTGAGCCACCTGTGGTTGATTGTAGTGTCCTTGGACGGCGTTAACCCGTTCTTACTTCACTGGGCCAAATTTGGCGTGGCCTGGTTCCATAGCAGATTGCGCTAGAGCAGCCTCTATGTCCTCTGCTCCACTATTGGACAGTTCATGTGACCTTGCAAGGATAAGTATGTCATCCAGCGATATGCCTGGCTGCCACAGGATCAGCTTGTGCAGCACCTTGGACTGGCATCCCTGTATTATCTGTGCTCTGATCTCCTCATGTTGGTTGATGCCGTTGCAGGTGCTCGCCAGTTCATGTCCACACAGATACAGGTGGAAATGCTGGCAGGCCCATCATATGGCCAGCGCCTCCCGCTCAAGTTGCGCATACCGGGCCTCTGTTGTTGAGAGGGCCCTGCTGGCATAGGCCACCGGCATCCACTGCTGGTGGCTGTGTTCCTGCAGCAACATGGCTCTTAGCCCAACGGGACTGGCGTCCACCACTACTTCTGTTTTCTTGTGCAGAAGGAAGTATGGTATGACCACAGAGTCCAACAGCGCACTCTTGACTGCCTGGAACGCCTTGTCTGCTTCTATGCCCCACTCGCAGGGGTTGTTGCCCTTTGTGAGCTGTCAAAGAGGTTCAGCAAGTGTGGCCAGATTGGAGATGAACCTCCCACAGTACGTTGCCATACCGAGGAAGCTTCTGACCTCAGTGGCTTTGCGAGGTTCGGCTGCTCCTCGGATGTCCTCTACTTTCTTGTGGTCAACCTTCAGACCTTCCCTTGAAAAGATGTAACCGAAGAAGTCAATGGAGTTGCAGTAGAAGGCACACTTCTTCCGGGGCAAAGTTAGCCCTGCTTCCGATAATCTCTGGAGAGTGTCTCTCAGGTGTTTGTGGTGTTCCTCTACCATGTTGGAGAAAATTAAGATGTCGTCACTCAGATTAATGATGTCGGCCAAGCCGGACAGTGTCTCCCGTATGGTATTTTGGAAAATGTCTGCAGCTGAAGAGACCCCAAATCTGAGGCGCTTGTAACGTCGCAGCCCTACATGGGTTGAGAAGGTGGTGATATTCTGACTATCGGAGGTTAGCTCCAGCTGATGGAACCCCGAGTTTAAGTCCAACTTAGAGAACCACTGGGCCCCAGTAAGATCCACAATTATATTGTCCATGGTGGGCGTGATGTGGCGCTCCCGCTTTATGGCACTGTTGGGAAGGACCATGTCCACACACAGGCGAATGGCGCCAGGCTGCTTAGGCTTTGGGGCAATGATCAGAGGCGACACCCAGGGCATCGGGCCGGTCACCTTCTCTATTACCCCTGGTCCTCAAGGGTCTGTAGTTCACGCTTCACCTGGGGTCATAAGTGGAAAGGCACCCGCCGGTGCCTTAGGGCGGTGGGTCGTACTGCCGGATCGACATGTAGCTGGAACTGCTTTCCTTTCCGTTTTCCTAGCCCCTGAAACAACTCAGGGAAATAGGCCAGCAACACCTCAGCGTGGGAGTCGTGGACTTGCCGGATGAAAAACACTAGCTCCAGGTCTTCCACCATGTGGCATACAAGAAGGGTTCCTTTCTTGCCTTTCACCACATGGAATTTGGCATGTGTCAAATGTTGGTCACCGCCAATGGTAACCTCTACCACTCCTCACAGGGCTAATGGGTCCTTGCCCCCATAGGCATATATCTTGGTCCGGCATGGTGTGAGCTTTGGTGGGGGAGATATCTTGCTGTATTGTTCCACGTCCATAACGTTTACCAACACCCCAGTGTCTATGAGCGCAGTCACTGGCGTGCAATTTACTGTTATGGTAGACATGGGTGGTGACCTCCGCCTCTGATCCAGCCTGTCAGCAAACGAGACGACAAATATTTCCCCGTCTTCATCATCCTTGTAGGAGTTATTGCTTGAGTACGGGTCCATTGGCGCCATCCCGGCGCCATCGTCTGGCATCACTTGCTTTATTGCCACCTTCCTGGCCGACATGGTCCTGGATCTGGGCCGCCCCGACGGCAAACTTTGGCAAAATGGTTGGGCTTACCACATTTGGAGCAGTCTTGCCCTTGGCGGGGCATACACGTGGTGTCCTGTGCTCTAGGCCGCAGCTCCTGCACCCCTTTTCCTCCAGTCTTGGCGGTTGAGCCACCTCTGGTTGATTGTAGTGTCCTTGGATGGCGTTGACCCGTTCTTACTTCACTGGGCCAAATTTGGCGAGGCCTATTTCCATAGCAGATTGCGCTAGAGCAGCCTCTATGTCCTCTGCTCCACTATTGGACAGTTCATGTGACCTTGCAAGGATAAGTATGTCATCCAGCGATATGCCTGGCTGCCACAGGATCAGCTTGTGCAGCACCTTGGACTGGCATCCCTGTATTATCTGTGCTCTGATCTCCTCATGTTGGTTGATGCCGGTGCAGGTGCTCACCAGTTTGCGCAGACGCGCGTAGAACATGTCCACCACAGCTTGAACCTTTCATAGTTCAGGTTAAGCTGCGTGTCAAAGTACCTGTTGAGGGCGTCCACTGCCAGGTCGAAGTCGTCATCATTGCCAGTGTTTGGCAATGTCTCAAACAATTCGTAGAGTTCATCGCCCTCAAAATGCAGCATTAGGGATCGTTGCACCGCACCATCCATTTCTCTTGTGGCCCTGAAATAGTGTCTCAATCTGTCGAGCCATTGGCACCTCCAGGGTGCAGCCATGGCCGGATCCACTAGCCGGCTGAACGGGGGCAGTGCAGTGACCGACAAATGTGTTCCCAGATTGCATGCTTGGGGTGGATGGTCGGTATCTGGCAGTGAACTCATTGTTATGGCCAATGACTTGCTAACAGCCCCGTTCACTCAAGAATCCTTTCGTTGGCAAATCTTGGTTCAGTGAGTGAGTGTAGCAACATGGATGTCATTCTTGAGGAAGAGGTGAAGATAACACCATCAGCCACTGTGCCTCTGTGCCAGACCCTTAGCACCTGGAATATAGTCCGCTCGCACGTGTTACTTTCCACAAAGTTTTGAATTTTTTTTTGGTCTGATGTCACATGTGCAGGCCAGAAAAGCACTTTCTCCTCAGTCGTGATGTCACGCTGAAGTCATGGCAATGCTGCTGCCTATTCCAGTCAGGCATGGGCCTGGGAAGCCCTGTGGTACTCGTGCTCCAGTGTGCTACTGAGGAGATCCAGATGCCTCTTGGAGACGTGCGCACGACTGCCCACTGCAGGGCGGGGCACCTCGACCTCCCCGTAGCTTAAAGTTTCCCTGGGATGGGGAAAACCGCATTGATTGGTGCCTGCAGGCCTCCGATGAGGCTGCACCTCCGAGGCAGCCGACGGGCCTGGGGCAATCCCTCCGAGGGATCAACAGTTGGTCGTCGGGGGAGGAGCCAAGATGGCGACCGGGAAGGACGCTTCGTAAAGCTCTCCGTCTCGGGCTTGCCACCAAAACGATTGCGGGGCACCCCGGGGTCGCCAATATCCTTGTATAGAGAAGAAACCCGCTCTAGGAGCCTTTCTCCCCTCTCTGACGGCCACGGAGGCCACGGAGGCGCTGGGGCGGCTGAGAGGGGGAGCTGCAGAACGACGACATCGCCTCGGACCTGCGGCCGCCATCTTGCCTCGTTGCGAGGCTCGGAGATCCGTCCCGGAGCCCCTGAGGTGAGGCGGGGGTGCGGCGGTGGGGGGATCCCCTTGCGGGAGGGCAGCAGACCTGCCTCGGGACTCTCCCCCCCCCTCTACCGCTGGTCAACCCTCCCCATTGCCGCTGCGGGGAGGGGCGGAGGGGCGGTGAAGCCACGGTCGGGGACCTTTGGCGGTTCCCCCCCCTCGGCCTGCGGTCCGACTGCAAGGCGTGCCCCCCCTACGACTTAGGGGGGTCGCGCAGTGAAATTCACGGGGCGCATCTGGAGCGCTGGCGGTTTGCTCTTTATGCCCCCTGGACACTCCTGGTGGCTCCTGTAATTCCTGAACACCTGTGGGCTATGTGTGAGGCGCCCTCCGAAGTACATTATGTTTCCACCATTCCCCCGGTAAGAGGAGCAGAACCCTGCATGGAAGCCCAGCTGAAAGTGAGCGCACAAAGCGATCGACCTCGTGTGGATGGGGGACCCACACCCAAGCCCTGAATCGTTGGTGCCGGCATGATGGGTATATCGGATTGACCTCGGAGACCACCCCGCTATCCGTCGCCCTCCCGCTGGTGCCGGTCGAGGGGCCTGGAAACGGGCAACCAAGCAGGAACTCACCTCGTGGAATATTAGGCAGGTTGTGATCCAAAAAAACTTAAAGCGCACGACGGTGTGGATCCGTGGGGACACACAGCCCTCCATATCTGCCCAACCTGGGGCTCGTGGAGTTCACGTAAGCGCAGAAGAAACAGAGATCCATAAATCGAGTCAAAATGGCCAGGAGATCAAAATCAGCGAGGAATCAGGAGCGGGGCACGCAGGGACCAGCGCCTGGGGACCAACAACCCACTCCTACTTTACAATCACTGGAATCTACACTTTTGGCCCATTCCACACAATTCGAGAAAGTACTCCAAGCAATTATGGACACTAAAATTTCATTAGAAAATAGAATAGATACGGTATCGCAAGATCTAAATATTCTTAGAGCGGACCACCGCAAATTATCCGAAAAAGTGAAGTCAGCAGAGGAGGCGCTAAACGACATGTGCCCCAAAGTAACGGACAACCAAAAACAAATTCTCCGCCTGGATCTAGAAGTAAAAACACTGTTGAGAAGAGCAGAAGAGGCGGAGGGAAGATCACGCCGCAACAACATACGGTTTCTCGGACTCCCAGAAAAATCACTAGATCAAAACACAGAGATTCAACTGGAACAATGGTTAGCCAAAGAGGTCCTGAATGGAGCCCCGTCTAAATTCTTCTCAGTTGAAATAGCACACAGGACTCCTGGGCGCCCCCCAGTACCGGGCCAGTCCCCAAGACCGTTGATAGCCAGGTTCCTGAACTTTAGAGACCGGGATGCGATACTGCAACAATTCCGCAGCAAAGGTCCATTTCAGTATGAGGACTCAACCGTCCACGCTTATCCAGACTTCACTCAGGAAGTGCAAAGACAACTCAATTCCTTTGCTCAAATAAAGCAACGTCTCCGTGAACATGACATAAAGTATGCTCTGTTATTCCCCGCTAAATTAAGAGTACTAACAGATGAACGCACCCACGTGTTCACATCTCCGGAAGACGCTTGGACATGGCTACATGCCAAGGGGTTTGCCCAACCCCGAGAAGCAACCGGTATCAACGAAAACTGGTCCACAGCATCCACTCGGAAACGCTCCAAGAGACGACCCGGGGGTCAACCCACGGAGAAACAGGCTGCGGAAGAGAGAGCCAGGGTCCTGAAGGAAACTCCCCTGCTGACGCAAAATGCTTTTGAGACTCTCAGAACTCATCCGGATGAGGGCTCGGAATCGGATTCAATAAGCTCGGACTCCACACTGACGGGGTCGCTGAAAGGCCCGGAGATCACTCCCCGGACCGCGGACATACTCTGAACAACTGCCGCTGACCTACCTCCAGGGCGGGACCCGCCGCCACAGAAGGAGAGCAGGATTGAACATTGTGTGCCTCGCTGGCAGCGGCTGTACATATCGCTTGAAATCATGTATCCTTGTTTCTCTGCTCTCAGAGTCAACTCCTGTATTTAGCCTGCGCGTAATTGGAGGTTGCGCGTGGCAGGGGAGGGTTGGTTTGCTGCGCCCGGGGGATGCCCCACACCACTTGCAGGCTGAATCTGCAGAAGGATGCAAGCCCCTATAATGAGCCGCACCCGGATAGTATTATAGCTCCCCCGCAGACATCCACATGGACACAGCCCAGGTCGCACCTCACCGGGTGCGCGTTTGTTTTTTTGTTGGTTTACAGTTGGGGTTGGGATCCAGTTGGGGAGGGAGGGAGGGTAATCACCAGTTTGTACACCGCGGGTCTGCGCATAACACAAGACACATAGATGGAGGTTGGAGACCGGGCCGTCGTGGCGAAGGGGAGGGGGAAAACTGCTTGGACCCCGTCAGGGGGCAGAATGTTAGATGCACCACTATAAAACAAACATGGCCCAATACACAGCCCATAACGTAAGCAAATATAACATAGTCACCTGGAATGTCCGGGGCCTCGGGAACCATAGCAAAAGGTCCAGGGTGCATGCAAGACTCAAACGCCAGGGCACACACATTGCAATTTTACAAGAAACCCACCTACTGGACCCAGACCTACAAGAACTGCGGAACAGATGGGGTGGACAGATCGTAGGCACATCTTATTCAACCTTTGCGAGGGGGGTTCTGATATGGATGGCAGGGAGTATTCCATTTCTTCTAACATCATACAGGATAGACCAGGGAGGTAGGTACGTAGTGGTGGAGGGCAAATTAGATGGCAAACAATTATCATTCATAGGAATATACGCCCCCAACACTGCGTTGCCTGAGTTCCTGAACTCGCTCACCCCAGCCCTATTGACTAACCCCGCAGCACCTGCAATATGGGGTGGTGATTTCAATAATACGCCGGACCTGACGTTGGATAGGTCTAGCCCCCCCACACATTCAGCGGCCAACAGATGCCCCGGGGGCCCACTGGCAACATGGGCCAGCAATATGGGCCTCTGTGATTTGTGGCGCATGAAGCACCCACAACACAGAGAATACTCATTTTACTCAGTACCGCACAAAGTGTACACTAGGATAGATCTGCTATGGGGTACCCGGGACATTTGCACAGTAACCAACGGGATTGAATACTTAGCTAAGTCACTATCAGACCACTCACCGCTTAAAATAACTCTAGACTGGGGCAGGAGGCGACAAGCGATCCCAACCTGGAGATTACAAGTGGAAGCGCTGCAGGACCCTACATTTGCATTTAAAGACGCACTGAGAACAGCACTCAAACAGTACTGGGAATTGAATGCTGGCACCCCAAACTTAAGAGCAGTAGAGTGGGACGCACATAAAGCAGTGACCCGCGGGCACTGTATTTCCACTACATGGGGGGTAAGACGCACACTCTATGCAGAGGTTAGCAAACTGGAAAAGAAACTAAGAACACTAGAAAACGCAGTGGCCCGCAGCGAAACACCATTTACGTCATTAAAAGATGCGCGCGCAGAATACGCAGCCGCAGATGCCACACTACGCCTTCATGACTACAAATACCACTTGACCAGATTACAAGCGGAAGGCGACATATCGGGTAGGCTGCTCGCATGGCTCCTGCGGGAGGAACGGCAATGCCCCCCAATAGGGGCAATAGTGATAGGTGCAGGCGCAATAGCAACCACACAGGATGAAATTAATGATGCGTTCAGGAAATACTACACACAGCTATACAGTACACGCACATCATGCACCTCCCAACAACTCGAGTCCTTTTTGGTGGAATCCTCTCTGCCCCAACTCACACAAAACGACAGGGAGACATTAGAGGCCCCCATTACACTAGGAGAACTAAACAAGGCTCTTGAACAACTACCTAGAAATAAAGCTCTAGGGGCAGACGGCCTGCCGTCAGAATACTACTCCACTTTTGCGACACACCTTGTCGCACATCTCCTAAAAGTCATTGAAGAAGCAGAGGTCAATGGTATTCTCCCCCCCACAATGAGAGAGGCAATGATAGTGGTCCTTCCGAAACAGGGGCGAGACCCCACCGACGTTAGGTCCTATAGACCCCTGTCTCTATTAAATCTAGATTGCAAACTACTCGGCAAAATACTAGCCAACAGGCTAGCTCCTCATATGCACACTTTAGTACACGAAGACCAGAATGGATTTATCCCAAAACGCAACACCTTCCTCAACATTCGTAGGCTATTAAGCGTAATGGGCGATACCCCCCTGAGTGCATCTGAGGAAGCGGTGATTTCGCTAGACATCGAAAAGGCATTCGACACATTAGAATGGGACTTCCTGTTTGCCACCATGCAGCGAATGGGCATAGGCCCAAAATTTATAAGATGGGTACGCATACTGTACACCAACCCACAGGCCAGGGTGAAGACAGGAGGAGTCATATCAGAGAGCTTCCCAATTAGCAGGGGAACAAGGCAGGGCTGCCCCCTTTCCCCCCTGTTGTTCGCCCTGGCGATGGAACCACTGGCCGCGCGTGTCCGTGCAAAAACAGAAGAATGGGGGGTGGTAAGGAACGGCACATCCCACGTAATATCATTGTATGCAGATGATGCCTTGATCTATATACGCAGTGTTGGGGTGGCACTGCCCCCGGTGATGTCATTGCTACGCGAGTTTGGAGAGATATCGGGCTTGATAGTTAATTGGGGGAAATCCTGCATATTCCCGTTGACTGGCCGGTCCCCAACGAAACGAGAGAATACTTCAGCAGGCCCATTAAAATGGTGCTTCGACACATTCAAATATTTAGGGGTTAACGTCTACCACAGAGCAGAAGACCTCAGGGATGGCAACCTGGGGAGAGCGGTGACATCTATAAAGAGCTCATTGCATTTTTGGAATAAACTACCGCTCTCACCACTGGGAAAAGTTGCCATAGCCAACATGCTAGTGCTGCCCAGGCTGCTGTACTACTTCGCTGCCCTGCCGATCATAATCCCTAAAAGCTTCTTCAACAGTTTAAATTCTGCATTGGTGCAGCTGGTGTGGGGTGATGGCAGAAGGCGGGTCACACTCAACACACTATATCACCCAGTGCCGGCGGGTGGACTGGGAGCCCCTAACTTTGAGCTCTATTCTGCGGCAGCACAGCTGCAGTGGATCTCAAATTGGATTCATAATCCCGGGTCAGCAGAGGCTGCCTGGCTGGTAACCCGACTCCGGGGAGTCCCTCTGCTTGAGTGGCTCACGAGCAAGCAAACTAAAAGCACATGCGCAAATCCATTGATGGCAGCAGCACAGGCATACTGGAAGAAGTATATTCAAAAGGATGCCAAAAAACTTCCCTACTCACCTCTCATACCACTAGAACGAATCCCCGGATGGGTGACAACTGGATCTCACCCATCCGCAACCTGGATAGAGGCGGGCATAAGCATGGTAGGTGAATGCTTTGAGGAAGGAAAACTAATGTCCTTTGAAGACATACAGGCCCTCACAGAGATCAGCCCAGGGCAATTTCTGACATACCACGCTATATGTCATGCAATTAGAGGTACATGGGGGTCCGGGGACACTGAGCCAGACACCTCAACGAACCTACACCATATGCTGAGCTACGACACACGCGAAAAAGTAGTTTCAAACACGTACAAACTACTAAATAAGCCCCCGGAGTCTAATCTGCAGAAAGCCCAAGAGAGGTGGAATGCCGTACTGCCTGACCCGATCACAGAGACAGAATGGCCAAAGGCCCTGAGTCAAACACGCGAGGTCTCAAGAAATCCCAGATTCCGATACACACAATTTAATTACTTACATCAGACTTATTTAGCGCCAGCCAGAATAAAACGTATGTTCCCTGGATCGGACCCAACTTGCCCTAGATGCAAAACCCCAGCAGCACAGTTTTATCATATGGTCTGGGAGTGCCCGCAGGTGAGGGGGGAGTGGACCGCGTTGACCACTGCACTGTCGGAAATGACCGGCCTGGGCCTGGACGCGAATCCCAAATCCTGCCTACTTGGCCTCAGGACAAGAACAAAAAGAAGCAAATATATGCATAGATTCGTAGACCTGGCTTATGCAATGTACAAAAGACTAATAGCCATGAACTGGAAGGCCTCCAAAGCCCCTGACCATGGAGCTTGGCTTGCCCTCACGCTTCGCTGGACACGTGCTGAATATCAGGTACTAACGAAACTGGCGCGAGGTGGTCCTCGACACTCGGGCTGTGAAACCTGGGGCACATTGGTCTCCAAACTAGAAACAAAGAACGACGAAAAAAAACCCTGAACAGCAGATAGATGCGATTACCCAGATAATTGCAGGTCTCAACCCGGTTGCAATACCGCAGTAAATCATGAGTAGTGCACACACCTGCCAACAGTGCCTAGGCACTGACATAAATACACTGCACCCCCAAACACACACTAGCCAAATAATGCACACAGACTATTATCCCCAATTAGCGAATACAGGTTCGGCAGAAGCCAAGCTACCTCTTTCCCCCGACCCCCGCTCCCCCCCTATCTTAGGGTTTGCCCTTAACCAGAACCCTTACCGGCATCTAAACTTCCGCACGGAAGAAAGACTCAAATGCGCGAACTAGAAATGCCTGTAAGTACAGACATAATAGCCCGGATCTAGCGGTGTACGAAAGTTATTGTTGTTTGTTAAGTTCAATAAATAAGCGCCCAGCAAATTACTGTAACTGTCAACATCCTATCACTGCTGTTAAATGGACGCATCGAAATGTATGATTCTATTGCAAATTCAATAAAAATATGTTTAAAAAAAACAAAAAAACAGTTGGTCGTCGGACCCCCAGGGCGTGCGTAGCGCACTGTCTTGTCACCAATGTAGCACAGCAGGGTGCGTTGCGTAGACCCAAGCTCATGCCTGGCACCGAGGGAGCCTCTCTGATCACAGGAACGCCGACGAGCAGTGTCATTGAATTGGACTTATCTCTTTCTCAAAGTAGTACCCAATCATTGCCGGAAACTCAGGCCAGTGAACAACAACAGCCACAGCCAGCAATAGCAGCTCCTCCCAAAGTAAGAGCACATCAGGATGTTGAGCTTCATGGAGAGGAGGCCGAAGAAGCCCCTCTTTCACAAGATCCACTGTCTTCCAGATCTTCTTTCTCAAGCCCCTCTTCTGATGATCAAGACTCCACTTGGATGCCACCTAAGTCTCAGACATGCTAGGAGAGGCAAGGAGTGAAAAGAAAGGTTCCTGAAAGCCTTAGAGTTATGGTTGAAGAAGAGGAGGATGATGAGTCTGACAATGAGCCAGTCATCATGGATGTTAGCCCAAACTCAGTGGAGTCAAACTTTACCTCATCTTCTCAACTTGCTCCGAGAGATGAGGCAGCGATACCACCACCTCCATCAGCTTCCATATTTACAAGGCCCCGGGTGCAACATACATCCACACCCACCTCAGTAGAAAAAGGCACTGCAGAGAGGCAAACATCACCAAAACAACATCCACCTACTGCCACTTCTTCAGACATTGGCGTGCCACTGCCAGTGTTTGAAAGATGACCTCCCCAGTTTGGGACTTTTTTACGGTTAGTGAAAAGGAGCCAAACATTGCCATATGCTCTATTGCTCCATTTGCCGAGCAAGTGTTAGTCAGGGTAAGCTTGGCAGAAACTGTGGAACCAGAGGCCAAACAACCCATTTGAGAGAAAAACCCTCGCAATCCACTTAGCGGCCAAAAGGAAAGCCTGCAAGTGATCTTAGTGAAAGTTTGAAAGCAGGGAATCTGATCCGATAATGCTGGAAGGCGACAAAGAGGGTGACATTTTTGTTACACAAATCAGCCCTGTCCCCTTCAGTGCAGTAGTATCGTCGCCCACATCAGCAAAATCGCAATGGCACAGGAAGACTCAGGTTGAAACATCAAGGCAAGAACCAACAGTGGCTGCCCCCCTGAGACACACATTGAGCCTACCACCAACTTCTAAGTCTCCTGCATCAGTGGCACCAGCAAAAAAAAAAAAACAGGCTACTATTACTGCCATGTTTAGGTAGGAGGGGTAGTACGAAGGCAACCACCCAACTGCATGTTTGTACAATGGGTAGCCGTCTAAAATGTTAACGTTGGACCTCCTCCCTTTTTCTTTTATGGAAGGAATGGGTTTTCTAGAATTTGTGACGACTCATCATGTATAGTGGTGGCAGATAGTGAGAGTGGGTATTTATATTGGTTAAATATATTATGCTGGCTTGTTTTTGTGTTGTGATCGATTTACAATGTTAGTGGCATAAAAATAAGAGTTTGTGATATTTTTTTCTTGAGGTCATTTTTTTCCACCTTCCCCTTTTGCATCTACCAAAATTTGTTTGCTTGCGTTTTCACACTGCTTTGTTTTCTGGTGCTCTGCTTTCTGGTTCACATTTGTCAAAGAAGACCCAACCAGTCCATTTAGCTAACAAACAAAATTCTAGTCCAGAAAATAAAAAATACTTAATGTTTCTTTTGTTGTTAAACATTTACAGGTCACTCTATCTCAGTTTGGTTGTGACTGAGACTGTGACTCTCGGGAGCAGTTGGTATGGAGTTAGACATAATAATCTTTAATCAAAGTCTGGAATGGAATATGATGGAAGAAATCGGAGTGTGATTTGACCACTTAAACAACTGCCAGAAACAGGAAGTTATCAACTTCATGGAAATCAACAAGAGTGATGTGAGGAGGAGTTTAAGAGGCCGTCTCCAATCTGTGGACTAGTGGTGAGAGGTGCTCCAATTACTTGCTTTGGGAAAAGCAATACTGCTGTGTGTGTCCGCTGGCTGGCTCAAACTTGAAAACTATATATTTGAGTGCGAAGCCTGTTGTGGGAAACTGGAGGAGACAGACGTGATGGATGATAATCTCACATTATGCAGTGCTCTAGACTAAATGTTATGATGAGCATGACAGTTGCGAGTTAGATCACCCCGATACATGCTGACACCTGTCTGTAATTCTTGCTGGATGATCTCAAAGGTCTTTGCTCTCTCGCTCTGCCACCTCTGAGTCTTCTTGGTACACTACTTCTCCTGAAGCTTACCTTCCATTCCATACTTCTTTATTCTATAACATCATGATGATAATCATTTCCGTTTTACAAACACAGGCCTTCTCTTCTCCTGCACCATAACATTCATGCTTACCTTATCGGACCACTTCAGACAGGCACCCAAGAAGATTGACTGGACCATCCCAGAAGCTGGCAGATGCACCACCCAAATTAGCAATACAGACTAGTATCATGTTTCTTTCAGTATTCCTTTTGTTTATAACTGTGTGTGTTACCTTCACCCCAAGATTAATTATTATATGTACTATTTTTCAAACATAGCTGACCGAACATTTCTAGATATATACAGTTTGGGTCTCACTGGTTAACTGTGTCATACATAGTAATGTTTTTCTATATCTCCCACAACAGGCTGGTGATCATTTCCCAGGTGAATATTGTGTTTGTGTTGTGTTTGTCTTTTTGTTACACCTTTCCCAAAATCCATTTCCCATCCATTCATCAAATCCCTAACCCTCTTCCCCTGGATTGTGCGATTGATTGAGGTGTTACTTCATAATTTATACCATTGATTAATCGCCCACTTGGTGGAGCAGATGTGGTAGAAGCTACCTCAACTCAGTGTGCAGGATCTTCATTTCATTTCACCTAGGTGAAGTGGGACTTCGCTTCCGATGCCTTCACTGTTAGTGCGCTCGCATGCTGCTACTATACCACCATGGTACCTTGAGAAGCCATGAAGCCCTCGCTTCATCCATTCAGGTAAGATAATTATGGAACATTGTTGTACCATAGGTTTAGTCAAATCTCTTTACTCCACTCCTATGGGTCAATTTTTGAAGAATGCACCGCAGAAACTAGAAGAGTATTGGGATAAGGTTGCCTAACTGCATAAATAATTGTTATACACTATCAGCAGATTTGTAAAACATGCTGCACTAAAAGGAATAGACTATCTGTAGATTTTGAAAACACACTGCATAAAGGCAGCAGTGCGAAGTAAAAGACCCAAAAAAAGATTTTAGGCATAAAGAATTGTACATAACTATTTATTTAACCCTGTCCCTAACAAAAGCAATAAATAAATACCCACCCCTTCCACCCACAACTTGCCCACCCAATCCCCAAAAAATTGTCCCTTCCCCAAAAAATGTAAACAAAACAGAAATATTATGTCAAATTGTCCATTGTTCAAAATAATAAAAAAAATTGTCCCACAAAAACCCCTTCTCACCATCTTCACCCACACGTCCCACCCACCAAAATAAAAGGTTAAAAAAGGGCCAGAGGAGGGCACTCAAGACAGGCCAGGATTCTCCTGAGGAGCCCCTCCACATGTGCCTGACAGGCCCCTAGCTGCACCAACCTCTGCAGGACGCGGTATTAGAAGACAGTCTCTGGAGAATGGCAGCAGGGATAATATGGTGGGCTCCTGCCCTGGCACTGCGGCATAAGTGTTGCTGGGCTGGAGGTACTGGGACCTGGCTCGGGTCCTAAGTACCGGCAGCAGTGACTGCTGCTGCTTCCTCCTCCTCTTCCTCGAGTACCACCAGCCGCTGGTACTCGGCCCGTATGGCCTCCAGCAATGTCCGCTGCAGCTGGGCTGCTATTTCCTGCTGTAATGGTGGAACAGCAGTAATAGCTAAATCAAGAAAGAAAAAACAGAAATTGTAAACAATGATCTCAGCAAAGCACTTGTTTAAAATCATGCAGTGTAGTGGCACGGTGGCAGTGCATTTGGTGGTCACCTCAAGCCATTCAATTTTAAGGTGATAACTGTCACAGCCATAATATGCACTATGGAGTACAAGTATTCTTCCCTCTACTGTTGTGCTAAATTAATGGGTGCATTGCTAGCTCAGCTTGCACCATAGTTGTACTCATTACTGTCTGCAGCTGGGGCAGTTGTACTAGAAAAGTATTTTATTCCAATGGCCCTGTTCTTCTTTGTCCCTATACTACAAGTCCAATGAATACTAAGAACGAAACACGCAACATAATATAAGCAATCATGCAGACATCTTGTCTGTGATAAGTATGCAGTCGGAGAAGCGGTGTACTGAAGTAAACGTAACAGATTAAGGAATGAAAGTCAATGAAAGACATGTAGGCCCTCATTACAACCCTTGCGGTAAATCCCACTTACCGCCGTTCTGAAGGCCGGCAACATACCGTCACAGCGGCGGAAATCCACTACAGGTATTATGACCCACATCTCGGAATCCGCCACAATGCAGACACCCACACAAGTCCGCCACACCAAAGGTCAGTGATAAGCTGGCGATAAAAAAACCTACACCATCACGCCAACAAGAATACACCCACATTATCACGTCCCACAAATCAACACGGCGGTCTTTCAAATGCGGTAATCCATTGGCGGTACACACCGCTGCACTCAAAATACACAAGAACAGAGAGACCACAAAAAGGGGGGTAAAGACAGAAGAAAGACATGTTCAGTGCATGCAACACCACTACCATTGGTGGACACAACAGACACAGCAGCCCTCTGCACTACGCCATGCACTTATAGTTCCTAGATTAATCACATGCCCATGGGGTATGAGGCCTAAGCCCAATTGCTGCTCACCTGGAAGTCACAGGAGCCGGACTAGGTGTAGATGGCTCTAACCACTAGTGGGGTTGGGGTGCCACATAGCCTGCCTCACAAGGGACCTTGCCTACCAAGATCGCCCTGGCCTAGGGGAACCCACTGCCCACCTCCCCTGCACAGACACCTCATTATGCGCGCAAAATCAGCTGAATGAGAGTGTACTCACCCCCATGTGGCTGCTGTGATGCCCTCAAGCGCCCATCCAACTCTGGAAAGGCCACCGCCAGGATCCAGAACATCAGGGGGGTCATGGTGCGACGGGCACCCCTCCCACGTTGGGAGGCCATCCCCAGCTGGGCCTCTGCCGTCTTCTTGCTCCAGCGGCACAGGTCCTCCCATCTTTTATGGCAGTGGGTGCTCTATCTGTGGTGGACCCCCAGGGTCCGGACGTCCTTGGTGATGGCATGCCAAATAGCCTTCATCTGGTGGGCGCTGACCTCGAGAAATGGTACAGGGGAAAGAAAATGCATTACCCGTCCGGACCGTCATACTCATTGCCCCCCGTTCCCACCCTTGCCCTGATGCACATACACTCACAGTCCGCACATGCAGGCCTCAGCCCCCCCATGTATCTTCCATCCACACCACTCAAAACAGGCATTGCCCACGCAGAATGCTCAGAGTGTACTCACCTGTTTGTCTGGAGGACCGAATAGTTGCATGTACTGTGGGAGGACCCCATCCACTAGTTTCTCCAACTCTTCCGAAGTGAAGGCAGGGGCCTTTTCCCCAGACACATGAGCCATCGTCGCTTCCAGACACAGGTCACAGCAGCACTTGCAGTGTAGGTCCTCTCCTGTTGAAGGTCAGGTATCAAGTGAGTGAACAGACAGAAAATGACGGTCACGTCCGCGGCGGTGCGTACCGCCAATGCCGGCGTACATCGTCATTGGCTGCTCGGACCCATAGGGCCCAATGTTAACCAATGCAGAATTGCACCGCGGTCTTCGACCGCCCACCGAGACGGTGTACAACGCCAGCGCAGTTACCTCATATCCCCTTGTCCCACCTTACAGGTCAGGCAGCCCCCATTTCAGGGGGCCACATGGCATTAATCATAACTGCATCACACCTATGTAGCCCTGGAATACACACAGTTACAGGCACATTGTGGATTAATAAATGTGTGACATTTTGTGATACCTCAGTATTGGCTGACTCTCTTCTCGCTGCTCTCCTCCATAGGGCACATCTGCTGGGGCAGGTGATGAGATGGCGGCATCCTCCGGTGTACAGACCGCTGGTGGACCTGTCGACAATGGAAGAGAGACACATAATAGTCACATGCAGACTTGATCATGCAACAATCCAGGAACTGTGTGCCCAGTTGGAGTCCGACCTGATGTCAGCTATCTGCCATCCCACAGGGATACTCCCTCTAGTGCAGGTCCTGTCAGTACTCCATTTCCTGGCAAGTGGTTCCTTTCAAACAACAGTGGTCATGGCATCAGGTGATGTCCCAGCCAATGTTCTCTAATGTGTTATCCAGAATGTTGTCGTTGAGGTGCCGTGATGGTGTGTGGGTGATGTGTGAGGTGGTGTGTGTTTTGATGTGTGAGGGAATGTGTTGTTGTGTGTTGTTTGAGGTGCGTTGATGTTGTGTAAGTGATGGTGTTGTGTGTCTGTGGATGCTGGTGTTGTTTTAGGTAGTGTCTCTCTCTGGCGTGGTTTCAAAATTCTGCTAGTAAGGGTTTGTGGGTGATGTGGGTGTGTGTTTTATATTGGATTGGGTGTGTGGGGGTGGTGTGTGTATGTGTATCAGGTGTGTGTATTTTGAATTGTCCAATGTGGTTGTGTTTTGTAAATGTGTGTGTATTTTGAGAGCGGTGGTGTGTACCGCCAATGGATTACCGCGGTTAAAAGACCACCACGTTGATTCGTGGGTCGTGATAGTGTGGGCGTATTCTTGTTGGCGTGACGGTGTTATTGCCAGTTTATCACTGACTTTTGCTGTGGCAGACTTTTGTGGGTGTCCGTATTATGGTGGATTCTGAGCTGTGGGTCTTAATACCTGAAGCAAAATTCCGCGGCCGCAGCGGTATGTTGGCGGTCTTCTGCACGGTGGTAAGCGGCATTTACCGCGAGGGTTGTAAGGAGGGCCTTAGTCTGCTGAGTTGTAGATAGAAGAACCCAATGCTTACTTAACACTCGCTGCATCTGCAAAAGCAGAGTCTTGACGAGTGAGCCAACACCACTGGTACACCTTTGTAGTGCCTATATTACTAATTGTCAATAAGGAAGCAATAGGACTTACCACCACCTGCCACTGCCGCTGCAGAGACTCTTCCACGATCCACCCACGCAGCTGTGTCAGCGCTGGCACTGACACTGCTGGTGACCTCACTGGTGGTCGGTGTGGCTGGAATTTTTTTAACACATTTTGGACTCCACACACGCCTCCTCCTATTGTTTTTTTTCTAATAGCAAAATAGAAGCAAAAATAAATCACTATATTTCTGGTACGGATTCTCTTCTATCAAAATATCAGGTGGTTTGTTGTTTTGGAATTTGTTAAAAGTAGGGGTGCGCAGGGCGCCATACTCCACTGGTGGAGCTAACAGAGTTTTTGGAACTCTGCTCTCTCCTTGGAGCGCAGAGTTGTTCTAAGAACTCTGCTAGCCCTGCCAGCGGAGCCGAGCTCACCCGGGGCATGCTGCAACCCTGTATGGGCTGCACAGCATAAGCACAGACAATCTGCGCTTGTGCTGTGCAGCCCATAAATGGGATGCAGCTTGCACTAGAGAAGAGAAGAGAGGCAGCCGCGCGGAAAGGAAGACTCGTCAGAGAGGAGGACCCTCCAGAAAGACCCAGGTAAGTCCACTTCTCTTTATTTGTCATTGTTTGTGCACACCGGTGCACAAACAAGGACTGAAACAGCAGCTTTTGCTGCTTACGGAATTCAGGCCAGGTTATAGATCGTAAAAGCTGCTGTTTCATGCCTTTTATGCACCGGCCTGTCTCGTGTGCACTGCACACAGGGCAGGACGGGACACAATAGACCTGGAAACTTTCACTGCCTACGGACCTGGCCTACGGACCTGGCCTGAATCCAGGGCCGTTGACAGTGAAAGAAAACTGCAGTTTCAGGCCTCTTATGCACCGGCCTGTCCTGTGTGCACTGCCTATGGCCATCCTGAATGCACCCTTCTCAGAAGCGCCAAGCAGGGTTGGGGCATGGAACTCCAGCTTTGCAGAATTACACAGAGTTTTGTTTCAACTCCATGGAATTCCGCAAAGCCGGACTCCATTCATTCTCACCAGGCCTAGTTAAAAGCCAGGTACTCAAGTAATAAAAAAAATGGTAATTAAGGTGCTAAACTACCTATTGATGAATCTGAGTTTTTCGAGTGAAATAAAAAGGTGCAAGAATTGGTCAATGAAAGACATGTAGGCCGTCATTACAACCCTTGCGGTAAATCCCACTTACCGCCATTCTGAAGGCCGCCAACATACCATCACGATGGCGGAAATCCACTACCGGTATTACGACCCACATCTCGGAATCCGCCACAATGCAGACACCCACACAAGTCCGCCACACCAAAGGTCAGTGATAAACTGGCGATATCAAAACCTACACCGTCACGCCAACAAGAATACGCCCACATTATCACGACCCACGAATCAACGCAGCGGTCTTTCAACTGTGGTAATCCATTGGCGGTACACACCGCCCCGCTCAAAATACACACAAATTTACAAAACACAACCACATTGGACAATTCAAAATACAAACACCTGATACACATACACACACCACACCCACACACTCACAACACTATAAAACACACACCCACATTACCCATAAACCCATACAACAAAAAGCTGGTTTGAGAGAATAGTAAACACAACACCAGCATCCACAGGCACACAACACCATCACTCATACAACATCCACGCACCTCACGCAACACACTCCAACACAACAATTCACACAGCATAACAACCAGCACCTCACACATCACCCACACAACATCATGGAACCTCAAAGACACGCCAGGTTTTCTGAGGAGGAGTTCAGGGTCATGGTGGAGGAAATCATCCGGGTAGAGCCACACCTTTTCGGATCGCAGGTGCAGCACACCTCTATTGCTAGGAAGATGGAGCTATGGCGGAGAATAGTCGACAGGGTCAACACAGTGGGACAGCATCCAAGAACACGGGATGACATCAGGAAGAGGTGGAACGACCTACGGGGGAAGGTGCGTTCAGTGGTATCCAGACACCAGATTGCTGTACAGAGGACTGGCGGTGGATCCCCACCTCCTCCCCCACAACTAACAACATGGGAGGAGCAAGTCTTGGCAATACTGCATCCTGAGGGCCTCGCAGGAGTAGCAGGAGGAATGGACTCTGGTAAGTCATATCTTATTTACCATATCCCCACACCCCACCTGCATGCCATCACATACCCCAACCCTCACCCTCACCCCCATCACTCCAACACCTCACATATGCCCCACAATCACAACCCAGCCATCCCAATACCAAGGCCCTGCATGCAACACCTATGCATGGACCCCCATCACCAAAGCATGTCCAGTACAGATACCCACACAGACCCCAAACCAACTATCACAAAAAGGCAAACACAATAATGCAAGCACAGGAGTAGAGGGTAACTCACCCAATGCAGAAGATGGCACACACAGATGCTAAAACTATGCATTTACACCCCAAAAGGACCCATACCCAACGTCACCAGACAAGAGGTGCCAGACATATCCAGTCCCCCCACAGAAGAGGCCCACAGTGATGACAGCAGTTCTGCACGCCTGGATCAAGATGACCAGCCCGGCCCATCAGGGACCTCTGGACAGTCGGTTCTCCTGCCACTGTCACAAGCCACCACAGACCCTCCCCCTCAGGAAACACCACCACAGCACCCACCCAGCGGGCCCATGCCACTGTCCCCAGGACACGTCAATCAGCAGTGTGTCCACCACTACAGGGATCCTAGGCAAACCCACCAGCGCAAGACAATCAGGGACCTGGGGTCATTTGCAGTGGGCACACGGTTCAGGGGACAGAGGCACAGGACAACAGGGAAGCTGGGAGTACTGCTGTGCGACAGGGGGAGGACAGACCCAGGGAACCGACCCTCCACGAGGCACTCTCCAACATCATGGGAGCATACCAGCATTCCCAGGAGACCATGGGCACGGTACTGGCCAAGTTTCAGGAGACCCAGCGGCTGCAGGAGGAACACTACCTTGGGATCAGGGAGGACCTGAAGTCCATTAACACCACCCTGGTCACCATTGCAGGGGTGCTGGCAGACCTGGCCAACACCATGAGGGACACAGTGGCACACAAACGGGCCCCTGACACTAGCCTGGATGATGAACAGCCCTCCACCTCCGCCGGCGCTAGTGGACAGGAGGCACCGCCGCAGGAACAACAGGCCACCAGCACCCCACCCCCTGCAGAAGGAGAACCACCCCGCAAACAGTCCCTGAGATCCAGGAACAAGACAGAGAACATTGCCAAGACCCCTGCCAGGAAATAAGACCCTCCTGAATGTCACCCTTCTGTCCCACTTTGTCACCCTGTCCACCTTAAATTGCCATTGCTCTCCTTCCTATGCCCCCATGGACAATGCACCTATGAGACCAGAGACTGAACTCCACCATAGACATTCCTCCACCATCACCCCAGCCCATTGCACACCCCCCTCCACTTATTAGCACAGAAATAAACACCCTTGAATCACAAATCAGTCAGGAGTCAGTCTGTACTTTCACAAATGTTTTAATTGCAACCTCTCAGAAATATGGCAATGTCAATGTACATGTTCACATACCAATGTTACACAGTTGTTGGCCAGCAGTAAACATAGCAGAGGGCACAAAGTGGGACCCAGATCTGTGAAATGGAAAGGCAAAGTGACATGTCAGGGTCCATACACAGAGGTAAAAAGGCAGATTTATGCTAGGTCCTACAATAGTATGAGATGTGGGAAGCAGTTCCATCCTCTTACCTGTGTCTCACTGAAAGTATTGGATGATGATGTTGTTATGGTTGTCTACATCTTCTTCTTCTGCCTCCTCTTCTTCACTGTCCACAGGCTCCACGGCTGCCACAAGGCCACCCTCAGGCCCATCCTCCTGCAGAAAAGGCACCTGGTGTGGCACAGCCAGGTTGTGCAACATACAGCATGCCACGATGATCTGGCACACCTTCTTCGGTGAGTAGTATAGGGACCCACCTGTCAGATAGAGGCACCGGAATCTGGCCTTCAGGAGGCCAAAGGTGTGTTCTATTATCCTCCTAGTTCGCCCATGTGCCTCATTGTAGCGTTCCTCTGCCCTTGTCCTGGGATTCCTCACTGGGGTCAGTAGCCATGACATGTTGGCGGTAACCAGAGCCACCTGCAAATATCGAGGGACAACTGTTAGACATCCTCCAAACATTAGGGAATCTCCCATACCCAGACACCTGATTAAACTGTGTGGGGACCTTGGGCTCAGCTATTAGCCACACACGGTGCCTCTGGAGTTGCCCCATCACATAAGGGATGCTGCTATTCCTCAAAATGTAAGCATCATGCACAGAGCCTGGATACTTGGCATTCACATGGGAGATGTACTGGTCTGCCAAACACACCATCTACACACTCATTGAATGGTAGCTTTTCCAGTTCCTGTACACCTGTTCATTCCTGCGGAGGGGGGACAAATGCCACATGTGTACCATCAATGGCACCAATGATGTTGGGATATGTCCCAGGGCATAAAAGTCACCTTTCACTGTGGGCAGATCCTCCACCTGAGGGAAAACGATGTAGCTGCGCATGTGTTTCATCAGGGCAGATAACACTCTGGACAACACGTTAGAGAACATTGGCTGTGACATCTCTGATGCCATGGCTACTGTTGTTTGAAAAGACCCACTTGCCAGGAAATGGAGCGCTGACGGGACCTGCACTAGAGGGGGGATTCCTGTGGGATGGCGGATAGCTGACATCAGGTCTGGCTCCAACTGGGCACACAGTTCCTGGATTGTTGCACAATCAAGTCTGTAAGGGATAATGATGTGTCAGTCTTCCATTGTCGACAGGTCCACCAGGGGTCTGTACACCGGAGGATGCCGCCATCTCATCACCTGCCCCAGCTGACGTGCCCTATGGAGGAGAAGGGAGAGCAGAGGGTCATACACCACATAGGTTTCACAAGGCTGTTTAGTACAATCGTAAAATTATCTCTATGTGCCTTTGTCTGTCCATGTTCCTGACCTAAATAGGTGTGATGCAGTTAGTTGGCCTGCCATGTGGGCCCCTGAAATGGCGGCTGCCTGACCTGTAAGGTGGGACAAGGGGAAATGAGGTAAGGGTGCTGGCGTTGTGCAGTGTTGCGGTAGGCGGTCGAAGACCGCTGCACAATTCAGCATTTGTTATCATTGGATCCTATGGGTTCCAGGAGCCAATAACGATGTACGCCGGCGGTGACGGTACGCACCGCCGCGAACGTGACCGCCATTTCCTATCTGTTCCCTCACTTGATACCTGACCTTCAACAGGAGAGGACCTACACTGCAGGTGCTGCTGTGACCTGTGTCTGGAAGTGACAATGGCTACAGTGTCTGGGGAAAGGGCCCCTGCCTTCACTGCAGAGGATTTGGAGAAACTGGTGGATGGGGTCCTCCCCCAGTACACGCTACTCTACTGTCCTCCAGACAAACAGGTGAGTGAACCGTGTGCATGGTGGATGGGTCATGATTGTATGGAGTGTCGTGGATGGAAGAGACAGGGGGTGGGGACAGGCCAGCATGTGAGGATGGTGAGTGTATGTTTTTATGGGACAGGGTGGGAGGTTTGTGTCCAATGTGTGAGAAGAACTGTACGGTAAAGTAACATCCTTTTTAACTTCACTATTCCTCTAGGTCAGCGCCCACCAGAAGAAGGGTATTTGGCGTGCCATCGCCAAGGAAGTGCGGACCCTGGGGGTCTACCATAGACAGAGCACCCACTGCTGTAAAAGATGGGAGGACCTGCGCCGCTGGAGCAAGAATAGGGCGGAGGCCCAGCTGGGGATGGCCTACCAACGTGGAATGGGTGCCCGTTGCACCATGACCCCCCTGATGTACCGGATCCTGGCGGTGGCATATCCTGAGTTGGATGGGCACTTGAGGGCATCACAGCAGCCACAAGGGGGAGAGTACACTCTCATTCAGCTGACTCTGCGCGCTTTGTGAGGTGTCTGGGTGGGGGAGGTGGGCTGTGGGTTCCCCTAGGCCAGTGCAGACATACAAAGGTAGATCCATTGATTTGCAGGCTCATTCCCACCCCAAAGGTGGCATTTGCCCTCTACACCTAGTCAGGCTCCCATGGGTTCCAGCTGTGCATGAAATGGGTCTAGACAGAGTCCCCCTTGGGCATGTGCTTTTCCCCTGCACTGTTAGTGCATGGCTTAGTGCATAGGGCTGCTCCCTGTGTATTGTGTCCGCCAACAGTAGTGGTGTTGCCGGCATTGACCATGTGTCTCCTCTGTCTTTCCCCCCCTTTTTGTTTTGTCACCCTGTCCTTATGAGCATTAGCATCATCTGGCGGAGGAGCATTGGCACCCGAGCAGGAGGGAGTTGCAACCCACATGGCCCTGGAGGGTGAAGTAACGGAGTCAGAAGGCACCAGTGGGACGGAGGGCGAGTGAAGCTCCACGACGGGGACAGGAGGAGACACCAGCGACAGCGACTCCTCCTCTGATGGGAGCTCCCTTGCGGTGGTGGGCACCTCTGTGCCGACCGCATCAACAGGTACAGCTGCCACCCCCCCACCATCACCATCCTTCCAGCAGCACCTCATTGAGTTTCCCGTGCCCGCTCACCTAGGAGGGTGGGCATCTCCTTCGCCCCAGGCACCTCAGGCCCTGCCCCAGTCAGCCCTGCTGCCCTCAGTGAGGAGGCTATTGACCTCCTGAGATCCCTCACTGTTGGGCAATCATCCATTTTGAATGCAATCCAGGGTGTTGAGAGGCATTTGCAGCAAACAAATGCATACCTGGAGGGCATTCATTCTGGCGTGGTGGCACAACAGAGAGCATTTCAGGCTCTGGCCTCAGCACTGATGGCAGCCGTTGTCGCTGTGTCCAGCCTCCTCCCTCCAACTTCCTCCACTCAGACACATTCCCATGTACCTCAGCCTATCCCAAGCACACCATCAGGCCAGCATGCACACTCATCAACACACAAGAGTGGACATGGCAAATATAAGCACCACACATCCCACAGGCACTCACCACAAGCACCATCCCCATGCAGACACACTAATATCCACTGCCTCCACTGTGTCCCCCTCCTCCACGTTCTCCTTCTCCCTCCCTGTCTCGTCTCCACTCACACCTGCATGCACTAAATCTTCATCCACTACCTCTATCACCAGCACGCCCATTACCACACACCGCTCACGTGCAATCACCACCGCCACTACCATGCATACATCCCCTGTGTCCTCTCCCAGTGTGTCTGTGAGCCCTCCTCCCAAACTACACAAACGCGGGCACACACCCACCCAACATCCATCCACCTCACAACAGCCTCCGGCCCATGCACCTTCACCCAAATTCAGCAGACGTACACCTCCTACAACCACTACCTCTTCCTCCACTACAAAATCCCCTCCATCTTCCTGTCCCGGTGTGTCTAGGAAACTCTTCCTGGCTAATAATGACCTCTTCCCTACACCCCCCCCATCCTTCCCCTAGGGCCAGGTTGTCCAGGTCCCAGCCCAGCACCTCAACCACCAAATCATCCAGGACAGTGGTCTCAGCAAGTCCGGTCACATCGCAGGCGGCACCCATCAGGGCTGCCAGTGTGCCACCTAGCGAGGCCAAGGATCAGCCCATTCTGCCACCTGCCAAGGTGAAGAGGTTGCCCACATGCCGGAGGGAGAAGCCGCACCAAGCAAGGGCTCCTCCAAGCCAAAAGGGGACAGTGCCAAGAGACCAGCAGCAACATGAAAGGTGGGGAAGGGACACAAGGCGAAGGGCAAGTCAGGACAGGGCACGGAGGCTCTGGCTGAGGGACCAAAGTCACCCCTTCTGTCAACCAGAACATCAACCTGTTCAGCGGTGGACACCGCCACCTGCACCGCCACCTGCACCTCCACCTGCACGTCTGCTGCCTCAGCAACAGTCCCCAGCATCATCCCCAGTGGGCAGCCATCCGAGGCTGCAGGAGATGTCCTGCTGTGTCCCTCCACAGGTGCTGACACATGCACCATCGCCAGCACCTCCGCCACAGACACCGCCGCAACCACCACCACCAGCCCTGCGACGTGCTCAGACAGAGCCACCACAGCTGACATGGCTATCATCCCCAGTGGGCAGCCATCCGAGGCTGCAGGAGACGTCCTGGACCCTGCACAGCGTACATGAGGCACGACACCCAGCACAGTTTGTACCTGCATGTGGCAGGCGTAGTTGCAGCAGGGTGGAGTGTGTCTCTGCCACCATGGAGTATCATGCTACCTGTTCCCAGGCAATCTCGTGGCACACACACCCAGGTGAGGGAATGGGACCTGCCGCACTGCATGTGAAGCACTCTGGGCACAATGCCCCCTCCAGAACCAGTGGAGAATCACATCCACTCACCTAATCCTTGGTAGGATGAAGCACTCTGGGCACAATGCCCCCTCCAGAACCAGTGGAGAATTGCATATACTACCCCAGTCCTTGGCAGGATGAAGCACTCTGGGCACAATGCCCCATCCAGAACCAGTGGAGAATCACATCCACTCACCTAATCCTTGGCAGGATGAAGCACTCTGGGCACAATGCCCCCTCTAGAACCAGTGGAGAATCGCATCCACTACCCCAGTCCTTGGCAGGATGAAGCACTCTGGGCACAATGCCCCCTCTAGAACCAGTGGAGAAAAGCATCCACTCACCTAATCCTTGGCAGGATGAAGCACTCTGGGCACAATGCCCCCTCCAGAACCAGTGGAGAATCGCATCCACTACCCCAGACATCGGCAGGATGAAGCACTCTGGGCACAATGCCCCCTCCAGAAGCAGAGGAGAAGTGTGGAGAAGTGTGGCTCAATGGTTAGAGCGGCAGACCCTGAAGCAGAGATCGGGTTCAAGTCCCGCTTCGGCAGGTCTTGGGCTCAATTCCCCTTGACCAGATAATTCTCGCCTCGGTGCCTAATCTAATTCATGGGTCCCACTCTGCAACTCTGGGCAATAGCTTGCTTAATCTCCACAACGGCCCCAACAGCGCTTGGATGCCTGGCTTCACCCTGGGGGTGCTCAGGTGTGGGTGCCTCACAGGGAAAAGCCAGGAGGGGTTCCATAGCGGTATGAGTACAGCGCCTTGAGACCCTAACGGGTGAGTAGTGCGCTATACAAGTGCTAATTTACATTTTTAGTGGAGAATCACATCCACTTGAAAGACTGTGTCTTTGCACTCCCCAGGATAAAGCAGTGGACAAACCACCCACTGGAGAGACTTGAGAGACTGTGGCTTTGCACTCCCCAGGATAAAGCAGTGGGCAAACCACCCACTGGAGAGACTTGAGAGACTGTGGCTTTGCACTCCCCAGGACCAAACTGTGGGCATGGAGCCCCCTCGTGGAGCAGTGACATCGCGGGTTCATCCGGCTGAGGTGCCCCCCCTTGTCCTCCCCCTGAGGTGTCTGTTTATTTTCAATCTGATGCCCGAGCAGTGTTCTCTCCGTTTCGAGTCAGGTATCTTGTGTGGGCTTCGCCCATGCATTTTGGGACCACTGGTCCACGGACAATGATTTCATTACTATCTGGACTTGTGTAGTTGGTGTACATATTTGTACATACTGATATTTTAATTTGGCCTTTCTGATTTTTCAATGATTACACTCGTTACAATAATTTTTTTGTCCTTGCGTTCTTCCAGGGGGTGACAGGTTATATGTAATGTTGCTGCCTGTATTTGTGTGTATGGTGTTGTGGGTGGGGGTGTTGCGTGTTGCGTGTGTATATCACTCTCTTTTCCCTCCTCCCCTCCCCTGTGTGCTAGGTGCAGTACTCACTGTGGTCGTCACCGATGTCTTTGCTGCTCCTGATACAAGAGGAGGTAAACCAACATGGACAGGACCTGTAACTCGGGCTACATGGCGTCCTGGTTCCTCGTTGGGTGGTGAAAGGTGAGTGGTTTCCATTCCACAGACTGTTTCCGCTGTGCTTTTGATGGTGTTGGTACCGCCCCGGAAAAGGTGGCGGATAGGCCTCTTGTAATACAGTGGGCGGAAACTTGAACCGTCGGGGTGTTTGTTTCGATCGCCGTGGCGGTCAGAGTGTTAATGTGGCTGTCTATGCTGGCGGTTTCCGCCATGGTCATGATCTCATTTTTTTTTACCGCCGGCCTGTTGGCAGTATCACCACGCTTTAACACCGACCGCCAGGGTTGTAATGAGGGCCATAGTCTTGGTTGGCTAAGACAATGGTGCCATCCATCTCATACTTCCAACCATGATGCATGTTCATCAACTGCTAATATACTAATACATACACAATATTGGAGGGTACAATTACATGACCATGTTCAAAAACACCCTTTTTACGTTTTTTTTTTAATGCTTGAGCTGGAGCAAGAAAAGGAATGTCTTCTCACAAAACGTGTAGAATACCTTACATGGGCATGCAATCTTCAGTATATGTGTTCTCTTAGCCTTACCGCCACTCCACAAGATAAGATACATACGGGGAGAGGGAAAGCTCACTGACACAGCAAAAGAAAGGAAGCTACAGACAAATTATCATAGCCAGATAGTTCGAAGTAAAGAAACTTGAAGTATAGAAAATAGGATAATGCAGGAATAGGAAGATTTTATGAAACAGATAAATCAAAGTGGAGTTGAAATAAAATAAGAGACAGGCACAGTAAAAAAGCAGAAAATAAGTCTAAATGTGGAGCGGTAAAAGTTAGGGAAATAAATATTAATATTAACAACAACAGGAGGACTTACTGGGGCCAGGAGACCCATCTGCCCCGATACTTGTGGAGGGGCCTCCTTTACCTGCCTCACGCACCTCCTGGCCATGGATGCTGGCTGATATTAGAAAAAAAACTCACAAAAGATTAGTGGAAGTGAGAGAACACGCAAAACTACTAATACTAATATATTAATGATGACTATGTTTGACAGGACACAGGACTCAGGAGGACTCTCTGCATTACTTCTTAATTAGTCCAAACATGCTTCAAAAAGTACAATTAGGTAGTGCTGAGCACCTGGCTAGATAGCGATTGTTAGAAATGGGGTCTCTAGTTGGCAGAGGTATACACCCTTGTCCAAGTAAGGACCACAATCATAGTCAGGGTAAGTCACACACAATCCAGATTATCCTGTGCCCACCCTCTGGTAGCTTGGCGCTGAGCAGACAGGCATAACTTAGAAGGCAATGTGTAAAGTATCTGTGCAATAAATCATACAGTAACACAGTGAAAACATCACAAAAATACACTACACAGGTTTAAAAAAATAGATAATATTTATCTGAAAAAAACGAAGGTCAAAACGACAAAGATCCAATAGGCACAAGTTGAAAAATCACTTTTAAAAGGTTTAAAAGAGTTGTAATTCTTAGAAATAAACAGTTGTCTCTTTGTGACACAGAGTACCTGGTATGTGTCAAAAATAACGATACACAGAGACTGCAGAGGAGGAGATCCATGGAAAAATAAGGTGTTGCATTGAATTTCCCGATGCAGATCAGACAATGCATCATTTCTTTCCATGCTGCAAAGGTTTTGTATCATTTTTTGGCACTCAGTCTTGGTTCCTCACTGTGAGGCAGGGATATTCTGATGCCAAGGGATGATGCTTGAAAATTTTTGACGCGCTGAAAGCAGGCAAAGGCGCTGCATCGATCAGTAGATGATGCGTTAAATCTTTCTGTCGCAAGGCATGCTCTTCATCGAATTTCCAGTAGGGAAGTCGGGGTGCGTCGTTCTGGCTGACGATTTCACAGTCGCAAGGCAGGCTTTGCATAATTTTCAGCATGCATTTCATTGATTTTTGACTCACAAGGAATTTCTTTGAAGAGATAAAGGCCCTCATTACAACCCTGGGGGTCGGTGATAAAGTGGCGTTAATACCACCAACAGGCTGGTGGTAACTACCGTCAAATTATGACCATCGCGGTGAGAACTCAGATAGACAGCCACTTTACCACACCGACCGCCAGGGTGGAAACAACAGCCACCACAGCAGTAGCCACCAACAGCCAGGTGGAAGGTAATGTTCCCCCACCAAATTATGAGACAGGAAACCGCCACTTTTTCCGGGGCGGTACCAATGACATCAAAAGCCTGGCAGAAACAGACCTCAGAAGGGAAAGGACTCACCTTTGGAGACACAGGGAACAACCACACTGCCATGGAGCCCGAGCTGCAAATATTTCCAATGATTTTCTATGTCCTGCTACACCACGAACACCAACGACGGCGAAGACAACCACGGTGAGTACAGCCGCCTAGCACACAGGGGAGGGGAGGAGGAAAAAGAGATTGACATACACATGCACAACACACACACCCACCCCCAACACCATACACACATACAGCTGCAACAATAAAACAAATTTACCCCGTACCCCTAATGCAAGGACAACAGGAATGTGTCAAAGTGACTGTAATAAGATCAACGCAGTAGAAATACGAAAATGCAATGTAACTGGTATGTACATATGTACAGTTCAAGGGACACTGCCCAGTCCTCACTGTGCGTGGGCCACAGGGCCACAGGCCAAAGTCCAAGACCCCACCTGTCACCTGCAGCAACACGGAGAGAACACTTCAGGGGCATCAGCTGGAAAATAGGCAGGCACCTTAGGGGGACGGCAAACGGGGGGCATCTCAGCCGGCAGATGGAACAAGACCACTGGTTCTGGAGGGGGCAACATTGCCTGTGCTTTGTCCTGGGGAGTGCAAGGCCACAGTCTCTCAAGTGGGTGACTTGCCCACATGCTCTAGAGGGGGCAACATGCCCTGTGCTTTGTCCTGGGGAGTGCAAGGCCACAGTCTCTCAAGTGGGTGACTTGCCCACATGCTCTAGAGGGGGCAACATGCCCTGTGCTTGATCCTGGGGAGTACAAGGCCACAGTCTTTCAAGTGGGTGACTTGCCCACATGCTCTGGAGGGGGCATTGTACCCTGTGCTCTTGATCCTGGGGAGGCTGGGGCTGCTGGGTGTCTTACCCACTGGTTCTGGAGGGGGCACCGTGCCCTGTGCTCTTGATTTTGGGGAGGCTTGGGTCGGTGGTTGTCTTACCCACTGGTTCTGGAGGGGGCAACGTGCCCTGTGCTCTTGATCCTGGGGAGGCTGGGGTTGGTGGGTGTCTTACCCACTGGTTCTGGAGAGGGAATCGTGCCCTGTGCTCTTGATCCTGGGGAGGCTGGGGTCGGTGGGTGTCTTACCCACTGGTTCTGGAGGGGGCATCGTGCCCTGTGTTCTTGACCCTGGGGAGGCTGGGGTTGGTGGGTGTCTTACCCACTGGTTCTGGAGGGGGCATTGTGCCCTGTGCTCTTGATCCTGGGGAGTACAAGGTCACAGTCTCACAGGTGGGTGTCATACCCACTGGATTTGCAGGAGCGAGGCCGCACAGCAGCCCATGGAGGCAGGACTACATACCATCCGTCGGAGGTGACGGCTGCTCAGTGGTGGTAGTGGTGCTGCTGGTGGTGATGGGAGGAAGCTCCAGCCCATCCCCTGCAGCCTCAGATGGCTGCCCACTGGTGGTGGTGGTGGAGCTGCTGCTGCTGCTGGTGATGGTGGGGTGAGTCTCAAGCCCATCCCCTGCAGCCTCGGATGACTGCCCACTGGTGGTGGTGGTGGTGCTGCTGCTGCTGGTAGTGGTGGTGGAGGGAAGCTCCAGGCCATCCCCTGCAGCCTCGGACAGCTGCACAACCATGGATGGTGGTGGGGGCTCTGTCTGAGTCCTTGCACCAGGCCCCTTGTCATTTTCTGCCTGCTGGTGCTGGCTCCTTCCCCTTCCTGGCAGCAGCTAGGGCGGGCTCCTTGCCCTTCCTGGCAGCAGCTGGGGCTGGCTCCTTGCCCTTCCTGGCAGCAGCTGGGGATGGCTCCTCAGTCTTCTTGGCCACAGCTGGGGCAGGCACCCTTCCCTTGAGGCTGCCTGGTGCAGGCTCCTTCAACCTCTGCACAGGTGCCCTGGATCATTTCCACCATGAGTGGGTGTGGAGACTATTGGGCCCATGGACTGGTTGGCTGAGGTGCTTGCCTGGGTTTTTGCCACCCTGGTCAGACGTGAAGGACAGGGGGAGGGGTAGGGAAGAGGTCAATGTTGGAGAGGAAAAACGTCTTGGAGACATTGGGGCGGGAAGAGGGAGAAGGTTTGGGAGATGAGGAAGAGGGAGTGGTTGTAGGTGGTGTCTGTCTGCTGTGTTTGGGTGCATGGGCTGGATGCTGTTGTGAGGCGGATGGCTGTTGGGTGTCTGAGTGCTTGCATTTGTGTACCTTAGGAGGGGGGGCAGGCACAGTGGGAGAGGACAGAGGAGATGTGTGCATGGCTGTTGTGGAGGTGTTTGCCAGTGAGGTGTGTGTTCTGCTTGGTGTGGTGGTGATGCTGGTAGTGGATGATGATGTACTGCATGCAGGTGTGAGTGTGGACAGAACTAGGAGGGAGGTGGAGGAGGAGGCAGAGGGGGAGACAGTGGAAATAGTAGATGTTGGTATATCTGCATCTGCATGGTGTTTGTGTGAGTGCCTGTGGGATGAAGTGTGGTACTCGTGTTTGCCTGTACCACTCTTGTGTGTTGTCTTGTGTGCATGCTCGTCTGCCTGTGTGCTTCGGATGGGTTGGGGCTGATGAGAATGGGACAGGGACAATGGCTGCCATCAGAGAGGAGGCCAGAGCCTGAATCGATCTCTGTTGGGCCTCTAATCCAGTGTGAATGCCCTCCAGGAATGCATTAGTCTGTTGCATCTGGGCTGCCAGCCCCTGGATGGCATTCACAATGGCTGACTGCTCTACAGAGATGGATCTCAGGAGGTCAATAGCCTCCTCACTCAGGGCAGCAGAGCTCACTGGGGCAGGGCCTGAGGTGCCTGGGGCGAAGGAGATGCCCACCTTCCTGGGTGAGGGGGCACGGGCAACTCGATGAGGTGCTTCTGGGAGGGCGGTGCTGGTACCGGGGGTGGCGGACATACCTGTAGCTGGGGTGGTTACAGAGGTGTCCGCCACCACATGGGAGCTTCCATCAGAGGAGGTATCTCTGCCTGAACTGTCCCCTCCAGTCTCCACCATGGTGCTCCCCTCCCCTCCGTCCCACTGGTGCCCTCAGCGTCAGTCTGGGTCCTGTGGGGTGCAGCTTCCTCCATCGCCGGTGCCTCTACTCCTCTGCCAGATTATGCTAATGCATAAGGACAGAATGACAAAACAATTGGGGAGGGGGAAGAGACAAAGGATACACTTCATCAATGGCTGCACCAACACCACCATTGGCGTACACAGCACACTCACACTCACACACAGGGAACTGGCCTATGTAACATGCCATAGCACTACCAGAGAAAATGTTAGCATCCAAGGCAAGGGGAGGGGCACACACCGCCAAATGCTGCACACCTGGGATCCACACAGCCCTGACCAGTAGTGGATCCTTACAAGCTAGGTAGTAGGATTATCCCCTCAGAACCCTAGCTTCCAGGGGACCTATGCTACAATGTCAGGCCTGGCCTAGGGGAACCCACTGACACACATCCCCCACCAATACCAACCTACCATGCATAAGTTGTAATGATGGGCACTGTACTCACCCCCTTGTTGCTGCTGTGATGCCCTCAAGTGCCCATCCGGCTCCGGATAGGCCACCGCCTGTATACAGGCCATCAGGGGGGTCAGGGTTCGACGGGCAGCCCTTCCTCGTTGGGAGGCCATCCCCAGCTGGGCCTCCACCGTCGTCTGTGCTCAGCGTCTCAGGTCCTCTCACCATTTCTGACAGTGGGTGGTCCGCCTGCTGTAGACCCCCGAGGTCCACACCTCCTTGGGGATGGCATGCCATGTACCCTTCTTTTAATGGGCGCTGACCTGCAGAGGAAATACACACAAGAAAATGGTATCAGTCAGACCGTCCTGCTTGTTACACTTATGGCCCACCATACCCCTTCCCATCACCATTTACACACACATGGCCCAGCACACAAGATGTATGCCACCTAGGGGACAGACACCCCCCCCCCTACACGAGGCCTTCACACACACCACTCCATGCATTCATGCCACATGCATCGTACCCACAGTGTACTCACCTGTTGGTCTGGAGGCCCATACAGCAGTTCGAATTGGGGTAGGAATCCATCCACCAGTCTCTCCAACTCCTCCGAGATGAAGGCAGGGGCCCTTTCCCCAGTCACATGGGCCGTGGTAGGTTCCAGGCCCAGGTCAGAGCAGCTCATGCAGTGTAGGTCCTCTCCTGTTGAAGGTCAGATAGCAAGTGAGGGAACAGATAGAAAATGGCAGTCACGTTCGTGGCGGTGCATACCGTCACCGCCGAAGTAGATCACTATTGGCCACTGTAACCCATAGGGCCCAATGTTAACCAATGAGGAGTTGCACTGCGGTTCCCGACCGCCTCCCGCAGCGGCGCTCAACTTCAGCGGAATTATCTCCCTTCCACTTGTCCCTCCACATGGGACAGGAGGATGCCATTTAAGAGGGGTGGCAGGCCCTGGACAATAACTGCCTCACAGTTAAAATTTGGACATACAGGACAAATCCCACTTACCCATTACAAATTGACATCATGCATTGTACTGTTGTGGCTCCAATGTTCAGTTTGTTACTGACTCATCACTCTTTTGTCCCTTAGACTGCTACCACTGCGGATGAATAGGAGATGGAGACATACCCCTGTGTACAGACCCCTGGTGGACTTGGCAACAATGGAGGACAGGCACATTATCCTCACCTATAGACTTGGCAGAGCCACAATCACAGAGCTGTGTGCCCAACTGGAGCTTGACTTGATATCTGCTATCCGTCACCCCACTGGGATCCCCCCTCTTGTGCAAGTCCTATCTGTGCTCCATGTCTTGGCAAAAGGTTCTTTCCAAGTGACAGTGAACTTGGCAGCAGGAATGTCACAGCCAATGTTCTCAATAGTGCTGACCAGAGTGTTGTCTGCCCTGATTAACCACATGTGCAGCTACATTGTTTTCCCCCAGATGGAGGATTTGGCCACAGTGAAGGCTGACTTCTATGCAATGGGGCATATCCCCAACATAATTGGGGCGATTGATGGAACTCATATTGCATTTGTCCCCCCCCGGCAAACTGAACAGGTGTTCAGAAATCATAAGAGTTTTCACTCCATTAATGTACAGATGGTGTGCTTGGCGGACCAGTACATCTCCCATGTCAATGTTAAGTGTCCTGGGTCTGTTCATGATGCCTAATCTTGAGGAATAGGAGCATCCCAAATGTGATGGCCCAACTACAGAGGCACCGGGTGTGGCTAATAGGTGAGCCCTGGTTCCCACCCAGCATATGTTGGTGTATGGGTATGTTGTGGGCCATATAGGATTGTGTGTGGCTAAATGATGTCCCTCGATATTTGCAGGTGACTCAGGTTACCCTAAACTATCATGGCTACTGACCCCTGTGAGGAATGCCAGGACATGGGCAGAAGAACGTTACAATGAGGCATAAGGGCGAACAAGAAGGATAATCAAATGGATCTTTGGCCTCCTGAAGGCCAGGTTTTGGTGCCTCCATCTAACTGGTGGTTCCCTCTGCTAGTCACCCAAGAAGGTCTGCCAGATAATCGTGGCATGTTGCATGTTTCACAACCTTGCCTTGAGACGCCATGTGCCTTTTATGCAGGAGGAGGAGACTGGAGATGGCCTTGTGGCAGCATTGGATCCTGTGGACAGTGAGGATGAGGAGGCAGAGGATGAGGATGAGGACAACAGAACAGCAGTGATATGACAATATTTCCAATGACACACAGGTAAGACAGTGTTACTTCACATTTCATTGTCATTATTTAGATTATGTTTGCACTGGCGTGCTGTTATTTCCTACTTCCATGCCCACTCACTGTACCCTTTGGCAATTCATTTTGCAGATGTTGGTGCCCCACTATCGCTCCTGGTGTGATCACTGCAGGAAACTACCGGTCTTTCCTATGTGAAAATTATTGTACAGTTGAATTGCAATGTTTGAACCTGGTTAAATGAATACATACTTAAAAAATCTTACATACTCCATACTTTTATTTTTTCCAAAGGTGTTTATCAAAGTGCAAAGAAGAAGAGGGGCAAGTACATTGGGATGGGGTGATGATGGTGGAGAGTCTAGGGTATTGTTCCAGTCTATTTGTAGCACAGATGCATTGTCCAAGGGTACATAGGAAGGAGAGCAATGGCAGTTCAAGGTGGATAGGGTGACAGAGTAGGACACAAGGGTGACATTCAGGAGAGTCTTATTTCCTGTCCGGGTCTTCGCAATAGTCTCTGGCTTCTGCCTGGATCGCAGGGAACATTTGCAGGGTGGTTTTCCTTCTGCAGGGGGAGGGGTGCTGGTGGCCTGTTTGTCC
Organism: Pleurodeles waltl; assembly: GCF_031143425.1. Lineage (NCBI taxonomy): Eukaryota > Metazoa > Chordata > Amphibia > Caudata > Salamandridae > Pleurodeles > Pleurodeles waltl. Next base: position 107,094,866 of record NC_090441.1, on the reverse strand, counting down.
TGTGGTGGTGCCTCCTGTCCACTAGCAGCAGCGGAGGTGGAATGCAGTTCAGATGTCTGGCTAGTGGCATGGATGTGAGATTGCCTCCCACATAATATTGGCCATGTCTGCCAGCACCCCTGAAATGGAAAGCAGGGTGGTGTTGATGGCCCGCAAGTCCTCCCTGATCCCCTGTTACTGTCCCTCCTGCAGCCGTCTGTTCTCCTGTACGTTGTCCAGGATCTGGCCCAGCATATCCTGGGAATGTTGGTAGGCTCCTAGGATCTCGGTCAGTGCCTGCTGGAGAGTCGGTTTCCTGGTCCTGTCCTCCCCCTGGCACACAGCAGTCATCCCAGTGTCCCTGGTGGCCTGTGCCTCTGTCCCCTGAACTGTATGCCCACTGCCACTGACCCCAGGTTCCTGATTGTCTTGGGTATGAGGTGTGACTTGCGGTCCCTATAGTGGTGGACACACTGCTGATTGACATGTCCTGGGGACAGAGGTGTGGGTACGCTGGGTGGGTGCTGTAGTGGTGTTTCCAGATGGGGGAGGCTCTGTGGTGGTATGTGACTGGACTTGGGTATCCGACGGTCCAGAGGTCCCTGATGGGCCAAGTTGGTCATCTAGATCCAGGCGACCAGAGTTGCTGTCATCACTGTGGGCCTCTTCAGTTGGGGGACTGGATAGTGCTGGCACCTCTTTTCCGCTGACATTGGCTAGGATACCTGTAGGGATGTAAATGCTGTGTTATTGTGTCTGTGTGTGACATATTGTGCATCAGTGGGTTGCTCTATTTGTTTGTAGTTGCCATGGCAGGTTTAACTTGTGTAAGTTGGTATGTGGTGGGCTAGCTGATTCTCTCTATTGTGCATGCTTTGGTGATAAGTGTCCATGCAGGGCTGTGAGTGATGTCCATGTATTGGTGGTGCATGCAGGGCTTGCCATTGGGATGGGTGGGATGTGATGGTGGGGTGTGTGGGAGGTGTTGGAGTGATGGGAGTGAGGGTGAGGGTATGTGATGGCATGCATGGTACGAGGGTGATAATAGTATTGAGTTGACTTACCAGAGTCCAGTCCTCCTCCTACTTCGGCCAGGCCCTCAGGATGCATGATTGCCAAGACTTGCTCCTCCCATGTTGTTAGTTGTGGGGGAGGAGGTGGGGTCCACCGTCAGTCCTCTGTACAGCGAGTTGGTGTCATGTTGCTATGGAACGCGCCTTCCCCCGTAGGTCACTCCACCTCTTCCTGATGTCGTCACTTGTTCTGGGGTATTCCTACAACGTTGACCCTGTCCACGATTCTCCAACATAGCTCCATCTTCCTAGAAATGGATATCTGCTGCACCTGTGCTCCAAATAGCTGTGGCTAATGATTTTAGCTGTGGCTGATGATTTCCTCCACCATGACCCTTAGCTCCTCCTCTGAGATTCGAGGGTGTCTTTGTTGTGCCATTGGTGTTGTGTAAGGTGTGTAAGTGAGGGTGTGTCTGGTGATGTGTTGGGGTGTGTGATGTGGGATGCGTGAGTGGTGTATAGGTGTAGGTGGTGTGTGGCTCTGGTTCTGTCTGTAGTCGTGGTGTGTCTTGTGCCAATGGTTTGTATTCGTAAGGGGTTGTGGGTAGTGTGGGTGTGTGTTTTATAGTGGTGTGGGTGTGTGTATGAGTGTCAGGTGTGTGTTATTCAAATTGACCAATGTAATGTTGTTTTGTATGTGTGTGTGTATTTTGAGTGCTTCGGTGTTTACCGCCAATGGTTTAACGCCATTGAATGTCCACCGTGGTGATTCATTGGTCATAATGTGGTGGGAGTTGTTCTGTTGGCGTAACAGTATGGGTTTTGATACTGCCAGTTTATCACTGACCTTTGGTGTGGTGGAATTGTGTATGTGGCTGAATAGTGACAGATTGGTGTGTGTGTGTCATAATATGGTGAACGGATATCTGTGGCAGCGGCGGTATGTTGTCGGTAGTCAGTGTGGCGGTAAGTGGAATTTACCGTGAATGTCATAATGAGGGCCAAAGTCAAAATATGTGCTAATGCAGTTTTGTATGTAAAAGTATAAATATGGACCTAAATGTGACTTGGTTACCCCTTTCAGATCAGAATCTACCACTCAAAAAATATGAGGGCAGCCCTAATGCTAGTCTATCCACTACCAGGACATGTAAAACACATATGTACATGCCCTGCCTTTTTACCTACATAGCACCATGCCCTATGGGCACATGCACTTTAGTCCTGGATAGCAGTGGTAAAGTGTCCAGAGTCCTAAAGCCAGCAAAAACGAGGTAAGAAAAAGAATAGGAGGAAGGCAAAAAAGGTTAAGGTGTCCTTTCAAAGAGGTCATTTACAACTATGATCACACAATATTATATTTGTAGCGTAAAGTTAATTTACCTGCGAGTTACTGAGCAGCATGCCTGCTATTTAGGAAGAGACTATTAGCATAGAGCACAACTAATAATTTATTTTTACTCATCGAGCCCCGCAACCTTGACGCCTAGCAGGTCGAGCAGGTCCATCTCACGATCGAAGATGTTGGCCCAGTGGTGCATTAGCTGTTGCTAGGTGCACTGGACCCCAGAGCTGCGGCGCACAGCCCAGCTCACCCTCTCCCAGTGCTGCTGGCACTACCGGAGGCCGTACCGAGAACCGGGACTGCCGCGTGCTGCCAAGGTTAAGGGGAGGTGGCTCTGCACATGAAACACCAAGGCAGCCACCTCTACCTCAGAAAATATGGAGTGGGGCTGCACCCCTTGATGTCGCCACCTTCCGCAAGGGTGCTGGAGATGTAGGGGGGTGGGAGATATAAGGAAGGAAAGATTAGGAAAAGGAAGAAAAAAAGTAAAGGAAAAAAGAAAAAGCTAAAAAGTCGCCAAAAGCACAAAATAATTTGAAGAAAAGTTAAAATATAATTGCAGAAAGAGAAAAGGTAATATAATGAAAAGAAACTAGGTGAAAAAAGGTTTTAATAGTGGGGAATGGGAGACATATACAGAGGATAAAACTAGGCCTCAGCACCGTAACAAGCAAAAAACCCAAAATGGCCACGCCCATGCGAACCGTGTGGTGCCATTCGTGTGAGAATTCCAATGCGAGATACAACTTCACGTTGCCAGTGACTCCATGTAGTCGGGCAGAGTTTTTTTTAGACTTTGCGTAGTGCTGCTACACAAACTCTGCCCATGCCTACTTTCAACATCCTCAGGAAGTCTCCCTCGCCCCTCACCACAGACACTAACATCTTAGTACGGAACTTCCACCAATGGATCTCCAAATGTGCTAACACACAAGCACCTCTCCGTAAGACCTCAACTAAACACCACCTCAAGAAGGCCAGCTGGTTCTGCCCCACATTCCAGACTCCAGGCACACCTGCAGATGGCTAGAGAAAAGATGGAAGATTTGCAAATCTCCAGAAGACTTCGAAGCTTTCAAAGTGGCCATCAAATCCTACCACCACCCCATCAGAGTCACCAGGAAAGCTCCCTTGTAGAACCACAGCACCACCACTCACAACACCAAAGAGCTCTTCGCCGTGGTAAAAGTTTGCCAACTCCCAATCAGAAACAGCAAGCATCCCTCAGTCTAAAGACTCCTGTGACAGGCTAGCCAACTTCTTCCACTGGAAAATAAAAGACATATACGACAACTTATGATCCCAAGACCTTCCAAGCCCTCCAACAACCCCACAGATCTATCCCATCGAACCACCACAGACTCTGCACCGCTGGACCATCCTCACCACAGATGAGAACTGCACCATCTTGAGTAGCATTCACTCCGGACCTCCTATGCACCCCTGTCCTCATCTCATTTCCAACAAGGCCCTTACATCCATCGCACCCGAGCTTCAACATACCCTCAACTGTTCCATAGAGACAGCCACCTTCCCAGAGGACTGGAAGCATGCCGAGATCTGCCCACTCTTGAAGAAACCCACGGCCGACCCCCTGAACCTCAAGAATTACTGCCCCATTTCTCTGCTGCCTTTCCCACCCAAGGTCATCGAAAAGGCTATCAACGCTCAGCTCCGTAAGCACATTGATGACAACAACTGGCTGAACAAAGAGAGTCAAACTCCCACCTTTCCTGTCAGAACCTTTGGAGATCAGCTGCGGAGTTCCACGAGCTCCTCCTTCAGCCCCACACTCTTCAACGTCTACATGGCCCCTCTTGCATCCATTGTCAGGGACCACTTATTGAACATCGTCTCCTACACTGACAATACCCAGCTGATCATCTCACTGGCTGAAAACCCCACTACTGCCAAGAAGAATTTCCACAATTGCATGGAAGCAGTCGCCACCTGAATTAAGTTCAGCTGCCTCAAGCTCAACTCTGACAAGACCAAGATCCTCATCCTGGGACCATCCCCATCAGCCTGGGATGACTCCTGGTGGCCATCGACTCTCGGCACGCCCCACCCCAACAAACCACTGCATGCAACCTCAGAATCATCCTGGACTCATCGCTCACCATGAACACCAAGTCAACTCAGTTGCATCCTCCTGCTTTCAAACATGATTTCTCCAGAAGATCTACAAATAGATCCCAAAGGACTGCCGCAAAACGGTAACCCATGCCCTGGTTACAAGCAGACTCGACTATGGTGACACCCTCTACACCGGTACCACCCAGAAGAACCTCAAGAAGCTACAGCACCTCCAAAACGCCTCTACCAGACTCAACATGGACATTCCCCGCCGCAAACATATCTCCAATCACCTAAGAGACCTTCACTGGCTCCCTATCGAAAATAGTATTAACTTCAAGCTCCTCGTCCATGCTTACAAGGCCCTCAAAGATCTAGTACCCACCTACCTTAACCACTGCATCACCTTCTACTCCCCCACCAGACGTCTTTGCTCAACAAGCATTAGCCACCGTACACCCCATATGGAAGACCTTGGATGGTGGGAGATCCTTTGCCTACCTCACGTCAAAGAGCTGGAACACCCTGCCCCTGCACCTCAGGCAGTCACCATCGCTACCCCAATTCAGGAAGGACCTTAAAACCTGGCTCCTCAACTGAAGCTCACAGGACAAACCCCCTTAGCATCTTGAGACCCTTACAGGTGAGTAGTTGCACTTTCTAAACCATGATTTGATTTGAAGTTACAGTCTTTAAGACAAGAACATTTAAGTTTGAGAGATGAGCTGCAACAACATCATCCTATGGGAGGTCCTTGTAAATTCCCCCTTTCTAAAGGACCTACAGCAATCCCTGGACCTGTTCTTCAACCTTCACATTTTGGGCAATTTCATGTAAATCCACCATTCCCTCAAGTAGATATATCTGTAGGTCAGCCATTACATATTTTGGTGTCCACACCCCAACCAATCCTTTGTCCTCCATCAGAAAGATTAATGAGAATCATTCTAAGTTTTCTATATTCATGAATCAGTGCAAACGCAATACCCGTTTAGGTCAGTTGCATTCATTTCAATTTATCTTGGGGGTAGTGCAGATTTATTGTTAATTTCTCTTGGTGAAAGATATGAGCCTCTTTTGTATAATTGTCATATTTTCAAGGAAGACATGAGAAAATGTTTCACTAGACATATGTATAAGTGATCTGTTGATAATCAACTTTTGAGTATAAGGCACGGAAACAGGGACCTGTGAACCTTTTTATCTAATTTCAGTAGGTAGTCAGAAAAACAAACTGGCGTGAAGGAAAAAAGATAATCTCTATTTTATCTGGGTTTCCATGAATGTGAGGATTTGGGTGTACTATATGATATGGCTGTGGGACTTGTTGTGCAGTACACTCACAAATACTATCTTGGGTCCAGCCAGTCAGGCTTGTGTACTTAACCTCAAGCTCAACCCTGGATAGTTGTGGCTGCGAGCAGTAAGGCCTAGCAAACGACCTATGTGTAAAGCATTTAACTTCACCAATATATTGAAATAAGAAAGCAACAACACACTAAAGAAAGAAGATACCAATTTATAAACATAGATTATATTTTTATGATTTTTTAAAGACCTTGATTAATATAATCTGCTTAAGGGTTCCGGAGATAAAGATTTTAGAAGATTGTATCACTATTAACAAGCACTGGTCAACAGAAACTTTGAAAACATTTGAAAAGTTCAGCTACTCCGGCTCTGATTGGGAAACCAATTCCGGCAGGACAGAGTTCTAGGGGCCAGAGTGGACACTTTCGTCAGTTACCTGGCCACCAGAGCGTTTTTGAAGCAAAATCCAAACTTTACAGGGAAACTGCAATACACTTCAATGGAGTGGTCCTCAGGCTGAGAGACGGTGGCAAAAGATTCTCAAAGGATGCTTCAGTTGTGGTGCAGTCGACGGGGTGTCTTTGTGGGTGCTCCTCAGTTCACGGGTGAAGAGGGATGAACTTGGCCACGGAGATTGGGGTCATTCGAAGTAAGCTACATTGCAGTAGCAGGCAAGCTGATGCTGAGCTACTGTGAGTCTGCAATGCAGTTGAGGCGAGATCCTTAGGAGGGGGTTAGTGTCCCTTTGATATGATGAATCTGGACTTGGATAGCACTCCCAGGTCAGGCAGACTCAGGTGCAACTTTTGGCTACCTTGGATTTATCCTTTTGGGTGCCCGGGGATTGGTAGTAGCAAGACGTCTGCAGTGGTTACCAACTTGTCAGTTTGGGCGACTTCAGCTCTTGTGTCCCTGGAGCTGGTTCCAGGAGATTAGCCGACTGATCCTTCCAGTCACTGCTGTAGGTAGGGGCTGGGTATCAACTTTCCCCCAAGCAAGGAGCCACAGGCACAGCCCAAACTTTGCTAGCCCAAATTGCAACATGTGCAGTCCTCCTAATGGTTTAGCCTCTCCATATGTGGGTTCAACTGCATCTGGGCAGTCCTTCAGTCCTCTCTCTGATTCCAGGATGATCTGAGGGTCAAAAGGGGTGCCATATTTATCCCAGAAACATTTCCTGAGGGGACCACGTGGTCATCAGCCAATGCGATAATGGCTATCTCAGGGTGTCATATTACTGCCCCTTTTTAACCCCTTTGCTGCCAGGCCTTTTCCCCCTCAGGTGCCAGGCCTTTTTCTGGCTATTTGGGGCAGTTCGCGCTTAGGCCTGCATAACATTTTGTCCACATAAGCTACCCATGCCAAATTTGCGTCTTTTTTTCTCAACATTCTAGGGATTCTAGAGGTACCCAGAGTTTGTGGGTTCCCCTGAAGGAGACCAAGAAATTAACCAAAATACAGTGAAAACTTTTATTTTGCAAACAAAATGGAAAAAAGGGCTGCAGAAGAAGGTTTGTGGTTCCCTGAAAATGGCATCAACAAGGGGTTTGCGGTGCTAAAATCACCAGCTTCGCAGCTTTCAGGAACAAGCAGACTTGAATCACAAAACCAAATTTTTCAACATAATTTTGGCATCTTTCTGGGACATACCCCATTTTTACTATTTTTTGTGCTTTTAGCCTCCTTCCAGTTAGTGACAGCAATGTGTGTGAAACCATGCTGGATCCCGAAAAACGAATAGTTTCTGAAAAGTAGACAAAATTCTGAATTCAGCAAGGGGTCATTTGTGTAGATCCTACAAGGTTTTCCTACAGAAAATAACAGCTAAAATAAAAAAATCTTGAAGTTGAGGTGAAAAAAAAAAGCCATTTCTCTCCATGTTTGACTCTGTAACTTTTTCCTGCAATGTCAGATTTTTGAAAGCAATATACCGTTACGTCTGCTGGACTCTTCTTGTTGTAGGGAAATATACTTGTAGTTTCATCAAGAACCCTTGGTACCCAGAGCCAACAATTGAGCTGCACCTTGCAATGGGTTTTCATTCTGTACCGGGCATACAGCAATTCATTTGGTGAAATATAAAGAGTGAAAAATCGGTATCAAGAAAACCTTTGTATTTCCCAAATGGGCACAAGATAAGGTGTTAAGAAGCAGTAGTTATTTGCACATCTCTGAATTTTGGGGTCCCCATACTAGCATGTGAATTACAGGGCATTTCTGAAATAGATGTCTTTTTTACACACTGACTTACATTTTGAAGGAAAAAATGTAGAGAAAGGCAAGGGGAAATAACACTTTTCTGTGTTCCCCCAAGTCTCCTGATAAAAATGGTAGCTCACTTGTGTGGGTAGGCCTAACGCAGCATGGACACATCACATTTTTACATTGAAAACTGATGTGTTTTTTGGAAAGTGCCTAGTTGTGGATTTAGATCTGTAGCTTAGCTGGCCCCTAGGGAAACCTACCAAACCTGCGCATTTTGGAAACCTAGACACTTAGGGGAATCCAGGATGGGGTGACTTGTAGGGCTCTCACTAGGTTCTGTTACCCAGAATCCTTTGCAAACCTCAAAATATGGCCAAAAAAACTCTTTTTCCTCACATTTAGGTGACAGAAAGTTCTGGAATCTGAGAGGAGCCACAAATTTCCTTCCACCCAGCGTTCCCCCAACTCTCCTGATAAAAATGGTACCTCACTTGTGTGGGTAGGCCTAGTGCCCGTGACAGGAAATGCCCCAAAACACAACGTGGGCACATCACATTTTCCTAAAGACAACAGAGCTGTTTTTTGCAAAGTGCCTAGCTGAGGATTTTGGCCTCTAGCTCAGCAGGCACCTAGGGAAACCTACCAAACCTGCACATTTTTTAAAACTAGACACCTAGGGGAATCCATTATGGGGGGACTTGTGGGGCTCTCACCAGGTTCTGTTACCCAGAATCCTTTGCAAACCCCAACATTTGGCCAAAAAATCACTTTTTCCTCACATTTCAGTGACAGAAAGTTCTGGAATCTGAGAGGAGCCACAAATATCCTTCCACCCAGCGTACCCCAAAGTCTCCCAATAAAAATGGTACCTCACATGTGTGGTTAGGCCTAGTGCTCGTGAAAGGAAATGCCCCAAAACCCTATCTGGACACATCTAAATTATCAAATACAAAACTACAAGTTTTTGCGGGGGGGCACCTGCGTTTTTAGTCCTGGGCTCAGAAGCCATATAGGAAACCTACCAAACCCAAACATTTCTGAAAACTAGAAACCTTAGAAAGTCCAGGGAGGTGTGACTTTCATGGATCCCCCAGTGTTTTCTTACCCAGAATCCTCAGCAAAACTCAAATTTATCTAAAAAAAATCACATTTTCCCCACATTTCTGTGTGGGATCACCGCACTGGGAAAAATGTCCTACCACCCAAGGTTCCCCTCAGTCTCCCGGTAAAAATGATACCTCACTTGTTTAGGTGGGCCAAACGCCTGCAAGGGCGAAGAGCCAAAAACATGTCAAAATTGAGGAGCAACAAAAGCTGGTCCAAAAGGGCAGTTTGAAAAAAAACACTTTTAGGCTGACAAGTGGGGTAGAATTTTTATCTGTATAGATGAGACAATGCTGGGTGGTAGGACTTTTGTGGATTCCTGCAGATTCCCGAAGGTTCCATCACAAAAATGTGGAAAAAATGTGTGATTTCCAGCAAAGTTGGATGTTTGCAGGGCATTGTGGGTAAGAAACTAGTGTGGGGTGCATGTGAAGCACACCACCCTGGAATCACCCAGATGTTTAATTTTCAGATGTGTCTTGGTCTTTTGGATTTTTCTAAATGGCAGTGTCCCAAAGTCCAAAAAGTGCAGCCCTCACCAGTCCAAGTGGACGATTTTGAGAGTTAGCCAAGCTTTCACGGCCCAAATGTAAAACCAAAACCCCAAACAATCAAATGTCCTCTTGCTGGCCGTGGATAAGATGTTTTAGTGTGTGAGGGGGAGAGCTGAAAGACGATTACCGCCTTCAGTTGGGGTGGGGGCATAACCAGGCCCATACTGGTTGGTAGCCACCACCCTAATATTTTTTGTTTTCTTAAATTCCCTGGCATCTAGTACCCCTCCCCCCCCCAACGGGGTGTGGATCCGGGGTAATTGCTCCATCTGCCCACTGGTGAGCAGAACAACTTTGGCCCCATTTATTTGGGTTGGGGGTATGGCCATACTCCATCCTCTTATTTTGAGAAAAAAATCTTCCCTGGTCTCTGTTGGGCCTTCCAAATATAGGTTGATTTGCCCATAAGGGGGGCAAATATGGCCAAAAATAAATTTGCCCCCAGGGGAATGACCCTTGCCCAAGGGGTCCCTCCCCTTGCGTGAAATTGACGCAAAAAAATAAAAATCCCTGGTGTCTAGTGGTTTGTGCCCCCCATGGGGGCAGATTGGCATAATAAAAATAGGCTGATCTGCCACCAAGGGGGGCTGAAATGGCCTACAGAAAATTTGCCCCCCAGGGGAGCGACCCTTGCCTAAGGGGTAGCTCCCCACATTAAAAAAAATAAAATAAACCCCAAAAAAATCCCTGGTGTCTAAAGGCTTCTGCCCCTCATTGGGGGCAGATCAGCCTAATTACAATAGGCCAAGTTGCCCCCAAGGGGGGCAGAAATGGCCTACAACAAATTTGCCCCACCAGGGGAGCGACCCTTGCCTAGAGGGTCGCTCACCTCACGTGAAATTGCCAAAAAAAAATCCCTGGTGTCTAGTGGTTTCTGATCTAATAAAAATAGGCTGATCTGCTCCCCTGGGGGGCAGAAATTGCCTAAAGACAATTTGCCCCCCAGGGGAGCGACCCTTGCCTAAGGGGACGCTCCCCACATATAAAAAAATTAAATAAACAAAAAGAAATCCCTGGTGTTTAGGGGTTTCTGCCCACCCACCGGGCAGATCGGTCTAATTACAATATGCCGATCTGACCCAAGGGAGGCAGAAATGGCCTACAACAAATTTGACCCCCCAGGTGAGCGACCTTTGCCTAAGGGCTCACTATCCTCACGTGAAATTAAGAAAAAAAAATCCCTGGTGTCTAGTGGTTTCTGCCCCCCTTGGGGGCAGATTAGCCAAATAAAAATAGGCTGATCTGCCCTCTAGGGGTGCAGAAATAGCCTAGAGTTAATGTTTACCCCGGGGGAGCTCCCCACATATAAAAAAAACAACACAAACAAAAAAAAAAGATCCCTGGTGTCTGGGGGTTCCCCCCTCCAAGGGACAGATCAGCCTAATTTTAATAGGCTGATCTTACCCAGTGGGTGCATAAAAGGCCTAAAAATATTTTGCCACCCTGGGGAGCGCCCTTGCCCTAGAGGCCCCTCCCTTCTGTGTAAATATATATTTTTTCAAATCCCTGGGGTCTAGTGGCATTTCTGCTGCTCGATAGCATCGAGATCGGGCAGCAAAAATGCTGAGGGAGACATAAAAGGCATTTCCTCTCCTTTCATGCCTCTCTCGCCCCTCCACTTGATCGGAGGAGAAATGCTCAGCTTTCAGCGCGGAGGGGGTAGGTCTCTGATGAGGTCAGCGCACAATAGTGTGCTTCTGTCATCGGATGCCACCGGGAGGGTCAAGTGGGCAGGGGTGGAAGGGGAAGTCATTCCCCTTCCATCCCTGCCCAGGGGAGGAGGGTGCGAGGACCCCAGGGGTATAGCTAGCGCTTCCCCCGAGGGCTCGTATCTGGATGTAATGGTTACGTCCTGGGCACCCGAGCGGTGTTGCCCAGGACGTAACCATTACGTCCAGGTCACCCAAGCGGTTAAGATGGCATGACCCTTCCTTTATCATTAGGAGCTTGGTAGCCCACCCTAGAGGTGTGTCTATCAAAGGGTACCACACTCATGGTAGAACTAGTTTGAGGGGCGAGTTTTCCCTCCATGACCATTTCTCCACTTTGTCTGAGGAAACAAAAGGCATCCTGCTCATGGGTGTTTCGGGCAACTTCGCTCACAAAGTTGTCTTCACTTTTGAAGCACATCATTTGGGCTAACACCCTGAGTTGCCATTCTGGGAGAGGAGGGGACACCTCACTCTGCAGAAACTACCTTTGCTCCTGTGCTGGGAGTTGTTCACACATCTTCCCAGGTGGTCAGAAAGTTGTTTGTGTGCCAGGGTCTTTACAAGACTACTGGGCTAGCTAGAGCACAGTATCAACTTTAAAAAAGTTGCTGAACTTTGACAGTGGTCTTACATTTGACCTGGGCATCAGGTCAGGTTTAATTCCATGATTAATTTGATCCCTTACACGACCCAGTTAGGCAGTCCCAATCAGGAGTTAACCGGATTGGGGTGCCAACTGGTAACCCTGTGTTGGCCAATGGGGCTGTTAAATGTATCCACAGCAAAACAACAGTGTTGCTGTTAAAAAATATTAAGAATCTATGACTTACTTAACAAAACACAGCTCTCTGTCATAGGGCTCTATAAGCCTTCCTTAGAGGAGACATATATATTGTTAGGGATAGGGTTGCATTGCTATTGGAGTGAATGGCAAAGTCGAGCTTGCAATGAAAACACTGTCCTTCTAGTCCGCAGTGGCAGACTGGGAGCTGTTTTGTACTTTGTCACACACATGATGGCACAGCGCTGCAGCCCTGAGTCAACACTCTGCCTTACATGCCCTTGGTACCATATGCTAGGGACTTATAAGTAAGCCACCCCTTGCCATTTGGGTATATCCAATTCGACATACAATTTATATAGGGTCAGAACACTGGCAGTGAGTTCTGGTTAGCAGGCCTCTGTGCAGTCTCAGGGCCCAAAAACTAACAGCATCAGTCCAAAAATGTGGGGTTAAGGACACAAAAAGAAGCATTTGCTTTCAATGATGACCTTAAGGATTCCTTGTCCCAAATTGATGACACCCTAGGGATTGAGATGATCTGATTGATCTAGTAGTCAAACTGGACCATGGAATAGGAAAGTGAAAAGGTCAACATCCCAAAACGGATTCTAAGAAGATCATTGATAAACCAGAGAAAAACTGTAGAACCGCATGATTGAGAGCCTGTGGAAATTGAGTTAATAGGAAATGTGCTTTTTCTGCATGACCATCCCAGGCTTTTTTCCTTTTGCTGGACTCTACTTTTGACTTTGACTCTATTTTTGGCTTTAGAACTCTGTGTGATCAGTGTACTTTTGCCCCTGCTAATCAATGATGCTTGTGCTGCTCCTCTTAACATTGGAAAATAGGGGAACTCCTAAGTGTTATATGGACCTTTTCTATAAGTGCTTTGTATATGGTATAAAGTGTAGCCAGGGTTTGTAAGTTAAATGTCACTAGTGGATTCAGCATCATTATGTCATCACCTACAATGACAGTGTAACTATGACTGAAGGCCTACCCTCTTTAGCCTGGCTAAAGACGTTTTAAACTGCAAATGTGATATGTCAAAATCACTCCTGTTGATAGACCTCAAAATTATTTTTAAATATTTATAATTCACCCCCTACGTAGGCCTTATTACACATAATGCAGAGTGCATGTTATTTAAAAATGGGACAAGTAAAATTGTAATGTTATACATGCCCTTACAGTTATGTAGCAAGGCTGGGTGTTCATTAAATATTAATACCGTATTTCGGAATTGGGACTAGCTAGAAAAATAATTAAACAACTTTTTATAATAGTTATTAAAATTCGGACTTAATGATGAAATCTGATTTTTATTAAATATTAAGGAAAAACAATGTTTAGAAAGTTACTTTTCCCCTGCCTCAGCTCCCTGCTAATCTGCAGTTTGTTCTCCCACTTCTGTGAACCAGCAATAAGCATTTGAATAGGTGTGAATGGGTATAAACTTTCTCCAAGGATGAAACAATAGGCTGACCTAAATTTGGCAGGGATGATCCCTCTGAAAATCGTGTTTGACATATCTGTTGGGATTTTCATATAACACTTGGAGCACACGTCAAAGAGGTCTCCTGTGTCACAGGCAAATGTTAGTTAACACCTTTTCACTGCTACTCCTTTTTGCACGGCTACTCCTTTGTCTGCTCAGCTAGGCCGGCTCCAATCACTTTGGGCCTCTTTTTAACATTACAGTGTCAAAGCTTGCTTGGGTTTACTTATAACTCTTGGGGAACACTTCAAAGGAGGGAAACAAGATTCCAAAACAGTTCTTGTGTATTGATTGTCTGGTTGCTGATAACCCTACTTTTTGTTCTGCCAGTCATCTGTCTCTGGGCTTATTGAGGGTCCTGAGTTTGTGTCCAGCTTGCTTTCAGTGTTAGATGCGCACCCAATCTAGACAGAACACTTCACACTCACTCTCACCCATCAAATCCCAAGTTTAGTGTGGCCAAAGACTTCAGCCATCATGAAAATAACCAAAGTAGGTCAGGTTAGCCCCAGGAACCTTTCACCCATTGGTCAGGGCATCCCCATGGGTCATTCCCACCCACTTAATTGTGCCAGGCCTATGGAAGACCAGAAGAGGACTGAACCTGCTGTCTGAGACTTTTGAAGAGCCTAGAAGACTGGATCTCTTTTCTCTTCTGCACCAAGGACAAAGAAATGAACTCCGAGGGTCACATGCCTGACTTCCTGTTAAAGCTACAGGACTAGAACAAGCTACAAGAGGCCTCTTTCTGCAACTGCCCAGCTGGCCTGTGACCACTAGCCCTGGGATTAACCCTACAATGTGGCCCATGCCTGACAAACTGTGAGTCTCCAGTTGCCTCCCTTGAGGTCTGGGGGGCATTAGAAGTGTACTCCTATGATGGGCAGGATCTTAAAGTACTACGAGCCAGATTTATAATCTGGCAGATGGCCCATTTCTATGCAAGGGGATCATTTACCAGCTTTGACTGCCCCTTACCACCAGGGTTTTTCTGGCGGTGATGGCATTGGTGGCTGGTGAACTTTGAAAGTGGTTGGATATAAAACGAAATTGTGAATTTGCAAGAGCGAGTGTAACAAGCAAGCATGACTGTCCAACGGGGGCATAGAGGGTACTACCACAAAGTGCATTTATATCATAACATATCTCAGATGTTATTTTAAAGTACTGCAGCAGATCATACAAGTCTTGATAAAATATATATCTCTGACTTCAGTCTCACTGAAAGAGTTGAAAAGGCCCCTCACTCCCAAAATCTCAGATACTGAATCAAGCTTCAAAGAAGATGAGATAAAACAATATGAATTTCTATCAGATTTCCCACCAGCACGGATGCATTTTTGGGGTGGTGGGCTAAATGGATTTTGTTTCAGAAAGGTGAAAGAGGTGAAACTGGTGAAGGGGGAGTGTTCAATAAGTTTTACTGTTATATCACGATCAGACAAAAGTTTGTGCAATGTATTTTTGTTTATGTCACCATAAGTTTAAAACTTGCACATTTTTGATCACACAGAGCAAAGCTGTCAAGCAAGCTGAGGAAGTACCATAAATCCCATGCCATTAATTTAAACTTACTTGTACAAACACATTGCATCCTGTTACAACTGTACAAATTCTACTGAAGCAGATAGTTGGCTAACTCATAAAAGCACAGTGAAGCACCCATTGAATTTTTCCTGAAAACAATCTGGTGATCTCCTGAACTGGGCAGGGATCCCTAATGCTTCCTGCCTATGCTGGCTACAACCCAGGTGGCAGCGCTTTCACTTCAACTATATTTTTTATAAAACAACTCTTGTAACTAATTTTACAAATGTTAGGCATTTTATATATTTTTCTATACATTTTAAAATTATGGTTAATCTATTAGACTTTCACATTTTGCACACTCTCGAGCAGCCCTTTCATATCTCCATATAAATGGCTCAGTTCCTGCTAAATGTGAGTGGCAGGCACACTTTATGCCAACAATGGCACTAATACCTGTACACGTGGCGCAGCGGCGTTTAAAGAACACGCAGAGACATGTATCGTTGCTGCCACACTCGGAACTGCGTCACCACAGTTCCGTCCTTTATTTATAGCCTAGTGCTCCGTGCCCCTCCCGGACACGCTGAGCACGCTGCTGAAACACGGAGAGCCCGCATGGCTCTCCGTTCACTCTTTACATCCCTCCCATGTTTTACTCCACATGAACAGGGATTAACAAAAATGAACTTAAACAAATAATGAAAACATTTTCATGCGAAACAACCCTCAATATAAAATTGAAAGAATAATCACAAATAACTAATAACTGAGAACACTACAAATTTGTTTCTTAGCACCCTAAACCCTCATGTCGCTCACAGAGTCCAAATTAGACGGCTGGAGGTCATTGCACACTGTTCAACAAACAAAGGGGGTCATTCTGACCCTTGCGGTCGGTGACCGCCAGGGTCACCGACCACGGGAGCACCGCCAACAGGCTGGCGGTGCCCCGTCGAGCATTCTGACCGCGGCGGTTCAGCCGCGGTCAGAAACGGAAAGTCGGCGGTCTCCCGCCGACTTTGCGCTGCTCGGGAGAATCCTCCATGGCTGCAGAGCGCGCTCCGCAGCCATGGGGATTCTGACACCCCCTACCGCCATCCTGTTCCTGGCGGGTCTCCCGCCAGGAACAGGATAGCGGTAGGGGGTGCCGTGGGGCCCCTGGGGGCCCCACAAAGTATTTCAGTGTCTGCAAAGCAGACACTGAAATACGCGACGGGTGCAACAGCACCCGTCGCACCTTCCCACTACGCCGGCTCCATTCAGAGCCGGCGTCCTCGTGGGAAGGTAGATTTGCCCTGGCCTGGCGGGCGGCCTTTTGGCGGCCGCCCGCCAGCCCAGGGCAAATCTCAAAATACCCTCCGCGGTCTTGCGACCGCGGAACGGTATTTTGTCGGGGGTAGACTGGCGGGCGGCCTCTGCCGCCCGCCAGTCTCGGAATCACCCCCAAAGTCTCTCAGCTGACTGTTTGGCACAGGGTTAGGGCGTAAGTCATACCTCGCACTTCTAGTGCTACCACTCCCGTGTTCAAAAACACAACCAGGCCTGGTTTGCTCGATCCTTGTTGGCTCTGTAGCATCCTTCCTTTCCTCAGCCGGTATTGGTGAATCATCGGAAAAGTCCTCTATCTCTCCTTCATCATTGGTCGACTCTTTCAGACCAGCCCTCTTAAAATGTGATACGTTTCGTGTTACCCTTTGTCTCCCTCTTGCTGCAGTTATCATGGACCCTTTTATGCCAATTACTTCCCATACATCAGGCTCAAACGGCGTTCGGAACTTTCCTCCTCCTCGCCGATGTTTCACGACCACTCGATCCCCTTCTTGGAATCCTCGATACTTCGCTCGCCGTCGGACACTCGCTCGCTGGTTGGTAGCTTCTCGCCGGCTCTGAGTGGCTTTTACGTCCAATGCAGGAGGTTTCCACTTGGGACCGGAAGGAATACAATCACGTGGAGACACTTTGAACGTTAAAGATGAGGGAGCACAGCCAGTGGTGCTATGAGGCGTTTGACGATACGCACTCAAAAACTGATACAGACATTGTTCACTATTTTCATTTTGTTCCACTCCAATCATTAGAGCTCTGTTCAAGGTTCGCATGAACCTTTCCACGTCCCCATTTGCCTGGGGCCAGTAAGGCATTATCTTACGATGACGAATTGCCAGACCATCAAGGTATGACCTAAACTCTTGCCCTTGGAAAGGAGGACCATTATCAGTTCGGACTTCGTCAGGCAAACCAAACAAAGCAAACGTCTTTTGTAAAACGGGCCGTACATTTTCAAACGCCGTTGACGCTATAACTTCCACCACTGGGAATTTGGTATATGAATCAATCAAAACAGCAGTCAATCTCCCATCTGGGAAACTCCCAAAGTCCATGCTCACTTTAGCCCAGGGTTTCAGAGTGGCCGGTTCAGTTACTACGGGGCAACTCGGAGGCTCTATTGACGTGATAATGCAGGAATGACATCTCCCTACCATTTCATCAATCTGAGTATCCATACCCGGGAACCAAACTTTAGCCCGTAATCTTGCTTTGGTTTTAGCAGCCCCTTGGTGCCCTTGATGAGCCAACTCGATCACCTTCGACCAGAGACATTGTGGAAGCACGATTCGCCTACCTCTCAGAACCAACCCATCATTATCAGTAGATAGTTCATCACGCACCTTCCAGATACTCTGCATAGCCACTCTTTGATCAGGGCAGGACATGTGGGTCTTCTCTAGAAAATATTTCCACCTTTTGTGACTTAACGCTTCTTTGACGTGACTCAACATTACATCTTCCTGGGTAGCGTTCACAATGTCAGTTACGAGAAGTGCATTAGGGCATGCCGACTGCACAACCATGCTAACAAAAATTTCAGTATTTTCTTCATCTTGTTCTTGATGACCATCAAACAACTTCGGAGGCGGGTGTCGAGACAGATAATCTGCAGGATTATTCGCACCAGGCCGATATACAACCGTGAACCTATAAGGTTGAAGTAGAACAGCCCATCGTTCAATTCTCGGAGGTGCCAAACGTGGACTACCCGCAAACAAGGGGTCCAACGGCTTGTGGTCAGTCACTACTTGAAACTCGTGCCCATACAAATACAGGTGGAAATGGCGGCACGCCCATCGAATGGCTAGAGCTTCACGCTCAATCTGCGCATACCGGGTTTCAACCGCCGACAGTGCCCTAATAGCGTAGGCAACAGGGACCCACTCTTGATGCCTCTGTTCCTGTAAGAGCACAGCTCCAAGCCCAACGGGGCTCGCATCCACCACCACTTCAGTTTTCCTACCGGGGTTGAAATAAGCCATAGTCGCTTTATCCAGCAACGCATTTTTAATGTCCACAAATGCTTGTTGCGCATCCGGAGTCCAGTCCCAACGGTGTTGCCCTTTCGTGAGTCGTCGAAGAGGTTCAGACATGGTGGCAAGTTGTGGTATAAACCTTCCGCAATACGTGGCCATCCCTAGAAAGCTACGAACTTCCGTTGGATTTTGTGGAACAGGGGCTTGACGGATCGCTTCAGCCTTCCGTGGGACCACTTGCAGACCATCTTTTGAAAACACATATCCGAAAAACTCTACCGAGTTTTGATAGAAAGCACACTTCTTCTTATGAAGTGTTAGCCCTGCTTCCATCAATCGTTTCAACGTTGACCTTAGATGACGATGATGCTCTTCTCTCATCTTGGAGTATATCAAGATATCATCACTTAAGTTAATTACCCCCGGTAATCCGGACAACGTTTCTCGAATCGCATTCTGAAATACTTCAGCAGCTGATGACACTCCAAAACTCAGTCTCTTGTATCTTCTTAGCCTCACATGTGTCGAGAAAGTAGTAATGTTCCTACTTTCAGGGTCCAACTCCAACTGATGATACCCCGCATTAAGATCCAACTTGGAGAACCACTGGGCCCCATTCAGATCCGCAATGATGTCATCCATAGTGGGGGTTATGTGCCTCTCTCTCTTGATAGTCTTGTTTGGCAGGCGCATGTCGACACATAGACGAATCGCTCCCGGCTGTTTCGGTTTCGGTGCGATCACCAACAGTGACACCCATGGCGTAGGCCCATCCACTTTTTCAATGACTCCTTGTTCTTCCAACGACCGCAACTCTTTCTCAACAACCGGCCGTAGATGAAAAGGCACCCGACGATGTCGTAGAGCCACAGGAATCACATTGTGGTCTATGTGCAACTTGATGCGTTTTCCTTTCAAACGTCCTAGTCCCTCGAACAACTGCGGGAATTCATGGAGAAGGCGTTCCACTTGAGTGTCATATATTTGACGCACAAAGAATACCAGCTCTAACTCTTCAGCCGTGTGACACCCTAGCAAAGTGCCGCGATCCCCGGCCACGACATAGAACTTTGCCTCTGCTGATCTATCTCCACTGCTTACGGCCACTTCCACGATTCCTTTGAGGGGAAGGGGCTCTCTTCCCCCATAATTATATATTTTGGTAGCTGTCGTCGTAAGTGGCGGGGCAGGTACTAATTTTTTGAAAAGGGTTTCATCCATGACATTGACAGACGCTCCAGTGTCACTGAGTACAGAAACCCGCGTGCCATTGACGTAAACATCACTCATGGGCGGCGGCCTCTTTTTCCCTGGTTTTCCTCCCGTAAAGGATATTACAAAAATGTCCTCATCTTCATCTTCCTCAAATACCGGACCACTCGCTGTCGCCTGATCCCTTACTTCCTCCGCACTTTTGGATACAGCTCTGACATTCGTGTCTCTTCCTTTCTGTTCACCTGGCTTGTTTCTCCTAGATCTGCACATTTTAGCAAAATGGTTCGGCTTACCACAGCGGTTACATGATTGCCCTTTTGCTGGGCACCCTGCATTCGGTCGATGTTCATAGCCACAACTTCCGCAGGCTCTATCACTGGGTTTAGCGGGGTTCAGCTTACGAGGTGTTGCCGGACGTGTCTGGATGGCATCCACTTGTTCCTCTTTGACTTGAACTACGCGAGTCGATGACGCCGCAGCCAATGACTGACCTCTCACTGCCGCCATGGCTTCTGCTCGTACCGCCGATAGTTCATGCGACCTCGCCAGAATCAGAATGTCATCAAGGGACATTCCCTGTTGTCGAAGAATAAGTTTTCTCAAGTCATTAGACCGACATCCTTGAATGATCTGTGCTCGGATCTCTTCTTGTTGGTTGAGACCCGTGCACAAGCTCACCAGTTTTCTCAACCTGGCGTAAAACATATCCATCGACTCGACCTCGGTCTGTTGTGCCTGTCTTAGCTTAAAACGTTCGTAATCGGAGTTAAGTTGAGGATCAAAATGCCTATTCAAAGCAGTCACTGCTGCGTCAAAATCAGATTTATCCCCTGTATCAGGGAGAGAATCAAAAAGCTCCTGTAACTCATCTCCACCCATCAACAGCATCACAGACCTACGCACTGCTCCATCCGTCTCTCGGGTAGCACAAAAATAGTTTTCTAGGCGATTTATCCACAGACTCCACCTTGGCGCAGCTGTGGCCGGGTCAATCAGCTGGCTAAACGGTGGTAAGGAGGTAAGTGAGGAGTGAATACTATTATTTAGTTGTGCTGGAAGTTTAGTATTCCCTGGTGGTTGAGGAGGATTGGCATTATTGGCATTGTCTTGTGGTGGGCCACTCATGTTTGCACTGTCTCACTCCAGTGCTTTGCACGGGTTAATGATGTCTCTTTTCTTTTTTTTCAGTTTTTTTTCTTTTACTCTCTCTCTCTGAGGGTCTGCCTGCCAGTTTCACCCCTTCTTTCACTCTTGCGTCGTTTTTTTCTCTTTTTTTTTTTTTTTCTAGGCACGCCTTCCCCTCCTTTTATGAAAGATTCCCCAGCCTCGGGGAAAACATGTGTCAGTTTCAAAATTCCCCCAGCCTCGGGGAAAACACTTGTCGATTTCAAGATTCCACGGCCTCGGGGAAAGCGCTCCTTAATTGCAGCTTTCGCAGCCCGGAGACGCTCATAAATAGAGCGCTCAGCTGAAATGACGAGCGTCGTCAATTTCAGCTGCTCTCCCGGCAGCAAGGACACGCCCTAGGGCAGGGCACTCGACAAAGCGATTCGCTCCCCGCGACGATCCTCTTCTGGGGGCGGAGCGGGGCAGGGCTCACCTTCTTGGGTTTCCCCGATTGGGAAACCAAACGGCACCACCCTCCGCCGACGCGAGGCACACCACGAGGCAAACGGGCTTCGCTCCTCACAGCATTGACGCCGCACCGCGTGGTCTCCTTTATTTTCAGCGGCTGTCTGCACCACTCGTTCGGTACGTCTTTCCAGGCTTGTACAACCTTGTATCTTTATAATTACAGCGCGATGACTCGCATCCCGCTCGTCGCCATTGTATACGTGGCGCAGCGGCGTTTAAAGAACACGCAGAGACATGTATTGTTGCTGCCACACTCGGAACTGCGTCACCACAGTTCCGTCCTTTATTTATAGCCTAGTGCTCCGTGCCCCTCCCGGACACGCTGAGCACGCTGCTGAAACACGGAGAGCCCGCATGGCTCTCCGTTCACTCTTTACAATACCTTGGCAAACACAACAGACCTCTCCAGAAACCTCAGCAAATCACAAGAGGCACCTCTAAGCCACCACCTCCCCTACATGCCAAGAGAGCCCCAGACTTGCCTTGCATTTTGCTTCTCATTGGCTGGTTTGATCCAGGGAGGCCAATGCCAGCACTCCCCTGCTGACCTCCCGCACAATCATTCAGTAGTATGTGAGTGACCAGCTGGCTGGTCTAGAACTGAGGTGGCCAGATTTAGAAACCTTTCCAAAAATAATAAGAACTCATGTTGTCTGAATTTACATTGAATTCTGGTGCCTGTAGTTTGTTATTTTATTATAAATGTGAGACTACTAATACCAGAAAGTAATGGGAAATCGGCATAGGAAATTGCTGGCAGGGGGCAACACAAGCCTGGAGCAGCATATGACTTACATTTTTTTAATTACAAATTAAATAGTGGTCTGTAGTTTAAAACAGGAGTTCCCTATCGTCCATCTCAAGCAAATACCTTCGGAGCAGTTACCTACATAGCAATATCTTAATGAAAGTGTAAGTGAAAGTGCAAGTAGGCCTTCAGTAGTTTCCACACACCCTAACACCAACATTGTGATGTGTGCAGTATTGTTTGCCACTTTTGTTGTTTGTGTCAGGACTCTACACATAGGGGGTGATTTTAACCTTGGCGGACGGCGGAGACCGTCCACCAAGGTACCACCGCCAAATGACCGCACCGCGGTCAAAAGACCGCGGCGGCCATTCAAACATTTCTTCTGGGCCGGCGGGCGCTCTCCAAAAGAGCGCCCGCCGGCCCAGAGGAAATGCCCCTGCAACGAGGACGCCGGCTCAGAATTGAGCCGGCGTAGTTGCAGGGGTGCGACGGGTGCAGTTTGCACCCGTCGCGTATTTCAGTGTCTGCATGGCAGACACTGAAATACACAGTGGGGCCCTCTTACGGGGGCCCCTGCAGTGCCCATGCCATTGGCACCGCGGCACCCCCTACCGCCATCCTGTTCCTGGCGGGAGACCCGCCAGGAACAGGATGGCGGTAGGGGGTGTCAGAATCCCCATGGCGGCGGAGCGCGCTCCACCGCCATGGAGGATTCCCCCGAGCAGCGGGAAGTCGGCGGGAGACCGCCGACTTTCCGCTTCTGACCGCGGCTGAACCGCCGCGGTCAGAATGCTCGTGGGAGCACCGCCAGCCTGTTGGCGGTGCTCCCGTGGTCGGTGGTGGCCGCCAGGGTCAGAATGACCCCCATAATGTTGATTGATGTTAGCTGAGGTGCCACTACAGGTGTGAGTAGTCTGACCCCAAATAGGAAAGGCATTTACCCTACTTGTTTGTTTTCATTCCATTGGTGAATATTAGCTGAAACTCTCCAAAGGCAACTCCTGGTTGTTTAGTTCAGACTGCCCTCGATCTCCCACCACTACACCCTCCTCTTTCTAGTCCTTAATGGTCAGTAGCCTGGGTATTGCTGGAGCCTGGCTCATGCTGTATCTGCCTCAGTGCTTAATTTGTAAATAAAAAGGTGCCGGTGCCCTAAGCCCTCCTCTTAAACACGTGGCTGCTGCAATTAAATGTGTGAACACAAATACTGAGGCAGCGTAATCTTGAAGCCATCTCGGCCCTCTTTAATCCATATAAAGCCACTCCCTGCCCCTTCAACTCACTCTTGCAGCTTTCTTCCTTTGTGACGCTTTTTCGTTGTTCCCTCTTTCCCATATGTGTCTTTTGCTCGCAGCAAATGCTTGAGGCAGAAGACTAAGCCCCGGCCCTCAAAAAGAAGTGCCAGTGCTCAGCACCGGAAACAACAAGCACAAATTAAGCACTGATCTGCCTTAAACTGAATAAATAGAAGCCAAGGATAACATATCTGCTGTCAGCCAGGATTTTCTGGGCTTTAAGCATAACAATAAGGGATCACACTTGCAACATAGCAGATGCAGCTCTCGGTTACCATATGAAGCCGTTGCTGTACACTAGTCGTTCCTTGTGTGAAAATAAGAGTGATGAAAAGCAAATGGAGGTGCCTCTGCTGTGACTAGTTTTTTAAATCATTAACCGCCGTTGTTTAAGTAGAGCTTGCTTTCACGAAAATTGTGCTTCATAGCAGTGTAGGTAAATCTCTGTACTATTAAGCGGTGTAGATAAATCTTTGTAGTATAATTATATTCAAGTTATTGGCCTCGGGTAGGCGGAAGGCTAAGACGTTCAAAGACTGATTATATACTTTCCACCTGTAACTTGTACAATGTTCTCTGCAGCAGTTGCTTTAAAACATGTGCCTCTGACGCTAGGACTGAGTGATAATAAAAGTTAGTTTATATTAACTACCAGTATAGCATGCATCTTCAAAAGAAATCTTTCGCACATGCTTCCATTTGGCAGCTATTACAAACCAAACGCTGCAGTTTACGGCCTCGTAAGGCCAAACGAAGAAATCATGCACTTCAGGATTCCAGCCCCAGACTGCAAATTAATATCTGGAAGCGGGGCACATACACAGTTAAACACTGCTAATCGCTTTCATGGCTTGCTGGGGGATGAAACCGGTGAATATATTTTGAGCAGTTTATTTTAGAAATACATACATTTTAATTTCCCTTACCTCAGGAGCAAGGAAGCCTAGTGCAGCTTCTTTCTTTTAATTTTAACCCTGCCTTTGTTTAGTTGGTCGTAGGGCAGAGTGGGGTTAACTGTGTAGCTCCCTGAACTGTGATTGACATGTATCCTTGGCTGCTGCAGAGCTGAAGCCTGCAGCACCCAAGGCTAACTTTATTGGTGGGGGAGGTCCTTCTGGAAGGAATGCAATGGCTTTCCAGGCTGGTGATATCCCAAGGCTCAGGGATGTGAGCTCATCAGCCCAGCACATCTAGTTA
Source organism: Pleurodeles waltl (assembly GCF_031143425.1). Taxonomy (NCBI): domain Eukaryota; kingdom Metazoa; phylum Chordata; class Amphibia; order Caudata; family Salamandridae; genus Pleurodeles; species Pleurodeles waltl. Next base: position 107,070,357 of record NC_090441.1, on the reverse strand, counting down.
GGATTGCTGGTGCATGCTCATACTGCGTTTATTTATTTACACTTATACTGTGCATCAAACCCAGTGGGTATCTAAAAGCTTAGGGGCATATTTATACTCTGTTTGTGCTGAAATAGCATCATTTTTTTATTCTATTTCAGAGCAAACTTAACTCTGTATTTATATTTTGGCGCTAGACCGTCTAGCGTCAAAATATTGGAGTTAAAGTAATTTTTTGCTGGCGGAAAATGACCTTGCGTCAATGAGATGCAAGGTATGTGTTCACGGACAAAAAATGACTCTAAGGCCCAGGCGCCTTATTTACCCTCCCGTGCAAAAGTGGTGCACGGGAGAGAGGCGGGCCTTAATAATGGCGCTAAGGTTGCTTAGTGCTAATATTTAACACCTGGATCTGGTTGGGCGTTAGGGGACCTGTGGGCCTTTTTCCATGGTGAGAGGCCATGGAAAGAGCCCACAGGTGCCCTTCCCTGGCCCCAGGGACACCCCCACCCACCCACCTCCACCCACACCAGGAAGACACCTAAGGATGGGGGGGGACCCCATCCTAGGTAAGTAGACGTAAGTGGAGGTGAGTATATTAAAAAAAAAATAAGTGCCATGGGGGGGGCCTAACTTGGGCCCCCCTACATGGCACTGGTCCCAATGGCCATGCCCAGGAGACATAAATCCCCTGGGCATGGCCATTGGGCTAGGGGGCTTGACTCCTGTCTTTACTTAGAGAAGAGTCATGTCCATGGGGGTTGTGCGCCGAAATATGGCGCTAATCAGGTTAGAGTCATTTCCTTGACTCTAACCTGACTAGTACCATTCTTTGACGCACAACCTCCAGTTTTCCCTACGCCTCCCCCACCCTATTAGCGTGAACTATTTTGACACTAACCAGGCCTTACCGCCGGCTAACATCATCCCATAAATATGATGCCCGGCTGGCATTTTGGGATGGCGTAGCCGGCGGTATACCTTTTGATGCTAAACTGCATTAGCGCAGATTAGCGTCAAAAACTATAAATCAGGGCCTAAGTGAGTGAGAACCGGGCTAAGTGAGTGCGAACAGCACCTGGCTACAGTCCTACCCCAAGAGCCACCTATTGTGTCCTAAATAGCTACGTTTTGACTGCAAAATGCCAAAAGTGAATCCAGTCTCCTGATATCCAGCTGTAACATATTCCAGAGCCTGCCTGCTGCCACTGAGAAGGCTCTCCCCCATCTGGACTTCCTAAAACTAGGGATATTTACCTTCTTATTGACACTTGATCTCAGAGCTCTGCTGGGAAATACCAAGTGCGAACAGTCTGATGAAGTGCCTTGTGCCCCAGACATACTGCTTTGAAGCTAACCCACTTCCTGATCAGGAGCCAGTATAAGGCCCTCAAACCCTCCCTAACTGAGTGACCCATAGGGAGCCCAAGAATTAAACATGCTGCCCCACTTTAGATCAATTTCAGCTTATTAAGGGAGTACTGAGTAATTTTTAAATAGAGGACGTTACAGTAATCTAGGTGCAATGTAATAAGCACCAGAACTACAGGAACCCTTTGCTCCTCAGAAATATTCTGCAAAATCTTTCAAGTATTTTAAGAATACAATGGCATGTCTTCACTGTTTTGCTGACCTGAGTCTTGAAGGTCAATTCCTGGTCAAAAACCATTCCTAAGTTCTTTACTTCCAATACCGGAGTAGGTAAAGGACCATGGTCCTTCTACTAGCTAGAATTCCAAATGAGGCTACCGGACCCTAAAAACAGAATCTCGGTTTTATCCCCATTCATTTTAAGTCAATTTTGCATGGTTTGTGCATGCCATAACCCTGATTTGTTAGTGTCTGCCTAGCAGAAAGACTGAGGCAGTTTACTGGTAGAATTTGTGTCTCAATCAAAAATTTAAAAAACAACTAGGGGTTAGAAAAAGAACAAGGGCATGGCTCCTTTACCCATATTAATGAACCACATCTGGGTGAATGGTAGGGAAAACAGGACCTCTAATTCTGCCCATCTAAATTAGGTAGGAGGAATTAGAGGTCTACCTCCGACTTGTTTTTTACCTAATGGCAGCCCAGAGAGACCACTTCTGTTCTGCCATGCTGGTTCCTCCCTTGGCTAGCGGTCTGTACTGGCACAGGGGCAACACCTTCCTGCTTCCTGCCCGCTCTTTACAGCTCGGCAGTACATGTGTGTTCTCTCCTGCTCCCCCAATGATGGGGAAAGCGTGGGCACACTGCATTGTTGGGAGTGTGCAACAGTGCCTACCTTGGCCCCCCCAGGGGTAAAACATCTTTGGGGAGAGGGGCCCACAGACACCCTCTAACCAAATATACCATATCAGGATTTAGGACTCCTTCTTTGATGTGGCAGCATGGGGAAGATGGGTCCCTGGGGAAGGTGACATTTTGGGGCCCTATGCACACCCCTCCCTGATTTGCAGTTGCATTATAATATGAGATGACCCTCCCCCGGGCCTGGCACACCCTGCAGGAGTGGGTTAGTTAGAAAAATGCAAAGGGTCCTTTTTTTTGCAGTACCATTAAAAATATTGTTCTTCAGTTTTGGCTTTGATTAACTATAATTCATTCCATAAAGTAACTATTAATTCGTGCCCCCACCATGCACAGTTTTGTCATAAATTATGTAATTTCTATTATCATTAAGGGATGTTATCAATGCAGTCATTAAACATGTCATGAGTGATGCAATATATGAAGGTGTAAGCAGTGCATGGCGAGGGCGCATGACATAGGGGAATATTACAACCCCAGCGGTAAAAACCACCTACTGCCGTGGCGACAGCCGCCAAAAGACCGTCGCCGCGGCTACCATCCGTCCGCCCTATTCTGACCCCAGCCAGATTTCTGTCGGAAGGATGCCGGAAATCCAGCTGTGGCCATGCCTGTAGATGGCGAAAGGTGGTACTGCTGCCAGCAGCAGCGCCACACCAGTAGACCGCCGCAGACTGTATCATGACCCATAAGATGGCCTGGCGGTGTTCTGCTGGTGGACGCTGCTGCTGGCAGCAGCACCCCGTCCTGTCTCCTGCCGGAGGACCCCCTCACAACAGGTAAGTCGAGTGCTCCGACAGGGGAGGGGGTGGGGGGTATTGTGTGTGTGTGGGGGTGTGTGTGTATGTCTGTGTGTGCGTGTATGCAGGGGTGTGTTGCGTGTTGTATGTGTGTGCATGTCTGGGGGTGTGAGTGCGTGTATGTTGTGTTGTGTGAATGCGTGTGTGCCTGTATGTATGTCAATGTGTGTGGAGGTGTGTGTGAATGGATGAATGTTGGAATGAGTGTGTGTATGCATGTGTGCGTGTGTGAAGGAAAGTGCGTGGATGTAGTGGGGGTCTGAAGGGAAGGGGGAGGAGGGAATCTGGGGAGGAGGACAGGAAAACCCCTATCAGTGACAGGGAAGGGATTCCCTGTCACTGATAGTGCCTACCGCCATGGTTTTCGTGGCGGAAAGGTTGCTACAAAAACCATGGCGGTAGGTGGGGTCATAATCCTGCAGGCGGGGAAAAGTGACGGCCGACGGGCTGGAAACTGAAGTCTCCAGCCTGGCGGTCGTTACCGCCATGGCAGTCAGTGTGGTACATTGGCGGTTTGGCTTTAGCCAAACCACCAATGTCTTAATATGGAGGAAAGTACCGCCAGCCTGTTGGCAGTACTTTCCTCCATATTAACGCCATCCACCAGGGTCATAATGACCCCCATAGTTACTTTGGGGCACAAGTTACAGTTACTTCAGATAATTATAATGGTGAATTTTAGAGTTTTTTTGAGTTTCAAATAGATTTTTTTAACTGACATTCACCTAACTATAACATCACTTTAAACTTTGTTTTTACAGTCAATTTCTAGTTTTTGAAAACATTTTTTAATGTAAAATACTATTTTATTACTATATCTTATTACACCACCATAAGCCACCCACAGCTAAAGGCCATGCGAATGCTGGGCTTGGATGCAGAGTCTGGCCTGTGGACAGGCCCTGCACCCTACTCTGCGCAGGTGCCCACCCCCCTTGCTGTGCACTGCCTTTGGTCATGAACCGTGTGGGTTTGGGAGCCTGGGTGGCTTTTAGACAGGGGCTGCAACCAACTCCCCATGGGCAGCCATCACCTGCCACACATGAATACACGTTTGTGATTTTATTTTTTTTGTGCGGCCCGGAATCTGCAAATCCACAACGGGGTTGTGCTGAAGCCATCCACAGATACTCAAAGTGCTCCTACGTTTTCTTGTTATTTTTTCCCTACGGTTCCCATGTGGTCTGGGTACTCCTACCATGCCATCTTATGAGTTTTTCTTTAATTAATTCTAGGATGTGAGGATCAAGTCCCGAGTCCCAAGATGCCACCTGCAACATTTTCCTCAGGCTGTGGTGAGCAAATGAGATTGCCTATTTTGGCATTGCCTAGCCTCTGCAGAAGTACTGCATCAGATATAGGGGCTGGACATAGACAAGAGAGGGGAGGCAAGGTGAGGGCAGGTAAAGGGGCTTCAGAACAGACCACGCAAGGCAGGCAGGGGGAGCAGTTGCAGCACAACAGAGCATGGATTGCAAAAGGGAGTGGCAGCAAAATGGACCATGGAGGACAGGAGAGAGGGTATGGGGAATGGAACTCAGACAGGCAGGGTGGATGAGGCAGGGACTGGCAGCAGTCATATGACCATGCTAGAAAGGTGTGAGGGTCAGTGGCAGCTCAGCAGAACGCTTAAAGTAGATAGGAGGAGCAGTGGCAGGTCCATGGAGCATGGTGCCAAAAAGGAGGGAGCAGGGGCATGCACAAAGACTTTGGAGGTCAGGCATAAGGGGGGTATGGGCAGCAACTTAGCAGGGAGGCTAAGCAGGATGGCAACGATGGGGCATATAACTGAGCAGGAGTAGCAATCTTGGGTGGAAGCAGCATAATGCCATGCCAGGCCCTGCATCCAACCCCACCACTGTGCATTCTGATGGACATCTTACATAAAAATAAAAAAAACTTGAAATTCAGTGAAATAACCAAAGGTTACAGGGACATTATAGTTATGAAATAGAATAAAAAACAAAACCTTTAGAAATTCACTGAATAACCTAAGGCTACAGGGACATTATACTTAGGTTCATATTTTACATGCACTACATAATAGAAATTCAGCTGTTATAGTTTAAATTATTTCAAATAGCTATAACTCATGCCCCAGGGTAACTATAAATCCACCCTATCCATGCAATGCTAAGTATCCCAGATATTACATCACTCATGACATATTCTATGACATAATTGATAGTATCACTGTAACATTTGCAATAAAATCATTGATGAGAAAAAGGGTGTGAGTTATATATATCTTAAGACATAAACCATAGTTAAATGAAATAACTCTAACTATAACAGCTGATTTTCTATGGTTTTCTGATTGTAAAATCTGAACCAAACTGTTATGTCCCTGTAACCTTTGTTTTTTTTGTGAATATATATATATACATATATATGTAAATATATATATACACATCCATATATATACATATACATATATTCATATATATATAATATATAGATATATTCACTTAAAAAACTAACGGTTACAGGGATTTTATAGTTAGGGTCACACTTTAATCGTACAAAATCAGAGAAATTCAGCTGTTTTAGTTAGAGTTATCTCAAGTAACTGTAATTTGTGCCCTAAGGTAACTATATCTCGCGCCCTCGCCCTGCACAGTTATCCCATCAATAATTTTACTCCAGATGTTGCAGTGACATTCTCAATTATATTATCAAAGATGTCATGAGTGCTGTAATTTGTGGGATAATCAGCAGTGCATGTAGAGGACACAAGTTATTGTTACCTGAGGGCACGAGTTATAGCTACTTGAGATAACTCTAACTATAACAGCTGATTTACAATGGTTTTGTACGTTTTAAATGTGAGCTTAACTATGACATCAGTGTAATTTTTGATTTTTTAAGTGAATTTCATTTTTTTAACCTTAAAGTAATTTTAATTACTATGGGGGTTATTCCAACTTTGGAGGAGTGTTAATCCGTCCCAAAAGTGACGGTAAAGTGACGGATATACCACCAGCCGTATTACGAGTTCCATAGGATATAATGGACTCGTAATACGGCTGGTGGTAAATCCGTCACTTTTCCGTCACTTTTGGGACAGACTAACACCTCCTCCAAAGTTAGAATAACCCCCTATATGTTAATTCAACCTCCACTGCGTACTGCCTTTGGCACTGCACGTTAGGGGTTGGCTGCAGGGCCTGGCCTAAGGCTAGGCCTTGCGGCCAACCCTCTACAACCACCCAACCCATTTTACACACAGACTTCAGCCATGCATGGCGGGGGTTGGTCGTAAGGGCCCTGCCTGTGGCTGGGCTCTGTGACCAACCCCCTGTACCCACCCAACTCAGGCCCATTTACTGCCTTTGGCCATATGTGGCAGGGGTTGGCAGAAGGGCCTTGTGGCCAACCCCATCTAACCACCCAAAGAGTTTTTCTAGACTTTGATGAATGATATACTTAGAATTAGATATTTTAGGACAAATTGAAAAGAAACATGCATTTGTCAAGTAAAAAGTGCAATCACATTTTGGAATATACCTTAAATATTTGAATATGAAAAGTAATTAAAACAGGAATGTGACTACTGACACACTTAGACTTGAACGTTCAACCTTCAGAGTGAGGGCCTGAGACCTTAACCTCCAGGCCACAGGTGACTCTTTGCTGTGCACTTTCCAGACATAAATTTGCCATTCAACCCAATTTATTTATGTCAAAAAGATATGAATGTTACATAACTGGGAAGGTTTAACAGTCAAAACACTAGTAAATAAATAGACACACTGCCATGACTTACCAGGATTTGAACCTTCAACATACTGAGTGGCAGTCCAAGACCTTTACCAGAATGCCAGTTGGGAGTCTGGTTTGCTGTGCATCAAAACCTAACTATAACATTTGAACCAAACATCTATGTCGCTTTGAATTCATTCTGTGGAAAGGCTATTGTTACTGCAATGCTCTCTCTATAGAATGACTTCAAAGCGGCACACAAGCAAGATGCTTGGTGCCAGAAGAGGACCATGGGAGGAGCCTGAAAGCCCCCACTGTCCTAGCTGGATCTCTACGTCCTGCGGGAGCCGGTATTGCCCCATCAGGGAGGGAGCTGCTTTCAATAGCAGCTCCCTGGTTGTAGGAAAAATGCTTTCATCTTTCACATTTGCGTGAAGAGAAACAGATGAAAATCTATTTTTCTGCAAGGGGGAGATGTTTGACACCTCCCATTTGCAGAAAGCGGAGTTATGTTTGCTTTTTCTTGGTGGGAGCTGTCAGCTCTTACCAAGCAAAGGCAAACTGCTACCACCCGATGGTGGGCATCCCAGGAGAAACAGCTGTCCTTGTGGGGGGGGGGGTTCATAAGGCCATCTATGGCTCCACGAGGGCCCACCTCCATCTTTGAATTTAGTCCCTGGGAGATAGTGGTCCCCGGGGAGGTGGTGTCCCCACCTGAAAGACCCCCTATTTTTTATTTTCCGATGTTGCACCAGGGAGGTGGTGGTCCCTGGGGCGTGTGGGGGCTGCTATAAATACCCAACCCTACACCACATATGGCCTTTGGCCGTGCACAGTATGGGTTACCTGTGACCAGGCCCTGCAGCCAACCCCCTATAACCACCCAACTCTGCACCAAGCACGGCCTTAGGATAGGCCCTGTGGCCAACCACCTATAACCACCCAACAGCACGTGTATAAGTCTTTAAGTGGGTCTGTGAGTGTGTGCATGAGTACCACAGTGGGTCAGTCAGTGGGTGCATAGGTTTCTGAGTGGGTCTGTGAGTGGGTGCATGAGTCTCTGAGTGGATATGTGAGTGGATGCATGCCTCTTTGAGTGGGTTCTGTAAGTGGATGTATGAGACTCTGACTGGGTCTGGGAGTAGGTGCATGAGTGTCTGAGTGGGTCTGTGAGGGGGTGCATGACTGCCTGAGTGGGTCTGTGAATGGGTGCCTGAGTGTCTGAGTGGGTCTGTGAATGGGTGTGTGAGTATCAGAGTGGGTCTGTGAGTGGGTGCATGAGTGACTAGTGGGTCTGTGTGTGGGAGTGTCTGAGTGGGTCTGTGAGTGAGTGCATAAGGGTCTGAGTGGTTCTGTGAGTAGGTGCATGAGTGTCGGAATGTGTGTATGAGAGGGTCTGAGTCTCTGAGTGGCAGTCTCTGAATGGTTGTATGACTGGGTGCATGAGTCTCTGAGTGCACCTGTAAGTGAATGAATTAATGTCTGAATTAGTCTGTGAATGTATTTGATTTTCGACGATATTTGCAGATTTGTCTCAACATTACATGGGGGGCCATGCTGAAGGTTGGACGTCTTCACAAATATTGCTTGTGGGAAAAAAACCTGTACATTGACATATTTTACTCACAAAAGCTTCCTCAAACACCCCTATATTTCTCTCATGGTGACAGGGCACATCCAACCGAACCCCTTATGCCAGTTTCTGCCATTTGGTTTGAGCCCAACGACTGTTCCAATGCAGTACAATGGGGTCCGCAACTCCCTCCTCAGGTTGCAGTCAGCCAATCACGGCATTCATATTGGCGCACATATTTGTAAATTTGCAGCAATAATCACAAATTCATATCAAAAGATCAGCGGCCCTATACATACAAATTTCTTTTCACTTTAATATGCTGAAAACTACTGAACAGATTTACACCAAAGAACAAAAGCACAATCTGCGAAACAGAACCTAGCTTCTGTCAAATTTGGTGCAATTCTGTCCAGCAGTTCGGGCTGTATTCCTGTTCAAAACTCCTATGGGGATTAACATGGGAAATGCACTTTTGGGAACCCCCCTTTTGTAATGGCCCTGGCTTGATGCATAACCCCAAAACTTTTGTTAACAAGAATTCCAAGCACACTTGTTTTGGAAAATTTTGTGGAGGTCCGTCATACAGCACCAAATATATAGGCAAATAAACAAAGCTTTTTCCTATGGAAACCTGGTCCTAACTATAGCTACCTACTGGTGACCCGCAGTAGGTTTGATAGATATATACCCACACATATATGAATACATATATATGTGTATATATATATTTGTATATCTATATATATATATATTTATATATGGAAAAAAATATATATATATATGTATAAAACCTTCATCATTGTATGTATATCTATCCATCTATGTAAACATGTGAAAAAAAGAAACAAGGCCACAGTAGAAACATCCTGACCCCTTAGCTCTGGTGTAGGGGTCTCGAAGGGAGCCCGCCTGGGCAAAAAAAAAAAAGCATTAAAAAATATATATTTGCTGCAAAATCCACAAATTCATGGCAAAAATTGTTTTAAAAAACCAAGCTTAGGCTCCCACGCTTGCTATGTTTTTTAAAGCCCCCTTGTGGACCAGGTCCCAGGGACAAACTAAAAAAAAGGAGGGGGCACACAGGCCCCCTTCCTGGGCTTTTCAGTCCCCCTGGGACTGCCACCTTCCTGAAGCTTGATTGTATTTGAATGTGGGGGGCTCCATGGGGGGCCACCTCCTCGGGGTTGATTTTATTTGAATACATGGGGGGGCCACGTGGCCTCCCAAGCCCAAGGGACCACCACCTCCCTGGGGCTTCCTTCTATTTCATTGCAGGGGGGAAGCACGCAGCCCCCCCGCCACCACTGGGACCACCACCTCTCTGGGGCAAACATGAAAAGAAAGAAAGGGGGGCTCTTTTGGACCCCACAGCCCTGGGAACCGCCACCTCCCCAGGGCTAAATTCACATTTGGAGGGGAATCGCATGCCCCCCCCTTAAAGTGCCAATGATTGCCCTAGGGCCGGGTTCTGCTATATCCCAGGGTGCCCACCCCTGGGACATAGCTGTTTGCTATTACTTAGTGGGAGCTTTGATAGATCCCACAAAGCAAAAGCAAACAATGTCTGCTTTCTGACAGAAGGAGCTGTCAAACTGCCCCTGCTGTCAGAAAGGGAAGTTTTCATCTGCACATGTTTGTGTGCAGGGAAATACATGAAAACATTGCTCCCACATGCAGGGAGCTTCAAGGTGGCTTGTGGGAGCAATGCAGGCTCCAGCAGGACATGGTGAGCTAGCGAGGACCACAGGGCATTGAGGCTCCCCCCACAGTCCTGTCTCTCTCTCTCTCTCTCTCTCTCTCTCTCTCTCTCTCTCTCTCTCTCTCTCTCTATCTCTGTCTCTCTCTTCCCTAGAAGAGAGAGATAGAGATTGTCATTGAAATGGTGTCTCCATACAATGACTTCAAAGCGTGAGACTAGCAAGATGTTTGGTACGACTGTCATAGTTTTGTTTGGATGCAGAGCAGAACAGAGTCACTTCTTGCCTAATGGTCAATGTTTTGTGCTGTAACTCAGTAGGCTGAAGGGTCAAAATATTAGCATCGCTTGGCAGACTGTTTGTTTATTTCTAGTGTTTTGACTGTTAAACCTTTCTACTGATAGAACATTCATGTTTCTTTCCAATCACATGCGTGGGTTGACTGTCATAGCTATGTCTGGAAGCATCACAGTAAGGAGTCACCTATGAACTAAAGGTTAAGATCACAGTCCCTCACACTGAAAGTTGCGGGGTCTACTCCAGGTGTCTCCATGGTCATATTCCTTCTTTAATTCTTTTAAACTTTAAAAGATTAAGGTTCATTCTGGAAGATGATCTCATTATTTTTAAATGAGAAATAAATTTTTCTTTTCAATTTGTCCAGAGATATCTCATTCTAAGTATATTATTCATCAAAGCCTAAAAAGCTCTTTATCTCTCTCCCCTCACTCTCTTTCTTTTTCTTTCACTTTCAATCTCTTTCTCCCTCTTACACACCCATTAAGACCCTTATGCAGCCACTCACAGACCTACTGAAATCCTCATGCACCCACTCACAGACACTGATGCACCCACTCACAGACCCAATATGACAGTGAAGCACCCACTCTTTACACCCTGTCACATCTATTCCTACACCCAGAGAGACAGGTTGTGGCCAACTCCTGCTGTGCACAGCCAAAGGCCACGCACAGTGTGGGGTTGGGTGGTTAGGAGGTTGGCCGCAGCATCTTGCCACAGGCCAAACCTTTTGGCCAACCGCCGCTGCTCATAACCAAAGGCTGTGCACAGTGTGGGTTTGGGCAGTTATAGGGGATGGCCACAGGACCTGGCCATAGGCCAGGCGCAGTGGGCAACCTCCGCCTCGCATGTCCAAAGTCCATGCTTGGCAGTGGTTGGATTTACATATAGTAATGAAAATTACTTTACGTTAAAAGAAAATATATAAATTCACTGAAAAAAACAAAGGTTACTAGGACCTTATAGTTAGGAATTCACTTAAAAAAACAAAGGTTACAGGGACGTTATAGTTAGGCTTACATTTTAAATGTACAAAACAATACAAATTCACTTGTTATAGTTAGAGCTATCTCAAGTAACTATAACTCATGACCTAAGGTAACTATAACTTGCACCCTCAACATGCTCTGCTAATTACCCAACAAATGATGGTACTCATGACATCTTTGAAAACATTATTGATAATATCAATGTAATATTTCTAGTAAAAGTTTGGATGAAAAAACTGTGCATGGCTGTGGCGCGAGTTATAATCTTTTATACATTGGATGAGACATTATCATCTTCTTTTATTGCATAATTAACCATGTTAAGATGGCGCCCAAAACATTCTTTTTACTGCTAGAGATCAGATTTTACTAATACATCATCGCATAGAAGTTAGCATATGGTAAGTTACAAGTTTCATTTAAAAGCCTAACCGAGAAATTAACATGAGATGTAAAAATGTACAAGTTTGAAACATGGGGAATATTGTGGCCTCCAGTGATTTTCGACATCATGTTTCACCATGAAAGATGCATATTTTAGTGAACTACTGACATGAACTAATGGTAAAAATAATTCTTTTTTTAGAAATGATAGTGATGGAAAGAATTTTATGAGTATTAAATTAACATGAATTAATCGTACTTATATTAATTAAATTAATTTATTAACAAGAGTTGCATGTGTGTGCAGAAAACAAATGCATGTTTAAACTGAAATGCATAACAATAATCATAATTAAATAAATTGCTTTGCATGTTTGATTTTAAATTGTAAGGTGTTCAATAGGAGTTACATATATTAATTTTCACTAATATGTATTTAGGCTTACTAAGCTAGACTAGGCCTAGAAAATTCAGAAACGTGCTAACTCAATCTCTTTTATTTGACCTGAATTTCCTTGGTTGCGTAAGTTTTAGTGAATGTTCTCTTGTGCTCAAGACAGACAAAGTTTTATTTATCAACAAATGTAACAGTATTTGTTCTAGCTGTTGAACAAGGCAGGAAACATTATTGTGTTAACATGTTAGAAACATTCTGTAGAAGCTTAGGAAAGATGTCCCATGTTTCAAAAGATATAAATTGTTATATTTTGGCGGAGCTGTATGAACTGGTTAAGATGACATTGCATCTTCCCTAAGAAAATCTGGAATAGCTGCAAACCTGGTGAGTGTCTATAATTCTAATTGGATATTGATCCTTTTGCGCAAGATGAGTCCACCCTGAGGACCAATCAGAACTCTATGGACTGTTCTAGTTAAGGAGAGACTTTTGAAACGGGTAGTCAGTGTGTGTGAGTAGTCAGTCGGGGAAAGACTTCTTCCTTGAGTGTTTGTGCTGTCACCTTCTTTTCCTCTCCAAGTTACCCTTTAGTTCTATATGCCCCATTTGCATATGCTGTTCAGTACTAATATGCCCAATACATTCTGAACTGCTGATCTGTCCTAAGTTCATGTTCTGCACTGCTCCTGATGCTGCTGCCTACTGATGCTGCGAAGCTGTGAGCACTCCGAACGACGATTGTTCCATGAGGAATAGTATACAAATCACATTGTTGTGTTCCTTGTTTCTTTTCAGCTTAGATAATTACACCAGTGTATATTTTTTATAGTCAGTTACCCTCGTTAGATGATTTTCCAAATTATTTTTGTCTCTTCTTTTGTTTTTGTCCGCATCTGCTAGTCCATCCCCACACATGCAAGTCCAAATTCGTATTAGGGAGAAGGATGGACCAGCCCAATTATTGAATGATATTAATTGAGTTTGATGATCACTGATGTCACCATAATTTGCTTTGAAATTAGATTTTGATTAGCATATTATTGTTCTGTTGTTTTTTGTTATTCTTTTTGAGTGTTCATTAGTATTGATGTTTAGTAAATTCAGGCCCTCATTTTAACTTTGGCAGTAGATTTCTCTGACCACCAAGGCCAAACCTGCCACCAGACCGCCAGTGCTGGCAGTCTGCAGACCACTATACTGCGGGTTCTGGCAGGCATCTGCCCTCTTTGTGGTGGAAAGTCGTCAGCATTTGTGATGTGCAGAGGCAGGTGCATCGGCAGCAACACCACGCCCGGAGGACTCCGCCCGCCGTTTTACAAGTAGAAGTACAGCTTGGCGGAGTGACGATGGCGTGGTGGTGCTGGCGATGCAAGACCGCCAGGAGCCATCCCCTCCTGGATGTCCTCCTTGACAGAGAAGGTAAGTGGGCATCTGAAAGGGGGGGAGGATGCCCATGTGAATGTGTGCGTGTATGAGAGTGAATGTATGTGTGCATGTAAATGTACATGTATGGGGGTGTCTGAGACCACCAGCCTCTAAATGAGGCCCTTAATCTCTTTGGATATTTTGGTCAGCCTATGATTTTCATGCATGTTTATAACATAATCTTGTGATAAAGCTTTGAAACTTTATTCAGTTTGGAGTCTTGTTTCCATGGCCAAATTGGTCATGGTGTTTCAAATTGTTTGTGTTTCTCATGTCATGTTAATTGAATCTGATTACCACACTCCTCACTGCGATCAAAGATCTGGTCCACTTCTATGTAGGTGGGATGAATTGTGGTGTCTCACCTGAGAGTGTGCAGTTTCTGTACCTGAGGCGGGAAGAAGACCTCCACGTGTGCTCCAGCAGTTTGGTAGCAGAATTAAGGTTTTGTCTCATGAGTAGGGGAGTCAGGTTTTGCCCACATTGTGAGTTGTTCTTGGTGAAGTGTAGGGGTAGATGAAATTCCAGCTTTGTGTTACAAGTTTACAGCATATGTTTTGAGTAGGGTTTGCACTTGCAATGCTTTTGGCTAAATTGCGGTGAAGTGTAATGCATAAGATGTTTGAGGAGTGGTCATATTCTAAGTGAATGTTGTGCTTTGTGCTCAAACTTGCCCATGTGGTTGTTGTTGTTTACGGGTCCTGCATGGTCTAAGACTCTGGAGTACTGCACAAGTGTATGGAGACACTTGGTTAATTTATTGTCTGCAGTGGGGTGTTGGTCGGTTAAGCTCTGTTGACAATGCCAGTAGATTCCTTGACTGTGGTGTTGTTGGTTGGTCTTAGGTGAATCTCAAGTGTACAGTGGGTATCTGTATCAACCGGAGTGAGATTTGTGGGTCAAGTCTTACTTGCGTATGCATGAAAGCCACAGTCGGAAGTGTAGCCGTACAGCTTTCAAAGTGTTTAAGTCCTACCCTTAGTGAGCACACGTTTGGTTTTTGTGCTAGCAATATTTGCATTTAGAGTAGCATTGAGAGGTGTATAAGAGGACTCTGAAGTGAGTTGCAGCTGCAGAGTGAAGTGAGTGTGACATTATTAGGTGTGCACTGGGATTGGTTGATTAGTGAGAAGAGCTGTGCATGGATTAGTGGACAAGACTGTGCTGCTATAGGTTGAGGACAGCTTGAAAAAGGATTGTGGGATAGAAAGTACTTTCATAGCATTTGTGTTTTCAAAGCTTTGAGGAGTGCTTTGAGAAGAGATATATTTATTCTGATTAGAGAAGGTGAACCTACTCCACCTGTGGATACACCAGCATTCGAGGTAATGGAGTAAAGAGAAGTTTCAGCATATTTTTGGGTGAAACAGTGCTGCAAAATCACTGAGAAGACAACTTAGCTTTTTTTAGTTACAGAACTTTCAATTTAAGGGTATTGGAGACTCTGAGAAGGGTGTTGTATGAATCAAAACCTCTTCCTAGTCCTGCACAATTTGAAACACTTGCCATTTGGGAATTCGTTGCGAGACAGAAAGCAGCCCAGAAATTTGAGAGGAGAATGAGGAAAGCAGAAAAGACATTGGCAGAAGCTAGATGGGATGAGGTACAGAAAATGTGGAGAGTAGAAATATTACATGGAGTAAAATTATTCCCATCAAGAACACAGGAGGTTGATGTAAATTTTAGACCTAAAACCAAAAAGAAGCCCACTGAAGCCATAGAGCAGAAGTTAGATGAACATAAAAGGACAGTGACTACTGAAAGTGATTCGGATGATGAATTTATAACTCATCTTTTGCAGAATCATTTCTCATTATATAATGCAGTTGAACCATTAAATCAGAATGTGACCCTGAGTATAGCCACAGCTCTATTTGCATAAAGCCAGGTTCAAGTAGCACCTAATGTGCCTACTGTGAATGTAGCACCAGTGCTAGCAGTTTATCTGACAGTTCCTGTTGTTAATGCAGCCTAGAATGTCACAGGTCCAGTTATGCCACAGCTAATTCAGAATTTAGAAATGACTCGCACAGAGTCTACACCGAATGTGATGACACCTACACAATTTGTGAATCAGAGACAGAAAATGCCTATGTGATCCCCAGTAGCGATACAACATAATGTTGCCCCAAATCAGTCAAATCAGACTTATGGTACAGGATTAACTGGTCAAGGTACAGGACTGATGTTACCACCAAGTCAAACGAATTTGTCAGGGCCAGATGCATTGACAGTTCCTGTGACAATAGGTCCAGTCCTTCCATTGTATGCCCAGGGTGATAATGGGAGTGGTCAACAGACTCCAAATCTGGAATCATCCGTACAGTCTCCTTTTGGAACTAATGCAGAAATGCAAAGACTGAGCACTACTGTGCCAGCAATGATCCCTATGAATTCTTCCAGTTTTAACCATATATGTAATAACGTAGGTCCAATGATTGATATGACATGTCCACCATGCTCTACAGGTTCATTTGTACTGACTCAGGAAGAAGCTATGAGAGCACCATGCAATGCTCCACAGCTTATGTGTCAATGTAATAATAATGTTAGTTTACAAAGATTGTCAGCACAACAACTAACTGAGTGTTTGGACAGTTTGTTTGAAGTATCAGTTCTTAGAAACACGGGAAAGGGAGATAAGAAGACACTAAGGGGGTCATTCTGACCCTGGCGGTCGGTGACCGCCAGGGTCACCGACCACGGGAGCACCGCCAACAGGCTGGCGGTGCCCCGTCAGCATTCTGCCGGGGCGGTTCAGCCGCGGTCAGAAACGGAAAGTCGGCGGTCTCCCGCCGACTTTCCGCTGCTCGGGAGAATCCTCCATGGCTGTGGAGCACGCTCCGCAGCCATGGGGATTCTGACACCCCCTACCGCCATCCTGTTCCTGGCGGGTCTCCCGCCAGGAACAGGATGGCGGTAGGGGGTGCCGCGGGGCCCCAGGGGGCCCCTGCAGTGCCCATGCCAATGGCATGGGCACTGCAGGGGCCCCCGTAAGAGGGCCCCACAAAGTATTTCAGTGTCTGCAAAGCAGACACTGAAATACGCGAGGGGTGCAACAGCACCCGTCGCACCTTCCCACTACGCCGGCTCCATTCGGAGCCGGCGTCCTCGTGGGAAGGTAGATTTGCCCTGGGCTGGCGGGCGGCCTTTTGGCGGCCGCCCGCCAGCCCAGGGCAAATCTCAAAATACCCTCCGCGGTGAGCGGTATTTTGTCGGGGGTAGACTGGCGGGCGGCCTCCGCCGCCCGCCAGTCTCAGAATCACCCCCTAAATATGGCTAGACTAATATTGGAATTGAAGGAAATGATTGAGGGAACACTTGAATTGGACAGATTGGATTCTTACAGTGAAAATGAGTTGCACTTTATGTGCTAGGATGTCTCACATGGTGTAGGACAGATTTATGGGAAATTAGCTGATTTGGCAGAGAAATATGAAATTGAAATTAATAAATGCAAACAGTTAAGGAGGAGTTACAGATTAGAATTCGATTCTAGGGACAATGCAAACATTAGATTGCCTGGAATAAAAATTCACATTGAAGAATTGATTCAGTGCATCCATACATGGAGAGGATTAGATAAATAGGAAGGCAGATGGACAAAGAAAAGAAATCAGAAGAAAAAGCAGACTTTACCCGCAGAGAGCTGCAAAAATGATGCCAATGAGAAAACGTCTGGGAGGGAATTTTGTTCATGTCCCATGGAGTAGAAGCTGAGGAAGAAGCCAGTGGAATGGTAGCAACCAACAGAGAGGTCTGTTAAGCTTGCAAAATGTTTGTGGGAAGATTTGAACACTTTATGTAAAATTGTGGTTCCAGCAGACTTGTGGGTTGAATGTAAGCAGAGCGTTTATTGGCCAACTTGTGAGCCACTGCCACCAAGGAATACAGTGATAGGTGCACCTTCTGAAGAGGTGATGAAAAGTAATTATAAGGTGACTGAATTTCAGAAAACTAGAATTTCCCCTAAAGATGTTGATTGGCAGAGAATTGACAGGACAGCTCAGGAATCACAGGAGTCCATTCTTGCTTATTATGAGAGATTGTTACAAGCATACAAACAATACAGTGGCACAGAGATTATTGAACCAAGAGATATGATTAATTTTTTGTGCAGATTTGTTCAAGGATTGAAGCCTGAAATTAGCAATATGATTTTGATTAATTTGATTTGTTGTTGATGAAGTACTGAAGTATGTAAAATACTGTAGTAACAAAATTGAATTGAAGCAGAAAAGATTAAAGTAGAAGGTGATGGTGATGCCCAAGCAGCAGGTATGCACGGATCGTAAGGGAAGATGACCACAGGAGGAATGCAGGGAGAGAAACAGAAAGGCAATATAATGGCTCAGTTTAGAGGTAGACATTGTGCAGCTCGAGTAGATCATTATGTTAATGTGGATGATGTTCAAAACATAAAGAGAATTCTTCATGTCATGCGTGCGGGAATGTTAGACACTGGAAATGGGAGTGTGCTTACAGCAGTGTAAATAATTTAGTGCAAGGTGGTGGTGTTGTGCAGATGGTTGACAACAGTCAATTTCAAACTCAAAGAGCTCAAAGGCCCTAAAATCAAAAATAAATGTTCCTTCTGGAGCAGTACAAATGCAAGTTCCCCAACAACAAGTACAATTTCCCCAACAGCAAATGCAGGTCCCACAGCAAATACAGATTCCACAATGTCCGATGGCACAGCAACAGGTAATGGTTCCTTAGCAGAACGCAAATCAGAGAACAAATGTAAATGTAAATCAGTTAATCATATAATACCCACTAATGGATTTCATTGATGATGAAGTGAGTGAAGAATACCTGAGGGAGTGTTCAGAAGATGAAGAATGTTTGTTGGCGGACTCACCTGAGGTACATCAAAGTGGTTCTTATGTGAATGCAAATGTTATGGGTCATGACGCTTCATTTCTGGTTGACACTGGAGCAACCCCTTCCACTGTCAGATCTGCTGAAGTCCCTAATATGCCCCTTTGTGGAAAAACAATTCAGGTAGTAGGAGTAGCAAACCAGCATCACAGACTACATTCCAGTTAAGATAGGAACCTTTGAGGATTTACCCCAATTTGTAGTCTGTGATTCCAGTCCTGTGAGTCGGTTAGGAAGAGACTCACTAAGCAAATTAAAATCCTCCATTACTTGTACTCGTGAAGGGATAGAAATCCAAACAAATAGTGATGGTGAAACTTCCAGCCAAATTGATGAGATGCATCCTCTCATTTAATTGTTTCCCGCCCTGACAGTCAGAATGCAAGCCAAATGCAGTCTTCCCCAGAACGCCACAGTATAATATGAACCTAGAAGAAATTGAGAGAATTACTCCAATAATTGCAGACTTTGTTGCACAGGGAGTTCTAAAAGAAGTGCTGGGCAGCCCGTGTAATTCTCCTATTGTGGGACTGTGCAAGCCCAGTGGAAAATACTGCACAGTCCAGGATTTTAAAAAGGTGAATGAAATTGTATTATCATGTTGTCCTGTGGTACTAAATCCATCAGTAATATTATTCCAGATTCCATGTGAAGCAGAATGGTTTTCTTTTATCGTTTTTTTCCATGCTTTCTTCTGAGTGCCTTTGCACGAGGAAATCCAGTTTTTCTTCTCATTCAAATTCAGCAACCACATGTATTCATGGTGTGTTACTCCACAGGGTTCTCAGAATCACCGTTCATTTTTAAACAGATCCTGAAAAAGAATCTAGAGTCCTTATATATGCCATTCCAGTTTGCTTTGGTACAATACATTGATGATTTGATGGTTGCATTCAATACACGTGAAGCTTGGAGGCAAGATACCATAGCATTGTTAAATCATTTGGGCGAAAACAGACATACGGTTTCGCCGCCCAAATTACAGTATTGCCAGAAGGTAGCTAAGTTTTTGGGTCACCAGATTGAGAAAGGTGCAAGGAAAGTGTCCTGAGAGAGAGTTACGACTATTATGCAGATGAAGCCCCCAGTCACACACAGATATGTCAGAATGCTTTTACTCATGGCGAGTTACTGTCGTCAATGGATCCAAAATTTTTAAGTAGTCTCTAAACGTCCGCAGAGATTAACGTGCAAAGATTTTACTGACCCAGTCCCATTTGAAGAAGAATGCATGAAAGCTTTCACCAAGTTGAGAGAGTCTGTGCAGAGCTCTGGCTTTGGGAATGTCTGAATACACAAAAGGTTGTTCACTGTTTTGTCATGAATGAGATGGTTGCGCTCTTTCAGTTTTTGACACAGTTGCAAGGAGGAACGAACAGACCTGTGCTATATTTTTCTGCCACTTTGGATCCTATTGCTGCAGCTGTGCCCAGCTGCTTAAAGAATGTGGCTTCCACTGGTGTAAGTCTTAGTCAATCCAAAGGCATTGTGATGGGACATCCTTTAACTGTATATGTCCCCTATTCCATTGAGGTCCTTTTTGACCCGTATCAAAACCCAGTACCTGACAAATGCCCGTCTTACCCGTTATGAGGTATTAATTATCGGTTCTCCCAGTGTGACTATCAAAAGATGCTCAGCTTTAAATCCTCCTACATTGTTGCCTGTTAATGTTGATGATCCAAATTATGTTAATGAAATGGAACATGACTGCCTTGATTTCCTTGAACTATGTACCAAACCCAGACCTGATATTCAGGATACTTCTTTAGAGGCAAATGATGAAGTTTTATTTGTTGATGGCTCCTATTTAAAAGACAATGAGGGAAACATGATAGCTGGTTATGCAATTTGTACCATCTCAGGAGTAGTATAAGCTTCACAGCTTCAGGGAGTCATTAATGCCCAAGAAGCTGAACTGGTTGTCCTTACAAGAGCATGCTTTGTATCTGAACAGCTCAAAGTGACAATATTCACAAATAGCCAATAGAGATTGGGTGTTTTACAAGACTTGGGGCGCGTAGGCTCTCATTATCCTAATGAGACTACTGGATTTTTTGGGCAGCAAGATCGTTCACAGTGTGGGGGACTAAGTCTGACCCACGGCGAAGGACCCTTGTCACCTCAAATCCGGGTTGAGCTCCGGCTAACTAGCAGTGCCTTATCTCTCCCAAAGGAAAGCGACAATTGGGCAGCCGAGCGCATGACATCTTAGTGCTTCCCAGGGAAGTCGTGGTCACTCAGGTTACAACCAGTTCTCTCATACACAGTGCGGTCTCATATATAAATTACAAAGGCAGTTTGAGTTTTAAAGATTGGTTTAATAAAACGACTGCATTTTAGATGACAAGGTGTGAGCCGCAATAACCAGAACCATACAACATAGGATTGAAATAGTAACGAGGAGAGTGAAACATAAGAATAATGCTATCATAGTGCAACTAGATTACGTTCTCTCTTCTAAGTTCTATTTTGAGCACAGCATGTGAAGCTCTAAGCCTGCCTTCCAGGTTCCCCCGGGAGGACATCGACCCTCATACCTGAGCAAAGGCCTGTGATCTGGATCAGCATCTGCAACAGGGCAGTCAGCATCTAGTTGTGGGTTCCAAGTCGGAATCTCCCTCTTACGTGATGTGAACTAACACCCCGATGTTCCTGCATAAGAATGTGTACTGTCTACGAACCATAAAGACTAAACTTCTACCACGTCTATTGACAATGTCCTAGACTGTATCCTTGACTGAAGCACAGAGTGAGCAAGAATGTATTGTTTGCGAACATAGCGCTGAAGCAAGCTAAACAGTGTGATAGAAGGAAATAAAACAAGACCGTGAAACTGGTTATTGTAAAATAACAGTGTGAGGCTAAATAAAATGCATCTAGGGCAAAGTGCACAGAGGCCTAATAGGTTAAGCTAACGCGCATGAAGCTATAATAAAATGGCCACACTACACCCTCCCCTTGTCGGTAGAAAGTGGTTTTAAGCCGAAGCTAAAATATAAATAAAACCCTATCACATTTCAACAAGTTAAGAGGACACCAAAGCACACTAATCCTCAATTTAAAAATAAGCATGCGGCTAAGAGCCAAGTTCATGTAACAGTGTCAATTTAGACCAGATCCAATTCAAACAGTGGTCTTGGAAAGCAGGAGGTTGTCCACTTCAGCAGATGACAAAACCGGAAAATCCACGCCAAAGACTATCAAGGAGCAGGTGTGTTCCAAAGCCCCAGTGTTAACCAAGGCGGCATCCCGTACAGAGCCTGTGAACGAGTTAATATCAACTTCCTCCAGGAAGGGTATCTCGTAAGAAGCCTCACGAAGCAAACGCAGCCGCAGTGTGCATGTCTGGTAATGAGCCCTTATCGGGAACATCAACAGCTCAGCATCAACCACTGGGGGGCGTCGCTGTGAGAGACAGACGTCCAGTGCATGTTCCAAATTGCACCAACGGCACCGAAACACGGGCTTCACACAATCCAAAACCAGTCTGAATGACAGAGACCAGTCACACGCCAAATGTTCCAGGAGTGTTGCTCCAAAGTGCTGCATCATGCGTTAACGACACAGCTGCGCTGATGGGAGCGCCCACATTCGTCCTTGTTGCGGCAGGACAGCCATTGCGAAAAAACAACAGCAACAGCAAAATGCCGGCCAATAAAGCCAAAGTTATCGGAAATCCCAAAAAAATGCTTCCGAAAATTGAATGAATAGCCGAAGGTATTAAACCGAATATGGAAGAGAAGGTGTGAACGAAACCAACACCAACTGCTTTGAAAAAATGCGCTAATCCAGCTGTGCTGGACGCATTAAATATACGTCCCACAAGTTCACCAAAGTGGCTCGGAAAGTTGGTATTTATCAGGGACTGTATTTCTGCTGATGACCTTGCTACATGAAGTGCGTAGGTCTTGCGTGCGGATGTAAGGGCCACATGCTTCTGAAACAATAAAGCCTTTAGTCTACTTAACTTGTCGAAATTCACCTTGGAAGTAGCAATGTGAGGCCAGATATCTGCTACCTCCCTTAATTTAGTGGGGGGAAACAACACACTCCCGCAGCAAGTAACGACCTTAGTGACCGAAAGAACGTAAACTATTCCGGCCTGCATGCCACAACAGTCTTCACTACTGAGGAGGACGTAGCTGCCGTTTGAAAGCACCTGGAATGTGCGTTTAATCAAGGGGACCGGAACTCCCTTCAGATAGCAAGCCAAGTTCGCAACCGAGACATTACATGCCCCATGCAAGGACAGCTGCTTACAAATCATCGAATGGCTGACTGAAGTCTCGCATTCACTCCTGCTAAGAAAGACCTCTTTCATGCCATTGAGGCATTTGTACGAGAAGGGAAGCTCTCACACCTCATGGATATAACTATCCCCCAACTTCTCATATCTGCCTACCGGAACATGTTTCAATCAAGAAGTGAATTGTAACGTAGAAATAGGCAGATTAATAACCCTGTGGATCAACCACTCTGCAGACGGGATTTCGGCCACGGTAAAAGGCAATCTTTCTAATTTTTCAATGTTGAGCATGACATAAGTCGCCTCCTTCTTAGCCATTAGTTAATGTTGTCGCGTTAAATTAAAGGAAAAAAATATCTCCCTGGCACTGATGTGCTGCCACGGAACGCGACCCGCATTCAATGTCTGAAGTGTCCAACCCAACTGCATAATGGACCGGGTCTGACTTTTTCCATGATATAAAGAAGACATATCAGATCATATAGGGGGTCATTATGACCCTGGCGGCCGGTGGCCGCCAGGGCCACCGACCACGGGAGCACCACCAACAGGCTGGCGGTGCTCCCATGAGCATTCTGACCGCGGCGGTTCAGCCGCGGTCAGAAGCGGAAAGTCGGTGGTCTCCCGCCGACTTCCCGCTGCTTGGGGGAATCCTCCATGGCGGCGGAGCGCGCTCCGCCGCCATGGGGATTCTGACACCCCCTACCGCCATCCTGTTCCTGGCGGGTCTCCCGCCAGGAACAGGATGGCGGTAGGGGGTGCCGCGGGGCCCCTGGGGGCCCCTGCAGTGCCCATGCCAATGGCATGGGCACTGCAGGGCCCCCCGTAAGAGGGCCCCACTGTGTATTTCAGTGTCTGCAATGCAGACACTGAAATACGCGACGGGTGCAAACTGCACCCGTCGCACCCCTGCAACTACGCCGGCTCAATTCTGAGCCGGCGTCCTCGTTGCAGGGGCAATTCCTCTGGGTCGGCGGGCGCTCTTTTGGAGAGCGCCCGCCGGCCCAGAGGAAATGTCTGAATGGCCGACGCGGTCTTTTGACCGCGGTGCAGTCATTTGGCGGCGGTACCTTGGCGGACGGCCTCCGCCGTCCGCCAAGGTCATAATCACCCCTGGCTCCGCCGCCATGGAGGATTCCCCCGAGCAGCGGTCAGAATGCTCGTGGGAGCACCGCCAGCCTGTTGGCGGTGCTCCCGTGGTCGATGGCCCTGGCGGCCACCGGCCGCCAGGGTCAGAATGACCCCCAATGTTGTTAATCGTATATATTCGGTCAGACAAGGTGTGAAGTCCATTATCCACAACAGCTAATGCCTTTTTCAAATTTTCCTGATCTATCTGCCTTAACCGGGCTACAGCCTCCTGCTGGGAAAGTTTCCATATTTCATTGTATACTTCGTACAAGAAACGCTTCCTACGTGGTGTCTTCGGGCCTGACAAAAAATCTTGTAAGTCAGTGTTGTTAGACAGGAGAGTGAGATGTGTCTTGACTGCATCTAGCGAGGATGATTTTAACCATTGTTGGCACAATTTTCCCACACTATATGTAGTAATTATTTCAGCATGTACTGGTGATATATAGCGAGGGTCTGCCCGACTCATCCGGAAACCCCCCGAGGAGGTGACAAAACGTTGATGACATCCGTTGGTGTCTATAGGCCACAATAACCACCCACCCGGACGTGTCAATGAAGTGTTATATGTACCATTCTGGACCCAGTCTGTAAGCTCACTAAAAGTGGCATTTATGTATTTCTGCCAGTTATTAATTTTTGCAGGGACAGGTATACTAGGCATGTTCAATTCTCTAATCGTTGCTAAGCCCAAACAGCTAGTCTGTTGTACTGTTTCATTTAAAAAAATCATTTGGACAGGAATGAGACATGCTCTAAACAATGTTTCTCTACCCTTTGTCTGCCAATGTTTTGTTCCCCAAACACTTTTCAAATCAACATTATTTGACCAATATTCATAACCTTCAATGGACAGTCGGGAAACAAAAGAATCTGAGTATATGAATTTCGTATTAGTCAACAACATTTGCTTATCTTTAGACGGAGTTAACTTAAAATAATATGACTTAGCATTCATTTGATGATGCCCAGAAAAATACGTAAATTTGTCAGAATAAGTTTTGGAACTCCCTTGCAGGGGAGTTGGGCAATGCTGCCATTGCGTATAGTCAAATATCGTTTTTGGACTACTTGCTTTGTGTATAAAATGGTGCGCATAATAATTATAGCAAAACATGTCACCATAATTGTCTTTAAACTGGTAAACATCTTCATTTTCATAGACAGTATAATATTGTAATTCAGTCATCATGGAATCAACTGTCTTTACATCCCAATCATCAGATACAATGTCTGGTATTACTATATCATTCATAGATAACTTTAGGACATACAGTATTTGAATTATCTCAGTGGGACCGTATATATCAAACATTACTTTATCCCACACAATCCCATCCGGAATTGGCACTGCAGAAATGTTCACAAAGGACAAGTCTCTTCGAACCCTATGTGATGAAAAATGTAGCTTCAACACCTCCTCCACCTGTTCAACCGCTGATCTCTCAGGAAGAAAATGACCATGTATTAACAGAAAAAAGGTAATGACAAACCCTATCCAGAGAAAAAATGCTGACATAGTCAATAAGAGCCACAGATAGTTCCAAGGAAAAACAAAATACGTATCTTTAAGCCAACACATCAGCTTACATGGACCCGACAGGTCAGTAGACGAAGAAGCAAACGAGTCCGATAGACCATCGTTGTTGTTGGCAAAGTACCCAGAGGCAGTTCGTGCAAAAGGTGTTGCCGTATTCAATGGAGGAGTTGGTGTTTCTCGCGGTGGTACACAGTAGATAGCACAATCCGTCACGTCAGTAGTCATGATGACTTGATCAAATGTTTCTAAATTATTTGTTGTCAGTGGAACTAATGCCTAAGACTCTGGCTGTTAAGGATTGCTTTAAATCGCGATTTAATCGCTCCATGACAGTATTTCCCTCGGGATGAAATGGAGACGAGTACTGGAGCTGGACCCCCAACGAAGCCATGGTGTCCCTGAATGCCCTTGAGGCAAAAGCAGGGCCCTGGTCCGAATGGAATGCCGCAACTGCATATGTACCGATAAAGACACGCAAATCTTTAATAACAGTTCGAGCGTCAGCGGAGCGCTGTGGCCACACCCACACAAATCTGGAGCAAGAATCAACAGCGACCAGTATATATTTGTATGGACTATCCGGTGTTAGTGGACCCCAATGATCCAAGTACACACATTGTTATGGTCCGTTGGATATTAAGAGGGGTGTCTGCGGCGGGCGCTTAGCTGTTGAAACTTTAATTTGTTGACAGATGTCACAACAAAGGACATACTGCTTAGTCTCTTTATAGAGACCAGGCCACCAGTAACGGGCCTGTAATAGCGAAATTGTGGCTGCCACACCAGCATATGCAGATGCCACTCCCTCATGCGCTGCATTAATAAATTGTGGTCTTACAACTTTATTGGGAATCTCGCGTATGCCTACGCTAGGTATTTTAACTTCAGGGTTGAACATACTTCCCATGAAATATTGGTATTTATTAGGAAATCCTTTAGGATATGGCATGCCATCAAACGTAGCTTTTATGGCAGCCAGAATCTCTGTGTCTGGTTTGGAACTCGAACGAGTCACTGCAGCCACAGTGGCAACTGCCACTGCCAATTTTGCGGCTTCATCAGCCAAAGTATTCCCAACAACGTGTATTCCAACGCGCTGGTGTCCAAGAGTATGTACAACATGGACTTTGGGTAGCGTCTCCTTCAGGTCTGCTACCTTCCCCCCCAGTAGTCTGTGTTTTATGGTGTTGCCTTTTGAATCTCTGAACCCATTCAAGCACCAGTATTGTAGGTATTCATTAAAAGACTGGACACTATAATACGAATCACAAACAATCAGTGTGAACTGTGTCGGATCTGTATGTTCTAATGCCATCAATAGAGCTTTCAGCTCAGCCAATTGTGCCGTACAATCCCCTAAGGTTTGTGTGTAAGTATGTTGGGGGCAGAATTTCTCCCCCTCCATATGGCTGCTCACTACCGCACATGCAGCAGAATATTCGTGTTTTGTTACTGCTGCCGGTTGCGCAGAGCCATCGGTGTACATGACTACTTGATATTGATCAATAGGCAACGTGTCAGAGGGAACAGGATATTCAACTTCATATTGCAGAAATTCTTGAGTTTGTAATTTTGGGTCAAAAATGTAATCTACATCAGTGGCTGTTAAAGATGTAGCCCATTGTATCCATCGTGGGTGCAGTGCTTTTGCGTTAGGAACGCTAGCTTTTGTAACAGCCTCCAGGGCCGGAATAGGGAAAATGACAATAATGCGTTTACCCTGGGCAAGAGGTCGTTCTTCAATAACAGCCATCTGTACAGCAGTGAGAATTTTCTCTGTGGGTGCAAATCGTTGTTCAGCAGCCGAATTCAAGTGGGACTTGTATCCAATCGGGACTGTCTCACCTTCATTAAATGTGACATACGTAAACCCAATGGCCCCAGCTATCACCCTGATGACCAAATGCGTCTTATTGTCCCGTGTATGTAAATGTTTTGCGGCTAGGAGATCTGCTTGTAACTCCTGAAGAGTATGTGTATGTTCAATTGTCCAGAATTGGTTTTGAAAAATCAGGACGTATTAATTCATATAAAGGTTTTTTGCGTGTAGCATAATCAGGAATGTATGTTCTGCCAAAATTTAGAAAGCCCAACAATGATCGCAGTTTCTTAATCATATTAGGTGGTTGCAATTGTGCACACTTTTCTAAAAATTGTGGCGCTAGGCTCTTACCTTCATTCGACAGCTCATATCCCAGGAATGTGACGCTGAGGAAGGCAATTTTAGATTTTTTTAAGTTAAATTTGTAGCCAATTTTGGCAAACCCTACAACAATGCGGGCTACCCGGCTTAAATGGTGTAGCAATTCATCATCCATGAGATATAAATCATCTACATATGACAATGCTTCAGGGTCCAACTCGTGTAAAATTTCAGTCACACGAACCGCAAACAGTCCCAGGTTATTCATATACCCCTGAGGCAAACAACATAATTTTTTCTGGGAGCCTAACGCGCCAAAGCTTGTTAAATCCCTGCTTTCGGGTGCTATATTCTGGCAGAAGAATCCATTAGAGATGTCTAAAGTCGTTTTATATTTTTTCCGCACAATGTTATTCATCAGTGCGGTGCTATGTGAATTTTGTATAGCGTGTGTACGTGTATATCCGTTCAATTGTCTGTAGTCTAAGACTGTTCTATATGAATGGTCCGGTTTAGCTACAGGGAATAAAGGATTATTCATCGGTGAGACACAGGGTTCAATTACCCCCTGGTATTCCAGTTGTGTAAGTATTTCTCTCACCGGTGCCCTTGCTTCATGTTTTATGGGATACTGCGGTTGTTGCTGAGGTTCACCTTTAATCGGAATTACATGATATGGAGAATCCCTACCCCACCCTACGTGATTTCTATGTGAGGCAGGTGCTTGTGCTAGAGCCCATTTGATGCAATAGGACTCTGCGAGTTCCCCTGAAACAAGTGGTGAGAACGAAGGTTTAATAACCTCCTCCCCAACTGGGCAGGTGCGAACAAAATCAGGCGGACAATCCTGTTCAGCCAGCAAAATGTCAGATATCTTGACTACACGATCCCAAAAGATTGCGTGTATAGTGCGTTCAATGTCTCCTTCCAATTGTAAAGTCACTGTATACACCCTATTGGGTTCAGAGACACGCACATCTGCTGTTTCAACTTGTATGAAGTCATCAGTTGCTTTCACCTCCAGATGCTCTAGAAGATTCCGCGAACTATTGTGACCTCTGCCGCGCTGTCTAGCAGTGCTAGTGCCCATGTCTTGTTCTCGTTTCCTGAGTGGCATGTCTAACTGAGACTGCCGCCACCTTTTTCTTTTTAAACTGTTGTTTTTGTTGTATCGGTTTCTCTTCCTTCTTGACAGAAACCTCCGAAGAGCATTGTGATTCCTGCCTCGGTTTCACGTACTCTGGGGCATATTTATACTCTGTTTGCGCCGGAATTGCAATTCCGACGCAAAACTAACTCCATATTTATACTTTGGCGTTAGACGCGTCTAGCGCCAAAGTCCATGGAGTTTGCGTCATTTTTTAGCGTGGACACCTACTTTGCGTTAATGATATGCAAGGTAGGCGTTCCCGTCTAAAAAATTTACTCCGAGGCATGTGCGCCGTATTTACACTCCCGGGCAAAATTCACGCCCGGGAGTAGGCGGGTCAAAAAAAATGACATACGGCCGCTTTTGCGCCGTTTTTTAGCGCCTGGACAAGGCAGGCGTTAAGGGACCTGTGGGCTCGGAAGGAGCCCAGAGGTGCCCTCCCATGCCCCCAGGGACACCCCCTGTCACCCTTGCCCACCCCAGGAGGACACCCAAGGCTGGAGGGACCATCCCAGGGACATTAAGGTAAGTTCCGGTAAGTAATTTTTTTAAAAAAAATTGTGGCATAGGGGGGCCTGATTTGTGCCCCCCTACATGCCACTATGCCCAATGACCATGCCCAGGGGACAGAAGTCCCCTGGGCATGGCCATTGGGCAAGGGGGCATGACTCCTGTCTTTGCTAAGACAGGAGTCATTTCTATGGGGGTTGGGAGTCGAATAAAATGGCGCAAATCGGGTTGAGGCGAAAAATTTGCCTCAGCCTGACTTGCCCCATTTTTTGGCGCCCAAGCTCCATATCCCCCTACGCCGGCGATGCCTGGTGTACGTCGTTTTTTTCCACGCACACCAGGCAGCGCCGGCGGCTAACGCCGGCTAACGTCATTGATTAAATACGGCGCCCGCATGGCGCTTCAGAATGGCGTTAGCCGTTGCTAATTTTTTTGACGCAAAACTGCGTTAGCGCAGTTTTGCGTCAAAAAGTATAAATATGGCCCTCTGTTCTCCGCTCCGAACGCCCACCTCTCTCATTTCTCTTTTCCGATGAGTCCTGAAAGGAAGGAGATTGCCATGTATCAGTGAATTGATATCTATCAGGCGTTTTCAGATTATCCCTATTTCTGAGATTATACCTATTCTGCGGGGTCTCCATACGTGGAGATTCTCCCCTTTCTTTTTTAGGTGTCTGTTGTTTTTTCTCCCAGCGCTTCTTATTACCCTCAGGTTGCTGTTTAGTATTTTCTTTACTAATTTTTCCTTGAAACTGAGGTTTTTGTGGTCTAGGCCCAAGGCTATCTCGATCGAATATGTTTCCGCTATTATTTTAGGCAATTCCTGCTCCTGATCTAGTTGCGGGACGTCACGAAGACGCATACGCACCGCAAGTGCAACTGCCTCCCCTTTAAGATTATTTAGTATTATTGAAGAAACCATGGCAAAGTTGCCCATCAGTTGCATTCCTAAATCTAAGGCTGGGGCAGCCCCGTATTCATCCTGAATTTGTTTAAGCACTTCCGGTAGGTTGGCCAAGGTCAGTGTACTGTGTGCCGTTGTATAGAGCGCGGCAAACACCGTGCCCCATGTATTACAATGTTCCACTGTGGGAACCATGCCAAATGGTAAACACATAGTTAATATTCTATGTTTGTCCTGAGGTCCCGTATGGGGAAATACCGCCTCCAGCGTATTGATTTTCTGTGCCAGCCAAAATGGAGTCTCCTTCCGTTTTGCTGGAACTTTACCCATGATAGAGTGTACAGTCACCGGGTTTATACTGGTGTTACTGCATGCGGTTGTGCTGGAGCAGCACGCGCTGGGTTTGTATTTAGTTTCTGCATCACAAATTGTACTAAGCGTCTATATGTAGCCGTTAAGTCTGTATGTAAATGACGAACTTCAGCCACTGGCATATTTGCAACCGCAGGATGTGGTGTATATGTGGCCAATAAAGGCCAGGTCGGACCATCATTACTCAGTGGACCTAACCTTACTGGTAATATTGTGTGGGGTAGGGTGCCATCAAGCCAATTATTATGTTCTTGATAACATAGAGGCATCTCTAGGTATGCGTACGCCCTGTACTGGCCAGGCGCGTTCTCAACCGTATATGTATGAAATGTAATTGTATTCCCATCAACTGCTGGAAATGTGACCCAAGAGTAAAAAAGTTCTGTTCTATAGGCTGCGTGGGCGGCCACCACAAACGTGACTGGACCACCCTGGATCGTAAGACAATGTGCAAGCAAATGTGCTGTGAGCGGTTGTCTCATATTAAGAGCTATTTGTATTACCTGGGGATTTGCCATTAGAAAAAGCGCGAGAGTTCAGAGAAGGCACACCAAGATGGGGTCTTTCCTTTTAAGGTTCAAGCTTGAACAACCATCCGCTATATTTAGGGTTACCTATACCGCAGTGGTGGAAGTCCTCAGTGCCACGGACGTCTCCGTTAAAGGAACTGAGGGATCATTATACTATATGAGACCGAGAGAAACTGGTGGACCTGAAAATTAGAGCCAGACCAATCGTTGGCGGCGCCATGTCGCGGAGGCTCTCATTATCCTAATGAGACTACTGGATTTTTTGGGCGCAAGATCGTTCACAGTGTGGGGGACTAAGGCCCTGATTCTAACCCCGGCGGTCTTCGACCGCCGGGGCGAGGGTCGGCGGGAGCACCGCCGACAGGCCGGCGGTGCCCCGCAGGGCATTCTGACCGCGGCGCTTTGGCCGCGGTCAGAAAGGGTAAACCGGCGGTCTCCCGCCGGTTTACCGCTGCCCTTAGAATCCCCCATGGCGGCGCAGCTTGCTGCGCCGCCATGGGGGATTCTGACACCCCCTACCGCCATCCTGTTCCTGGCGGTTCGCCCGCCAGGAACAGGATGGCGGTAGGGGGTGCCGCGGGGCCCCCGTAAGAGGGCCCCGCAAAGTATTTCAGTGTCTGCCTTGCAGACACTGAAATACGCGACGGGTGCCACTGCACCCGTCGCACCTTCCCACTCCGCCGGCTCGATTACGAGCCGGCATCCTCGTGGGAAGGGAGTTTTTCCCTGGGCTGGCGGGCGGTCTTTTGGAGACCGCCCGCCAGCCCAGGGAAAAACTCATAATACCCTCCGCGGTCTTCTGACCGCGGAGCGGTATTATGGGGGCGGAATTCTGGCGGGCGGCCTCCGCCGCCCGCCAGGATTAGAATCAGCCCCTAAGTCTGACCCACGGCGAATGACCCTTGTCACCCCAAATCCGGGTTGAGCTCCGGCTAACTAGCAGTGCCTTATCCCTCCCAAAGGGAAGAGACAATTGGGCAGCCGAGCGCATGACATCTTAGTGCTTCCCAGGGAAGTCGTGGTCACTCAGGTCACAACCAGTTCTCTCATACACAGTGCGGTCTCATATATAAATGACAAAGGCAGTTTGAGTTTTAAAGATTGGTTTAATAAAACAACTGTATTTTAGATAACAAGGCGTGAGCCGCAATAACCAGACCCATACAACACAGTAGGATTGAAATAGTAACGAGGAGAGTGAAACGTAAGAATAATGCTATCATTGTGCAACTAGAGTACGTTTCCTCTCTAAGTTATATTTTGAGCACAGCATGTGAAGCTCTAAGCCTGCCTTTCAGATTCCCCCGGGAGGACATCGACCCTCATACCTGAGCAAAGCCCTGTGATCTGGATCAACATCTGCAACAGGGCAGTCAGCGTCTAGTTGTGGGTTCCTGGTCGGAATCTCCCTCTTACGTGTACTGGGACTAGAAAGTGTTTTTATACTATTGATGTGAACTAACACCCCGATGTTCCTGCGTAAGAATGTGTACTGTCTACGAACCATAAAGACTAAACTTCTACCACGTCTATCGGCAATGTACCAGACTGTATCCTTGACTGAAGCACAGAGTGAGCAAGAATGTATTGTTTGCGAACACAGCGCTGAAGCAAGTTAAACAGTGTGATAGAAGGAAATAAAACAAGACCGTGAAACTGGTTATTGTAAAATAACAGTGCGAGGCTAAATAAAATGCATCTAGGGCAAAGTGCACAGAGGCCTAATAGGTTAAGCTAACGCGCGTGAAACTATAATAAAATGGCCACACTACAATGGCAACAGAGAGGTTTTATGACCTCTTCAGGATGACCCATCCAAAGTGGTTAAAGAATACACAGTTTGTTAAAAACATTACAATCACCTGAGAAAATTACGGTTGTAAAATGCACTGCACACTAGAGATCAAATGATTATATCGTGTTAGGCAATGTCTATGCTGACCAAATTTCCAGATATTGTGCACTCCATTGCGACACCTTAAATGAAGAGTGGGGTGGTGGAAGCGACACCGGTGAGACTAATCAAAGTTTCTTGATGTCAGTGATTGATACCTGTGATAAGATTAAGAGACTGCAGGAAGAAGTGACAGAGAAGGAATGCAGACGTTAGAGTAGAGCAGGTTGTGCACATGGAAAGGAAGATGATGTTTGGATTTCAAATGAAGGGAAAGTGGTGTTGCTAAATTGTTTGTTGACCTCTTTAGCTAGATATTATCATGGTCAAGTTCATCTCAGCAGAGATGCAATGATTTGCGCATTTAAGTAGGCATGGTACAACCTCAGATTTGGGTTAAACGCAGAAGCAGTATGTAACATATGTGTCACATGCCAACAAATGAATGTAGGGAATCACACTGCGGTTAATTTGAGCCACATAGGCAGATCAGGAGGTCCATTTAACAGAATACACCTTAATTTATTGAAATTCCTTTCTGTAATGGATTGAGGTATGTGCTAGTAATTGTGTGTATGTTTTCGCTTTGGATAGAAGCTTATCCAACCCAGAGGAATGACAGTCTTACTGTAGCCAAGCTGCTGCTCAGGGAATTGATACCCAGGTTTGGCTTCCCGACTTCTTTGGAATCAGATCAAGGAATACATTTTAGTAATGAGATCATAAAATTGTTGTATGCAGCACTAAACATTGAGCAAAAATTGCACAGCAGTTACAGACCGGAAGCATCTGGATTAGTAAAGCAAATGAATGGAACACTGAAAGCTCAATTGTCAAAGGTTTGTGCCTCTGCAATGTTGAAATGGCCTGTTTCATTACCACTTGTCCTGAAGAGCATGTGTAGCCCTCCTGACCGAAATACAGGGTTGTTGCCACATGAAATCCTTATGGGGCTTGCAATGAGGTTACCAGGAGTACCTATAAATCCACTTGTGAGCATAACAGATGACTTAGTTCTGGATTATTGCAAAGGTCTGTCTGATGTGGTTTGCTCTTTATCTCATCAGGTTGAAGCAGCAACAGTTCAAGAGCAGTGTCACAGCTTGATTGGACCTATCTTATTGCAAACAAATGGGTGAATGAGTTTATGGCCTTTTTCTTTTTAAGAGTTCAGTTGAACATTCTGGAATTTGAAACCACATTTGAAGTGAGTTTTGAAATAACCTAGCTAATTGATCAACAAAGACATTACCTACTGGAAATGATGATAAGTGATCATCAGACTGATTTCTTAAAGACAAACACTTTGTGAACTATTTTTGAAACTTGATTTTTGCTTACTTTTGCTTTTGATTTTTTTCTTTTTCTTTTCCTTCTCTGATTCTTCAGAAGCCATGAACCCAGAACAGGGTAAAAGTAGCAAATGTATATGTGTGTGCAATGGTTTCATCATAATATGTATGATTGAGTGCATTTTATTGATTGCAGGAGTGTTTCAGCGAAAGAAAGTGTGCAAAGCACAGTATTTTCAGTGCAGGGAATAACACAATCTGAGTTAGATAAGTTTCTTAAGGATGAGAGATTGCTTCATTTAGACGACACAAAAGGAGATTTGTCTTCCAATGCATATTATGCTCTGCTGTATGAGTGTGTGAATACAATGCACATGCGTGATTGTTATGTGTGACACAGATTCCTTCACAAGTACAAGAAGGGTTCATACATCATACCTTACCACTAACGTATGGCATTAGTTGCAGTCTATTGTTAACACATTTGAACAATCAAGAGCATGTTCAGTATTTGTAATGAAATTATGACCTTGTTTTCTCTTTTTTTCTCATTAATCAGCATTTGAGCAGCATTGCAAAGGCTATGGGTCTTTGAATCTACACTAAGATTGGTACAGCATACTCATATAGAAATAATTTAACATGTATTCTTACACAAGTAGAGAAGGAGTTTATTAATCAAGTTGCTGACAGAAGGAAAGCAATGGAAGAAAAGATAGAAAAGGGTATAGTTTCACACAATTACAAAAATAAATCACCTCACAACACACCTGACACACAAGGACACTTAGCTTTAGATTGGCAACCCGGAGGGAAGCTTTGTATATATAGGCCACAATCAAAAACTGACATTAAGTTTGCAGGGAAGAGTGAATTCAGAATTGTTTTTGTTTACGAATGTATGGGATTTTATGTGAAATGGACAAGATCGCGCTGTGCCTGGTGTATATTACATTTGTGGGAAGAATGCTTATTACAGATTCCAAATGGTTGGGGTAGCACATGCTATTTAGGGGTGTTTTTTCTGCAAATGTATCAGGTGGATGATTTTGACAACCCAGCAGGAGATGAGAGACTTAAGATGAGGAAGAAAAGAGGAGCAACCAGTTCAGAAATTACCGGGAATGTTTTTGGAGCTATTATTCCATCAGTGGGTTTGATCTTGAATGACATTAAGATAAGGAAATTATCAACTATTGTACATAAAATGTTAACTGATTTTGCAGGTACAATGCTCCTAATGGACACGGAAATGGTTGTGGTAAGATCAATGGTTTTGCAGAAACACCTTGAGTTGGCATTCTTTTAGCAAAAGTAGGCGGAGTCTGTCGAATTTTAAAGACACACCATTGCTGTACTTACATACCTGGTAACAGTAAGGAGATACATTTCTAACCTAACAAGTCTGGCAAGAGACTTGGATGACTTCAACAGACAAATGTTTGGAAAACAATAGGTGAAAGATTCTCTAGACTAGGAGCTTGGTTTGGAGATTAAGGGAATGGATTTGTGAGAATGTTCCTGAAACCTTTTTTGAATGTGACAGTGTGCATAATTTGTGCACTTGGATTTTACAAGGCTTAATAATTCTGGAAAATACAAAGAGCAAAGAATAAACAGAGGAGGTAAGAGATTGAAATGGAGAATATGAAAAACAGATGTTACAACAACTTGAAGAAAATTGAGAATTACAGCAGACCTAGACCTATGCATTACCATACTACAAGACTTTGAATTGTCTCATTGTAAATGAGAATGTCCTTTTTTGATAGCATACATAGCCATCAGAGGAGGGACTGTTGGAGATCAACATTTACTAATACATTGCTGGCATAGAAGTTAGCATATGGTGACTTACAAGTTTAATTTAAAAGCCCAACTGAGAAACTAACATGAGATGTAAAAATGTACACTTTTGAAAAATGATGGACATTGTGACCTCCATTTGTTTTCGACATCACGTTTTGCCATGAAAGATGTTGTGCATTTATATTTTAGTGAGCTACTGACATGAACTAATGTTAAAAATAATTATTTGTTTAGAAATGATAGTGGAGGAAAGAATAGTATTAAATGAACATGAATTATTGGTACTTATATTAATTAAATGAATTTTTTAACACACGTTACATGTGTGCAGAAAAATAAATGCATGTTTAAACTGAAATGCATAACAATAATTGCAATTAAATAATTTGCTTTGCAGATTTAATTTTAAATTGTAAGGTGTGCAATATGATGTATATGACCAATCAGAACTCTATGGACATTTCTAGTTAGGAAGAGACTTTTAAAACTAGCAGTCAGTATGTTTGAGTAGTCATTCAGGGAGAGACTTCTTCCTTGAGTGTTTGTGCTGTCATCCCTTATTCCTCTCCAAATTACCCTTTAGTTCTATATGCCTCATTTGCTTATGTTGTTCAGTACTAATATGCCCAATAAATTCTGAACTGCTGATGTGCCCTATGTGCAGCTCGTGTTTGCCCTGCCCTTCATGCTGCTTTCTGCTGATGCTGTGAAGCCTGCCCTTCATGCTGCTTTCTGTTGATGCTGTGAAGCTGTGAGCGCTCCGACCGATGAATCCTTCCTGTCTGCTGTCCCATGAGAGGTATACAAATCACAATGGTGTTTCCCTTGTTTCCTTTTTAGCTTTGATAAGTACACTAGTGTATATTTTACAGTTAGTTACTCTAGTTAAATGATTTTCCAAAATATTTTTGTCTCTTCTTTTGTTTTTGTCCACATGTGCTAGTCCATTCCCACTCATGCACGCCCAAATTTGTATTAGGGATAAGGATGGCCCAGACCAATTTTTGAATGATATTAATTGAGTTTAATGATTACTGATGTCACCGTCATTTGCTTTGAAATTAGATCTGCTAATTGTGATGTGCACAATATTGTTCTGTTGGTTTGTGTTCTTTTGGAGTGTTTAATAGTATTGATGTTTAGTAGACTTAGGCCCTCATCATGACATTGCTGGTAAATCCCACTTTCCGCCGCATTGACAGCCGCAAACATACCGCCATGGTGGCGATATTTGTGCTCCATATTATGAGACACACACACCAATCTGACAGAATACTGCCACATACACAAATTTGCCAGCCCAAAGGTCAGCTAAAGTGTCCGTACCAACACCAATACCGTTACGCCAACAGAACAACACCCACCACATCATGACCCACGAATCACCATGGCGGACATTCAATGGCCGTAAACCATTGGCGGTACACACCGGCACGCTCAGAATGGCCACCCAAATACTAAACTACACAACATTGGCCAATATCAAATACACACACCTGACACTCATACACACGCCACACCCACCCACCCATAGCACTAAAAACACACAACCACATTACCCACAACCCTTTATGAATACAAATAATTGCCACCAGACTGACACCAAGACCACAGCGACAACTAGACACATACACCCATACATCCCCCACGCACCCCACTTCCCAAACCTAACCACAGTACCCAACAACCACACTTGCACACACCACACAACACCCATGTCCCCACAAAGGCACCCCTGTTTCACAGATGAGGAGTTGCGGGTCATGGTGGAGGAAATAGTCAGGGTAGAGCCACAGCTGTTTGGAGTACATGTACAGCAAATATCCATTGCCAGGAAGATGGTGCTATGGCGGAGAATCATGGACAGGGTGAACACCACGGGACAGCATCCAAGAACAAGGGATTACATCAGGAAGAGGTGGAATGGCCTACGGTGGAAGGTACATTCTGTGGCAGGTGGTACCTGCTTGCCATACAGAGGACTGGCGGTGGACCCCCATCTCCTCCCCCCAGCTCACAGCATGGGAGGAGC
Organism: Pleurodeles waltl; assembly: GCF_031143425.1. Lineage (NCBI taxonomy): Eukaryota > Metazoa > Chordata > Amphibia > Caudata > Salamandridae > Pleurodeles > Pleurodeles waltl. Next base: position 107,032,379 of record NC_090441.1, on the reverse strand, counting down.
AAGTCTTGACATTACTGCGTCCTGAGGGACTCATTGGAGTTGCCGTAGGACTGGACACTGGTGAGTCAAAATTTACTACTTATCACCCCTGTACCTGCATGCCATCTCACACCCTCGCTCACATCACTCCACTCCATCCCACATACTGCACCTACACATATGACTAACCCCAATGCCAAGCCCTGCATGTGATACCAATGCATGGACAGCCCTCCCAGCTGTACACCCATCTCAAAAGCATGCACAGCATGGAGAACTAACAATCACACAATACATCACCATACACAAACAAAGGTGGCAGGGCAACAGCAATGATAGAGGGGAAGCTAGGGATGTACAATATGTCACAGACATGAAGCATAATTCAGCACTTATGTCTCCACAGGTGCCCCAGCCAATCTCAGCGGAGAGGAGGTGCCACGACTAACCAGTCCCTCAACAGAAGATTCCCCCAGTGATGACAGTAACTCTGGACTTCAGGATCTGGTTGAACTACCTGACCCATCAGGGACTACTGGTCAGTCGGTCACCCCAGCCCACTCTCAGTCAACCACAGAGCCTCCCCCATGAGTATCCAACCCCACAGCACCCACCCAGCGTCCCCACACCTCTGTCCCCAGGACACGTCAATCAGCAGTGTGCCCATCTGTACAGGAACCCCAGTCCACACCTCACACCCAAGACAATCAGGGACCTGGGGACAGTGGCAGTGGGCACACCGTTTAGGGGACACAGGGCAACAGGGACACTGGGAGGACCACTGTGCACCAGGGGGAGGACAGGCCCAGGGAACTGACTCTTCAGGAGGGACTCACCAGTATCCTGGGGGCCTACCAACAATCCCAGGACACGATCGGGCAGATCCTTATCAACATGCAGGAGAACAAGTGGCTGCAGGAGGAATGCCATCAGGAGATCAAGGAGGTCTTGCAGGCTCTCAACACCACCATGATCTCCATAGCAGAGGTGATGGCAGACATGGCCAACATCATAAGGGAATGGACAGCACACCAGCGGGCCCCTACCACTAGCCAGTCTATTGACCAGCCATCCACCTCCTCTGCAGCTAGTGGGCATGAGGCCCCACCACAGTACCCACAGGCCACCAGCACCCCTCTCCCTGCAGAAGGTGAACCACCCCACTAATGTTCCCTGTGACCCTGACAGAATCCAGAGGCACTTGCCAAGACCAAGACCACTGCCAGGAAATAAGACTCTCCTGACTGTCCCCCTTGTGTCCCACCCTGTCACCTTGTCCACTTTGAACTGCCTTTGCTCCCCTTCCTATGGCCCCTTGGACACTGGACCTGTGCTACAAACAGACTGGAACAATACCCTGGACTTTTCTCTACCATCACCCTATTCCATTGCAATTTTCAGTCAATTATTTGCACTACAATAAACACCCTTGAACACAATTTGAGTGAAACCGTTTTATGTGTTGAAAATGTGCATTTATGGGAACAGTCACATCTAGTGCAAATGATCTGAACACTGTGATAGCATACAAATAATGACCTGTAGCTGTCTGCAGTAAACACATCAGGACGCTGTTGTCATATCACTAACATCAGTAGAAGGACAAGCCATAGGTGGCAGTAAGTTGAGATGCAAAGGACGTGAATGCCTTCATGCTACAGCCACACAGAAAATATCGATACTCAGAGAGCTGTACTGTCTCACCTGTGTGTCATTAGAAGTATTGACGTGTAACTGATGTTCTGTTGTCCACATCCTCATCCTCTGCCTCCTGATCCTCACTGTCCTCAATCAATCAATCAAACAATTTGTAGAGCACGCTACTCACCCGTAAGGGTCTGAAGGCGCTGGGGGGCGGGGTGGCTGCCGTTTTACTGTTCGAAAAGCCATGTCTTGAGGTGTTTTCTGAATGACAGGAGGTCCTGGGTCTTGCGGAGGTTGGTGGGGAGGGAGTTCCAGGTTTTGGGGGCGAGGTAGGAGAAGGACCTGCCTCCAGAGGTGGTGCGATGGATGCGGGGAACTGTGGCGAGGGCGAGGTCGGCGGAGCGGAGGTGGAGAGTGGGAATGTGGAAGTTCACTCTTTCGTTGAGGTAGGCAGGTCCAGCGTTGTAGAGGGATTTGTGTGCAAGGATGAGGATCTTGAAGATGACCCTTTTGTCGATAGGAAGCCAGTGAAGGGATCTGAGGTGGGCGGAGATGTGTTCATGGCGTGAGAGGTTCAAGATGCGGTGTGCGGCTGCGTTTTGGATCCTCTGGAGTTTCTGCTGAAGCTTGACTGTGGTGCCAGTGTAGAGGGCATTTCTGTAGTCTAGCCTGCTGCTGATGAGTGCACGGGTGACGGTCTTTCTGGTTTCTATGGAAATCCATTTGAAGGTCTTCCATAGCTTGCGAAGGGTGTTGAAACAGGAGGATGATATGGTGTTGATTTGCTGGGCCATGGAGAGAGATGAGTCTAAGATGATGCCGAGGTTGCGTGCGTGGGTGGAGGGTGTTGGGGGTGGTCTGAGGGCTGTGGGCCACCAGGAGTCGTCACATATTGTCTTGTTGGGACCGAAGATGATGATTTCTGTTTTGTTGGAGTTGAGTTTGAGGTGGCTTGCTGTCATCCATTTGGCGGTGTCGAGGAGTCCGGCGTGGAGGTTTGTCTTGGCGGTGGAAGGGTTACTGGTGAGGAAGATGACGAGCTGGGTGTCGTCTGCGTGTGAGATGATGGTGATTCCGTGGGGGCGGAGGATGTTGGCGAGCGGGGCCATGTAAATGTTGAAGAGGGTAGGGCTGAGGGAGGACCCTTGGGGGACCCCGCAGATGATCTTGGTTGCTGGGGACTGGAAGGGGGGGGGAGGTGGACTTTCTGGGTTCTTTCGCCGAGGAAGGAGGTGAGCCAGTCCAGGGCCTTGTGCCAGTTTCCTGCATCGAAAAGGCATGCACGGAGGATTTGGTGGCATACAGTGTCGAAGGCTGCGGAGAGGTCCAGGAGGATGAGTGCGACGGTTTCGCCCTTGTCGACTCTGGTTCTGATGTCGTCAGTGCAGACGATGAGGGCGGTCTCACTGCTGTGGTTCTTGCGAAATCCAGACTGGGACGCATCGAGTGCGTTGTTTTCCTCTAGGAAGTGAGATAGTCGGGCGTTCACTATCTTCTCAGCTACCTTGGCGGGAAAGGGGAGAAGAGAGATGGGGCTGTAGTTGATGAGGTCTTCTGGGTCTGCTTTGTGTTTTTGAGGAGTGCAGTGACTTTGGCGTGCTTCCAGGTGTCTGGGAAGGTTGTGGCGTCGAATGAGCTGTTGATTACGGCGCGGAGCTGGGGAGTGATGATTGGGCTGGCCTTGTTGAAGATGTGGTGGGGGCAGGGGTCTGTGGGGGAGCCTGAGTGGATGGAGTTCATGTTTTTTTCGGTTTCTTCATCGTCGGTAGGGGTCCAGGTGTGAAGTTGGTTGGTGTGGGGGGGTGTTGTGTTGTTGGTCATGTCGGTGGTGTCGGTGGTGGTGATGGTGGGTGCGGATGGTGTGAACCTGTTGTGTATGTCTTAGATTTTGAGGTGGAAGTAGTTGGAGAGGGAGTTGCAAAGGTTTTGTGTGTGAGGGGGGTCGATGGTGCAGGATTTGGGTTTGGTGAGCTCTTTGATGATGGTAAAGAGTTCCTTGCTGTTATGTGAGTTACTATCTATGCGTTCTTTGTAGTAAGCCCTTTTGGTGGTCCGGATGAGTTGGAGGTGTTTCCGTATGGTAGTTTTGAGGGTGGAGAAGTTGTTCATTGAGGGATCTTGGCGCCATGCTTTCTCAGTTTTGCGGCATTTACGCTTGGAGGCTTTGAGTTCAGTGGTGAACCAGGGGGCGGTCTTGATGTTGCGGTCTTGTTATTACTTTTCAGTGGGGTGAGGGAGTCTTCCCAGGTTTTTAGCCAGTGTGTGAGGTTGTGAGCAGCGATGTTGGGGTCATTGGTGAAGGGGGTGGAGTTTGTGTGAGCTTGGCATTCAGGTGTTCTATTGGGATCTTGTCCCACATTCGGTAGGGTGTGGTGTGTTGTCAGTAGTGGGTGGGGGGTTTCGTGAAGGAGAGGTGGACGCAGTGGTGGTCGTTCCAGTGGAGTTCGGTGGTGTGTGTGAAAGTGATGTGGTTGCTGGAGGTGAAAATTTTGTCCAGCGTGTGTCCTGCTGAGTGAGTGGGTGAGGTGACCAGTTGTTTGAGTCCTAGGTTCATGAGATTGTCTAGCAGGGTTGTGGAGTTGTGGTCGAGGGTGTTTTCTAGGTGAAAGTTGAGGACACCAAGGAGAATATAGTCTGTGGAGGTGAGGGCGTGGGAGCTGATGGTATCAGCGATGGCATCACAGAAAAGGGGGCCGGCCTGGTGGTCTGTAGATGAGGGTTCCTCTGAGGGTGGTGTTGGCGTTTATGTGAATTAAGAAGTGTAGGTGTTCTGCGCTGTCTAGGGTGTCGTGGGTGTTGGTGGTAATCTTGATGGTGCTTTTGAGAATGATGGCGATGCCTCCTCCTGGTTTGTTTATGCGGTCTCTACAAGAGATTTTGTAGCCTTCTGGGATGGCTATGGCTATGTCAGGTTCTGATGAGAGGTTCATCCAAGTTTCCGTGAGGAAGGCGATGTCAGGGGAGTGTGTTGTGATCAAGTCTCAGAGCTCGATGGCGTGCTTGCGGACGGAGCGGGTGTTTAGGAGTATGCAGTTAAGGTGGTTGCGGGGGCTGTTGTTGTTGTGGTGCGTGTTAACGTTGTTGTGGAGCGTGTTAGTGTTGTTGTGGAGCGTGTTAGAGTTGTTGTGGAGCATATTAGTGTTGTTGGTGTTTGTGCGAGTGCAGGAGAAGCGGCACGCGTGACATGTGAAAGGTCTGCGTGTGTGCTTGGGGTTGGCCTGAGTGCAGACGGGGTGTTGTCCTGGGTTGACGGCGTGGAGATTGGTGGAGGAGTAATGCTGCCTCGGGAGGTCGGGGCAGCGAGGGCCGGGGGGGACCGGCGCTGGGCGCAGTCCAGGCACGGACAGGTGCAGACGGGCTTGCCTCTGGCGTGCCAGCGGCACGCCCGCCTCACGCATCCCCTGCGTGGCTGTTCAGCGGCCGCCATTAAGAGGGGAAGTGGGAGGGAGGAGCAGCTGGGAGGCGGGAGGGAAGGGACCAATGGGTGCGCGAGGGGGCGTGGCCGCAGAGGATGCAGCAGCAGGGACCAGAAGACCGGCGAGAGCCGGCTGAAACGGGCAAGCACACAAAAGGGCAGAAAAAACTAAATGGGTTACAAAAATGGCACAAAGGCAAATAATAGCAATACAGAAAACAAAAAAACAATATGGAAAAATGAAATAACGAAATGCAACAAGTCAGAGCACAACAACACAATATGCCTACCACTAGGCACCAGGGATGAGGCGCAGGCGGGTGCCGGCAGATGGTGGGATCAGGGGCACAGAGGTGGCTGGTGGAGCCAAGTGGACTCCTGGCCAGAACCAGGTCAGGGGGTCACAGCTGGTCTGGCACACCATTTGCACATTTAGTGAGTGGAAACTCTACTGATTCCTGTACACCTGTTCTTTCTGGCGGGGGACAAACACAATATATGTACCATCAATCGCCCCAATAATATTGGCTATATGTCCCATTGCATAGAATCCGGCCTTTACAGTGGCCAAATCTTCCACCTGGGGGAAAGAAATGTAGGTGCATATGTGTTTCACCAAGGCAGGCAATACCGTTGCCAGCCCGACTGAGAATATTGGTTGTGACCTGCTGCCAAGCCCACTGTCACTTGGAAAGAACCAATTGCCAGGAAATGGGGCACTGATAGAACCTGCACAAGAGGAGGTATCCTAGTGGGATGACGGATAGCTGATATCAGGTCAGGCTACAACTGTGCACACAGCTCTGTGATTGTGGCCCTGTCCACTCTATAGGTGAGTATAATGTGCCTGTCCTCCAGTGTAGCCAAGTCCACAAGAGGTCTGTACACGGGGTTTCACTCCTATTCATCTGCAGTGGTAGGTATCTAAGGGACACAAGAGTGAGTAGGCCATCAAAATTTGAACAATGGAACCACCACCTCAGTGTGCATACAGCATTAATGTGATGGGACAGTGGGAATGGCGATGTATGTGCAATTTTCGGCAATGACGCAGTTATGGAAGATCTGTATGTAGTCCACCACCATAAAATGGCGACCACCTGTCCTGTATCTATGGACAGGTGGAAGTGATGTATCTCCACCGACGTTGGGCGTTGTGGCGGAAGGCGGGTTTTGCACCGCCATGCAATTCCTCTTTGGCTAATATGGGGCTCTTTGGAGTACAGTGGCCAATGGGGATCAGCGGCGGCGGATGTGACTGCCATTTTCTTTCTATAACCTCACTTGATTCCTGACTTTCCACAGGAGAACACCTACACTGCCTGTGCTGCTGTGACTTGTGTCTGGAACCTATTGTGGCCCGTGTGACCGGGGAAAGTGCCCCTGTCTTCACTTCGAAGGAGTTGGAGTGCTTGGCAGATGGGATCCTACCCAAGTATGGACAGCTGTATGGGCCTCCAGACCAACAGGTGAGTACACCTTGGGCACGATGCATGTGGGAAGTTTGCATGGCGATGTGTGTGCAGGCATCATGTTATTTGGGGAGGATGTCTGTTGGTAGTGTACATGGTGGGCGCCGGGCGATGTGTGTGCCAATGGAGTTGGAAACAGGATTTGTGGGCCATATGTGTGACAGGCTCAATTGTATGTGTAATGGTGTCCTCCTGTCTGCATTCCCTTTGCAGGTCAGCGCCCATCAAAAGAAGGGATTGTGGCATGCCATCCCCAAGGACGTGCAGACCCTGGGGGTCTACAGCAGGTGGAGCACCCACTGCAGGAAACGGCAGGAGGACCTGAGATGCTGGGCACGGAAGACTGTGGAGGCCCAGCTGGGGATAGCCTCCCAATGAGGAAGGGGTGCCCATTGGAACCTGACCCCCCTGATGGCCTGCATATTGGCGGTGGCCTACCCAGAGCTGGATGGGCACTTAAGGCCATCACAGCAGCCACAAGGGGGTGAGTACAGTGGGCGTTACTACAGTAATTGGTAGGTGGCATGGGATCCGGTTGGTGGGTTTGAGTTAGTGGGTGCCCCTTAATGCCAGGTCAGAGTTTGCAGCGTGATCCTGCTCAAGGGTAATGGGTGTATAGCAAATGCAGATAACCTAGCTCGGTTGCATTCCATGTCAGTCGGGGCTTTGTGGGTCCCAGGAGGGACATCTTGCTGTGGCAATTAGCCAATCAAATGCCAGTGCAATTCATAGTGCTCATTCCTGATCCCTGTGTGTGACAGTACTGTGTATGCCAACTGTGGTGTTGGTGCTGTAATTGACCCAGTGCTCCCTTTCTCTTCCTCCCCCTCTTTCTCCTTCTGTCATCCTGTTCATTGGTGCATTAGCATCATCTGGCGGAGGAGCAGGGGCACCGGCAAAGAGGGAGCAGCATCCTACAGGACCCAGGAGGCAGAGTCCACTGACACCGAGGGAACCAGTGGGATGAAGGGCGTGTGGAGCACCGCGGCGGAGACAGGAGGTGACAACACTGACTCAGATACCTCCTCCAATGGAAGCTCCCTGGTGGTGGCGGACACATCTGTGACAACCCCAGCTGCAGGTACAGCCGCCACCTCTGTACCAGCACCGCCCTCCCAGTAGCCCCTCACAGAGTTTGCCTGTGCGCACTCACCCAGGAGGGCAGGCATCTCCATCGCCCTAGGCACCTCAGGCCCTGCCCCAGTCAGCCCTGCTACCCTGAGTGAGGAGGCTATTGACCTCCTGAGATCCATCTCTGTAGGGGAATCAACCATGTGAATGCCATCCAGGGGCTGGCATCCCAGGTGCAGCAATGCAATGCATTCTTGGAGGGCATCCATGGTGGATTGGCAGACCAACAGAGATCGATTCAGGCTCTGACCTCCTCTCTGATGGCAGCCATTGTCCCTGTGTCTACCGTTCCCCCTCCAACTACCACTTCCTAGTCCCAGTGTCCTCAAACCCAACCCATTCAATGTACACATCCAGACGAGCATGCACACAAGACATCACGCAAGAGTGGCACAGTCAAACACAGGCACCACACTTCCGTCCACAAGCACTCACATAAACACCAGACAGTTGCACAGACATCCACTGCCTCCACTGTCTCCCCCTCCTCCTCCATCTCCCTCACAGTCACGTCCACACTCACACCTGAATGCACTGCTTCAAAAGCCACCACCAGCATCACCTCACCAAGCAGCACACACACCTCACTAGCAGACACCTCCACAACATCCACCCATGTGTCCCCTGTGTCCTCTCCCACCCTGTCTGCCCCCCTCTTAAAGAACACAAACGCAGGCACTCAGACTCCAAACTGCCATCCACCTCACACAAGCACACTGCCCATGCACCTACACCCAAGTCCAGCAGACGTACTTCTCCAACAACCACTCCCTCATCCTCCACTCCCATCCCTCCACTCACATCCCACCCCAATTCCCCTAAGAAACTTTTTCTTGCACGTCTTGACCTCTTCCTTCCCCTTTCCCCTCCCCCGTCCTGCCCGTAAGAGTGTTGATTAGCCATTTTAGTTACAGCTCCATGCACGTTATTTTAACACACAGGCCGCTTTGCACTTTAACCTAGATATATTTTATTCAGCTTTGTCTTAATATTGTTAGAATAACCAGTTTTACGGTCTTGTTTTATTTCCGTTTGTCTAACTGTTTTTGCCAAGGCCAGCACTCTGTTCTCAAACAAAGACATTCTTGATCACTCTGTGCCTTTTCCAAGGCTACAGCATAGTACATTGACGGTGAACGTGGTAGAAGTTTAGTCTCCAACATTTGTAATATACATATCTTTATGTAGGGACACTTTCTCAGAATATCAGATGGGTTATTATAAAAACACTTCCTTGTCCCTTACACATTAGAGGGAGATTCCATTCAGTGAACCACGACTGTATGCTGATTGCCGAATGCTTCGCTACAGATGCTAATGCAGACCGCAGGCCTTTGCTCAGGTCTGGGGGTTGATGTCTTTCCAGGGGAACCTTATCTAGCCTAGGTAAGGATTAGTCCATTGACAATAGTGACAACATGATAGGTTGTTCTTATGTTTCACTGAACTCATCACAATTTTAATACTGTCATGTTGTGTCGTCCTGGTTATTGCAGCTCACGCCTTGATATCTAAGATGCAGTTGTTTTATTAAAACTCATTATTGAAACATACACTGCTTCTGTTTGTCATTTATATATGAGACTGAATGGTAAGTGAGAGAACCCACTGTGACCTGAGTGACCACGGCTTCCTTGAGAAGCCAAATATGTCATGCGCTCCGCTGCCCAGTCATCTCTATCCTTGGGTAGAGATGAGGTGCTGCTAGTTAGCCAGAGCAAAACCCGGATTGGAGCGACAGGTGTCACCAGCAGTGGGTTAGACTAAGTCTCCCACAGGGCGGGCGATTCTGCCACTAAAAATCCAGTAGTCTCATTAGAATAATGAGAGCCTATGTGACAAGAGCAGGGTTCCAACGACCCAGCTCAGCATCTCAGCCAAACAGTCCACGGGGACAGTTGAGGCACCTCCTAGTTGTGGAGGCAAGACAATGAAGGATCTCACTCCATCAGCCAAGAAGGGGAAGGATCCCACTCCACCATCCAAGAAAGGGAAGGATCCCACTCCACCATCCAGGAAAGGGAAGGATCCCACTCCACCAGCCAGGAGGGGTAAGATTCCCACTCAACCACCAATGCAAAAAAAGGTTCCCACTCAACCACCAATGGCAGGCAATAAGCCCTCGCCTTCAGCTGGGACACAGCAGCCCTTACCTCCAGCAGAGGCCGCCCAGGTGACACCTCCCCCATCAGGGACAATGCAGCCCTCACCTCCAGCAGAGGGTGTCCAGGAGATACCTCCCCCAGCAGAGACAATGCAGCCCTCACCTTCAGCTGAGACACAGCAGCCCACACCTCCAGCAGAGGCTGCCCAGGAGACACCTCCCCCAGCAGAGACAATGCAGCCCTCACCTCCAGCTGAGACACAGCAGCCCTCACCTCCAGAAGAGGGCATGTAGGCCACCCTCCAGGGACTGTTGTACAGGGAGACCCCTCCAACATCAGTCGGCAAGTTCCCCACCTCAGTGACTGTGACCTTGCACTCCCCAGCATTGGGAAATGGGCATGGAACCCCCTCCAGGATCAGTGGGCAAGTTCCCCACCTCAGTGACTGTGACCTTGCACTCCCCAGCATTGGGAAATGGTCATGGAGCCCCCTTCAGAACCAGTGGGCAAGTTCCCGACTTCATCTGAGGTGCCTCCCATGCCCCTTTGCCCCTTTGCCCTGAGGTGCCTGTCCACTTCCGTGATGTTGCCCCTGCACAGTTTTATGCGTAGTTAGTCAGGATCAAGTTGGGGCTTGGACTGTGCCCAGTGGCCATGTAGGCCTTATGGAATTTGTACTGGGCATTGGCCCTTTCTGGACAATTGTTTATGTCTATGTGTTCTAAAATTGGTTCATATGGTGGCTTTTGCCTTGCAATTACATTTTCACTACTTCCGACCTCTAGCCCTTCTATTATTATGACGTGTGTCCTGTGCTATTGGTTTAAGTCTGCAGCTGGTTGTGTATTTGGTGTGTGTGTGTGTCTGGTGTGTGTTGTGCATGTGTGTGTCACTCTCCTATTCTTCCCTCCCTCCCTTGTGTGCTAGGTGGCTGTACTCACCATCGTCGTCTTTGCCGGCGTTGGTGTTCCAGGTGGAACATGTCGTAGAAGAGCATTGGGAAGACTTGAAGTTCCGGTTCCATGGCGGCGTTGAGCTTCTCTGTGACTCTGTTGGTGAGTCTTTGGTCTTCTCTGATGTGTTTCCGCCAGGCTTTTGATGGCGTTTGAACCGCCCCAGAAATCGTGGTGATGTGCTGTTTCATAACATGGTGGGCGGTACCTTGGCTTCCGCCTGGCTGTTGATGGCTACCGCCATAGTGTGTGGTATTAACGCCCTAGCGGATGGTATGGTACATTGGCTGTCTATGGTAGTTATCACAGCCATGGTCATAATTTGACAGTAATTACCGCCAATGTCATAATGACCACCTTAATCTCTTTAGACGTTTTTGTCATCCTATGATTTTCATGTACGTTTATAACTTAGGGGGTCATTACGACCTCGGCGGTCTTTTCGCAAGATCGCCGAGGTACCGTTGTGCTGAAGACCGCCAGTGGTGGCGGTCTTCCGCCCCGCATATTTGACCGCTGGCAGCCTGCCGTCCTTTTTCGTACGGAAGTCCGCCAGCAGCCATACTGGCTGACGGCGGGAAAGTGGAGGTTGCTCAACCTCCACCGCCACATCAACAGAACACCGCCCACTGAATCACATCCCATGATTCGGTGTGGCAGTGTTCTGGTGGCTAAGCTGCCCCCATGGATCCCGTCCCCTCTCGGAGGATCAACGGACAAGGTAAGTTGATCGTCCGTTAGGGAAGGGGGTGGGGGGTGTTGTGTGTTGTGTGCGTGCATGGGGGTGTGCGTGTGGGAGTGTAGAGGGGGTGAGTGAGTGAGTGTATGCGTGCGGGGGGTGTTGTGTGTATGGGAAATGTGTGCAGGTCGGACGGTGTGCATGTCTGTGTGTATGTGTGCGGACATGTGTTGTCGGGGTGTATGTGTGCGTGTAGGGGTGTGTATATGTGCATGTTCGGGGTCGGGATGGGGAGGGTGGTTGAGCCACCTTTGGGGGGTGGCAGGGGGGTGGGGGGGTGTTGGGGGAGGATTTGTGGGGTGTAGCGGGGGTGGGGGAGACCCCTATCAGTGCCAGGGAAGGAATTCCCTGACACTGATAGTGCCTACCGCCATGGATCTCATGGCGGTTCCCAACCACCCGAGATCCATGGCGGTATGCAGGGTCCTGATACCGTTGGCGGTCTAGTGACCGCCGGGCTGGAGACCGCAATCTCCAGCCCAGCGGTCTTCACCGCCATGGCGGTCGGAATGGTGAATGGTCATAATTCAATTTTTTTTCCGCCGGCCTGTTTGCGGTCTTGCCGCTGCTTTACCACCGACCGCCAGGGTTGTAATGAGGGCCTTAGTCTTGTGCATCACTTATGTAATTTTGGCTTTGTGTTTGCAAGAAAGCTTTGAAACTTTATTTAGTATGCTGTCTTGTTTCTGTGGCAAAATTGGTCATGGTGTTTAAAATTGTTTGTGTTTCTGATGCCATTGCTTTATGTTGAATGAATCTGATTACCTCACTCCTCATTGAGTCCAAAGATCTGGTCGACCTCTATGTAGGTGAGACGAATGGTGGTGTCTCACCTGAGCATGTCTGGTTTCTGAACTAGAGACAGGAAGAAGACCTCCGTGTGCGCACCAGCAATACTGAAGTTTTTTTTTTTGCCGTTTTCTCTGTTTACCTAATTATATATATATATATACGTATATATATATATATATTTATATATATATATACACGTATATATATATATATATGTATATAGATAGATAGATAGATAGCTAGCTAGATAGATAGATAGATAGATATATAGATATATTTATATATGTGTGCGTGTATATATATATATATATACTGTATATATGTATATATATATATATATATATACCCACCACTGTGCCTTTCTGTGTATGGTGTATGTATACATCGCCGTTGTGCACTCACTCCTAAGTAAGTGTCTTTTTTTCTTGTTTCAGTCTTCTTATTCCCGCCTGCATGCTCGACTGGGTCGATACTCCACCCCTCACGGGTTAGCAATCCCTGAACATACAAGTGTTTGGTTTCTAGGTGCATACAACTCATCAGGAATCTTCCTTTTCTCACAACACTGATACCCGTCCAAGGTAAGTAAAAGTTAATACAAACTAATAAACATTGTCTGAGAATAAATCACATTGTCTAAGATGTCTTCTACATGCTTCATTTAATTTTGAAACAACACTTTCACAGCCAAACAGCCAGCATGTTTTTCAAAACACAGTCTTGTTGTATAGCTGTTTTGGCCATATTTTAGATACGTTATTTTAGCAAACTAGGCCTATCATTGTGCACTTTGCTCCAGTTACATTTTATTCAGCATCGCTTTATTTTTCTAGCACTAGCCACATTTGTGGTGTTGTTTTCTTTCTCGCAATCTAATTGTTCTTTCGCCTAGGAAAGCATTACGTTCTCAGTCTTCACTTTGTGCTTTCTTCAAGGCTACAGTCAGATAGGGTTGCCACAAAAGTGGTATGCTGTGTCTCCAACATTAATATATATTCAATATTCAAACATACACTCATACGTGGGGAAAATTTCTTAGAATGTCAACTGTTTTAATAAAAACACTCTTTTGTCCCATACACGTTAGAGGGAGATGCCAGCCAGGTGACCACGACTACATGATGATTGCTGATTACCTCATTACAGTTGCCTGCTTAGACTGCCGAACCCCTGGCCTACATGGGGACTGTGTCTTTCTGGACTACAGGCTTCCTTACTCAGGTATGAGGGATGATGCTTTCCCATGGGGAAACTTGAAGGGCAGATAAGGCTTATTATGCTGTGCTCAAACATAGTGAATGTAGGAGAACTATATATCACTCCTAGTGACAGTATGATGGGACTGTTTTTGTGTTTCACCCTCCTTGTCACACTCTTCCTTTTATTGTGTTTTGTCGTCCTAGTTATTGCAATACATGCCGTTTTATGTAAGATGCAGTAAATTCAATAAACCCTTAATTATCTATATTCTGCTTCGGTTTGTCTTTGCCTGTGTGAGACTAGTGTAACTGAGAGAAAGGGACGAGATCTGATTGACCATGATTTCCCTGAGGAGTCCTTCGTATCATGAGCCACAATCATCCCTGCTCTTGGGTGGAGATGAGGCGCTGCTAGTTAGCCGGAAAAACCCAAATTAGTCCGAAAGGCGTCACATGGTGTGGTATTGTACTAAGGAGCATATTTATACTCCATCTGCGTCGAATGTGCGTCAAAAATGTTGACGCACATTCATTGCAAACCTTGCCCCGTATTTAAACTTTGACGCCCAAGCCAGCGGACGGCCAAATTCCGCTGTGTGCGTCATTTTTTGGATGCAGCAACCTGCCTTGCGTTAATCATATGCAAGGTAGACATTCCCGTCCAAAAAATGACTTAAACGGCCGTGCGTCGTATTTTATGCTTTCGGGCAAAAATGACGCATGGCCAGGAAGCGGAGCCGGAAAATGACGCACATCCCGATTTGCGTCAAAATTTAACGCCTGGGTCAGGGCAGGAGTTAAAATGGGGGCAAACACACCTGTTTTAATCAGAACACACAGAAGCAACAGCAGAGCAGCAGAGCAGCAAAAGGGAGATATGGAGGTGATTCTCATCCAGCGTGCACACAGACGCAGAGCCCAGCAGCAACAACGGCAGCTACCATAACACCAGCAGGGACCCCAAAGGCAGCGCAGAAGGCAGGAGAGGATATTCCGCCCCAGAACAACCCTTCATGACCTCAGGGAACATGACATCATCCAGAGGTACAGGTTGAACTGGCAGGCCATTCAGCAGCTGCTGCACAACATTGAGCCGCAGTTGGCACCCACTTTGCTGACACCCCGCACCATCCCAACAGAAACCAAGCTGCTTGCCGTACTTCACATGCTGGCAAGTGGCTCTTTTCAAACTGGTGCCCTGGTTGCCGGACTATCACAGCCATCATTCTCTGCCTTTTTGCCCAAAGTACTGGATGCCATCATTGGACTCACACCCCGCCACATCTGCTTCCCTAACACACTGCAGAAGCAGCAGGAAACAAAACAGGGGTTCTACCTCATTTGTGGCTTCCCACACGTCCTTGGTGCAATCGACTGCACACATGTACGCCTTGTGCCACCTGCTGCAACTGAACACCTCTACCGCAACAGGAAGCACACACATTCCATCAATGTGCATGCCATTGTTGATCACCAAGGATTGATCACCAACATCGTGGCAAAATATCCTGGGAGTGTCCATGACTCATTCATCTTCCGTCACAGCACCATCAATGAACACTTCCAGGATGGACGGTATGGCAATGGACTACTTGTTGGTAAGTACAAAAACCTACTTATTGTCAACACCAGGGCAGTGCGCGCTCTATTGGCGACTAGAATGCAAAAACCCATCACTCTCAAAACAACGTAATTTATGCATTGTGCTGATATGTTGTTGTTTAACCTTTTGCATTGCAGAGTTTAATCCTGAAGACTTATTTTTAATGTATTTACAAATACTGTCCATTTGCAATGTATTGCTGCAGGCTTTCAGAGTGCTTTAGGGTGTGGTCCCTTTCCAGGGCCTTCCAGAGACTTTCCCTTCAGAATGCCTGGGTGTGGTTGTGGGCTGGGCCAAGACTCTATAAAAGGGAGCCAGCCCAGCTCCAAGTGCTCACTATTCAGAGGTCCTGGTGCAGAGCAGCAGCTACTTCCTGAGCTCCTGTCCCGTTGGCCTATTTGATCTTCCAGGCCTCTGCCCTTTATTCTTCATTGGTGATCCTTGGTCTGGGTGGTAAGACGGTGGTTGGCCTAACCTCCCGACGCCGTTATCGAGAACTTTCATATTCTTGGCCTAATTCTTTCATGATTAACAGATTACTTTGCGCGCTACCATTTCTTGACATTTACAGGGTGGCTTACGAATCGGCAAGACTCGCGATTTGTTTCATGCTGATTTAATCTTGTTATTCATTGCGCGCTACCATTTCTTGACATTTGCATGGTGGCTTGCGAATCGGCAAGACGCGCGATTCGTTTCATGATGATTTGACCTTGTTATTCATTGCGCGCTACCATTTCTTGACATTTGCATGGTGGCTTGCGAATAGGCAAGACGTGCGATTCGTTTCATGGTGCTTTAATCTTGTTATTCATTGCGCCCGGTTCTTTCTTGGCATTTACATCGTGGCTTACGAATCGGCAAGACGCGCGCTTCGTTTAATGGTGATTTAACCTTGATATTCATTGCGTGCTACCATTTCTTGACATTTTACATGGTGGCACTCGAATCGGCAAGACTCACAATTCTCTCTTCGAGCTTAATTCATGTTGTTCATTGTATGCCATTTATTCAAAGACATTTATTAGGTAATATTCGAGTTGACAAGTTGTGTGATTTGTTTCCAGAATCCATATTGTGTTATTCATGGTGCACAATCCTTTTATGGTGTTTACTATATATATGAAAATCTGTGCGCAATTCGTGTTGAAACATTTCAAGAGAACACAGAAGACCAGAGTTTCTGGATGCAATATTACATGGTCCTAGTATGCATTCTCAAAAAAGGATTCATATGACTGGTTTAGAACTTATTCAGAATGTTTTCCTGATTCTCGTGTAAAGGAAAGTACTTGAATTTGAAAATTTCATTTAATCCATCTTGATTCCCTTACAGGTATCCGGCCATCTTGAAACTTAGTCATTTTAAGCCTAATTCTTAGGTTGTTCATGTTTTCAGAATGACTAGGCTTAGAGTCATAGTCTAGTCTTGATTTCATGAGATGTAATTTTCATATTGTGTGTTTTAACCTTTTTCTTACTACAGGTATCCTTCCCAGCTGTTCCCTTCCTAATCCCCTCTTCCCCTCTTGAACTTTCTTAGCCTCTGTGATTTATCTATCAGAGTCTTGGAGCTGTTCAGTGGTGGACGTGTTGGGAACGTGCGCAGACCCCGAGGATCTGGTGACTCTGACACTTATATACACACTGCACAGCAACCCTCTAGGATACACAACACATACACCACAACAGCAACATGTCGACAGGAACACACTGAGGTTGTGACATTGCTAGCCATGTTTCTTAGGTCACCATTGAACCTGTCACACAACTGAAATTACTGTACAGCCTAATGTTAAGACGTCAATGATCACAATGTTTGGAGTGGGTTGCCTAAATGTCACCTTGCATATTGTAAGTGTCTCAATTATGTTTACATTAATCCATTGCATAAGTCTAAAGGTATGTGATGTCCAGGGTACATTGATATGAATGTGTTAACAACACTGTCAATCTTAACCTGTGTATGGAACTATCATCTCACCCCCAGTGAAGACACAGGGACACCTGTATCACAAGTCACAATGCTAGGGAGGGCACACTGTACTGCAAATCCCAAACATACATGTAATCATGGCCACTGTGCAGATTTATCTGACTGCATAATATCAGGACAGTTGTATTGACAAGCTACATAATTTGACAGTAGGCACATTTCAGTTATCTACTGCACAGTTGATATGTCACATTACCCAGAGACAGATTTGTTGTGTAAGTGCTATTTATTGAAAAGTGCTGTAGTGCTATATGTACATTGTCCATGATTGTGAGTCCATTATAGTGACATCTTACATTGTGATCCTACACAAGGGGTTAAGGAAATGCTTTTGACATGCTGGGGTGATGTTTCAGACAGTGCAGAGGGACAGGATTTGCCAATGAGTAAGAGAGAGACAATCACTGGGCAGGCTGACAAGATATACAGTGGTAAGCAGAACAGTCATTAAGTAGAGTTGTTGTAAGACTGACATGTTACAAAGCGCAGGACCATGGTAATAGTTGGCCATGTGGCAGGGACTAGTGCTTCCGGGTACTTTTCCATGTGAATGTGATCTGTTCCATGTCTTCTTCTTCTGATGTGTGTGTTGCCTCCTCTGTCCTTGTTGGTGGTGGTTGTGAAGGGGCAAGACACACCTCAGTGTTAGAAGTCGTGGAGTCAGACATCCCAGTCGCTGCTACCTGTGAAGGTCTTAAGGGCAGTACTGCAGAAAGGAGGATCTGCTGATTCTTAAGAATAGCAGCCACATCACAATGGTAGGTAGCCAGGTCGACCCTGAGGGGTTCAATGTTGCATTCGTGCACGCGTTGACAGGATTGCTGTTGTAGGTGTTGGGTCAAATGTATTACAGCTGTGCTGATTTCCTTCAGGCTTTTTTGCTGTTCCTGCAAGATAGATGTTAGCGCTTGCATAGTTACTGCCTGATCTGGAGATGACATCATGCATGAGCGCACCCCCTCAAGGCTAGCTGCCATAGTTTGCATCCCTACCCGCACCTCCTTGGCCAGCTCCCGCTGTACTCCGACTACAGTTCTCTCAAAGCTGGTGCTTGTGTCGTCTGAGTCCTCAACTGTATTGGAACTGGCAGGTCTTACAATTGGGGTGGTGGGTGGCTCTTCTGTGATGGCTGCTTGTTCTGTTCTCCTCCTTGTGACTGAAGGTGGGGTCTGGAGGGTTCCAATGACCTTTTGGAGGGTCTCCTGGGGAATATTTGTCAGCTCGTCATCCATGTCATCAGGGTATTCTGGGACAGGCATATCCACAGGAGATCCATCTTCCTCTGCAATGAAAACAGGATACAATTAGTGTGTTTGTGTTGTGGCAGTAGTGATGTGACATGCCTGCCTTGTGATGAATTCACATTGTGATCTTGTTTCGTGTTTATTGATCCAGTCTTTCAGATAGGCATTCTCCCAGGCCTATGGCCCACCTGCATGTCACATGTATAGTATTGAGTTATTGGACTTCTCTGCATCATCTCCTCTAGTATAGTTTTAGGCCAAATAGTGAATTGCCACCTTCTTCTCCTACTCAACCCTCCCCCTACTTCCATTCTAATGGCGAGGCCTTTCACTGGCTGTGGGTGTTCTGATGGCACTGGCAGCACACTTAACAATCTGAACCTGCCCCAGTCTCTGATCTTTCACATCCACTTAAATGTAGTTGACATGTAGAATATCCTATGCATAGCAATGTTATGGCACGATATGGATGTTGGCATTGGTAATGTGTACAGCTGATGTTGGGGATGTGTGGTACATTGGATTGCCCTGATAATCGTATCAGTGTCCTATTTCCTCCTCTGACTGTGCAGGTGTATTTCAGTGACCAGTTACATGTGTCCTCCCCCTCAATGCTGTTGTCTGAGCAGTATGACATTTGGGATGTTACATTGTGACCCAGGCACAGGATGGACCCTTACATATGCAGCATGGGTGTATCCTTAGTGCTGTGTAGCTCCTATTGTTGTTGACATTGGCTGATGTTTGCAACAACTATGGGCATTAACATTTGACAGTACTGGGGCCTTTGTCTTTTTTCAGGGGATTGTTGAAGTTGTCATCCTCAACCCTCTAATTTAGTTGTGTATGATCCATGGGGAGGTTACTGCCATTGGCTACTTGAGCTGCACACAGAGTGGAGGTGGTAGTGACAACTGTTGTCGCAGTTACATTCCAGTTGTCGGTATGGCTAGAGGTTGTTAATAGGGGCCTAGTTAATGTAGGGGGCATGGTGGCTGACGTGTGCCGAGATGTCAGTTTGACGTTGTGCCCTTCCCTCCTGACATGGCTTTCCCTTTGCTCCATCGTTGGCATGGCAGCATGCCCCCATGGGACTGTTGTTGGTGTAGTGTAATGGTGTGCCCCAGCTTCTGTCTGTGCAGGCCATGCCATCCCCCTTTACCCATGCCACTCCATGTATATGATGACTTACATGCATTTTGTGGTCTGTATCCCCCCTACTGTTGTGGTTGACATTAGTGCATTTTTTATTCCCCATGCGACTTACCCTGCATGTGTGTTGTCTCCTGGTAGTCTGCGCTGTCCTTTTCTTGAATCCCTGTGACGATCTCCTCAGGGATGACGGCTGCGACCATCTTCTCAATGTGGTCCAGGGCCTCCTGGTGTGCTGGACTCCCACCTCCAGTCTGCAGTGCTGCCTTCCTTTTCCTGGCCATCTTTTCCTTGGTCCTGCGCTTGCAGTCATGCCAGCGTTTCTTGCACTCGATGACTGTTCTGCGTACTTCTGCCACACTTTTGATCTTGTCGACAATTTGTTGCCATATAGCCTCTCTCCTACTGATTGGCAATTTTGAGGTGACAAACAGTTGGTGCCGGTCTTCCGTCACCTCTTTAACCAGAATTTCCTGTTCCTCTGCACTGAAGCGACACTTTCTTTTCTTCTTAAAAGTGTCCTGGTTTTTGTGTGGGTCCTCCTGTCTGGTTCCTGGTCTGTTGTCATCTTCCTGGGGTCTGTAGAGGCATCTGGGATCCATTTTGGCTCTCCTCTGCTGAAGTGAAAAAACGCTGCATATCTGGTTTGCGGGGTCGTAAATCGTTAACGTCATTTTGCTTTACGACTTGTTGCTGCGGTGTGCGTCAAAATAAATGACTCACACCTGTGGTTTGCGCCGCCATGCGTCAAAGTATAAATTTGATGCCCGCACGGCACACCAAAATGGCGTTAGCCAGCGGTATTATTTTTGACGCAAAACTGCGCTGGTGCAGTTTTGCGTCAAAAAGTAGAAATATGTCCCTAAATACTTCACAATCTACACGATTCTGCCACCCAAATCCAGTAACCCCTTTAGGATAATGAGAACCTACACAACAGTCTCTTTTCCAGGCCTGTTAAACAGAAATTCAACAGGAACACAACTGAATATCTTGTCAATTGTAACATTTCAAATACAATCAAAAGCATCAGATGTATAGAAATACGTCACAATTAGTAGTAAAATCAGTATTAAGTACTCAATCATTCTTATATTTTCTCTGTAATTCAAAGTGACAAATAATGTATATAATACTTTATTGTGGGTGCCTTTACCCCACCCAGGGTACACTGTGTGCAACTTTTGAGACCGCAGGGGAGCCTCAAAGCTTGAAAGCGGGCAGGAAAACAGATGAAAAGTCTGTTCCCAGCTGGTGGGAGCAGTTTTCCTGTTCCTGTTCACTTGGGGTGGACTTACTGTTTGCTATAACTTGGCGAGAGCGGTCATAGTCCCCACCAAGCGACAGCAAACTACTATGTCCCAAGGATGGGTATCTCATGACACAGGAAGCTGGCCCTGGGGGTAGGTGTTCCCCAGCCCGATAATGGCTCCCTCCTTTGTTTTTGTAGGCCCAGCCCCGGCGAGTTGGTTGTCACCGGGGCAGAATATGGCCTGGGAGGGGGGCCACGCAGCCCATTCCACCCCTTTGAAAATGACCACGGCCCCAGAGAGGTGGTGGTCCCCGAGGCTCTTTAGAGCATATGAGGAGGGTCCTCTGGGCCATAAAATGCCTACCGACAGGGGCCGCACAGCCCTGCATGTGCACCCCCTCCCCATAACATATAATCAAATATGCTCAGGGACCTGGCCCACCCAGGAACTGAACTACAAACAAGTGTGATAGAATGGACTTGTGTTTTTTCTTTTTAATTCCCAGGATCCACTGATGGTTTCACAGTATAAACTTTTTGGCCCTGCCAGGGTCCCTGGGGAACCCCACCACAAGGCCTAGGGAGTCAGAGTATTCCTACCCTGTCCCCTTCTCTATTTTTACCTTTGTGTTAGGCTTGGCTGAGTCCAAGTCCCAAAATGGGGGCCAACACTTCCTGGTTGAAGTGTTGACAGCCAATCAGATCTCAGCGTGAGATCTGTTGGATCCACAGAGGGTCCATGGCCAGAGATATACAGTGTTCTTTTCGTTTAATTACTCTAAAACTAGTGAACAGATTTACACCAAATCACCTAAAGGGCTCTTTCTGGACCAAGAGCTAGCTTTCTGACAAATTTGGTGTAATTCCATTCAGCGGATTGGGCTGTAGTCTTGTCTAAAATCCCTATGGTAAACTGCATGCGGAAAATGTTTTTTGGTGCCCCCCTTTTTTCTCGGACCCTGCTTGACGAATCACCCCTAAACTTTCCATACAATACCAGAAGTGAGTGTTAAACCAGTTTTCCATATGTCATGAAAATTTGTCAAGCGTCACCAAAGTTATCGGCACAACAATCAATTATTTTCATATGGAAACCAGGTCCTAGATATAACTACTTACTGGCAACCGCCAGTATGTAATACATATATACTGACCCATCCTTAAGGGCTGCAGCAGCCCTTACTTAAGGGCTGAAGGGCCACCCCCTCCACCTTTTGGACATAAAGAGTGTCTCTCAGGCTGAGCAAAGGTCAGCCTGACCAACACTCTTTATTTTCAGGCAAAGGCTCCTGGTTGCCTGATCTGAACTTTGCTGGGCTGAGTATGTCATAGCTCCTTTGTGCGTGACCTCCTCAGCTCTGCAAAGGTCCTCAAAGCCCTTCCCTTCATGATGAGATAGAGTGTTGGTGATAGTCTTGTACCTGGTGCTTCAGTTTTAAGCTCTGAAGTGCCCAGGGCCCAGTGTCGATCACTGACATTTTGTTACAGAGTGGGTGGAAACAGTAGTTTCTCTGATCCAAGCCTAATCTGTGATGATGTGACAAGGTCTGCTGCCTTCCTCAGTGGCTGACCTGCCAATCAGGGGAGGCAGATGTCTGAATCATCCTGACATCTCTGGGGCTCCCCTCCCCGAGAGCTGCAGCAAGTGTTGTGTTTCTATTGAATGTTTTGTGTGTGCATGTATGAGTGAATGTATGTGTATTTGTGAGTGAGTGTGGGGAACGGGTGTGCGTGCACCTGTTGTCTGCATGTGAATGCATGGGTGTAAGTGAGTGTTCATGTGCGTGTACGCCCCCACCTCCGTCTTCGTGTTTGGGAGATATATGTATATATATATATATATATATATATATATATATATATACAGATATTTATAGGCTGAAGTTTTAATAACATCAACATAAGTCAGCTGCTAAATATCTAACATTATTACTGGTTGAGATTCAGGCCCTCATTACAACCCTGGCGGTTGGTGTAAAAGTGGCGGTAATACCGACAACAGGCCGGCGGTAATTATTGCCAAATTATGACCATGGCAGTGTTATCTCCGATAGCCAGCCAATGTACCACACTGACCGCCAGGGCGAAACAACAGACACCAAGGCGGTAGCCGCCTACAGCCAGGCGGAAGTCAATGTTCCGCCCACCATATTATGACCTAGGAAACCCCCACCTTTTCCGGGGCAGTATCAACGACATCAAAAGCCTGGCGGAAACAGAGCACAGAAGTGAAAGGACTCACCATTGGAGACACAGGAAAAAACCACGTCGCCATGGAGCCCAAGCTGCATCTCTTCCCCATGGTCTTCTACGTGCTGCTCCACCACGAACACCAAAGATGGCGAAAATGACAGCGGTGAGTATAGCCACCTAGCAACCAAGAGGGGGGAGGAAAACAAGAGTGACACACACACACAACACACACACCCCCAACACCATACACAATCAGCTGCTTTACTAAAACATTTTTACCACGTACCTCGGAAGAATAATGCAAGGACAAAACATTTTAGAAAAAGTGAATGTAATGAGAGCAAAACATCAAGATAAATAAGTGAGGCAAGATAATAGATCTATACATATGTACATAAAAAGAGACACAGCCCAGTCAACAATGTACGTTGTCCACATGGCCACAGGCCATATTCCAAGGCCACACATGGCGAGAACACTGCAGGGGCATCAGTATGGAAATAGGCAGGCATCTCAGGGGGACGGGAAACGGGGGCACCTCAGCCGGCAGATGGAACAAGACCACTGGTTCTGGAGGGGGCAACATGCCCTGTGCTTGGTCCTGGGGAGTGCAAGGCCACAGTTTCTCAAGTGGGTGACTTCCCCACATGCTCTG
This sequence comes from Pleurodeles waltl, assembly GCF_031143425.1. Lineage (NCBI taxonomy): Eukaryota > Metazoa > Chordata > Amphibia > Caudata > Salamandridae > Pleurodeles > Pleurodeles waltl. The sequence continues at coordinate 107,008,855 of NC_090441.1, read as the reverse complement.
GAGGGGCAACATTCCCTGTGGTTGGTCTGGGGAGGCTAGGGTAGGTGGGTGTCATACACACTGGTTCTGGAGGGGGCATCGTGCCCTGTGCTCTTGATTCTGGGGAGGCTGGGGTAGGTGGGTGTCTTACCCACTGGTTCAGGAGGGGGCATTGTGCCCTGTGCTCTTTATCCTGGGGAGTCTGGGGTAGGTGGGTGTCTTACCCACTGGTTCTGGAGGGGGCATCGTGCCCTGTGCTCTTGATCCTGGGGCGGCTGGGGTAGGTGGGTGTCTTACCCACTGGTTCTGGAGGGGGCATTGTGCCCTGTGCTCCTGATCCTGGGGAGTACAAGGTCACAGTCTCTCAGGTGGTGTCACACCCACTGGATTTGCAGGGGGCAGGCCGCACATCAGCCCATGGAGGCAGGATTACATTCTGTCCACTGGCAGTTCCGGCTGCTCTATGGTGGTGCTGCTGCTGGGGGAGGAGGCTCCTGCCGACCCCTGCAGCCTTGGAGGGCTGCTCAATGGTGGTGGTTCTGCTTGGGGGGAGGCTCCTGCCCATCACCTGCTGCCTCAGACGACAGCTCAATGGTGGTGGTGGTGGTGCTGCTGCTGGGGGGAGAGGCTCCTGCCCATCCCCTGCAGCCTCGGACAGCTGCTCAATGGAGGTGATGGTGCTGGGGGGAGGCTTCTGCCGATCCCCTGCAGCCTCGGATGGCTGCTCAATGGTGGTGGTGGTGCTGTTGTGAGGTGGATGGCTGTTGGGTGTCTGAGTGCTTGTGTTTGTGTACCTTGGGGGGGCAGACACAGTGGAAGAGGACAAAGGGGATATGTGCATGGCTGTTGTGGAGGTGTCTGCCAGTGAGATGTGTGTTCTGCTAGGTGTGGTGGTGATGCTGGTAGTGGATGTTGGTGTAGTGCATGCAGGTGTGAGTGTAGACAGAACTGAGAGGGAGGTGGAGGAGGAGGAGGAGGTGGAGGTGGAGACTGTGGGAATTGTGGATGTTGGTGTGTCAGCATCTGGATGGTGTTTGTGTGGCTGCCTGTGGGATGAAGTGTGGTGCTTGTGTTTGCCTGTGCCACTCTTGTGTGTTGTCTTGTGTACATGCTTGTCTGCCTGTGTGCTTGGGATAGGTTGGGGTTGAGGAGATTGGGACTGGGAAGAGGAAGTTGGAGGGTAGAAACAGGGACAATGGCTGCCATCAGAGAGGAGTCCAGAGCCTGGATCGATCTCTGTTGGGCTGCCAAGTGAGTGTGAATGCCCTCCAGGAATGCATTAGTCTGTTGCATCTGGGCTGCCAGCCCCTGGATGGCATTCACAATGGTTGACTGCCTTACAGAGATGGGTCTCAGGAGGTCAATAGCTTCCTCACTCAAGGCAGCAGGTCTCACTGGGGCAGGGCCTGAGGTGCCTGGGGAGAAGGAGAGGCCCACCCTCCTGGGTGAGCGGGCACAGGCAACTCGCTGAGGGGCTGCTGGGAGGGCGGTGCTGGTACGGTGGGTGGCGGCTCTAGCTGGGGTGGTCACAGAGGTGTCCGCTACCACCAGGGAGCTCCCATTGGAGGAGGTATCTGTGTCAGAGCTGTCCCTTCCAGTCTCCACCGTGGTGCTCCCCTCGCCCTCTGTCCCACTAGTGCCCTCACCATCAGTGGACTCTGCCTCCTGGGTCCTGTGGGGTGCAGCTACCTGCGTCGCCAGTGCCTCTGCTCCTCCACCAGATGATGCTAATGCACAAAAGGACAGGGAGACACAAAAAGAAGGGGTGGAAAGAGACAAAGGATACACTTGGTCAATGGCTGCACCAACATCACCGTTGGCGTACACAGCACCCTCACACACAGGGAACAGCTCTACTGTTAGACCTGGCAGCCTTAGGGTGGTCACCCCTAACTTTTTGCCTGTCTCCCTCCACTTTTTAGATGCTGTTTTTTGCTGGTTTTAAGACTCTGCACACTTTACCACTGCTAACCAGTGCTAAAGTGCAGATGCTCTCTCACTTTAAACATAGTAACATTGGATCATACCCAATTGGATTATTTAATTTACTTATAAGTTCCCAGTAAAGTGCAGTATGTGTGCCCAGGGCCTGTAGATTAAATGCTACTAGTGGGCTTGCAACACTGATTGTGCCAGCCACTTAAGTAGCTCTTTAACCTTGTCTCAGGCCTGCCATTGCAAGGCCTGTGTGTGCAGTTTCACTGCCAATTTGACTTTCCATTTAAAAGTACTTGCCAAGCCTAAAACTCCCCTTTTTCTACATATAAGTAACCCCTAAGGTATGCCCTAGGTAACCCATAGGGCAGGGTGCTGTGTAGGCTAAAGGCGGGACTTGTACCTATGTAGTTTACATGTCCTGGTAGTGTAAAACTCCTAAATTCTTTTTTACACTGCTGTGAGGTCTACTCCCTTCATAGGCTAACATTGGGGCTACCCTTATATATTGTTTGAGTGGTAGCTGCTGATCTGAATGGAGTAGGAAGGTCATATTTATTATGGCCAGAATGGTGATACAAAATCCCGCTGACTGGTGAAGTTGGATTTAATATTACTATTTTAGAAATGCCACTTTTAGAAAGTGAGCATTTCTCTCTACTTAAATCCTTCTGTGCCTTACAATCCACGTCTGGCTGGGTTTAGTTGACAGCTCCCTTGTGCATTCACTCAGACACACCCCAAACACAGGATACTCAGCCTCACTTGCATACATCTGCATTTTGAATGGGTCTTCCTGGGCTGGGAGGGTGGAGGGCCTCACACTTGCATGTCAAAGGACAGTAGCCTGCCCTCACACAAAGGACTGCCACACCCCCTACTGGGACCCTGGCAGACAGGATTGAACTGAAAGGGGACCATGTGCACTTCTAAGCCGCTCGTTGAAGTCTCCCCCACTTCAAAGGCACATTTGGGTTTTTGAACAGGGCCTCTGCCCTTACCAACTGAGACACTTCCTAGAGAAGAGAACCTGAACCAGAACCTGCATCCTGTCAAGAAGAACTGCCTGGCTGTCCAAAGGACTCACCTGTCTGCTTTCTGTGAAGGACTGCTGCCTTGCGGTTGCCCTGCTCCCTTGCTGCTCTCTGGCTGTGGTGAAGAAGTGCTCTCCAAGGGCTTGGATTGAGCTTGCCTCCTGCTCCCTGAAGTCTCAGGGCCAAAAGGACTTCATCTCTAAAAGGAGGACTCCTTTTGCTGTGAAAATCAATGCGCAGCCCGCCAGAAACAACGCACAGCCTGCACCGTGGTGAAAAATTCACCGCACACTGAACCGGAATGAAGCAGCCTGACTTTTCAACGAGAAGATCGATGCAGCACCAGCATAGTGACCGGAAATTCAACGCACGGCCCACTGGGTCGATGCACAGCCGAACCAGAACGACGCAGCCTGACTTCCAGCTTGACTTCCAGAGAGGAATCAACGCAGCGCCTGCTGTGAAGTAGACATTTCCACGCAATGCCCACCGGATCGACACAGCCCCTGTGACTTCGTCCTGTCAGCGCCGGAAATCCACGCATCATCCCCGGGGTGTCTGAAAACCCTGCAACCCGAAGAGGATCCACGACCGAGCGCCGGAAATTGACGCACAGCCATCCCTGCGTGAAAACTAAATGACGCATCGCCTTGTGCGGCCTGAGAAATCGCTGCACACCCCCTTGTTTTCCACACATATCCTCCTCTGCGATTGTTTGCGGAGATTTTGGACGTGAACCAGGTACTTTATGCTTGAAAGAGACCTTTACTGCTTTTCAAAGACTAAAGACCCTTTCTATCACTTTTACAGTGATATCTCAACATATACTTATCGCATTTTAATAGTTTTGACCTGCATCTTATCGGATAAATATTATATAATTTTCTAAGCACTGTGTGGTGTATTTTTGTGGTGCTATACTGTGTTATTGCATCATTATTGCACAAATACTTTACACATTGTCTTCTAAGTTAAGCATGACTGCTCAGTGTCAAGCTAACAGAGGGTGGGCACAGGATAATTTGGATTGTGTGTGACTTACCCTGACTAGATTGAGGGTCCTTGCTTGGACAGGGGGTAACCTGACTGCCAACCAAAGACCCCATTTCTAACACCTACGCACTATGCATTGCACTACCAGTGATATTGCTAGCCACCAAGGCATGGGGAGGGGCACACACCTGGGACCCGCACCGCCCTGACCAGTAGTGGATGCCAAAGAACTAGGTTGCAGGACTATCCCTTCAGAACCCTAGCCACCAAGGGACCTATGCTGCAATGTCAGGCCTGGCCTAGGGACACTCACTGACACACATCCACCACCCGGATACCACCCCACCAGGCGTTAGTAGTGATGATGGGCACTGTACTCACTCCCTTGTGGCTGCTGTGATGCCCTCAAGCGCCCATCCAGCTCTGGATAGTCCACCGCCAGTATGCGGGCCATCAGGGGCGTCAGGGTTCGACAGGCACCCCTTTCTTGTTGGGAGGCCATCCCCAGCTGGGCCTCTGCGGTCTTCCATGCCCAGCGTCTCAGGTCCTCCCACCGTTTCCAACAGTGGATGCTCCCCCTGCCATAGACCCCCAGGTTCCGCACGTCCTTGGCGATGCCACGCCATATACCCTTCTTTTGATGAGTATAGTAAGACAGTCCTGCCTGTTACACTTATGGCCCACCATACCCCTTCACATCACCATTTGCACACACATGGCCCAGCACACATCCAATACCCCACCCAGAAGACATCCACCCCTCCCTTACACGAGGCCTTCACACACACCACTCCATGCATTCATGCCACATGCATCGTTCCCACAGTGTACTTACCTGTTGGTCTGGAGGCCCATACAGCAGTCCGTACTGGGGTAGGACCCCATCCACCATTCTCTCCAACTCCGCGGAAGTGAAGGCAGGGGTCCTTTCCCCAGTTGCACAGGCCATGGTAGGTTCCAGACACAGGTCACAGCAGCACATGCAGTGTAGGTCCTCTCCTGTTGAAGATCAGGTAGCAAGTGAGGAATCTGATATAAAATGGCAGTCACATCCACGGCGATGCATACCATCACTGCTGGCGTAGATCACCATTGGCCACTGTAACCCATAGGGCCCAATGTTGCCCAATGAGGAGTTGCATGGTGGTTCCCAACCGCCTCCCGCAACGGCGCACAACATCAGCGGAATTACCTCACTTCCACCTGTCCCTCCACACAGGACAGGCGGACGCCATTTCAGGGGTGGGTGGCAAGCCCTGGATAATTGCAGCATCACTGTTTTAAAGTTGGACATACTGGACAATTCACACTGACCCATTACAAGTTAGCAGCATTCAATGTTCTGTTGTAGCCCCATTGCTCAGTTTGTGACCAGCTCCTCACTCTTTTGCCCCATAGATTACTAACGCTGCGGATGAATAGAAGAAGGAGACATTCTCCCATGTACTGACCCCTGGTGGACTTGGCAACAATGGATAACAGGCACATAATACTCACCTATAGACTTGACAGGGCCACAATCACAGAGCTGTGTGCCCAATTGGAGCCTAACCTGATATCTGCTATTCGTCACCCCACTGGGATCCCCCCTTATGTGCACGTTCTATCTGTGCTCCATTTCCTGGCAACTGGTTCTTTCCAAGTGACAGTGGGCTTGGCAGCAGGAATGTCACAGCCAATGTTCTCAATAATGCTGACAAGAGTGTTGTCTGCCCTGATTAAACACATGTTGTGCTACATTGTATTTCCCCAGGTGGAAGATTTGGCAACAGTGAAGGCCGAGTTCTATGCAATGAGACATATCCCCAACATAATAGGGCTGATTGATGGAACACAAATTGCATTTGTCCCCCCGTCAAAATAAACCAATGTACAGAAATCGTAAGAGTTTCCACTCTATGAATGTACAGATGGTGTGCTTGGTGGACCAGTATATCTCCCACATCAATGATATGTATCCTGGGTCGGTGCATGATGCCTTTGTCCTGAGGAATAGCAGTATCTCAAATGTGATGGGCCAACTACAGAGGCACAGGTTGTGGCTAATAGGTGAGCCCTGGTTTCCACCCAGTATATGTTGGTGTATGGGTATGGTGTGGGCCATATGGGATAGTGTGTGGCTAAATGTTGTCCCTCAATATTTGCAGGTGACTGTGGTTACCCCAACCTGCCTTGGCTGCTGACCCCTGTGAGGAGTGCCAGGACAAGGGCAGAAGAAAGTTAAAATGAAGCACACAGGTGAACCCGAAGGATTATAGAATGGACCTTTGGCCTCCTGAAGGCAGGTTCAGGTGCCTCCATCTAACAGGTGGATCCCTGTGCTACTCACCCAAGAAGGTCTGCCAGATAAAAATGGCATGCTGCGTGTTGCAAAACCTTTTTCTGAGATGCCATGTGCCTTTTCTGCAGGAGGAGGAGGCTGGAGATGCCCGTGTGGATGTAGTGGACCCAGTGGACAGTGAGGATGAGGAGGCAGAGGATGAGGATGAGGACAACAGAACAGCAGTCATCAGACAATACTTCCAATGACACACAGGTAAGACAGTGTTACTTCACATTTCATTGTAATTATTTTTCATTTCTGTGGCACTGGCATGCTGTTATTTCCCACTTCTATGCCCACTTACTGTACCCTTTGGCAATTCATTTTACAGATGTTGGTGCCTCACAATAGTTGCTGGTGTGATCACTGCAGCCAGCTACAGGTCATTAGCTTATGCTAATTTACTGTACAGTTGACTTGCAATGTTTGAATTTGGTTAAATGAACACATATTTGAAAAAATTGACATACTCCATACATCTATTTTTTCCAAGGGTGTTTATTGAAGTGCTAAGAAAAAGAGGGGCAAGTGCAATGGGATGGGGTGATGATGGAGGAAAGTCCAGGGTATTGTTCCAGTCTATATGTATCACAGAAGCATTGTCCAAGGGGACATAGGAAGGGGAGCAATGGCAGTTCAATGTGGACAGGGTGACCGTGTGGGACACAAGGGTGACAATCAGGAGAGTTTCATTTCCTGGCGGGGGTCTTGGCAAGTGTCTCTGGATTCTGTCTGGATCACAGGGAACGTTTGAAGGGGTGGTTCTCCTTCTGCAGGGGGAGCGGTGCTGGTGGTCTGTTGGTCCTGTGGCGGGCCTCCTGTTCACTAGCGGAGGTGGATGGCAGTTCAGATGTCTGGCTAGTGGCAGGGGCCTGCTGTTGTGAGACTGCCTCCCTCATAATATTGGCCATGTCTGCCAGCACGGATTTCCCCTAAGGAAGCCGAGTTCCTAGATACTACACACCCTAGGACTCCATACTTCTATTGCCTGCCAAAAATACATAAAGGGACCCTCCCACCTCCTGGGCGACCCATTGTATCAGGCATTGGATCTGTTCTAGAACCCCTCTCCATTTTTTGCGACTTCTTCCTTCAACCACTGGTAAAAGAATCAAGCACTTTTTTGAAGGACACGACCCATGTTCTTAATTTGATTGAGAACATCAACGTATCTAATGAAGCGAAAGCTCTCATTACACTGGACGTGGAAGCTCTATACACGAACATTCCACAGGACTCGACCTTACAAGTAGTGGAATCTGCTCTACTTGCTAGTACATGGACATCGACCACCCCAGTCCATTTTATTATGCAGTGCGCTACTCTAGCAATGAAAAACAATTTCTTCCAATTTGAAGATTCTCTATTTCACCAAATTCAAGGGACCTCAATGGGGAGCACTTTTGCCCCTAGTCTGGCATGTTTGTATATGTATAATTTTGAGAAACTTTTTATATTACAAACATCCAATCAATTCCATAATAAGATCTCTTTATGGAAGAGGTATATTGATGACATTCTTATCATCTGGAATGGTCCTTATGATGGAATCGACGAATTCACCATTTGGATCAATTCTCTGGACCCATTCCTGAGATTTACAGCCCACTCATCTCTTACACAAGTATCATTCCTGGATCTGGTGATCAAAATTGACAATGGCATACTTACCACCACTACTTTTCATAAGAGTACTGATCGGAATAGTTTACTCGTGTACAATAGCCATCACCCAAAAGCTTTGCGGGATAATCTTCCATTTGGGCAATTTTTGAGGTTACGACGGAATTGTAGCACTATCCAAACTTTTGAGACTCAATCCCGTGATTTGAGATATAAATTGCAGGATCGACACTATCCGAATAAAATCATTAATTCAGCTTATAAAAGAGCTCGTAACAACCATAGGGAAGCCCTGTTAACTTTAACACCCAAAGATCCGGAAACACGTCTGACATGTGTCTCTACTTTCACTCCATTATCCAACACCATCAAAAAATTAATCAATAAACGATGGAACATACTACAGAGTGGCGGAACGGTAATTCCAAAACCTCTTTTTGCCTTCAAAAGATCAACAAATATACGAGACCTACTTGTTCATACTCGCCCTCGTATGCCCAATGAGACACAGAAACAAACTACATTATGGAATCTACCTCCAGTGATGGGTCACTATCCATGCGGCACATGCAATGTCTGTCCCCTCACCAAACGCTTAGACAGCATTGACCTTATCTACTTTGGGATGTGGCATCTTAACAAACACACTAATTGTAATACACAACAGTGTATCTACCTAATTTCCTGTCCTTGCAACCTAAAATACATTGGTATGACTACTCGTCCAGTAAAATTACGTATCAATGAACACCGGAGCAATATCAGATGCTCCCGCATTACCACGAAACTCAGTGCACACTTTTTGGATGCAAAACACGGCCCTGACGACATGTGGTGGATAGTACTACAAGTACCCAGATATGACAGCAATAACCCTAACTATCTATTCAAGATCGAACAGAAATGGGTCTTCCGATTAAAAACCCATAAAGAGGGACTGAATGACGACATACCTTGGAATTTATTGACTCCTTAATTTTTTGAGAGAACAAGGGTCATTACATTCCAGTCACATTACGTTCAACTCCGACAGATCATTACTTACCAGTTATTTGCCCTTTTTTCTGAATTCAATTGAAATGCAACTAAAACAGATTGGGCAATATATATATATATACATATTTTTTCTTGAATATGGATGATCAACTCCTCCTCTTTTATAGTGATAAGAATATTTTTTCAGTACTGAATTGACTATTTTTGAACTGTGGAATTATTTTTTTCATAAAAAGAAAGGGTGCCCTCGGTTACTTTGCCTTCACAGTTACATCACATGGCCTTTTTTAATAACTCTGTGTCAATAAAATATGGCCCCGTAGTATTAACCCCCTTCCCTCCCCCCCCTTTTCCCCGTTCCTTTTTTGGGGTGCCTACATACGAATAGCAACATTCGACTATCACCCGATGTCTCCGGACTTCCTAAGATGGCTGCCGAGACGCTAGTCCTTCCTTTATTTTTAGTACCCGGAACACCGGCTGGTGTTCCGGGTCACTCGCGCTACACAGCGCTAGTTTAAATAACCTCCCGCCCCATCAACACGCCATCTACAGGCGCGCAGCAGAGGGCAGGTTCCCGGACGAACTGAGGATCTAACACAGTAAGCAAGTGACTCAGGCGAGATTTGTCGCGCTTTTCAAGCACAAAAGACCATACTACATTCACTTGGTTTGTGTTATTAGTTGCATGGTGGCTCTATTTTTATCGGGCGAACGCCACGATTTAGTAAGACCAGGGAAGACCAGGATTTTTCAGCTATACATTATGGGGGTTATTCTAACTTTGGAGGAGGTGTTAATCCGTCCCAAAAGTGACGGAAAAGTGACGGATTTACCACCAGCCGTATTACGAGTCCATTATATCCTATGGAACTCGTAATACGGCTGGTGGTATATCCGTCACTTTACCGTCACTTTTGGGACGGATTAACACTCCTCCAAAGTTAGAATAACCCCCTATGTCTTTCCATTCAGACGTGTAGTATTGTGCACTAGCCTCTCCAGGGACACTGTAGCATATAATAATATTTTTATAAGATGACATTAAATGGCCGAATAGAGGTGCATTGGCTACACATGTTTTTGGCACTATGACCCCTAAATATTTTTAGGGTAACCTACTTTTGAGAGGATTGTGTAGCCCAATAGCACCAAAACCTTCAAGGGCAGAGGCATGGTCATCAAATGCATTAAAATATACTCTTTTCCATACAATTGCTCCTTAACAAACACTATAAATGTTTATATACACATCTGTATGCACAAGTGTGTCTAATATGGAATCTATTGATATAACTCAGACAGAAATACTCAGACTTGTCCGAAATTAGGTCTCCCTGTATTACTATGCGGCGCTACATTATTACTTTTTATCAATATTTTTATTCAGTTCGTTTTCCTTGGTTGATGCTAGCGCAGACCTAGGGAGCCCCATCTCTAATATGGGATGGTAAGCATCGCAAAAAACTTTTTCACCTTTATGTACTATACACTGATTATGGGTGGTTGTCACTATAATTGTTTTTATTTGTATGTTTTTTCGGTGTTGACTATTGCCACTAACTGTTTTGTGTCTTTCTGATTACATGCAGGGCGACTATACTGACCGATTGACTTAGACATAATCTGTCTTCACTCTGTAAGTGACTGTATGTGCACTTGATAATATTACTGATACATAGGAGAAGTAGTTTGTTAATCAAAGGCTTTTTTTGTGGGTCCTGAAGAAGCGTCACTGGATCACTTTGTGACCAAGCATAGACGCGAAACATGTTGACCATGCAGGATTAGGTGAACTACCTTCCCTGATTATAGAGTGTAACGGTACATTATTCCCAGTAACACTCTTATATTTTTGTTTTTAATATTGGCCTGAACCCAATTTCTATCGCATTAAAACAGTGGTTTAGGTTCAGAGCTAATTTTATAGTTTTGTCTCTTGTTCTACACTCTCCGTCCCTGATTTAATTTCTTTTCCAGACCTTCGTTGTTAGCAATTTTACAATGGTTGAGTGCCACCCAGAATGTTGGGTGGCCCGCCAGGCATTGCAGCACCAGTCTGGCGAGGAGTAAGCCCGATGATGATACCTGTCACCCAAATGGGTGCTTGAGGGCCCTCCTAAGAATACTCAGTATAGATTCGCCACTTTTAAACTCGAGTATTTTTTCTTGTTTCTCTCTCTGTCGTGGAACAGTGCACTTATTTTGATATTATAGGTTCATGTCTGCCAGCACACCTGCTATGAAGACCAGGGTGTTGTTGATGGCCTGCAAGTCCTCCCTGATCCCCTGGTACTGTCCCTCCTGCAGCCACCTGTTCTCCTGCACATTGTCCAGGATCTGGCTCATCGTGTCCTGGGAATGTTGATATGCTCCCAGGATCTCTGCAAGTGCCTCCTGGAGAGTCGGTTCCCTGGACCTGTCCTCCCCCTGGCGCACAGAAGTCCTCCCAATTTCCCTGTTGTCCTGTGCCTCTGTCCCCTGAACTGTGTTCCCACTGCCACTGACCACAGGTCCCTGATTGTCTTGGGTGTGAGGTGTGCCCTGGGGTCCCTGTAGAGGTGGACACACTGCTGATTGATGTGTCCTGGGGACAGAGGTATGGGTACGCTGGGTGGGTGCTGTGGTGGTGTTTCCTGATGGGGGAGGCAGTGTGGTGGTGTGTGACTGGGCCTGGGTAACCAGCTGTCCAGAGGTCCCTGATGGGCCAGGTTGGTCATCCAGCTCCTGAAGTCCAGAGTTGCTGTCATCACTGTGGGCCTCTTCTGTGGAGGGACTGGATATTGCTGGCACCTCCTCTCCGCTGACATTGGCTGGGGTACCAGTGGGGATGTAAATGATGTCTTATGGTTTCTGTGTCTGACATATTGTGCATCCGTGACTTTCCCTCTTTGGTTGTATTTGTCCTGGCAGCATTCACTTGTGTATATTGGTATGTGGTGGGATAGCTGATTCTCTCTAGTGTGCATGCTTTAGTGATAGGTGTCCATGTAGGGCTGTGAGTGGTGTACATGCATTGGTATGGCATGCAGGGCTTGGCATTGGGATGAGTGAGATGTGATTGTGGGAGGTATGGGACGTGGTGATGTGATGGGAGTGAGGGTGAGGGTATGTGATGACATGCAGGTAGGGGGTGATAGTTGTAGAGAGTAGACTTACCAGAGTCCAGTCCTCCTCTCCAGCCAGGCACTCATGATGCATGATTGCCAAGACTTGCTCCTCCCATGCTGTTAGTTGTGGGAGAGGAGGTGGGGGTCCACCGCCAGTCCTCTGTACAACGACTTGATGTCTTGCTGCAATTGAACGTACCTTCCCCTGTAGGTTGTTCCACCTCTTCCTGATGTCATCCCTAGTTCTTGGGTGCTGTCCCACGGCGTTGACCCCGTCCACGATTCTCCATCATAGCTCCATCTTCCTAGCTATCGATATCAGCTGCACCTGTGCTCCAAATAGCTGTGGCTCTTCCCTGATGATTTCCTCCACCATGACCCTTAGCTCCTCGTCTGAGATTCGGGGGTGTCTTTGTGGTGCCATGGGTGTTGTGTGAGGTGTGTAGGTGAGGGTGTGTAGAGTGATGTGTTGGGGTGTGTGATGTGGGGTGTATGGGTGGTGTATAGGTGTAGGTAGTGTGTGGCTCTGGTTTTGTCTGTGGTCGTTGTGTCTGTCTCGTGCCAATGGTTTGTATTCGTAAAGGGCTGTGGGTAATGTGGGCGTGCGCTTTATAGTGGTGTGGATGTGTGGGTGTGGTGTGTGTATGGGTGTCAGGTGTAAGTTGTTTGAATTGTCCAATGTGGTGTTGTTTTATATGAGTGTGTGTATTTTAAGTGCGACGGTATGTACTGCCAATGGTTTACCGCCATTGATTGTCTGCCGTGGTGATTTGTGTATCATAATGTGATGGGTGTTGTTCTGTTGGCATAACGGTGTGGGTTTTGATACCGCAACTTTATCACTGACCTTTGGTGTGGCAGAATTGTGTCTGTGGCTGAGCAGTGACGGATTGGTGTGTGTGTGTGTGTCATACTATGGTGGACGGATATCCGCAGCGGCGGCGGTAAGTTGGCGGCAGTCAGTGTGGCGGTAAGTGGGATTTACTGCCAATGACATAATGAGGGCCTCAGTCTTTTCTAAATCTTATGACTTCTAATACAAAGAGAGAATATGCAGATAGTGGTGGGCAGTTTTCTGGGGCAAAGCTACTAGCCTGATGCTGGAAACAGGAGACAGTCGCATTCTTAATCACCGAAAGTCTTCAAACTAAGAAAGTATAGTTGCAGGACAAGATTTAGTGGTGCATTGCATTTCCCAGTCGCCTTAATGTGTTTTGTTAATAATCATGATAACAAATAAACTAGCATACAGTATATTCATTTTGTGTGCCGCAGAAGAAAATATGCCTGGAGTCTTAATTGCCAGACATATTCTAAACCCTGTTGGGACTTGAAGTAAATTGTATATTATTGCAACAAGTTTGATAGAAAAACGCTTGTTAAAATTAGAGGCAGCAATGTTCCACTAGCTCTGATAAATAACCTGTAGTGAACGAACAGAGCAAAACAATGTTAATCAGAGACAGAAACTCATGTGAAACTGATTGGGCGGCGTCAAGTCATGACAGCATTTCAATGCTGTGACTCTTTATTGAATAAGATAATCAGTGAGTAATATTTCAATGACGTTTCTATGATTATATTTATATAAAAGCCAAATAATATGGTCAAATTTCTGACCCCCAGGGATCAATATGAATTTTGAAACGGCTTTATTCCATCAATACCATCTGGGACCTGCTACACCGAAGACTTGCATTCAAAGGCAATGGGACTCATTTTCCAATGAAAAGTCTCTATCGAGGAAAGCATAAGCGATTCTTAGCACATTTTTCAAAAATCACAATTTAAATCTTAATTCATACATTACAGACCGCTGCAAATGAGTGAAATTGTGCGGTTTCCAATAATGAAATGGTAGCCTGTGTTGAGGGCAGGCGATCATTGTTTCACAAAACCTTTTGGCCTCACAGTGACTCATGGCGTAACGTAAAATGTAAACTTCACACTTGTATAGTGCACTACTCACCCATTAGGGTCTCAAGGTGCTGTATGCATACCACTGTGGAACCCCTCCTGGCTTTTCCCTGTGAGGCACCCACTCCTGGGCAACCACCAGGATGAAGGTAGGCATCTAAGCACTGTCAGGGCCATTGCTGAGATTAAGCAAGCTGTTGCCCAGAGTTATAGAGTCCATTAACTAGATTAGGCACTGAGACCAGACGAGAATTATCTGGTCCAAGGGAATTGAGCCCAAGACCCACCCAGGTGGGAATTTAACCCTGGTCCCAGGCCAGATGTCTGCATCAGTGTCTGCCTTAACCACTGTGCCACACTTCTCCACTGGCACACGTGTTTGATCTGTTAACACACATCCCAGCGAAAGCATGTCTTTGGGACCCAGGGACATGCCCTCAGCTTTGCTGGGCACAACCGACGAGGGCGGTAACCCAGTCCCTCGAATTATATTCTGAACGCGCCACAGAGCCCAACAATGGAAATACGTGCAAAAGTGTGTGCACTAACGCCAAGTGTGTGACCACACTTTTGACAGTCTGGAGTTGCAGTGTTAGAGTTTTTGATACTCCTGCACGAAGAGTATTTTCTTAATTGAGTCACGCAGCTGTTTACGTGGCTCGTGGTTTTGTAAATCTTTACTAACGTTTTGTGTCGTAGCTGCGTCAAAACAGTTGCGCAGCCTCAGCGCAAAACGTTAATAAATCTGCCACCTAGTCTTACTCATCCTCTTCCCAAGCCTACCGGATTTCCTGGCCGCCCTCACTCACTCACAACCTCTTTTTAAGATGCCACACGCCACCCTCCTTCTCTCTCACATCATATTTATATAATTCCCCTCTTACGTACAAACTCCTGTATGCCACACTTTCCTCTGCCATGAAGACGCAGCGCTTCTATGACTAATGTTAGCGTTCCCCAAAGCCAAAACTACCTTGGCACTGCAGGACTGGGGGCGTGTTTTGCCTGGTTCACTGCACTATTGAGACCGCCAAGGCAATGGTAGTTGTGATTCAGGAGGGAATCGAAGCGATCACACACAGGGGCATATTTATACTCTGTTTGCACCGAATTAGTGTAATTTTTTTTTACTCTAATTCGGTGCAAAACTAACTCCATATTTATACTTTGGTGCTAGACCCCTCTAGCACCAAATTTATGGAGTTAAAGTCATTTTTTGAAAGTGGAGACCTACTTTGCCTTAATGAGATGCAAGGTAGGCGTTTCCGTGCAAAAAATGACTCTATGGCCTTAACGCCATATTTAGGGGCATATTTATACTCTGCGGCATATTTATACTCTGTTTGCACCGAATTAGTGTCATTTTTTTTTACTCTAATTCGGTGCAAAACTAACTCCAAATTTATACTTTGGTGCTAGACCCATCTAGCACCAAGGCCCTGATTTAAACTTTTTTTGCACCGCATTAACGTCATTTTATGACACAAAAGTGGCGCAAACTTACAAAATATTGGCCCTTATTTATACTTTTTGCTGCAAAACTGCACTAACTCAGTTTTGCACCAAAAAGTTTAGCACAGGCTTGCACCATTTCTGTGCACCAGCCGGGCACCATATTTATGGAATGGTGCAAGCCGGTGCAAAGGGTAGGCTAGAGTTTTAAAAAATGACTTTAGTCGGGTGGGACTGGCAGTATGGAAGAAGAGGGTTTAGCACCAAAAAATGGCTTTAGGCAGGTTAGAGTAAAAAAAAAAGACTCTAACCAGATTAGCATCATTTTATGGTGCTAAACCTACCATGCCACATGACTCCTGCCTTAGAAAAGGCAGGAGTCATGCCCACCACCCCAGTGGCCAGCACAGAGGACAGGGTTCCCCTGGGCATGGCCATTGCACCCGGTGCCATGTATGGGGGCCCATTTCGGGGCCCCCTATGGCACTTTCAAAAACAAAATGCACTTACCTGTACTTACCTGGGATGGGGTCCCCCATCCTCGCAGTCCCTCTAGTGTGGGTGGGGATGCCCCTAGGGCCTAGGGAGGGCACCGCTGGGCTTATTCCATGGTGTTCCACCATGGAAATAGGGCCACAGGTCCCCTAACACCTGCCCTGACCCAGGTCTTAACAAATGGGACAAAGCAAGCTTTGCCCCATTTTTTGACCCCTCCTCCCTCCCTTGCACCATTTTTACATGGGAGTATAAATATGGTGTTAAGGCCATAGAGTCATTTGTTTGCACGGGAACGCCTACCTTGCATCTCATTAAGGCAAGGTAGGTTTCCACTTCCAAAAAACTAGCACCAAAGTATAAATATGGAGTTAGTTTTGCACTGAATTAGAGTTTTAAAAAAATGACGCTAATTCAGTGCAAACAGAGTATAAATATGCCCCTTAGCGTCAAAAAATGATATTAATCTGGTCAGAATCATTTATTTTGACTCAAAACTGCCTAACGTCATTTTTTTTTAAGCTAGCCTACCCTTTGCACCGGCTTGCACCATTCCATAAATATGGTGCCCAGCTGGTGCTAAAAAATGGTGCAAGCCGGTGCAAAACTTTTTGGGGCAAAACTGTCTTAGTGCAGTTTTGCACCAAAAAGTATAAATAAGGCCCACAGTGAGAGATTTGAACGTGCATGCCAGCGCAGGGCACTGTTTGGTCACTATACGGCGTGGGATTGTGGTTACCTGTTCCCTTGCAGGTCACTCGTGGTTGAGGTTGGGATGCACTCTTACTTGCATACTACCATCTGGGCCTACTGGAGCACTTGTCCAGCGGTTGATTATGGTTTTAGGGGCACATGTTAATTTGGGGATGATGTATTTGTTACATCCCAGTTGGACTGTTCTATTCTGCCTGCATCGCTCATGAATCAGGACTAGAGCCTTCTCTAACGTCAAAAACCAAGAAATCACAAGTTGCATCCACGAATCCTTTTCACTCACTGATGCAGACAGGGTGATCCAGAGAATATTGCATGACATTCCAGGCCAGTGACACCTCAAAGATTATATCTGCCCTGTCCTGGGCATTGCCTCTGTTACAGGATGTCAATAAATGACACAGGAGGACGGAAGCTCCCATCTGTGTATGAGCTGGCTGAACAGAAGCGCCTATTCGCTGTTCCTGAGCCATCCCAATGATGCATGCAATCATGAATTTTCTCTTCTTTAACGTAACAAATGAAGTGCTTACATGCATTTACGAATGTATGTGGTACTGTATAGCGCAAACCTCCAATTTGTGAGTCCTCTCCTTATACACACGCTTTTATCTCACAATGTCTGCTCCCAAATGTTGTTTCTCACCTCCTCACTCACGCACACTCATAAACTTAAGCTAACAGTTCTTTCATCCTTTTCAACAGTTCTCTCCCACTCCGATTACCCCAAACCTCCCATTGTCTCCAGCTACCATTCTCTGTAGTATTCTCATCCTGCAGCTATATTCTTGCTGTCGCAGACATTTACCTACTGTTTCCCGACCTGTCTTTCATCCTCACAACCCTTTCTCATTGTTTTTATCTTTTGCCCACTGCCTCTTCCATCACTTTCTTGCTATATTCGCCCTTCTTTGCTCCTAGTCACTATCCATCACCCCATGACTCTACTTGCTTGTGTAGGTGTGAGCACACCAGCCCCCAGCCTCCCGGCCACTATATCACTGGGGCCACCGCCAGCAGTCAGGGTCCCTGACTGCACCTGCTACTGCGCCCTCCCACTCCATCAGGGCATATTAAAGAGTTCCTGACTGCACCTGCTGCTGCACCCTCCCACTCCACCAGGGCATTTCAAAGACACATCGTGCAGCAGATGGACTGTTTGGAGAGCCAGATCCCCAGGATACAGCAGAGCATCAACTAGCTCCAGACCCATGTAGACAGTGCCCTTTTTAAAGCCCTTTTTAAAATATTTTAAAATATTTTTGTTTTGGTGGAAGGGACTTGCTGTGGGTGGAGAGGGTGGGGAGGGAATAGGGGTGGATTTCAAGTTTTGACTTTTCGTTGGACTTTTTGAGGGATGGGTTATATTTGTTTGGGGAGAGAGGTGGCGCTGTTGTGGGTGGAGATGGAGGGTTTTGTATTTTTAAAGAATAAAGGGATATTATTTTTTTACTTCATTTGTGTCTCAAATCTTTATCTTGGTGTTTTAAACTTTTAGTTTGCAATGCTCTCTCTTAGTGTAGCCTGTTATTTTCAATCTGCTAAAAAAAGTGTATGTCATTTACTTAGGCCCTTGCTCTATTGCCCTCTGCAACTATTACTGATCACTAGGGGATGATTTCCCTAGTCTACTTTGCCCACAAAAACCCAGTACACACATACAACATCTTCTTCAGTAGGAGGTAACTACTAACTAAACAAGTTCACTTCGATCCATAGTACTTCTCCTATCTGAATAGATGAAGTGAGGGAGTCTTCTTCTTAATGCAGGGTTTTCCTAAAAAAGCATCTTAAGGGGGACTGTGTCATTGTCATCATCCTCATCATCATCCCCTTCCATGATTCTAAGGCTTTCTGGCACTTATCTTTTCCCTTGCCTTTCCTGGCGTCTCCCATACTCTGCCAGGGTCCGCACCATGCCCCTATCATCGTCATCAGAAGTGGTGCTTGTAGAAGATGGCAAAGTACTACCCTTCCTTTTTGTTGCTGGAGATCTGGGAGCCCTTGATTTTAAAAGAGGAGGTTCTTGTTCGACAGAAAGGTCAACCTCCTATTCTGCTCGAACTTCGGGAAGATCTGGCTGTGGCAGCTGTCCACATTGCTCTGTTTCCTGAACCAATTGGGGCCTACTTTGTGAAAGGGACAAATCCAATACACCATCACTGCTCATTGGGGTCACCAGGATTGCAGTGACGGCCTCACTGCCAGACATCATCTTGGGCATGGGTTGGGGTGGTGCTGTTGTTGATGCAGGAGTGCTACGAGATTCCTCCCCAGATGCCGGTGTGGCAGCAGGCAAACATCTCCCAAAAAAGGTTGCGGTAGGCACACCACTGGTGGAAAGCTGCTTCTTCTCATTGGCCACTTTCTTGGGAGCAGCTTTCTTTGGAGCCATCTTAACTTGCTCTAGGTTGGCCGCGGCACAAAGATGCACAAGCGAAAGAGTTTGGTACCTGTTGTCCGAAGTAACTGTAGGGCCTTCTCTTCGGTAGTAATGTGGGTGATGTGGGGTCTCTTCTCTTGTACATCTAAAAACAACCAAGAAAGAAAAACATGTAGTTAATGAAATGTGGCATACCATTGTTGCAGCAGGTTGAATATAGTACAGAGAAATGCAATCTTAGTTCGGTTGATTACTTATGTAATATACCTTGTACTTAGTGTAAAGGCAAACCACACCACTGCACCAAAAAATAAAATGAAATTTCACATCAGACAGCACAACAGACAGATCTAGCTCTTTGCCTTATTTACCTCTTTTTTAGGAGACACCTGTGGTAGTCAGAGAGAGGTGCATGGGTAAATGGAATAATCCTTTAAATAAAATAACATCTGGCAGCAAGGTGGTCCAGGGGAAATTCTTTGGTGGATGGATGGAAGGAAGAATGGAATGGATTGGATGTATGGATCAAGGCAAAATGCAGAACTAAATAAAAATAAAAATAAAACATGATTTGAAAAAAGTTAAAATATTAAACTAAAATATAAAAAAATATTAAACAAGAGAAAATGAAAGGAAAAAAATAAAATACAAAAGATATTACAAATTAAAATTAAAAAAGTAAAAAAATGTAAAAACGAAAACTAAAATATAAACAGTGAAATAAAAAGTTAAGTTAAAAAAGAAAAACAATGGCACAAAAATTATATTAAAATATAAAATATTAAAAATAAAGTAGAAAAAAATACAAATAAAACTTCAAAACAAGTGATCAATAACTAATGATGTTTGTATGTAAGCCTATGTCAACTCAAAGACACAGTAGGTGCACAAAATGGCTGCTAGCCAGCCACATGGTCAAACAACAAGGAGCAAGGAGAAAGCATGGAGAACAAAGAACACATGCAAGCCTATGGCAAGGGGCACTGGCTGCATGGAGCGAAGGAGATGCCCACCCTCATAGACGACTGAGCACGGGCAACTGGGTGGGGAACTGCAGGGAGGGGGGTGCAGGTAAGGGGGTGGCAGACAAAGATAGTGCAGGCATAGGGCCTGAAGGTTCCACCACGACCAGGGAGTCACCATCGGAGGAAGAATCAGATGATGCTGTAGATGTTTCATTCTCCCATGTGGTGCTCCACTCGCCCTCCGTCCCACTGGTCCCCTCTGCCCCGCTGGTATCAGCGTCCTGGGTCCGTTGGGATGCCGCTTCCCCACTTGCTGGTGTCCCTTCTCCTTTGTCAAATGATGCTGTTGCACACAAAGACAGAGGAGCAGCGGGAGGGAGGGTGGACAGTGAGAGACAGGGTGGGAAAAAGAGAAACAGGTAGCAAGTGGTCAATGCCAGCACAAAAGCCACATGCAAGTCACTACACCATATCCCAGTGTCATGTCATTACATTCCATGCCTTCACACACACATGGCACTGCAATGACATATCATGTGTGCAACCTCAGTCATGCACGTGAGTTTCACACATGCTGACACACATTCAATCCTGTACTGGATGAAAGGATGAAAGCCATACCCTCAACATGTCTGACCCACCCCATTGGCTCATGGTTCCATACGATCACTAGACTCAAACTTTGTACTCTACGGGTGTTTGGAGGCATACTTTCACAGCCACATATCCCAAGCACATTTGACTGTATGATGTATGATGTATGATGTGAAACCTCAGACTTCACAGACTACACATACACCACATGCCAGCAGAGAGCAGATAGGGATATGGCCCCAGTGTTAGAAATGGGGTCTTTGGTTGACAGTCAGGTTACCCCCTGTTCAAGCAAGGATCCTCACTCTAGTCAGGGTAAAAGAGAATCACCCTCAGCTAACCCCTGCTTACCCACTTGGCAGAGCAGTAAGCTTAACTTCAGAGTGCTAGGTGTAAAGTATTTGTACCAACACACACAGTAACTTAATGAAAACACTACAAAATGACACAACACAGATTTAGAAAAATAGGGAATATTTATCTAAACAAAACAAGACCAAAACAATAAAAATCCACAATGCACAAGTCAAGTTATTAATAAAAATGAAAAAAGAGTCTTTAGTTTAAAATGCACACTAACGCTGTTAGCAAGAGAAAGTACCGTGGGTGTGTCAAAAATAACCCCGCACGGGTGACTGCACATCAAAAAGGGCTCGCGATGCGTTGATTCCACTCACGAGCAGGACCGTGCGTCGTTTCTCCTTTTGCCGGGTCGGGCGCATCGTTTCTTCTCTCCGCAGAAGAGCAATACGTTGATCCGATCAACACTCTTGGGTCTAGGCAGGCCTTGCGTTGTTTTTCCACGCCCAGCAGTACTTGAATCGGGAATCCAGCCGCACGATGATCCAAAAACCCTGCAGCGCGGGATGTGATCTCCCAGCCTCCATCAGCGATGCTGTGCATTGTTTCTCCTGCTCCGTGTGCTGATTCTTCAGTTGCGTTTCCTGCGAGCGTCGTTTCTCAGGTGCAGAGCCGGCGGCACGTCGTTTCTTCAGCCACAGATCAGAGTCGCGTCAATCTTTTCCCCGCACGGCGCTCCCTGCATGGAT
Source organism: Pleurodeles waltl (assembly GCF_031143425.1). Lineage (NCBI taxonomy): Eukaryota > Metazoa > Chordata > Amphibia > Caudata > Salamandridae > Pleurodeles > Pleurodeles waltl. The sequence continues at coordinate 106,987,293 of NC_090441.1, read as the reverse complement.
TTCCTTGTGTTTAGGCTGCCAGCTTCTCCTTTCAGGGTCCCAGGAACTGGATGGGCACCACAGGGCAGAGTAGGAGTCTCTCCAGAGACTCCAGGTGCTGGCAGAGAAAAGTCTTTGCTGTCCCTGAGACTTCAAACAACAGAAGGAAAGCTCTAGATCAAGCCCTTGGAGATTTCTTCTCAAGATGGAAGGCACACAAAGTCCAGACTTTGCCCTCTTACTCTGAAAGAAGTAGCAATTGCAGGATAGCTCCACAAAGCACAGTCACAGGCAGGGTAGCTCTTCTTCCTCAGCTCTTCAGCTCTTCTCCAGGCAGAGGTTCCTCTTGTTTCCAGAAGTGTTTCTAAAGTCTGTGGTTTTGGGTGCCTTTCTTATACCCAATTTCTCCTTTGAAGTAGGCCTACTTCAAAGTAAAGTCTCTTTTGAATGTGAAATCCTGCCTTGCCCAGGCCAGGCCCCAGACACTCACCAGGGGGTCGGAAACTGCATTGTGTGAGGACAGGCACAGCCCTTTCAGGTGTAAGTGACCACTCCTCCCCTCCCTCTTAGCCCAGATGGCTCATCAGGAAATGCAGAGTCCACCCCAGCTCCTTTTGTGTCACTGTCTAGTGTGAGGTGCAACCAGCTCAACTGTCAAACTGACCCAGACAGGGAATCCATAAACAGGCAGAGTCACAGAAATGGTATAAGCAAGAAAATGCTCACTTTCTAAAAGTGGCATTTTCAAACAAACAATCTTAAAATCAACTTTACTAAAATATGTATTTTTAATTTGTGAGCTCAGAGACCCCAAACTCCACATGCCCGTCCACTCCCAAAGGGAATCTACACTTTAATCAGATTTAAAGGTAGCCCCCATGTTAACCTATGAGAGGGACAGGTCTTGCAACAGTGAAAAACAAACTCAGCAATATTTCACTGTCAAGACATATAAAAAACGTCACTATATGTCCTACCTTAACCATACACTGTACCCTGCACTTGGGGCTGCGTAGGGCCTACCTTAGGGGTGTCTGACATGTAAGAAAAGGGAAGGTTTAGGCCTGGCAAGTGGGTGCACTTGCCAAGTCGAATTTAGAGTTAAAACTGCACACACAGACACTGCAGTGGCAGTTCTGAGACATGATTACAGAGCTACGTATGTGGGTGGCACAACCAGTGCCGCAGGCCCACCAGCAGCATTTGATTTACAGGCCCTGGCATCTCTAGTACACTTTGCTAGGGACTTACTAGTACATCAAATATGCCAATCATGCATAAGCCAATTACATACACATTTTGTAAAGGATCACTTGTACTTTAGCACTGGCTAGCAGTGGTAAAGTGCCCAGAGTAACAAAAAGAGCAAAATCAGAGTCCAGCACACATCAACAACTTGGGGAACAGAGGCAAAAAGTTAAGGAAGACCACGCCAAGGATGAAAAGTCTAACACGTGTTTCCCCCAACTGGCTGAAAGTGGGGAGCAACTACCCAACCTCATGAGAGTTCTCATCACTAAGGTGGAAGAACCTGGACAGACCATCAGCATTGGCTTGCTCTGTACCAGGACGGTGTTCCACCGTAAAGTCCATCCCCTGTAGGGAAATGGACCACCTCAACAGTTTTGGATTCCCACCCCTCATCTGCATTAACCACCTGAGGGGCCTGTGGTCAGTCTGAACTCGGAAGTGAGTCCCAAACAAGTAGGGTCTTAGCTTCTTCAGTGCCCAGACCACAGCAAACGCTTCACGTTCTATGGCACTTCACATATGTTCCCTGGGTAGTAACCTCCTGCTAATGAAGGCTACGGGTTGATCTAGGCCCTCTTCATTAAGCTGTGAGAGTACTGCTCCAATACCATGCTCTGAGGCGTCTGTTTGCACAACAAACTCCTTGGAGTAGTCAGGGGCCTTCAGCACAGGTGCTGTGCCTTTGGTAGCCTTCAGGCCATCAAAAGGGTTCTGGTAAGCCTCTGTCCAGATCACTTTCCTGCATTGCTTCTTAGAAGTCAACTCAGTTAAGGGGGTAACAATGGTACCACATCCCTTAACAAACCTCCTGTAGTATCCAGTGAGACCTAAAAAGGCTCTCACTTCAGTCTGGGTCTTGGGAGGTTCCCAAGCCAGAATGGTATCGATCTTAGGCTGTAGAGGTGCCACCTGGCCACTCCCCACCTGGTGTCCTAAGTACACCACCGAAACCTGCCCTATTTGGCACTTGCTCGCCTTAATAGTGAGGCCTGCCTTCTGCAGGGCCTCTAATACTCTCCAGAGGTGTTGCAGGTGTTCCTCCCATGTGGAACTAAACACAGCAATGTCATCCAGGTAGGCGGCAATGAACTCATCCAGTCCTGCCAGCACCTGGTTGACCAACCTCTGAAAGGTAGCAGGGGCATTCTTCATCCCAAATGGCATCACTTTAAATTGCAAGTGGGCATCTGGTGTGGAGAATGCTGATCTCTCCTTGGCCCCCTCAGTTAAGGCAATCTGCCAGTACCCAGATGTTAAATCAAACGTTCTGAGGTATTTGGCTGCACCTAACCGGTCAATGAGCTCATCTGTTTGGGGTATTGGGTGTGCGTCAGTCTTGCTGACTGCATTGAGTCCCTGGTAGTCCACACAGAACCTGAGTTCTTGAGTGGCACCAGGTGCAGCAGCCTTTGGGACCAATACCACTGGGCTGGCCCAAGGACTGCTGGAGTGCTCAATAATACCTAGGGCAAGCATTTTGGACACCTCATCCTTAATGCATGCCCTGACCCTGTCAGTCACCCTGTAAACCTTCTGTTTAATAGGTGTACTGTCTCCAGTGTCCACATCATGTGTGCACAAGTGTGTGACCCCTGGGATCAGGGAAAACAGTGAGGAAAACTGTCCCAACACGTGGCGACAGTCACCTTGCTGCTCCTCAGTCAGGGAGGGGGAGAGTATCACTCCCTCCACTGACCCATCTTTTTCTCCTGCAGACAGGAGGTCAGGAAGTGGCTCACTCTCCTCCTCTACCCCATCATCTGTCGCAAGGAGCATGGACAGTTCAGTTCGCTCAAAGTGAGGTTTGAGGCGGTTAACATGCAGGACCCTTAAAGGGTTCCTTGGAGACCGCAAGTCCACCAGGTAGGTGACTTCACTCTTGTGCTCCACCACCTCAAATGGCCCAGTCCACTTATCTTGGAGCACCATAGGCTCCAATGATACCATCACCCACATTTTTTGTCCATGTTGAAACTCGACCAGAGTGGCATTCTGGTCATACCAGCATTTCATGTCCTCCTGGGTTGCTTCTAGGTTCTCCTGAGTGAGACTCCTGAAGCGGGCAGTCTGGTTTCTCAGAGCCAGCATGTAACTGAATACATCCTGGGGGGTTTACTAGGAGTTTTCTCCAAAGCTTCCTTGACCAGACTCAAAGGTCCCCTCGCAGGGTGGCCATAAATCAGCTCAAAGGGACTAAACCCAAGTCCCTTTTAAAGCACATCCCGGTAGGCGAACAGAAGGCATGGCAAGAGGATGTCCCACTTCCACCTCAAGGGCTCTGACAGGCCCATGATCATGCCTTTCAAGGTGCAGTTGAATCTCTCAACCAGACCATTACTTTGGGGGTGGTAAGGGGTGGTGAACTTGTAGGTTACCCTACACTCCTTCCACAGGGACTTCATATATGTGGATATGAAGTTGGTACCCCTATCAGATACCACTTCCTTGGGGAAACCCCATGCGGGTAAAAACCCCCATCAAAGCACGGCCCACCACAGGGGAAGTGATTGATCTCAAATAATGGTTTCTGGGTACCAGGTGGTATGGTCCACCAAGACCAGGATAAACCTGTTGCCCATGGCTGTCTTGGGATTCAAAGGTCACACAATGTCAATGCCTACCCTCTCAAAGGGAGTACTGACAACAGGCAAAGGTTGGAGGGGAGCCTTACATTTCCTTCCACTCTTGCCACTTGCCTGACAAGTCTGACAAGACCTGCAATGTGCATCTGAGTGCCTGCGCATAAGGGGCCAGTAAAGTGGGTGACAACGCCTTTCAAAGGTCTTGTCCTGCCTCAAATGTCCAGCTAAAGGCACATCATGAGCCAACCCCAGTAGGAAGGCCCTGAAGCACTGGGGCACCACCAGCATACGAGCTGACCCAGTCTCAAGAACCTTAGGCTCGCTATACAGGAGGTCATCCTCCCAATAGATCAGGTGTGATCCTGGCTCCTTGCCAGCCGCCTGGTCTGCAGCCTGCTGCCGCAAACCCTCCAAAGTAGGGCATGTTTTCTGTGCTGCACAGAATGCTTCCCTGGTGGGCCCACCTTCCTGCTGCCACTGCAAAAGCTCAGGGACCTCCCCCAGTTCAGCCACCTGTTCCCCTGTAGGCTCCAGGGCGTCCCCACAGGCTCCACCTCCTCCCGGACCATGGGAACTTCTGGGGACAGTTTCCCGTGCCCCCTGCCCTTCCTCTTCTTGACGGTCCCCTGGGCCACTGTTTCAGGCTCCAGGGGCTCTTGATTACCCTGACGGGCTGCCATTGACCGGGTGGATACGCATACCCACCCAGGCAGACCCAACATCTCCAAGTGAGACCTGTGTTCCACCTCCTTCCAAGGGTAATCCTCCAGGTCATTGCCTAGCAAACAATCAATAGGCATGGTTGGACTCACAGCTACCTTCAAGGAACCTGAGACCCCTCCCATTCAAAGGGAACCTGCACCACTCTGCACAGGCACTCCGAGTTGTCCACTGCAACTACTTGGTGAAGTACCCGTGGATCAATCTGCTCTTCAGACACCAGCTGACTCCTCACTGTAGTCAAGCTGGCTCCTGTGTCTCTCAGAGCCTCCACTCTCTGTCCATTAATGGTCACCCACTGCCTGTACTTCTTAGTGTTTTCAGGCACTAGGGTTCTCTGGACCATCTCACTGTCCCCTAGTGAGACAAGGGTCATCTCAGCTAGTCCCCACCCACCTGAAACCAAATCCTCCCCAAGCGCTACACTGGCTAAACCCTGAGACGGCGCACCAGTGGGTGCTGGTGTACTTTTGGGGCATTTAGGGTCCCCCCTCACATGACCCACCTGGTCACATGCATATCACTTACGTGGGGGACCACCTGCCACTGGCTTCCCTTTGGAGAACCATGGCTTCTTCTGTCAAAGCCCAGCTCACCTGAGTTCTTGTTCAGTTCTGATGGAGGTTGAAGACAATCCGACCCCACCCTGAAACTGCTTGTTCCAGCACACTAGTTTTTAACACAGTGCACTAAGAACAGAAGCTCAAGGGTAGGGGGGAAGTGGATAAAATAAAAAAGAGAGACAACACCGTTCTTGCGTTTCCACTGTTGAAGTGCTGCACAAATCTGCGGCCCTTTCTGACTTCTGTAGAAACTGGTGCCTAATGAAACATAAACAAAGAACAGATAAGTGCAACCTATTCCTAAATGGGTTCCTGACTATCCCTTTATTTATTAGAAATTCTCTTCTAAAAGTACCTCTTGGATCCTGGTCTCGAGTTTCCAGGTTTGGAATGTGTTACTGCTCTGGGATGTGCTTTCTATTACTGTAAAGCTTCTAAAACATTAAACAAATACCGTTATCAGAATTACCAATATCAAACATTCATCTTAATATAACTAAAGCCTAAATTCCCAATAGCAGACTCACTTTTCCCATATCTCCAGAATCTTTTGGAAAACAAATACTGTACTTTTACATCAAAATACAGCATGTAATTTGTGCAAGTCCTTGATTTACTGTTTGCCTTGCTGTTAATGGTTTCCACTGTTCGATTCTTAAAAGTTCCATAAAAAAAAAACAATGTTTGTTTCACAAAGCTCCGCAAGGTATTCTTGCAACAAAGAGCCTGAATCACAATGTTCGTGGAAGGTATCTTGCTTCAAACCGTCCACACACGAATCCAGAAATTGTTGTCAAAGTTCCTTCAGGTAATAAAAAGTTTTGCACTTACTTGTTGCTGGCAAGAGATACTGATCAGTCTAACCTTGTCTTCTTTCTCTTTTGCAGGTTGTTTGTAGGAGAGAGGCTGAGGCAAGGAGGAACCGGAAACCAGAAGAAGGAAGAGCCAGCAGCTGCGCCCATTGAAGCCAATGAAAGTCTGTAGAGAGCAGGAGTGCCAGCGCCGAGGGATCTGTTCTCAGGTAAGCGGGAGGTAGACGAGCACAAGCACTGGGTGAGGCTCGGGGGCTGCCTTTTATAGACAGGGCTGGGTGTGGTTCGAAGAGCTGGGTGTGGTTTGAAGGGCTGGGTGTGGTCCTCACATGCTGCACATGTTCTTGAAAGGTGAGCAGAGCTGGGTGTGGTTTGAAGGGCTGGGCGTGGTCCTCACATGCTGCACATGTTCTTGAAAGGTGTGCAGAGTTTCAGTTATTATGCAAATGAGTTGTATTAACTCATGGCCTAGGGAGGAGTGTTTTAAAGAAGCCTTGGTAAAAGCAAGGCCCAATGTGTAAACAAAACAGCACATTAAACAACATACACAGAAGCCTAAGGGGGGGGGGAAGTTGAGATAACAAGAAAGGGTTTGAATAGTAAGTTTAAAAGGGAGCTATTACAGAACCCACTAGTGCAGTGAGAGGGGACATGCTCTTTGCTGTGCACAAACCCTAACAGTTGCCCCCCTCAAAGGCCCTCCTACAGGACGGGGTTTTCCTGGGTTTTTTAAATAAAACCGTCTAATCAGCTGTGGGGCATGTACATATGATGCTGGTTCCCATGAATTCTCAGATTCATCATATCCTTTCCATTCTACTAAATAAAACAGACGTCCACTAATTCTTTTTGAGTCTTTTATGCTTTTCACTTCATATTCTAGATTTCCCTTAATTGGTATGGATGGAGGTGGTGGTTCAGGTCGGGTTTTTGGGTTGTACGGCTTAAGCAAGGACACATGGAATGTAGTATGTACTGGATATTCTTTTGGTAAATCTAATTTTACTGTTACCGGGTTTACTATGGCAGTTATACTAAAGGGTCCAATGAAACGTGGTTGCAGCTTTCGGGATCCCTCTATGTTTAGGTTCTTTGTGGAGAGCATACCTTGTCACCAATTTTATACATTGGGGCCTCAGATCTGTGTTTGTCTGCTTGTCTTTTCATGCTTTCCTTGTACTTTAATAAATGTTTCCTGGCTTTGTCTTGTATGTCACCTAACCTCGTTAGTCTATCCGTTACTGTAGGCAACAGGGACTCTTCTAACAAAATGGGTATAGCTCTTGGATGATACCCCTGCAAGAAATAGAATGGTGAGCAAAGTAGAGCTGAATGCTCAGTATTATTATAAACAAACTCCGCTACAGGGAGAGCTTCCAACCATTCACTAGAATAATCAGCCAATAAACAACGTAGCGTTTGAAGTAAGGTTTGGTTCAGTCGTTCAGTCTGTCCATCTGTCTCTGGGTGGAAAGCAGTGGATAATGCCACATCTATTTACAGTTTTTCACATAATTTTTTCCAAAATCTAGAGTTGAACTGGCGCCCTCGATCTGACACCACTTTGCTTGGCAAACCATGTAAACGCACAATTTCCCTTATAAAAATATCGGCAAATTCTGCTGCCGTGGGTAATTTCCGTAATGGTACAAAATGTGCCATTTTAGATAAAAAATCCACTATAACCAACACTGTTGTGAAGGATTTTACAGGTGGTAAGCCTACAATAAAGTCTACGCTCACAGTGTGCCAAGGTTGCTTGGGTGTTGGCATTGGTATTAACAAGCCGTCAGGGGCCTTATGAGAAGATTTATGTCTTGCACAAATTGGACAGGTAGTGACAAATTGCTTAATGTCCTTTCTTATAGTGTCCCACCAAAAGTGTTTTTGCACATTTTCCAGGGTTTTTACCCAACCAGGATGACCTGCCAACGGTGAGGCGTGATGCCAAATTTTCACCTGTGTTTGTAATTCAGAGGTGGGCACTAACAGCATGTTGTCGTGATACAATAAACCTCGTTGTATTGTGTTATGGGAATCCTTTAACCAATCCTGAGGTGCTATTTGCATGTGTGCATTATATAGATCTGTGATGAAATCCTTCTGTTGTACTGGTGCCAAAAACTTTTGGGGAGGAATAATGGGTTCTCCTATTTTATCTTGTTTCATGTCTGAGGTATGTCCGTATCTAGATAACACATCAGATTGAATTTGTTGTGCACCTGGTCTATAGGTTATAACAAAGTCAAATGTGCTAAAAAAAATTAACCAGCGCATCTGACGTGGTGTTAGTGCTTTAAGTGATCCAAAAAACTGTAGGTTCTTATGGTCAGAAAAGATTGTAACTGGGTACTTGGCTCCCATTAAATGATGCCTCCATTCTGAAAAGGCTACTTTGATAGCTAGTAGTTCCCTTTCAGCCACAGTGTAATTTTGTTCAGCTGGTAATAACTTTTTGGAATAGAAGGCTATAGGATGTAACTGGCCATCTACTATATCTCGTTGAGAGAGAACTCCTCCTAAAGCTACTTGTGAAGCATCCGCTTCAACAAAAAAGGGCAAGTCAGGATCAGGATGTTTCAGAATTGGGGCTGAAGTGAACTTTTGTTTTAGGAGTTGAAAGGCGTGTGCCGCCTCATCAGTCCAAAGAAATCGTTGCCCTTTCCGCAACAAGGTAGTTATTGGGGCCGCAATGTCTGCAAAATGTGCAATAAACCTCCTATAAAAATTGGCGAAACCCAGAAATTTCTGAATATCTTTTACAGAGGATGGTTCTGGCCAATCAGCAATAGCACTGATTTTCTTTACATCCATAGTTATTCCTTGAGGTGACAGGCAGTATCCTAAAAAGTCCACCTTGCTGACATTAAAAGTACACTTTTCTAACTTAGCAAAAAGATGATTTTCTTTTAACTTTGATAATACTGCACGAACATGTTGGGTATGTTCTTCTGAGTTCTTAGAATAAATGAGGATGTCGTCTATGTATACTATGACACAAATGTCCAGGAATTCGTGTAGGACCTCATTTATAAAGAACTGAAAGGCCGCAGGGGCATTACATAACCCAAAGGGCATTACTGTGTACTCAAATAAACCAAACTTTGTCTTGAAAGCTGTCTTCCACTCATCCCCCTCTTTTACTCGGACCAGGTGGTAAGCTCCCCGCAGATCTAGTTTAGTGTATACAGTAGAATGTCTTAATTGATCCAACAACACAGGTATTAGAGGAAGAGGATATTTATTCTTTATTGTAGCCTTATTTAGTCCTCTATAATCGATACACGCGCGCAGGGATTTATCCGGCTTCAGGATCAAAAAGAGTGGAGATGATACCGGAGATGTGGAATGACGGATGAACCCAGACTGTAGTAGGTCATCTAGGTAGGTTCTTAAGTATTTGGTTTCTTCGTCAGTCAAAGCATATACTCTGTTATTAGGTAAAGGGGCCCCTGGGATAAGATCTATACGGCAGTCATAAGACCGATGTGGGGGCAGCACACTAGCCTTTACTGGATCAAAGACGTCTTTAAAGTCAGAATATTCAGGAGGGAGCCTTGGTTCATCTTGTGTAACACTAGCACAGTGTAATACTGTGCTCTGTTCTGTACCTGCTTCTTGATAGCAATTGGTTCTACAGAAAGAGGAATCCAAAGTAACAGTTCTATTCACCCAGTCAATTTTTGGGTTATGAGTTGTTAACCAGGGTACCCCGAGAATCAAACCAAAATTAGGAGTAACTATCAGATCAAAGCTAATCACCTCTGTGTGCCCGTTCTGACAGACCATAACAAGTGGACTTGTTTGTTTTGTGATTAATCCAGAGGTCAATTCTGACCCATCCACTGCACATACTGCTTCTGGACAAGGCTTTAGGCACATAGGAAGTCCTAAGTTTTCAGCTAACTTATTATCCACAAAATTTCCTGTCGCGCCTGAGTCCAGTAGGACAGGGAGAGAATGCCTCACTTGGGTAGTAACAATTAAAACGACCTGAATTATGAAATGTCTAGGTATGTGCGGTACCATGAAGGCTGCAGCATTAGAGGTTTGATTAAAATGTTTTCTCGAACAAGTAACCTCTCCCCTTGTTGAGCTTAATCGTTTCCCGATTCAGTTGAGGAGGTGGAGGAAACAGCACCCTTTTGTGGAGTTTTAGGCTTTACTGGACATTCTCTGGCAAAGTGACCTGCCCTGCCACAATATAAACATAATTGAAGTTTTCTCCTTCTTTCTTTTTCCTCTGATGTGAGTGGACCTCTGAGTGTCCCTATTTGCATAGGCTCAGGTTCAGGGAGTTTATTATCTGTGTCTTTCTTCTCGTGTTTAATAAAAGTTAACCGTGATTCCAGTTTGTATTTATCTCCCTTTCTTTCTCCTAGTCTATGTTCTAATTTCACAACTAAATCTACAAAGTCCGAATAGTCTTCTGGCAAATCAACGATATGAGCCAGCGCGTCTTTTAACTCGTCTCTCAAACCTTTATAAAAAAGGGAGACACGCTTTCCTTCTGGCCACTGTGTCTCGGTGAGTAAACGATTAAAACTAGTGAGATAGGTCAATAAATCCTTGTTACCTTGTTTAAGATTTAAAAGCTCATTATCACTTGCCTGCATGAAAGTGTGTTTTGCAAAAAGGCTGGTCATGGTACGTTTAAATTGATTCCAATTATGGAGGATGGGATCATCTCTATCCACGAAAGGAATTGACCAATTGGCTGCTGTGCCACCCAAATAAGACAAGACAAATGCCACTTTCGTAGCATCAGTAGGGAACTGTTGTGGCTTACAAACGAAGTGTAATTGACATTGATGGATAAAAACATGGAATTTGTTACTATCTCCATGAAAACGTTCAGGTGCTGCTAAGGGCACAGCATTAGGAACATTAACAGTAACCTCAACTGGGGGAGGCAAAGTTGTATGTTTTGATGGCGCCCCTGTCTCTGAGGTGGTTTTAAACAAAGGCGTAAAAGCTGTGTTCCACTGAGATCCCCTAAATTTATACCTGCTTAAATCCTGTTTTAAAGAGGTATTCTCCATCTTTAATCTCTCTATTTCCTCTTGCATATGTTGTAAGATGCCAGACACTGATTCATTATGAGCCAAGTCCTCATTTAGGGCCTGCGCCATATCTGTGACGTCAATGCCCTCTATTTCTTCCCCGGTATTCATCGTCCACCAGAACTGAAATTTTTTAAGGCTTGTGCTTCTGTCAAAGCCCAGCTCACCTGAGTTCTTGTTCATTTCTGATGGAGGTTGAAGACAATCCGACCCCACCCTGAAACTGCTTGTTCCAGCACACTAGTTTTTAACACAGTGCACTAAGAACAGAAGCTCAAGGGTAGGGGGGAAGTGGATAAAATAAAAAAGAGAGACAACACCGTTCTTGCGTTTCCACTGTTGAAGTGCTGCACAAATCTGCGGCCCTTTCTGACTTCTGTAGAAACTGGTGCCTAATGAAACATAAACAAAGAACAGATAAGTGCAACCTATTCCTAAATGGGTTCCTGACTATCCCTTTATTTATTAGAAATTCTCTTCTAAAAGTACCTCTTGGATCCTGGTCTCGAGTTTCCAGGTTTGGAATGTGTTACTGCTCTGGGATGTGCTTTCTATTACTGTAAAGCTTCTAAAACATTAAACAAATACCGTTATCAGAATTACCAATATCAAACATTCATCTTAATATAACTAAAGCCTAAATTCCCAATAGCAGACTCACTTTTCCCATATCTCCAGAATCTTTTGGAAAACAAATACTGTACTTTTACATCAAAATACAGCATGTAATTTGTGCAAGTCCTTGATTTACTGTTTGCCTTGCTGTTAATGGTTTCCACTGTTCGATTCTTAAAAGTTCCATAAAAAAAAAACAATGTTTGTTTCACAAAGCTCCGCAAGGTATTCTTGCAACAAAGAGCCTGAATCACAATGTTCGTGGAAGGTATCTTGCTTCAAACCGTCCACACACGAATCCAGAAATTGTTGTCAAAGTTCCTTCAGGTAATAAAAAGTTTTGCACTTACTTGTTGCTGGCAAGAGATACTGATCAGTCTAACCTTGTCTTCTTTCTCTTTTGCAGGTTGTTTGTAGGAGAGAGGCTGAGGCAAGGAGGAACCGGAAACCAGAAGAAGGAAGAGCCAGCAGCTGCGCCCATTGAAGCCAATGAAAGTCTGTAGAGAGCAGGAGTGCCAGCGCCAAGGGATCTGTTCTCAGGTAAGCGGGAGGTAGACGAGCACAAGCACTGGGTGAGGCTCGGGGGCTGCCTTTTATAGACAGGGCTGGGTGTGGTTCGAAGAGCTGGGTGTGGTTTGAAGGGCTGGGTGTGGTCCTCACATGCTGCACATGTTCTTGAAAGGTGTGCAGAGTTTCAGTTATTATGCAAATGAGTTGTATTAACACATGGCCTAGGGAGGAGTGTTTTAAAGAAGCCTTGGTAAAAGCAAGGCCCAATGTGTAAACAAAACAGCACATTAAACAACATACACAGAAGCCTAAGGGGGGGGGGGAAGTTGAGATAACAAGAAAGGGTTTGAATAGTAAGTTTAAAAGGGAGCTATTACAGAACCCACTAGTGCAGTGAGAGGGGACATGCTCTTTGCTGTGCACAAACCCTAACATCTTCTCACTGCTGGGTTGTGAATCCTTACCCTGGGAATCAGTTTGGGCCCTTTAGAGAACGCCCTCTGCTTACCCTTACCCCACCTTTCTTCTGAGAGGGACCCTGCCCACCCTTGGCGTGGTCTCCCCCATACCTCTTCTGGACCCTGGTGCTCTCCCAGCAGTCCGCTTCCTGCGCAAGCTTCCTGGGGTCAGTTAGCTTGCTATCAATCAGGTGCTGGCGCAGCTCTGGAAAACATAAACTGTACAAGTGCTCCCAAGCAATCAGATTGTAAAGCCCCTCATACGTAGTTACCTTACTGCCCTTCAACCAACCATCCTGTGACCTGCAATAAGAATCAACACATTCCAACCATGTTTGGGATTCCTTCTTCTTGTAGGATCTAAACTTATCCTTGTACTGCTCAGGGGTAAGACCATACCTTGTAAGCAAGGCATCCTTCATGCTAGAGTAGGTGAGATTCTGAGAATCCCCTAAGGCTATCAGTGTATCCCCCCCCTCTACCTCAAAGTGTTTCCACAGACCCGCCCACCCAAGGAGCTTCAGGGACCAGATTCATGTGGAGAGCAGACTCATACCCCTTAAACCACAAGTATATGTCATCCTCCCTTTTATAATCCTTCACAAGATCTTTAGGAATGGCCACCCTCCTTTCAGGCTGCACTGAGATGTGGCTGCCACCATCCCTACTAGATTGGCTCCTCTGGTCCAGCTCTCTCAAGCTATGCTCATGGGCCAACAAAAGCTTCTTCTCTTCTAGGGCCATCCTCATTTTCTCCAACTCCCTCTGGTCCTCCCTCTCTGCCTGTCTGTCCTGCAATTCTTCAGGGGTCAGGCCCTTAGATGTGACACTGCTACTTGCCCTGGAGACCCTCTCCCTGGACATAACAGGTCTACCCACAATATCATTGAGTATGGATTCCACTTCCTCCTCCTCATCTTCCTCATCCTCTGTGTGCCCTCCAGTGCTCTTGGCTGTCACCCAGGCCCTCAGCGCCTTTTGCAGCTCCTCCTTCTTGGATGAGCTCTTAATGGGACACTCAAAGCTTTTACAGAACTCTTTTAAATGAGCCTTGGTATAGCTATCCAATTTCTCCGGGTCAAAAGTAGCCCCAACTGCTGCATCTCCAGATTGAGACATGATGAAAAGTCAACAAAAGTGCAAAGTTCCAAAAAGCTGAAAAATTCCCAAATGAAGTTCAGAAGTCAATCAAAGATTACCACAAAAATGGATGTAGGGAAAAATCCAAGCAGAAGAGAAAAATCTAAGATCACCAAACAAGTAGTATGTGGTCACGTAGTGGTCTGCACTCAAAACAGTAGTGTACACTTAATTACTGTATGTCAAGTACAAATACTAGTACAAATCCCAACAGCTGATCACCAATGTTAGAAATGGGGACTTTGGTTGACAGTCAGGTTACCCCCTGTTAAAGCAAGGACCCTCAATCTAGTCAGGGTAAAAGAGAATCACCCTCAGCTATCCCCTGCTTACCCCCTTGGTAGCTTGGCAGAGCAGTAGGCTTAATTTCAGAGACCTAGGTGTAAAGTATTTGTACCAACACACACAGTAACTTAATGAAAACACTACAAAATGACACAACACAGGTTTAGAAAAATAGGGAATAATTATCTAAACAAAACAAGACCAAAACAACAAACATCCACAATACACAAGTCAAGTTATCAATAAAAATGCAAAAAGAGTCTTTAAGTAGTTTCAAACATACACTAACGCTGTTAGCGTGAGAAGGTACCTTGGGTGTGTCAAAAATAACCCCGCACAGGTGAGTGCGCGTCACAAAGGGCTTGCGATGTGTTGATTCCACTCACGAGCGGGACCGTGCGTCATTTCTCATTTCACAGGGTTGGGGCGCGTCATTTCTTCTCTTCACAGGACAGCGATGCGTCGATCCGGTCAGCACTCTCAGGTCCGGGCAGGCCTTGCATTGTTTTTCCACGCCCAGCAGTACTTGAGTCGAAAATCCAGCCATACAATGATCCAAAAACCCCACAGCGCGGGATGTGATCTCCCAGCCTCCGTCGGCGATGCTGCACGTCATTTTTCCTGCTCCGTGCGTCGATTCTTCGGTCGCGGTTCCTGCGAGAGTCGTTTCTCAGCTGCAGAGCCAGCGGCGCGTCCTTTCTTCCGCAGATCGAAGTTGCGTCAATCTTTTCCCCGCAGGGCGCTCTGTGCGTGGATTTCCTTGTCTTTAGGCTGCCAGCTTCTCCTTTCAGGGTCCCAGGAACTGGATGGGCACCACAGGGCAGAGTAGGAGTCTCTCCAGAGACTCCAGGTGCTGGCAGAGAGAAATCTTTGCTGTCCCTGAGATTTCAAACAACAAGAGGCAAGCTCTAGATCAAGCCCTTGGAGATTTCTTCTCAAGATGGAAGGCACACAAAGTCCAGTCATTGCCCTCTTACTCTGGCAGAAGCAGCAACTACAGGATAGCTCCACAAAGCACAGTCACAGGCAGGGCAGCTTTTCTTCCTCAGCTCTTCTCCAGACAGAGGTTCCTCTTGTTTCCAGAAGTGTTTCTAAAGTCTGTGGTTTTGGGTGCCTTTCTTATACCCAATTTCTCCTTTGAAGTAGGCCTACTTCAAAGTAAAGTCTCTTTTGAATGTGAAATCCTGCCTTGCCCAGGCCAGGCGCCAGACACTCACCAGGGGGTTGGAGACTGCACTGTGTGAGGACAGGCACAGCCCTTTCAGGTGTGAGTAACCACTCCTCCTCTCCCTCCTAGCACAGATGGCTCATCAGGAAATGCAGACTACACCCCAGCTCCCTTTGTGTCACTGTATAGTGTGAGGTGCAACCAGCCCAACTGTCAAACTGACCCAGACAGGGAATCCACAACCAGGCAGAGTCACAGAAATGGTATAAGCAAGAAAATGCTCACTTTCTAAAAGTTGCATTTTCAAACACACAATCTTAAAATCAACTTTACTAAAAGATGTATTTTTAATTTGTGAGCTCAGAGACCCCAAACTCCACATGCCCATCCGCTCCCAAAGGGAATCTACACTTTAATCAGATTTAAAGGTAGCCCCCATGTTAAGTTATGAGAGGGACAGGCCTTGCAACAGTGAAAAACGAATTTGGCAATATTTCACTATCAGGACATGTAAAACACATTACTATGGGGGTCATTCTGACCCTGGCGGTCTTGGACCGCCAGGGCCACGAATGACGGAAGCACCGCCAAAAGGCTGGCGGTGCTTCAATCCCCATTACGACCGCGGCGGTAAAGCCGCGGTCGGATTGCCGGGGCCGGAGGTCATCTGCCGTTTTTGCCCCGGCTGGGAGAATCCACCAGGGCAGCGCGGCAAGCAGCGCTGCCCTGGGGATTCTGACCCCCGTACCGCCAGCCTGTTTCTGGCGGTTTTCACCACCAGGAAGAGGCTGGCGGTAACGGGTGTCCTGGGGCCCCTGGGGGCCCCTGCACTGCCCATGCCACTAGCATGGGCAGTGCAGGGGCCCCCTAACAGGGCCCCGGCCTGCTTTTCACTGTCTGCATGGCAGACAGTGAAAAGCGCGACGGGTGCAACTGCACCCGTCGCACCGCCGCAACACCGCCGGCTCCATTCGGAGCCGGCTCCTGTGTTGCGGCCTCATTCCCGCCGGCCCAGCGGGAATGTCAGAATGGGGGCCGAGGAATTTTGGTCGCGTGGTGGCCAAATGGCGGTTTCCGTCTGGCGGGCGGCGGTAGCCACCCGCCAGAGTTGGAATCACCCCCTATATGTCCTACCTTAACCATACACTGCACCCTGCCCTTGGGGCTACCTAGGGCCTACCTTAGGGGTGTCTGACATGTAAGAAAAGGGAAGGTTTAGGCCTGGCAACTGGGTGCACTTGCCAAGTCGAATTTACAGTTAAAACTGCACACACAGACACTGCAGTGGCAGGTCTGAGACATGATTGCAGAGCTACTTATGTGGGTGGCACAACCAGTGCTGCAAGCCCACTAGTAGCATTTGATTTACAGGTCCTGGCATCTCTAGTACACTTTACTAGGGACTTACTAGTACTTCAAATATGCCAATCATTGATAAGCCAATTACATACACATATGGTAAAGGAGCACTTGCACTTTAGCACTGGTTAGCAGTGGTAAAGTGCCCAGTGTAACAAAAACAGCAAAATCAGAGTCCAGCACACATCAACAACCTGGGGAACAGAGGCAAAAAGTTAAGGGAGACCACGCCAAGGATGGAAAGTCTAACACCCAGCAACACTGATTGGATAGTTGGGAGTACAATGTGTGTGATCTCCAGAAGCAGGAACCCTGTCCATATCTAAGACCCTGCTCATGTACTACACAGTTGCTCTGTCATCAATGCCACTTAGCAGTAAAGTCAACCCCAACTCACATCCTCCACGACATATGAACACATGTACAGTATGTAGCACATCCGGCATCAATGTGCCCCAACCCAGTCATACAGTAGCTACCTAGTACACATTCCACAGCCTTCACACACTGCACAGGCTGCACCTATCACTCACCACATAACCTAAGTATGAATTTGAACTCACCCCCTTGTGGCTGCTGTGCTGCCCTCAAGCGCCCATCCACCTCAGGGTACGCCACCGCCAAAATGAGGGACATAAGGGAGAACAGGGTCCGACGGGCACCCCTCCCTTGCTGAGAGGCCGTCCACAGCTGGGCCTCACCGGTCTTCATCACCCAGCGTCGCAGGTCCTCCCACCACTTCCTGCAGTGGGTGCTCTGCCGGGCATGGACCCCCAGGGTCCGCACTTGGTTGGCGATGGCACGCCCGATCCCCTAATTTTGATGGGCGCTCACCTGCATGGATAACAAGGAGAAAAGGAGACATTCATGTAGCGTGGCATCTTAGGGACTGCATTGGACACAACACATCCCCTGAACATGTGCACATTTCAACCTTACAGTTGCCCTCACAACCCTCAGCCAGGTCCTTCCACAAGTCACTCATCCTCATCCCAAGTCCCCCATCCATATTTGCATCACTCACAATCATAGTGCACTCACCTGCTGCCCTGTTGCCCTATACAACTGGTCATATATTAGTAGGAAACCCTTCACAAGCTTCTCAGGTTCCTCCTATGAGAAGGCTGAGCCCCTATCCCCTGCAGCATGTGGCATCTTGGCTACCAGTGGCAGAACACAGCAACACACGTAGTGGAGGTATACTCAGCACAAGTGAACATGAGAACATGAAATGATGGTCACAGCCGCCGCAGACATCACGGTCACCGCCAGAAGTGATCGCCACTGGCTCATGTCTCCCATAGGCAACCATGTTAACCAATGAGGAGATGCACAGCGGTTGCAACCCCCTACCGCCATGATGTCTCACGCCAGCGGAATTCGCTCACTTCCATCTGTCCTGTGGATGCAGGCCAGGCAGCTGCCATTTTACTTTTACAATGTGTACAGAGGGGGTTTATGAGATGCATCATGGATGTTCAATAGTGACCTGTGAACAGCTCTTTTACATCCACACAGTCCTTTATGCACATAATGATTGCCACTCCCTCCGATTCCCAGGTACGGTGGAAGAATGATGGTGAGGAATGCTCCTGTCTACAGGCCCCTGGTCGATCTTGCCACCCTTGAAAGAGGCATGTCATCCAGTGCTTTCGGCTCAACCGTCAGACCATCATGGATTTTGTGAGGCTGTTGGAGCCGGATCTGAGGCCTGGTCTTCGTCATCCCAATGCCATCATACCCACAGTACAGGTGTTGGCAGTCCTCCACTTTCTTGCCTCAGGGTCCTCCCAGATAACAGTGGGCTGGGCTGCCGGAATGTTCCAGCCCATGTTCAGTAACGTCTTGAAGAACGTC
This sequence comes from Pleurodeles waltl, assembly GCF_031143425.1. NCBI lineage: Eukaryota > Metazoa > Chordata > Amphibia > Caudata > Salamandridae > Pleurodeles > Pleurodeles waltl. Next base: position 106,968,931 of record NC_090441.1, on the reverse strand, counting down.
CTATGTGCCCTACTAAAACATGTTGGCACCTATATCAGTTTCCCCCAACTTGACGATCTGTCCACTGTGAAAGCAGCCTTCTACGCTGGGGCACCTGAGGTACATGTGATCAGGGCTATTGATGACACATTGCCCTGGTGCCACCCACAAGGAGTGAACAGGTGTTTAGGAACCGTAAAAAATTCTACTCAACCAATGTTCAGGTGGTATGTCTTGCAGACCTCTACATCACTTAAGTGACTACCCGTTTCCCAGGGTCAGTGCATGATATATACATACTAAGGAACAGCAGTATCCCATACCTGATGGCACCACTGCAAAGGGATCATGCCTGGCTCATCGGTATGTATTGTGTCATTTGAGTGCCTCTGTATTCTGCACACTCTACACCACCTTCCAGATTTGCCTACAGTTTTCAATATGCTAATTACCTTTGTGCACACAGGTGACTCTAGTTATCCCAACCTGCCATGGCTGCTCACACCTCTCAGGCATCCGACTACAGCAGCAGAAAACCGTTTCAATGAGGCCCATGGTAAGACTCGATGGGTAATCGAACGCACCTTTGGAGTGCTGAAAGCCAGATTCAAGTGCCTGCACCTCACTGGAGGGGCCATACTGTACAGATCAGCAAAAGTGTGCCAGATCATTGTGGCATGCTGCATATTGCACAATTTGGCTATCAGACGTCACATCCCATTACTGGATGCTGAGAGGGGTGCAGCCGTGCCAGTGGCTGATGAAGGGGACATGGGGAGTGATGAGGAGGATGATGATGAGGATGCAGCTGATTCCAGAGCAGAGTTGATACAACAATGCTTCCACTGACATACAGGTATGTGTCAGAACCATGCTATGTAAACAGTTACAATGCCTGCCGTGTGCAGGGCTGCTCCTAAGGTTGTGACTTCAATGTGGGTGTAGTGTGTACACATTACTTTAGATGTGGTGCTGTTAACAGTATAACAGAACTTTTAAAGGATTGCTCCCCCTTCTGGCACTGTCACATAAATTGGTAGGTCAATGGTCTTCCTGTTACGTATGTGATGGCTATACATAATGTACTCATGGTAGATAAAGATGTAGATGGAACCTGTACTCAAAGATGTTTATTTTATATACACAAGTGCAAGGGCTGATGAGTGGGGTCATGTTGAGTGGAATCATCAGAGAACTTAGCCCACCAGTGGGGATTCGTTGTCCAGTATGATGGCCATGTGAAAAAGGTGTTATGACAGTGGACAGTCAACAGGGTGTCGCTGTGACACACAAGGGGTATGTTCATAAGTAGCTCACTTCCTGGCGGTGGTCTTGGTCTTGGCATCAGTGGAGACTGAATGTATGGTTGGATATCCTCGCTAGAGTGGGTGCTCCTCAGTTACAGGGGAACGGGTGCTGGTGTCCTGCGTGTCCTGTGGCAGGGCCTCCATTCCACTGGTTGCAGCTGATGTGGAGGACTCAGATGTGAACTGGATTATGGTAGAGGGCTGCTGCTGGGAGGTGGACCGATGCTGGATGGTGACAAGTTCCATCAGCACCCTTGCTATGGTGGCCATGGTGGCATTGTGGGTCTGCCACTGCTGCATGGCGTCCTGATGGTTCTCCCTCTGTAGCCTCTGGGTCTCCTGCAGGGTAGTGCGGATCTGGGCCATGGTGTCCTGGGTTTGGTGGGATGCACCCAAGACCTGACTGAGGGCCTCCTGGCCAGTCTGATGTTGTAGCTGACCCCTCCCTTGGACCACATATCCCCTCCCACTAGCCCTGGCCCCCTGTGCCCCTGGCACAGTGTGCCCACTCCCAAGTAGCACCAAGGCCTTCATTTTCTGGGGCGGGTGCCCTTCACTCAGGCCCCTGTACTGTGGGGCACACCTCTAATTGAATGGTCCCTGAGGCACAGGTTTGGGGAGGAGGGGCTAGCTGTGGTGTTGTAGCCACACAGGAGGGTGAATTCAGGGTGCCTAGGTTGGGGCTGCTGGAGGTGGACTGGCCAGTCGCCCCAGAAGGCCCAGGCATTTCGTCGTCCTCCAAACATCCACTGGGGCCTTTATCCTGGGTAGGGCTGTCTGACGCTGGCATCCTAGCAGAGTTCGCTGTGGATGGAAAGGTCGAGAATTATTACGTGGAAATGACATTGTAGTGTCATGGTGTGCCGAGTGCCGTTGGTGGAATCATTACCCAGGGATGGCAATGACATTTGTAGCAATGCTGACACTTCATGGTGAATGGCCTTTGGGCCATGCTTGTCATATCAATTGTAGTTGAGGGTTTGCTGTTTCACATTGCTGTAATTGGTATTGGTAGTGAGGTGGTGTTGGCTAGCAGTCTGGGTGGGCTGTGGGATGACTGTCCATGCAGGTGCACCATTGTTAGGTGTGAGTGTGATTCGGATCCAGCATGCCTAGTGAAGGATAGTGGGAGTGGTAGTTGAAGAGATAGTGAAGGTTTAGCATGCATTGTGCGGGGTGGGTGTGTGGATGGTGGGAGAGGGATGGTGTGACATGCAGAGTAGGAAGGTGGGGTGATAGTGGGGGTGCATTCTTGTGGTTTGTGATATCATGGGGAGTGGTTGGTGTATGTGAGGCATGCAGGACTGGAGTGGTTAGTGCTCGGGGGGGTGTAGGTTCCTTACCAGTATCAATCCTTCCAATGTTTCCTGTCAGGCCCTCAGGATGCATGATGTCCAAGACCTTCTCTTCTCAGGTTGTCAGGTAAAGGGCAGGAGGTGGGGGTCCACCGCCAGTCCTGTTGAGGGCAATGTTGTGCATGGACAGCATGGTCCTTCCCCATGAGGTCGTTCCGCCTGTTTCTGATGTCCTTCTTTGTCCGTGGGTAGCTGCCGACTGAGTTCTCCCTGTTGACGATCCTCTGCCATAGCTCAGTTTTCCTGATGATTGATGTTTGCTAGACTTGTGATCCCATCAGTTGTGACTCTACTCTGATGATCTTGTCCACCATGACCCGCAACTCATTGTCGGTGAAGCATGGGTGCTTGTGGCATGACATGCTGTGGGGGTGCATGCTATGCGTGCGAGGTGCAGTGCGGGCAGATGATTGTTGTGGGGTTCGTGCAACATGTGAATTATTGCTCTATGTGCAGTGGTTTGTGGGTCATATATCTCTGGCTCATGGTGATATTCGCAAGGATTTGTGGGGGTGTGAGGGTGTGTGTATTATAATGTGGTGAACAGGTGTGTGTGTATATGTTTCAGGTATGGGGTATTCGAACTGTCCAATCTAGTGTTGCCTTCTATTGGCGGTGATTTTCTAGCCCGCTGCGGTGCACACCACCAATGGTTTACCGCTGTGCATGTTCCACTGTGCTGATTTGTTACTCATAATATGGAGGCCGGAATGGTGTCAGCGTGGCGGGCCGGCGGACGGACAGTCGCTCTTTTGCCGTCTGTGGCACTGGCAGTGTTGGATTTCTGTCTGTGTTTCGTTGGCTTGGTGTTTGTGACTCATAATAAGGCAGACACTGTAACGCCAGCACTGGTGGGATGTTGGCAGAATGTAGCATGGCGGTCTTGCCCGAAGACCGCCAAACTCGTAATGATGGCCTCAGTGCCTAAACGTATATAAAAAAAGGACTATGTGCGAAATGAAAAACCTTAGACAACCAAACTTTCCAAACTGGGAACTAATAAATGAAACCTAAGAGACATATTTATTAACCTTTCATGCAGCACAGTGTAGCAAGGCGACTTGCTGTGCTGCCTAGCATGAAAGGTAGAGTACAGAAATACATCATACCTACTAAGATATGGCACACTTCTGCTCTCTCATAGAGCTGGAGCACTTCAGGCAGCCTAGCGCCGATGCAGTCAGCCTTGCACCACTGAGCAAGCGTGCCTGTGTTGTAAGGAGAATTGTTTTTGTGCAGAAAGGGAAACCTTCCTGCACAAAAAACACATTGTGAGCCATTTGCATCTCTCTATAAGTGCTGAAGATTGCAGCATACATAGAAAGAGAAAATAACAAGGAGAAAAAAATATGTTTTTCCTCGTTATGCCATTCTCCAGAAGGTGGCGGGAATTCACGCACTCCCAGATCTACAAACCTTTGGAAATCTAGCATGGCATGAAATCCATGGGTGGATGCATTAGGACAGCTATGTTCCATCCATGGATTGCATCCCAGAATGAAATGGAGCACAATGCATTGCAAGCTGCTGCATTGCTTTCATTTTTTTTTTACTAAGGCACGAAAGGTGATGCAAATCGCCCCTTGCGTGACTTTGTAAATATCTACTCATTTTTTGTGTCATGGATGCCCCACAAAAGTTGTCTAACCATGACGCAAAATCTTAGTAAATCTAACCCCAGATATTTTGTGTAGTGTATGTTTTTCATTACATTATTTGATATAATAAACTTCTTGTGCAGTATATTACTTAGGCCTTCATTGCGAGTGTCCTCATAATTCTGATGGGGCAAATAACAGCAGCATTGTTAGCGTCATATGATGGTGATTGCAGCACAAATCTCTATGTGAAAACACAAATGAAAATTAAGAATTACCCAGCAATCAGACCTAGAGTTATACATCCCCCTGGTTATTCATTATTTATTAGTAGACCCTCGGGTTCGAAGTTGTAAGGGGCCAAATATTACCCGTCCTAGAGCTATTGGTACTCCTGGTATCAGTAACTTCAGGTTTAAGGAAAATCCAGCCCATTTACTGGGCCACTCGTAATGAGGGTCTTAGAATATAAAAAGCTGTACAACAAGAACAGCAGGGATGGACCCTCTCTTATGGTGGGTTGAGCGTCACTTCACTGCTGAAAGGCCACAGAAAAATAAAATGACAATTACAACTATTGTATTAATATTTTCTTTTTCGAATCCTCCTCCGTCAGTCTGACAAGTGTAGGGTGGGACAGGGCCATCATCATCACCAGGGGGAGGAGGAGTAATGTGCACTCTAAGGCCTCCTAGACTGGCCAAACCAACATGCGCACTTAGATCTCTCCACCTGGGCTGTATTGCACAGCCAGGGTGAAGAACCAGTGCAGGCTTCCAGTCCCCAACTGGGTAACAGCATGTCAGAAGCATCTGGATTGGGTGGGGAGAGAAGAAGCAGAGAAGCACCAGGGTGGCGAGGAACACCAAGGCGGCATGAGGCAAGTAAGTGTTTTTTAACCCCTGGGCGAACACCTCTCCCCTGTAAACCCTGCCCCAGCCCACGGAGCATTATCTCCCGCAAGCGCTGCTGTAGAACAGTGGCTAATGTACAGTTCCAATAAGGAAACCTTAGTTTAGCAGGTAGACTAGCAATGCATTATTGAGAATCCAGAAAATACTATCATATGTAGCCAGCTAAGCAGATTCCTGTCTTTTTAGCCGTATCAACTCCCTTATATCCCTTTCCTAAGACATCTGGAACTGAGACCTGAGACAGATGCTCTGCCATTTTTACTGGTGTAGTACCAGCTTTAAGATAGACTGGGTCTCTGCTGCTCCGGTAAAGACCGCTGATTCCAACAAGGATATTCGTTCTGATATTCCAAAGCTAGAAATAAGAGTTAGTTAGAGAAGAACTATGCACAATGGCAGGTTGTGCAGATGGTCCCGATGAGAATAAGAAATTATAGTGATCACTTTTAACAGATGGAACCGTTGGCACTTGCTGCTGGGAGGCAATAGTGAGAAGAAGGCTAGGCAGGTGGTACTTGGCACTCTGCAGGGCGCACTATGATTACATCGGGAAAATATTACTGAAGACCTGGCATGTTGTTGCAGGTAGGCAGATGTCACAATTGTCACAATCAGCATACTTTTAGAAACATATACCTTTGTGATGGAATTCATTTCTTCAGCGCTAGCAGTTGTCAACTTTATTCTGTTTGAGACATTTTAAAGCACAGACCTCATGCAATTAATTGGTGTTAAGTGAAGAAGCTGCAGAGAATAGATATTATCCTTTATAGACTGCATCATGGTTAGAGGATTTAGAGATTTTCTGCTGTTTTGAAAAAGTTTCTTCACAAGTTTTAAGGTGAATTGAAAATCTCAAAAGGGTGTCGAAGTCCCATAGTCTTAAATTACGGTGAGTGCACTCTGTATTTAGTTTAACATATAAAGGTATTGATTGAAGAGGTGCAGTTTCAGCTCATTCCTGAAATGAAGGAGTTAGAAAGGTCTGATTTGATGTCATTTTATGTTTCAACTGTAAACGTGAATGATTTGTAATCTTCTTTCTCTCCTGATACTGTTTTTTCATTAGAGATCTTAAACTATTCCATCTGGTCTTGAAATCTCAATTGCTGAATTTGGGCTAAAAGGCCTTGGCTCTAATTATGAATTCTGCACTTGTATGAAGAAATGCCCGTTTAGCAATTTTATTCAGGCTCGGTAATTCTTTGAGAAAAACATTTTTTTTTTTTTTTTTACTCCTGTCCGTGCTCGGTTAATCATTATTATGCCGTGTGCGCTTTGAAATTTAAATGAGAGCTTCTTGTCATCTCAAAAACCACAGTAATTGTCTGCTTGTGTTTCATCTGGTTTCATGTCAGGCCTGGGTGTCTTTGTAAAATAAAGGCAACATTTTCAGTGGATATTGAAAGAGACAGAACCGCCTTCACCTGGATATAAACGTGCCATTTTTTGCATATGTGAGAGAATTAGCGATACGTTTTTCCTTGCAGGTAGCAAAGGAAATTGTTTTAACAGGTGTTAAAGGCGTCCTCATTATCACTTTCTTTGGGAATTTGAAAAACAATGAAAAGTTCAATAATATAAAAATGATAAAAATATTTATCCTTACTCACTGAAACAGTCACAAAGGAGCAATTGAAGGGGGAGCTTGCGTACAGCAAAAATGGTAAAATCCACTCTGCACCTGCTTCCTGTGCTTGAGAAACAGGTGCCTGCACTTCAATACATTTCTTAGTTATTTGTAACCCTCCCAGGAGCACTGAAATGGAAAACGAATCCCACAATTCATAGCAAACATCATAGACGTTCCTTTCCAATGACAGCGCTGCACACTGGAGTCAAAGAAGCTTGGACTGCGTCAAGCGAATCTACCTGTGTGTACCACTGTTTAAGAGCTAGAGGTGCGTGTAGTTAGTTGGCATGGAAAAAGAAATGGGTGAAGAATACATTTCTTTACTATAAGAACATTTCTAAAGTCAAAAATTAATACTGAAAGAAGAATAAGAGAATGTGGCCCAATATGTGCGGTAACGGAGTCTGTCCTGAGTCTGTCCAGGGTCTGTCACTCGTCGTGAATGCTATATTACCAACAATTGCACTCTATGTTTATAAAATTATATTCTTTGAGTCAAAAGAGGCTCCCTTGTTTAAAAATGTTTATGCATAGAAAATAAGCTGCTGTTTCATGCATGCTGTGGCACGTTTCCCTATATGTACATGGGTAAAAATGACTATAGTTCTCAGCTATCTCTGTGATCTCTAGTTATTTGGCCACCACATCTACGCCATAGGCCATTGTTGATGGTAGGCACATTTTCATTCTATTTTATAACACATTTTCTTGTTAGATTTTTATGGTAACTATCCTTAACAGCATCACAGGAGCTGGGATAATTAGTATAGGTTAAGTTCATTTGTGACCTTTGTATCGCTCTCCAAACAGGAGAAGATGCCCAGGCCAACTGCCAACCCCGGGAATCTCAGCTCCCAGCAATTCTATCAATGAGCTACGATTCCAGTCAAGAGGTCACACGTTCCCCTTTGTTATACTTCACACAAAGATAATCAAGAACAAATCTAAACACTGGAATGCATTTAAAAAATACATTGACTGTATATATATATTTCTGTCTATTCTAATCTAAAGAGTTATTTGATACATCTTGAAATAAGTGTAATTATTTAGCGCATGATAATCCTGATGCCATCTAGGAGACTGTTTCACACGCTTTGACAGTTGATGTGTCCCATCCTGTGACCTTTTTTCATCCATAGACACAGTACTACTAGGTCTGTCACTCATCATATCACATATGGGCCACGAATACCTAAGCATCCTGATCAATTTATTCATACTCCACACATTGCTGTCAGACAATATAACTACTTGATTACTAACGCAGATATTCAAGCTTCTTTCTCTTTTACATCAGAGGATAGCTTGACAGATAGTTATGTTACTCCCCCCGCCATTTTAGAGTATAACTCGCAGCAGGGTCCCCACGCTAGGTCCTGCTCACTGAACTCATTTCAACTCCTGGACTCCTTGACTCTCAAATCCCTACTCTCTTCCATTATGTTTGGCCCACCTTTTGACCCCTGCGCTCAGTGTTTGGCACATTTGAATCATCATCGATGGGCCTTCATACACATCCTCTTAATGCCTCACTTTCCGAAGATATCGCCCCAAAGGCATGGAAACATGGAATGGTCAGGTCTTTAATCAAAAAACCAAATCCAGACCCCCTTATCAGTGATAACTACAGATCAATTTCCATTTTGCCCTCCCTTTCTAACGCCCTGGAAAAATATGTGAACAAATAACTCACAATGTACATGGAACACAGTGTCCTGCTCCATCCCTCGCAATCAGACTTTAGAGCTGGCCATATCGGACAAAGTCTTCCTTACTGGCAGTGACACAATATCTAAGGCAACAACTTAACAACTGCACTGCTGCACTGATCCTGCTTGATGTCAGTGCAGCTTTCAGCATGGTGAACCACAACACTCTTCTCCAAAGGTTAGTGGCTGTAGGGGTGCAGGACACGGCTATGTCTTGGCTGAGCTAATTCCTTCAGGACCATGTTTTCCAAGTTCATACCCACCAGCATCACTCCAAGCCAAATGAGGTCCATCAGGGCTCCATTCTTAGTCCAACCTTCTTCCGTTTGTATGTCCACTTGTGGACATTGTAGAAGTCCTGCCTTTGTCCAACATTACTCAGATCGTTGTCTCCCTGTCATCCCAGAAGAACCATAGTACTGAGGCAATGAATAACTGCCTCAAACAAGTTTGCCCCTGGATGAATACTAAATCCTCGAAGTTAAACAGAGAAAAGACTGAGGTCCTACTGATGGGCACCAGCCTTTCTCACCTGTGGGGTCCACATCTGTGGCCAGATGTGATGGGTACTTTACCTACCCCGGTTCCAGTAGTCAGGAATCTAGGAGTCTGGTTGGATGATAATCTATCCATGAGTCACAAATCACCAAAGTGGCTGCTCCTTCGGTATCCTGAGATGACTTAACAAAGTCCTAGGATTCTTCATTTCAGCGGACAGTCATCCAGCCCCTGGTCATTCTGAGGCTTGATTACAGAAACATTCTTTCCCTAGTGGTCTCAAAGTACCTTTTAAGTGACTCTAAGCAGTGCAGAATGCTGTGGCAAGACTTCTACTTTGCACACCAAGTTCCATCCCACTGCTAACCTGCACCACGATCTGTACTGGCTCCAAATTGTGTGTCAAGTTCAATTCAATGCATTATGCTATATGCACATATGTATCTCAGACTATGAACCCTCCTACGTATGATCACTTGTGGCACCATACACATCCAAGCAGTCCTTGCATTCTAGTAATCGGAATCTCACTGTAGTTCCTAGAGTTAGGGGATCCAGACACGGAGGCCCAGTCTTTTTCTTCCTATGCCCAAAGTTGTGGAACTCTCTTCCCCCGATCTGAAAGCCTGTAGCTCGCTCTAAATCCTGACTAAGAAGCTGAAAAACCTGGTTATTTTAATCTTTGACATCTTTGACATCAGGAGAAGCTCACAAGGTGTCTCTGGGTACCTTTACTGTGGCTTAGTAAAGGTTCACAGGGACACATTGGTTCCCTTTGGGTACCTGGATTGATTGGGTAGCCATGCACTTTACAAATATGATTAACAATAATAACAATAATAATCATAATAATAATAATCAATGACTATCCTCGAGGGATCAGAAAATTTTGATTCAGCCATTTTTTGCAATTCTTCTTTTCTTCACCCAAACCCACTCAGCTTTCTTCAAAATATTTGTAAGTTTGCTCCAATCTGTATCGGCCACAAATTCAGAAATATATTTTCCTCCACATCATCTGCTTTTTTTAACCTCACCTCTTCCTTTCCTTTCAATTTTTAATATTTAACAGCCACATTGGTTTCAAATTACACACTGCCTCTCTACCTCCCATCTTCTCAAATGGCGATTCACCTCTATTAGTTCTAGGTGTGGTGAGATAACACCACAGCAAGTCTTTAATGCTTTGATAGTGTTAACCCGTCCCTTTATGATATTTTATTACACATCAGGACTCGTTTTAGGCCAATGAATCTTTTGACCCAGTTGAGAGACACATTAGGACGAGATAGCTAATCAATATATCAATCAATACATCAATAATGTCATCAATATTTATCACAACAATGCATTTCACTTTAGTCAAAGTCATTAATCAATTCAAAACTCTACCATGACCTTGCAGCCATGAATAACTACACCAGTTTAGTAGAATTTTAGGAGTTTTATTCCCTATTGCTTACAATTCTAATATCAGATACGTCAATCTCAAAACCAAGAAACATAATAGCATAGTCACGATATGGCAACTTTGATAAGATTTCATTAAAGCGAGAATCACAAACATCAGAACATAACACGGCGTGAACGTAGATCAAGTTTAGCAGAGTGTCAATATTGCGTCAGCTCAACAAAGCATAGTCTCGGTCGTTTGTCTATTTGCGTCAGTTTTAGTAAACACCTGTCCTAACCACTGATTAGCATTAGCATGTTGGGCTTCATGCAAAACAATTTGGAACATCAATTTGGAACACATCTAACTAAGGTCTCTGTCAAAAGTAAGCAGTTGGTACCTAGAAAGGAAAAGCAAACAGACAAATCACAATTTCATTGTCATAATTACCCTCCAATGTTTAGGTCAGCGCACAGGTTTAGTCTTCATCCTCAGGACATCAGTCAAATCGCCATCAGTCAGGATTCAGCTCCGGGGCAAAAGGGCACTTCCCTCATAAGGAGGTAAAGTGTAAAATTGGACAATCTAAGGGCAAGGATGGTTTTAGTAAAGTATCAAGTCACCAAACAGAGTGACAGAGTTTCTGGATAAAATCAATAGCATTTCCTAACCCACCTCTAATGACTCCCCGTGACATGGGTTTTTATCCCTTTTCCATTGTACATTCCCCCAAAATTTTATTGGTCATCTGCTATACCCCACTATCTTTAACCTATCATAGAACACATTAGGTAATCTAACTCTTCACCCCATATTATTTTACAAGTCTTTGATTGGTCTTCGTAATTGACGTCTTCAGAGGTGGCACGTCCAGTATGATTTCATCTTTCTGTAATTCTTTGCACATCTTTTGGTCAGCAGTTCCATTTTCTTCGAATGACCTTGTACAGAACATTAATCTACACTGTTTCAATTTACTTTTAACATTTATTCTGTAAAGGAGAGAAACTGTGAGAACTGATCTAACATGGTTACATTCGTCTTCTAATTTGAAGAAAAAGAACATGCAGGGTCACGTCCCTTTGTGAATCAGCATACTGAAAAATAGAAAAATGCATTTAATATGAGAGCCAAGGCAGCTAAGCTTCGGCTCATGCTAACTTAAGGCCTATGAGGATTTCAGCACAAATTCAATAACGCAATCATTAGTATGAACTTATTTAAACATAATATAAACATTTTGGTCATTATTATTAGTCTACGTATTCATTGGTGGCCACTCCCCGTGGTCACAATTCAAGTGCACGTCTAAGCAAAATTACTATCATTATAGTTTCTATGTAGCATTATCACATATTGATTCATAAACATTTCATGTTAATATAGATTATATAAGCTACGTTCTCTCAGTCCCTCCTCTGATGACGTTCGTCATCACACAAGCCTTTCCCTTTGACCTTTAACTTTAATTTTTCACTTTACGCATAATGGGCATTTCAACATCTTGTCCCTTGTGTGAACTCTCCCAAATTTCATTAAACATTTTCTCCCTTTCACTTTCCTCATTTTTCTTGTTTCTCTTTGTCCAATTTCTTTTAATTTTATAATAAATTTTGCATGCTCCCCATAATCCGAATAGACAGGCCAGAACGATTAATAGACCCCCTAAAATTTTTGCAAGTACCCCATTCCAAATGTTGCTAAACCAGCTCCCTACTCTGGCAATTCCTTTCCCTAATTTCTCCCACACTCCAGGTTCCTTCAAATCCTTCAAATCTGCACTATTTTTAGTTAGGTTAGTAAGCATACCTCTAATCTTTTTACTATTATCTGGTATATATGAGCAACAATGACGCTCGTTGAGCATCTTGCAGAATCCGCCACTTTTTGCTAAAAGAATGTCTAAAGCAAGCCGATTTTGAAGAGTCATAGCTCTTTCCGCAGCAAGTTCAGTATCGATCAGGAGTATAGCCCCTGTAAAATTTGTCAGCATGTTATCAACAATAGTAGACAACTTTTGAATATTTATGGAGTTTATAATAACCGCTACTGAAGGAATTATGGCTCCAAATATGTCTCCAACAAGAGCAGCCGCTGTCTCTCATTTTTGTCTGACATGTTGTAATTCAGACGTTTTAGGTATTTGCTTTAAGTCATCAATCTGGTAAATCTTTGGGAAAACTATTCCCAAATAACATGTCCCATACCATCCCTTAGGAAGACGGTAATAACCATTTAGTCCACAGATATAATAGATCCCAGGGATCGCTGGATCTTGTCCATTTAACATGAAAGTCCATTTACTCTGAAACAAAAACACATACCTGCATTCACTCGTTCCCACAAATAAAGTGTCCTGCTCAGATTTTGGCCTGTATATACAAAGCCTTCCTACATGAAATGCATCTATAGCCAGTTTGCCTTGCGTCTTTATTGCAGTGTAAGCATAATCATTTGCATATGTGCGTTTCTCTAACCCTTTTTCTAATCTTTCCTTCAATGCTTTGGGTCTATCATCTGTGTGATCTAAGAAGCTTTTCTCTATAGGTGTTAATAAGCAAGTCAGATTATTGCGGTGTGCATAAGCTGTCCCAAATGTAAGCGTTGGTTCAAAGAAACCCCTAACTAATTTTATACTATGCTCCTTAGCTAGCTGGTTCAGAAACTCAGTCACTGGCACAAAGAAAAACACTACATCCAAATTTGAATAAAAATATTGCACATGCTCTTGATTATTGAATCTTGTTAATAGCAAGCTATAACTTATCCCGTAAGTCAGAGGAAGACTATGGTAAGTGACCCCCTCTTGCACTGATGAAGGAATCTTGGTACACACATAACAGTTTTTCGCATCCATTGTCTCAACATGCCCATTCAGCAAGCGATAGAAGACATTGGTAGAAAGCTCCCATTTTGAATTAGTTCCCTCATGCAAGTGTTTTGCATCCTGCTCAAACTTTTCCCACAGTGTTAGTGTTGCAGTCTCAGGTTTTGAAGCATTGTTAGTCCACGGCATTCCCACAATCACTCCTACAATTATTACAGCACACACAATACCTAATATAAGTCTCAACCAACCACATACCTTACCCTTTTTGTCACTACCTTTATTATAAGCCATGTCTGTAAAGAATTAGATAGTAGAACAATAATCAATTGAGGATGATATAAAACTCTTTTTTTTATCTTCTTAATGCAAAAAGTCTCTTTCTCTCTGCGTATATTTACAGCGCTTCACTTACTCCAGGACCCTTTTGTCAAATCAGGTTAGCAGCTTGTCATAATCAGGTTTTCAAAGTCAATTCAGGTTATCAGTGTCGCATCCGGTAATTAATAAGTCTCTTTCTTAGCTTTTCCAACTTCAATATTTTAGGTCCAACACTGTCTCTTTTCCTGATTGCTTTCAGGTACCGTAGTACTGGCCTGGTACTTCTCGATCAAAACAGAATGCTAAGAGTTCTTGTTGCCATTCAGACATTGTTGCATACGTCTATTCAGGACCTGCGTACCTTCTATTTGCGATTCTCTTTCTTTTCAATCGGCGTTCGCCTTGAAATTCTCCTTCACTCAGATCTCCTGTTCTTGTGGTATCAGTTTCTTCTGTTATTGTTTCACCTGGTACGACCTTTTCTTTCGCAGCCTGCTTCTCTGGCCAGTTATCTCCCTTATGCGTCTTTTTCCTGATTGTTCTTTCAGGACGCTGAACAGCACCCTCCTCTTGTACTATGGTGTTTTCTCTTGATGGATCTGCAACTGGCTCAGGGGATGCCAGTGTATTTTGATCTCTTTCTACTATTTCCCCTCCTTCTTCTTCTGGATCTGTAACGGGTTCAAGCTCTAACCCGTATCCGTCTGCTTCTGGGAGAACCTCTCCTTGATTTAGTTCTCCTGCTACCTCTGCTGAGATAGGCACACTGTCACCTCTCTCGAACTCGTTTACTGTTTGTGGGACAAGGCTGTTCTCAGTGGGCTCTCTTGCAGTTTCAGTTCTCTCTTGGCTATTTTCAGGCCTTGAGACTTCCCTCTCTGGAACTGTTGAGTCGGAAACTTCAAGTTCCCCATCAGTTGGACACGTTACCTTCTTTGTGTGACAGGCATGTATCCAGTTTGGAACGCCTGCACATTTCACAACAGTGGTTGTTGTTAATATTACTTGATATGGCCCCTTCCAGCGCGGCTCCAAACACAATTTTCTCACGTGCTTCTTGACAACCACCCAGTCACCGGCTTGCAGGGTATGACCTGGATCACTGATCGGTGGCAATGTGTTAGCTTCCACCTGGTGAGAAAAAGAGCGAACCACATCAGCCAAACCTTTGCAGTAGTCCAACACCATATCATCCGTGATATTTACAAGAGCATTTGTAGGTACTGCGGGCAGCCTCATAGCTCTACCCATAAGAATCTCGTGGGGTGATAGTCCTGTCTTCTGATCAGGGGTGTTCCTCATCGACATCAGCACTGAGGGCAATGCATCTGGCCATTTCATATTGGTATCTGCGCACATCTTCGCCATTCTCGATTTTAAGGTACCATTCATTTGTTCTACTAGTCCTGATGCTTCAGGGCGGTAGCTACAATGCAGCTTCTGTTCAATGTCTAGTGCGGCACACAAGAGCTTAATCACCTCATTGTCGAAGTGTCTGCCCCTATCTGATTCTATAGAGACCGGATACCCGAACCTGGGTATTTGTTCCCTAAGCAGCAGCTTTGCAACTGTGAGGCTGTCATTTCTACGTGTGGGGTAAGCTTCAATCCAGTGGCTGAAAGCACCCACAATCACCAACACATATTTCAATCCTCCACAAACAGGCATCTCAATGAAATCCATTTGCGTCTTGCTAAATGGACCACCAGCTCTCCCTATGTGGCTCAAAGTTACCACAGTCCCTTTTCCAGCATTCATCTGTTGACAGATGATGCACCTGTGACAGGTAACCTCTGCTGCATGTCTGAATTTTGGGTTAAACCAGTCAATCTTAAATGACCTGATCATTGCGTCTCTCCCAAGATGTGCCTGTCCATGGTAGAGCCTCGCAAATTGTGACAGAAGACTGTTTGGCAAAACCAGTTTCCCCTCCTCTGAGACCCATAAGTCGTCTGCTCTTTGTACACATTGCATTCTCTGCCAGGAGCGTTTTTCCTCTTTGCTAGCACGACCCTGTAGTGTTTTTAGCTCATTTAGTGTATCAACCACCCTTAATGCAAAGTTCAAACATGTGTCATTTTCGGTTTGCGGTAACAATTCCCACTGATCCTTGAACGATATACAGTTCAATGAGCAAAACCTTGCGACTTGATCTGCATAGCCGTTTCCCATGGACACAAAGGCGGTCATTCTGATCGCGGCGGGCGGCGGTAGCCGCCCGCCATGCGGTCACCGCCATTTGGCCGCCATTCTGGCTTTCCCGCTGGGCCGGTGGGTGCCCGCCAAAGGAGCGCGAAAGGCCCTGCAACATAGAAGCCGGCTCTGAATGGTGCCGGCGGTGTTGCAGGGGTGCGACGGGTGCAGTTGCACCTGTCGCGATTTTCACTGTCTGCTATGCAGACAGTGAAAATCATGCTGGGGCCCTGTTAGGGGGCCCCTGCACTGCCCATGCCAGTGGCATGGGCAGTGCAGGGGCCCCCAGGGGCCCCACGACACCCGTTCCCGCCATCCTGTTCCTGGCGGTAAAAACCGCCAGAAACAGGGTGGCGGGAAGGGGGTCGGAATCTCCATGGCGGCGCTGCTTGCAGCGCCGCCATGGAGATTCAGCCCAGACAAGGGAAATCCGGCGGGAAACCACCGGATCCCCTTTTCTGACCGTGGCTTTACCGCCGCGGTCAGAATGGGCAGGGAAGCACCGCCAGCCTGTTGGCGGTGCTTCCGTGGTCCTCCACCTTGGAATGACCCCCAAAGTCTTGTGACTTAACATGAGCATTGCATTTCACCACGGCAATTTCAAGAGGTAACTGAATCGCATGTAACAAATCCTTAATTTGTTCACCATTTTTCACAGGAGAACCAGAAGAGGTCATGAAACCTCTCTGTGACCACAATTGACCAAAATCATGTACAATTCCAAATCCGTATCTGCTGTCAGTATAGATAGTGACTCTCAGATTTTCAGCTGTGTGGCATGCCTTAGTAAGGGCAATTAAATCTGCCACTCGTGCGGAATACACTCTCTCAAGCCAGGAAGCTTCAATGATACCAGCTATGGTACACAAAGTATAACCAGCTCTCAGCATTCCAACTGAGTCTCTCAAACAGGATCCGTCAACAAACATAATGCAGTCATTTTCATTTAACTGCTTATCTTGAATGTCAGGTTGGGGTTTGGTACATAGTTCTGTTACCTCAAGACAATCATGCTCCACTTCTTCTTCATTATTAAGAACATCTTGTGCCATGTGATACTGTGGCACCTGGGGAAACACTGCATTTGGCTTCACTTGAACTTTAACTGGTTCCACTCCTTTTATCAGTCCCACTTCCTTTCCTGTCAAGTCCCACACTTTCTCTGTCACTGTTCCCTGCAACAGGAAGTAGAGTTGCCGGGTTTAATACAGTACATCGCTTCAGTGAAACATTAGGTGACCCCAATATAATTGTCTCATATCTGGTAAGTCGGGCATTTGTCATGTGCTGAGTTTTGGTTTGAGTCAACAAAATTTCAACTGAATGGGGAACCATTACTGTCAAGGGATGTCCCATCACTATGCCTTCACACTGCGTGAGGCTTTGACTAACTGCTGCAACTGCTCGCAAACAACCCGGTAAGGCTGCTGTGACGGGGTCCAAGGTGGCTGAAAAATATGCTACAGGGCGGTTTGCACCTCCATGGACCCGTGTTAAGACAGACAAAGAACAAGCATCACGTTCATGACAAAACAGTAGAAAAGGTTTCGTGTAATCAGGCATACCCAAAGCTGGTGCCCTGCACAGGCACTCTCTCAATTCCATGAATGACTCAAGCTCTTCTTTTGATGGGGTTATTGTGTATGGTTTATCCTTAATCTCTTTGCCTGTCAGCTTTATCAATGGTTTTGAGATAATCGAGAAGTTGGGTATCCACTGGCGACAGTAGCCCACCATTCCCCAAAACATCCTGACATCTCTCTTTGTTGTCGGGGGGTTCATTTGCAAAATAGCAGTCACTCTTTCCTTCGATATTCTCCTGGACCCCCTCTCAATCAAATGTCCTAAGTACTTCACTTCTTTCTGACAGTACTGCAGCTTCTTGGGTGACACTTTATGTCTGTTCTTTCCCAAATGATTCAGTAAGGCAATTGTGTCATATTTACAGTCATCTTTTGTCCTGGACGCAATCAGCAAGTCATCAATGTACTGTACTAGAGTCGAATTGAAAGGCAGTACTAGGGATTCTAAGTCTTTTTTCAATATCTGATTGAAGATGGACGGTGATTCAGAAAAACCTTGAGGAATTCTGCACCAACTGTACACCTTGTCCAGGAATTTGAAACTGAATAAAAACTGGCTGTCCTCATGAAGAGGCACCGAAAAGAAAGCTTGTGACAGGTCTACAACGGTGAACCATTCAGCATCACACAGGACCTGAAACATGATCACTGCTGGGTTTGGCACTATAGGGTAATACTTCACCACAATCTTGTTTATTTTTCTCAAGTCCTGCACAATTCGAACCTTCCCACAAGGCTTTTTCAGACCCATTATCGGTGAATTACATGGGCTGCTTAATACTTCCTTCAAGACTCCCTGTTTCACAAAGTCCGCAATTATTTGTGCCACCTGGATAAGAACATCTTGTGCCATGTGATATTGTGGCACCTGGGGAAACACTGCATTTGGCTTCACTTGAACTTTAACTGGTTCCACTCCTTTTATCAGTCCCACTTCCTTTCCTGTCAAGTCCCACACTTTCTCTGTCACTGTTCCCTGCAACTCGGCTGGTAAGTCAGTCACTGTAAGCATCAGGAATAATGTTATCAAAGGGTAATCTTCATTTGCGGTTTCTGCTTCCGACTCTGAGAACTGACCATCATCCCCTTCATCATCACTGTTTGTCTGCACCTCAATCCCATCATTGGAACATGTAATCAAACACTTTGTCTTGCACAGCAAGTCTCTTCCCAGTAGGGATACCGGACTTGAATCGCAGACTACAAACTTATGTAGTCCCTGGAAGTTGCCAATCTCAATTTGCACCGGGTCTGTAATTGGATTCGTCAAGTACTGGTTTGCTACTCCGACCACTCTTATGGTACGCCCGAAAGTGGCAATTTCGGAACCTCTGCACTTCTGACCGTAGAGCGTGTAGCTCCGGTATCAACCAAGAATGAAACCTTGTGACCCATTACCTTTCCCTCTACATAGGGTCCCCTCTGATCTACCTCTAGGGACGCTACAAGCTTGCACTCTTCACTGTCTGAACTGTCATCCGACTATTTCACATTCATTCCATCTTCACCACGCAACGGGAATTGCTGTACTGTATTATTTTGGCTCATCGCCTGACTTGTGACCTGCTGAGGAAGCATCACCTGTTGCTGTCCCATTGGAGCCATTGGTAGTTGCATTTGCTGTCTAGGTACCATGGGAACCTGCTGTTGTACTGGCTGCATTTGCGCTGGCTGAACACGCGGCATTTGCATTTGCTGCATGGGCTGTAACCCCTGCATCTGAACCACGTTATTTTGAAAGTTCGGGTTTTGATTTCTCAATTTTGGACCTCTCATGTTTTGTAATGTACCGACATTAGTGCTTTGTTGAACAACACTATCCTGCACCATATTTGGGCATTGCCGCTTCCAATGCCCCACGCTCCCACACGCGTGACATGGTGACATCTTTTTCATCCCTTGTGCATCATTTTGAACCACAACAGTATTCAAATCCGGACCGCGATTCGCAAAACCTCAACCTCGGCCTCTCGGTTGTGCCTGAAACACGCCATTCCGTTGCGGTTGTTACTGTATCATCTGCTGAATCCCATTTCCCTGCATTCCTGCCAGTGCAGCCCTTATCTGCATCACCATCACTTTCTCCTTCAACTTTTTCTGCTTCATCTCAATCTCATCACTACAGTATTTCGCATATTGCAACATCTCATCAATCGGCTTCGCTTGCCAACAGATCAAATGATTCTTAATCATCTGGCTAACTTCTGGTCTCAACCCTTCAACAAAGCTGAACACAAGATGGTTCATGTCTTTCGGCTCAATAGTCTCAGTGCCACTGGATTGTTTGAATGCCTTCAACAACCTCTCATAGTAAGCATGTATTGATTCTTTAACCTCTTGTGAGGTCCGGTCTATTTTCTGCCAATCAGTCACTTTCGGCGACACCTTCTGCTTCAAAAACTCAATCACCTTATGATAGTACTTCATCACCTCCTCAGCGGGTGCTCCGGTCAACTTATCCCTTGCCGGTTCCTGTGTTGGCCAGTCTACCCCTCTCTTGCACTCAAGCCATAAATCGGGCGGAACAATGGTTTCAAACAAGGTATTCAAGTCTTCCCAGAGACACTTCGCAAGCTTCACAAACCTATCTGTTTGTTGGTACCACTCAATCGGTTTCTCCCTCAACCTGGGATAATCATTTGTAAAAGATAGGATGTCTCCTCTGGACCACGGTACATGAATTAAAACCCCACCAGCTGTCTGTCTCATTGGTAGTATTTTTACAGATTCCGTATCTGGCGTAGTTTTAGCTTTACTTGATCCTGGGCTGTCACCTTTCTCCTTGTCTCTTTTCTTAGCCCATCTGCCTTCCCACTTTTCTAATGCTCCCCAGATTTGCGGACTTTGTAATATTTCTTTTAAATGCGCTTTCATTCCGGCAGACCTCATGTGGTTGAAGTCTTTTGAATCAAAGTCTAATCTGTAACTTCTTTTCAAATGTTTAGTATTCTCAATGTCGATATTGTATTTGTCTGGCAGGTTCTCTAATTTCTGATGTACCTTACCTACTTCTTTAGTAATCTTAGGGCACAGGTATCTCAATTCTGCTTCTGTGTATGACTCTAATCTGTCCACCCCCATTGTTCCGTCCACTAATTCAGCAGCTTCCACGCCCAGTCTCACAAAGTTCAGGTAATCATCTCTCTCTGCCATTATTGCAGCAAATTGTGAAGGTTTATTATTCCCCAGCCACTCGTTTAGTTGCTGCACAGAAAAACCTTGCAACGAGATATTTCCTGCCTGCATTATTGGAGTCTGTGATGTTTCCACACTCATTGTCTGAGGGGCTAACACACTTGACCCTACTTGTCTTATCGCCTCAATAGGAGCCCCAATCGGACTAAGGCTTAACAGAGACCTGAGGTGTTTAGCTGTTTGTGATCTGGGTGTTATTGATCGAGGAGTTCCTGTGAATCCCCCTCCCATCATTTCCTGGGTCCCCATTCCTTGATCACCTGTTTCAGGTTTACCCTGTGCTTATGGTGGTACAGGTGGACCAACAGTAATTGGCAACGATATGGCAGCTGGTGTTTGACCTGGTCCCAAACCCCTTGGAGCAGCGACTCCAAAGGTCTGATTTTCTGAAGCCGGCATGGGTATTAATGGAGGACCTGCTGCTGGATTATACCCTGGTATCAGTTGTGGCTGTGGCTGTGGCTGGGGCAGCAATTGCGGAGTTGGCTCAATCTGCACTAACCTCGATTTTGTATATATCGGGTCTGGCGGCACTATCAGGTTTGTAGTAGTCTCTAGTACCGGGACATCTGGATAAATTCTCTGTATCTGCAGTGGAGGTTGCAACTGTATCTGCATGTCTGGCGCAGTGGGTACACTGACACCATTCTGTATCGAACCCGTATCACTAGTCTGTGCTGTATCAGTAACTCCCATCTCCTGCGTCTGGTTCCCAGGACCCGCACTAGTGCTCGGGACATTGTCGCTTACCGCATAAGGTGGCGGGCGATCATGTAATATCTGATTCAGGAATTCTTCATCGTCTGAATCATCTTCTTCTTCCCAAGATCTCTTAGTTTCTTTAGGCTTACTAGAGTCTTTGTCTGTTTTACATGTGGCTTTCTTTCCCTTCGTCTCATCTCCCTGTGTTATTGCTGGGAACAATTTCAATCCGTCAACTATTCCCCGTCTCCACGTTTTGCTCTCATTATCCCACCTAGCTTCTGCATAAGTCTTTTCTGCCCTTTTTATTCTTCTTTGGAATTTCTCTTGTCTCTGTTTAAGAGCCATTAAATCCCAAATCGCTAAAGCCTCATACTAAGCTGGCCTTGGAGGCGGTTTCTGTACACTTAACCTCCACCTTAAATTCTCTAGAACTCTCGTATTGAACGTCCCGTGTTCTGGGAATGCCAAACATCCCTCTTTTTCAGTCAATTTGCGCCACTGTTTCATTCACAAACAAGGCGCAACACCTTTATCCTCCATTACTATGTAAGCTGGAGTTCCCTCAGGCGGTGTAGGCTCCCCTTCACTCGCCATAATGTATGGGTCTCATTTCAGAGCACTCTTAAAAGCTTTGACAAAATTCATCTTTACGTCTTTTCTTTTTGTTTGTATTTAATCAAAAAGTAACTTTAATTCCCAGGACACTCTTCACCCACCTTTCTCAACCTATTGCCTCTCACGGACGGCAGCCAATCAATGCGCGACCCCTCTCGACAACTGACCTATCTCAGCGCGGCACCACTGACGTCACACTCACACACTGCAGCTGACAAAGTCTTGCGGCTTGTCCGCCCCTCACTGGATTCACACCAAACGAATGCAAAATTACTGCGAGCACCTTTAACAACAACACAAATTTGCCGGTTTACTACAGTAAGGGTAACACATTCACTTCAGAACTTTACAGAGATTTCACTTGAAGCCTCGGCCGCTACTCTCTCCTTCTCAGTTCCCGCACCCGCAAGCAGAATTCGACCTGCAAATCCTACTCTCGACTTGTCAGTGGTTTGCTCTAGTGCACTTTAGAACTTGCCAAATCTCCATCGAAGGTTTCACTCACACAATTGACTCAAACTCGACTTGTCAACCACGCCCGATTGACCTAATTAAACCGCACAAATTACAACATAAACCCAAGTGTCTCCTACACTTGTCAATATACTCCGGAGTCTTAGACCACGACGGGTCCGTACATGAACAACCAACCACGTGGATAATTCTGAGCACAAAGCACCACACTCATATGAAGTACGCCGACTTCCCTACTCTCATACTGCGGAGTTCACCCACTCCTACTAAAACAACATTTACCTGGCCTAAATACACACAAACTCACAAATCACCTGCAAAAATGCATAAGCTGAGCAAGCGCAAACCCTATACCATATATACTATGATGCCAAGAACATTCCCAACTCACTTAGGCAGACTCCGAGATCCCAGGAAAGTCATGGTGAATTTAGAAACACATCATACCTCCAATTTGCATTATCTCAGAAAAACAATTTAAATAATGATTCTCCGTCCTAGGGCCCCAAAGGGCCAAACTGTCGCTCTGCTACCAGAACTGTTAATGCATCCCTTTATGATATTTTATTACACATCAGGACTCCTTTTAGGCCAATAATCTTTTGACCCAGTTGAGAGACACCTTAGGACGAGATAGCTAATCAATATATCAATCAATACATCAATAATGTCATCAATATTTATCACGACAATGCATTTCACTTTAGTCAAAGTCATTAATCAATTCAAAACTCTACCATGACCTTGCAGCCATGAATAACTACACCAGTTTAGTAGAATTTTATGAGTTTTATTCCCTATTGCTTAAAATTCTAATATCAGATACGTCAATCTCAAAACCAAGAAACATAATAGCATAGTCACGATATGGCAACTTTGATAAGATTTCATTAAAGCGAGAATCACAAACATCAGAACAAAACACGGCGTGAACATAGATCAAGTTTAGCAGAGTGTCAATATCGCGTCAGCTCAACAAAGCAAAATCTTTTGTTTGTCTATTTGCGTCAGATTTAGTGAACACCTGTCCTAACCACTGATTAGCATTAGCATGTTGGGCTTCATGCAAAACAATTTGGAACATCAATTTGGAACACATCTAACTAAGGTCTCTGTCAAAAGTAAGCAGTTGGTACCTAGAAAGGAAAAGCAAACAGACAAATCACAATTTCATTGTCATAATTACCTTCCAATGTTTAGGTCGGCGCAAAGGTTCAGTCTTCGTCCTCAGGACTTCAGTCAAATCGCCATCAGTCAGGATTCAGCTCCGGGGCAAAAGGGCACTTCCCTCATAAGGAGGTAAAGTGTAAAATTGGACAATCTAAGGGCAAGGATGGTTTTAGTAAAGTATCAAGTCACCAAACAGAGTGACAGAGTTTCTGGATAAAATCAATAGCATTCCCTAACCCACCTCTAATGACTCCCTGTGACATGGGTTTTTATCCCTTTTCCATTGTACATTCCCCCAAAATGTTATTGGTCATCTGCCATACCCCACTATCTTTAGCCTATCATAGAACACATTAGGTAATCTAACTCTTGACCCCATATTATTTTACAAGTCTTTGATTGGTCTTCGTAATTGATGTCTTCAGAGGTGGCACGTCCGGTATGATTTCATCTTTCTGTAATTCTTTGCACATCTTTTGGTCAGCAGTTCCATTGTCTTCGCCGGTTTGAATGACCTTGTACATAACATTAATCTACACTGTTTCAATTTACTTTTAACATTTATTCTGCAAACGAGAGAAACTGTGAGAACGGATCTAACATGGTTACATTCGTCTTCTAATTTGAAGAAAAAGAACACGCAGGGTCACGTCCCTTTGTGAGTCAGCATACTGGAAAATAGAAAAATGCATTTAATATGAGAGCCTAGGCAGCTAAGCTTCAGCTCATGCTAACTTCAGGCCTATGAGGATTTCAGCACAAATTCAATAACGCAATCATTAGTATGAACTTATTTAAACATAATATAAACATTTTGGTCATTATTATTAGTCTACGTATACATTGGTGGCCACTCCCCGTGGTCACAATTCAAGTGCACGTCTAAGCAAAATTACTATAATTATAGTTTCTATGCTGCATTATCACACATTGATTCATAAACATTTCATGTTAATATAGATTATATAAGCTATGCTCTCTCAATAGCAATTTCTTTCATTAGCTCTTGCCAACTTCAATGCCATTACTCTGCTAAAATAAACAGACATTATTCTGCATGTAATAAACAGATACACAAATATGAACAATACCATGCTCTGTCAAATATTCCTTCATTTTGATCAATGTTAATTGCACACCGTAGTCCATTACTAATTCCTTCAGAAAACCTACTTGTTTTGAAACCTCCTTGATAAACTGAATTACATTCTTAGATGTAACACGATTTACAGTTTTGACTTCTAGACATTGCAAAAACTGATCAATTAAGACTATAGCAAATGTGTGACTTTTAACTAAACACATTGGCCCAGCTATATCCAAGGAAACTTTCCCATACACTACTTAGTCTCAACATGGGTAGTTTCATATATTCCACTGTCTTCTGTGGTTTATCAATAATGGCTCACTCTAAGCAGGATCCTACCTTGTCCTCTACACCTCTGTTTTTGCATGACAATGTTTAGATTCATCATGATGACCTAAGAAAAGTTATATCTATATGTGAAGTTTCAGGAGGGTGCATTACGGAAAAGCAGTGGAGAGAAGCAGGTGATGAAGATGCAGTGATTCAGGAGGTACTGGAGTACAATAGGACAAGATGGACTAGTAAGAAAGCTGTTGATGAGGATTTACTATCCTATTTACATGTAGCAGATGGGCTTTTGGAACAAGATTGTCTGCTGTTTTGTAGTGAGCAATTAGTGATACCTGGGAGTTTGTGGAAAATTGTTTTTGGCAGGGGACATGAAGGACATTCAGGAATGAGTTGCATGAATGAGAAGAATTATAAGTGTTTTTTGGTGACCTATCATTCTTATTAATTGGAAGTCTTGATAAACAGTCCACCAGGACATTCCTGGATCCCAAAATGTACTCTACCTTGAAATGAA
The DNA here is from genome assembly GCF_031143425.1 of Pleurodeles waltl. Classification (NCBI taxonomy): domain Eukaryota; kingdom Metazoa; phylum Chordata; class Amphibia; order Caudata; family Salamandridae; genus Pleurodeles; species Pleurodeles waltl. The sequence continues at coordinate 106,943,567 of NC_090441.1, read as the reverse complement.
ATTCTTGTGATTTGTGTTGCTACCTTGCCACCCTAGATGTTGCTTTCCTACAACCTTTTGTAGTGAACAAGTCTACTAATGGACAACGATTAGTTTTTACGCTGAATGTTGTACCATATACATACTCTCTGATATATTCAGTACCCCTCCAACATGCCAGTGTTTCCCTCTCTAGAGTGGAATATTTTAATTCTGCAGCTCGCAACAATCTTTAGGACAAAAAATTCATAACCAATTTGCCATTATTCTGTAATAATACAGCTCTACTTCCTACATTGCTGGCATGAGTATTGATGATAGACTCACAATTGATATTAAAAGTAGACAATGCTGGCACACTTGCAATAATTATTTTTAAGTCACTGAATTCACATGCACATTCGCTATTCCATGTGAACTGTTGATTTTTCTTCATTAATTCCCTCATATGCTTAGTTCTGTCTTAAATGTTGGAGTAAACGTTGCATAGTACTCTGCCAATCCCAGAAATGATCTAAGCTGATCCTTGTTTTGTGGCTCATATGCATCTTCAATGGCTCTATTAAGACTCTGTTTTGGAGCTATTCCTCCTGTTTGCCAATATTGTGAGCAAATAATTTACAGAATCTGTTGTGAGGTTATTTTAGGATTTTATGTAGGCACATTTATATTAGCTTGGGTCTAAGGTCTGTGCCTTCTCACCTAGTCGCTTGCCATTTTTTTCCTTGTATTATTTTACCAAGGCTTCAGTCTAGTGGTGATGTTTTATTATTTTATATGAGTTGGCCTTCCACGCAGAATTGTTATTCATTTCTCTACACAACATTTCATCCAGTGCTCACTTCAAGGCTATACACGATAGATTAGTGGGTATTGCCGGTCCAGAGAGAGCAATGTCTACCATACACAGGCAAGACACATTCTCATGTCTGGGCAGTTGTCAGAACACCAACATGTTTTGTTATAAAACTACAAGCTGCCCGAAATTAAAGCATAGGGGACATTCCAGCCAAGTTGCCATCTCATTCTCCATGTTGTTGCAGTTTCTGCTGAAACCTCACGCTTCTTCTTTGTTTATGTGGGAGGACTGCCAGCAGGCTATCAGACCTCTTCGATACATTTATCACAGGTATGGGGATTGAGCTTCCTCCCCTGGACTAAATGGGCAGATTAGGGCTCCCCCTGCTACTTCTCTCATGTGGAAACTTAGTAGTGTAGCTAGAGTTATTAGGGACACTATTGTGACAATATGGTGAGACTCTTTCTGTGCTTCACTTTCCTGGTCACCACTGTAATAGTGTTGTATTTCATTAGCCTCATGATCGCAATTCATGCCTTTTATCTAGTATTGAGTTGCTTTAATAAAACCTATTGAACCAAGATCCTGTCTCTGTTTGGCTTTGCATGTCTGAGACCTCTATATCTGATAGAAAGGGGTATGATCTGTTCTACCACAACTTCCCTGAAGAGGCTGAATGTTATGCGATAGGCTGCCAGAAATCACTTCTACCTTTGGTATTGGTGAGGTGCTGCTAGCTAGCTGGAAGGGTTAGGCCAACAGTTGTCACATTGTGTGCGGTCAGACTCAGTCCCCCATACTCGGTGGTGCTGCCGCCCAGAATCCAGCAGTATTGCTACTACAACGAGAGCCTACGACAATTCTACTTCAAACTTAGATTTGTTTCTTGTTAATGTCAACCCATTATTTTGCCCATTTTCTGTTTTGTCAGATGCTAGTATGTCATTCTTAAATAATATATGCATAACTCTTTTGAACACTGCTGAGTCAGATATTAATCCCAACAAAATCCTTTTACATCTGTGTGCCCCCTCACACTTTATGAAGGATGTATAGTTTTTGCTGTCTTTATGCAAATCAATTTGATGGCAAGCACTAGACACATCTAATGTGGAAAACACTGTTGCACCACTCAATTGAAGAAATGTGCAATTGTTGGTGATCTGCCTATACACATTCATTGAGACCTCTTAAATCCATGCATAATCTGATTTTTGCATTGAAATAATGCACAACCACAACAGGTAACAACCACTCTGATGACTCTATTTCTTCAATATTGTCTTGCTTGCACACCTTTAATACCTCTTCTTTCACATTGACAATTGAATATTGCTTACTTTATGAACTTTCACTATGAAACCTTATTTCTTAATGATCTTGTGCACAAAGTTCTTTAGTAAACCTAACTCCATAGAGAAAACTTTGGGAAACAACTTCTCCAATCCCTGAGCTTCATCCTCATCGATTTGTGTGATCCAATTGCTGTATCCCAAAACCTGATCAGGATGATTTGAGCCTGGAGTTATGATCTCTTTGTGAGGCCAACCTATTAAACAAGATCCATCTTTGGTCTCAATAGATTTACCTTTGTAAATAATAGTTATTATAAAATGGCCAATCCAATTGATGGGCTTTTTCCTGTATCCTACTAATCTGATGTCTGGTGGTAATAAATCAACCTCAGGACATAAATGCAATAAATCATTACCAATCAAAGTGTGTCCTGTTCCAGAGTCCGCCATTATTCTTATTTCTTTACCACTAACATTCACCATACAAAAAGGGGGATCTTTCCTTTTCTCATTTATATTAAATACTCCTAAAACATACTCTTCTGGGACAACATTTATATGAAGCGTGACTTTCTTGACGTAATTTGATTTGCTTTTCTTGGAGGCAGAATTTTCCTTGACATTTATATTTTTGTTTTTGCATATTCTTGCACAATGCCATTTATTTCTACAAAAACTGCAAATTTGACCAATTGCTGGACATGACTTTGTTGGTAGCCACATGCTCAGCTAACTACTTTTAGAACAAACCTCTTCTTAATGGTCCATTAGTTTCCTACGCCAATCCATTTAGATTCTAGAGTCCTTGGCTTTTTTCCAACAGCATCTCTTTTTACTGAATGTACTTTATCAGTTATCGTATTAGCTAACTCTTTCATACCTAACTTCATTTCCTTAAATAGGTGTGCTATATCTATAGCTTTATCTAAAGTCAAACGTTCAAACACTAGCAATTTTTCCTGGAGTTTAATATCTAATGTTATGTGTACCATCTGGTCACATATCATTAAATCCCAAAAAAACATAGTTACATTTTGTGGCTAATATTCACAGATCAGTGACAAAAATGTCAGTTAATTCATTCACTGACCCTTTCCAAAACTTTATGCCTAGCAACCACCAATTTTATTATGTTTATCCAGTTGTTTTATAGCTGTTTCATGCACATCTTCTTTATCACCCTCTTCCTTTACACTTCATAATGGTAAATTATATAAAATCCCTCTCCCTTCTAGACCTAGACAATGTTTCAATATTACAAACTTCCTTTTATCTGTGTACACATCCCCACCAACAGCCTCCAAATACTCCTTAAAAACATATTTCCATTATGTCCATTCTAAACTAGGGTCCCCAGGATTGGATAAAAAAAGCACAGGTGCAGAAATACCTTCCATATTATATTTGACAAAATCACAATACAATAAATTAACATAAATGATGGGTGTGCAAATCACCAAAATATTTAATAAATAGATGTACTCTCAAAATAAATCTGTGCTTAATATAAATAACTGGTGTGTGAATCACCGTATATCACAAAATACCATTAATTATTGTCAATTACATGTGTGTGAATCACCAAATTGTTAACAACTAATGTGTTTTGTATTAGATCCACATTAAACACAAATATGTTGTGTGTGAATCACTGTGGGGGTCATTCTGACCCTGGCGGTAAAATCCTCCAGGGCCAACGACCGCGGGAGCACCGCCAACAGGCTGGGGTGCTCCCATGGGCATTCTGACCGCGGCGGTACAGCGGTGGTCAGAAACGGAAAACCGGCGGTTTACTGCCGGTTTCCCGCTGCCCTGGGGAATCCTCCATGGATTCCGACCCCCATACCGCCATCCTGTTCCTGGCGGTTTTGGCCGCCAGGAACAGAATGGCGGAATGGGGTGTTGTGGGGCCCCTGGGGGCCCCTGCAGTGCCCATGTCAATGGCATGGGCACTGCAGGGGCCTCCGTAACAGGGCCCCACAAAGATTTTCAGTGTCTGCCATGCAGACACTGAAAATCGCGACGGGTGCAACTGCACCCGTCGCACCCCTTCCATTCCATTTGGAGCCGGCATCCTCATGGAAGGGTGTTTCCCGCTGGGCTGGCGGGAAACCCAGCGGGAAACCCAGAATACCCGTGGCGGTCTTTTGACCGCGCAGCGGTATTCTGGCGGTTCCAGCCAGGCCGGCGGCTTCCGCCGCCGGCCGGGGTCAGAATGACCCCCTGTATGTCATAAAGCAGTAACAAAATAATAAGATGTCCAGTGCACAGCCCAGAAATAAATGTTGTTCTTTGCACATCAACTGTAGAGACAACATAAATGTTACACCCACCAGAGCATGCTCAGAGAATGCAACTCTTTGATATAACTGCAGGCATTGGTTCACACTGTAGTTTTTCTTTCTGCCTTCCTGTTGCCTTGCATTCTGAGTCACGTGATCTGGAACAGTATTTCCCCTAAACACGACCACTTACACTCTGTGATCATGCTCCCATCTGTGTCATCTTGCATGTCTCCCACCTATGTAGTCTTGTGGCTTGCCTGGATACTTCAATTCTTCAAAGTTTGGCAAGCTAAACATCACCAACATTCATGGGACGTGATTTTCATTACCTAAAGATCATGTCCAACTGCCTCTTCTCTCCAAGTTCATGATCTATGGCGTCCCACCTCAGAACACCACTAGAGGGCTCCAGGCTTCCTTCCACACTGCCTTTTGTTCTGCTCACTCTGCACCAGTATGGTAATTATCCTTAACAGGATTAAGGGGGGTCTGGAATAGTTGGTATAAGGTAAGTTTATTTGTGAACTCTGTACCAAGCTTAAATCAGGAGAGGAAGCCCAGGCCAACTAACAACCGGTGAAGTCTCAGCTCCCAACAATTCTATCCACAGGCTAAGATTCCAGTGAAGATATTACCGTTTTTAATTTTCAGGCCTTACAACAAATACATTTATTTAACAAATAAACTGTTGGTATCAGAAATCACAAACAGATGTATGTCATTTTCTCAATACACACAGAATGAACATATTTACTTTTTTATTGTGAAGCACCTAGGCTTCATCCATTATCCACCTATCACTGTACAAGAGGACATCTCAATGGTCTCCCTTAAGCTCCTAACATTACTCCCAGCTCCCTCATATCTTTTTAATTTTATTGGAGGCTGAACTTATCTATGAGGATTTCCAATATTCAACTTCTGTCCGTACCCATTTTTCCATCGAGTCAGGCTGAGGGCTTCAGATCAACTCCCATCCTGTGTAATGTCCTGTTTTTCCAGTGTGACTCAAAGTCTTATTAATGATTTCTCACAAGTCACTCATTTATCGAGTACATTTTTCGTAGTTTGGACTCTTGCTCTAGGCAAGACTGCTGGTTTAAGGATGACAGTACTTATGTTTGTAGGCGACTATGCCTATCCTACAACAAATTGCAACTGTTGTCCCATTCCTTCTGGCTCACTAGCAGCACCTCACCAAAAAAACAAATAGTAGAAGGTGATTTGTGGCAGCCTTTACGCATGGGCTCGAGAATAAGACATCTCAGGGAGTGTCATGGTTAAACGGAGATTACCCCTTTCTCACAGATACATCATGTCTCATCCAAACACAGGCAATAACGAAGATGCAGTAAAGTTTCAATCATTTTTATTTAACACAACTGCAATCTGCGATAAGTTGCATAGGCTGCAATGATTAGGATAATGAACAGTGCAAGAAACAGAATTGTAAAGACAAAAGTCATGATTACAAAGACCCCCACCATCTTGCAATAGCATGAAAAGACATAAGGTGTGTAATATGTCCTGATACCCTAATATGATAGGCTTAACCTCCTACCTAAAGGAGAGCTGGGTTTGTTAAACCTAATCCCCCAATGCAATGTCCATGAGAGGAGCCCCAACCCTCGTTACCTTGGAATGAGGTCTCTATCTCAGACTCCGTAGGGACACGAAGACTGGGTCTGTGACGACGTGCAGCATCGATATCAGCGATGGTGGCGATGCCCTCTGGTCGGAATCCCTCTGATTATCTGTCTAAAGTGTGATGTATTTACACAGATCTAATTGGACCCCTGACGTAGGTGTGTTCCCAAACAATAGATAACAGACATGCTTGGGGCGGCAATTACTATAAACAATTCCCTCGAAAGTATAGAGAGGGAAAGTCCCTAAGTGTGAACACCTACTGTTTGTTTGTCTTTGTCACTTGATCTTGACGCCTTAGCGCAGTGGCACTGATAATGGAAAGCATAACATGTGGCCTAACTATAAACAAGGCAGGCATCTTAGAGGTATTAAATAATTAAATGGGCTAAGACAGAGCAAGCTAAGTAGTTTAAAAGTCACTAGGTGCTGGGGGCATGAGTCTGCAAGCCGAAGGCTAAGCTAACTCCTGTTATCCCATTAAAACAATCAAGGATTCACCACACATTTAGCAGGGAAATCGTATGGTTCAGGATGAATGGTTAGCTGAGCACCTACTGACACGTGTGAGCTATGCCATTCCAAAAGGGTCAAGGGGGCCAGATTGGACCAGCAATGTTTGACACCAAAAGGCATTCTGGTCTCTGCCCTCTGTACATTTGTCAAAGTCCAGTTGGAGTAAGCACTTTATTTTCAATTTAATGTATTTTATTTATGTTTTGGAACTCTAAACGAGGTCCACATAAAAACACAAGGATAAAAGTACAAACAAGAACAAAAAAGCATACCTAAAAGATCATATGAGCCAAATAACTCCTCCAATGACCCCTCCATACAATAAAGTGCTATATAGTACAGTCCAGCAGAGCAAGATCCACCCAAAAGGAGACAAGCAGAAGAAAACATATACCATCCCAAAATACACCACTACCCAAACCACATCAAGTTAAAAGGTATCTTAAATATAGAATAACAATGCAAATATACAATTACAATACACAGCTGCCTGAAGTATGCAAATATGATAGGAGTGCTATTTGATCAATTAATCTCAGATCAAATCAACAAATATCACCCATACCTTTCTCCATCCACCCATAAAGTGTCATTATGCATATTCTTAAAATGTAAAAAGCATTTAAAAAAGTTAAAAACTCTATGGCAAAACAGTTAGTTTGGGGGAACATTCAAGGCCTGGAAAAACTCAGGTACCGATATCAATATCAAAGAGAACTGGAAACAAATGAGTCTTAGCCAATTACGTCGATAGGGGACGAGAGAAGGACAAAGAAATAGCACATGATTTAAATCTTGAGTTTTAGCAGAACAAAAACTGCACTTTTTAGCTGAACCATACCATTTTGCTAACAACACAGTCAAAGGTAGCAATCCCAAACGCAGAAGCAGCCAAAAACACCTCACCCCATGCGGCAAATTCCATGTTACATAAGGTTGTGCTTTTTCTACTACTGAAGATTTTACTAAATTCGAGGGAAAACTTCTTTTTACACAACCCTCTAAGTCCAATCGGTACCTTAAAGACCATGTTGCCTGTTTTAAGCGGCTTCTAATTTGCAGGGAAGGGGTAATCAAGAGCTGATTTAACTCTACCTCAATCATTTCTATGGAGTACGTAAGGTTCTTGTAGAAGGTGTAACTAAAGACATTATTTTCTGCAAAGATTTATTTTTGCAGTGAGGCCTTCAGGGTATTATCCTCAGCCTTAAAAAGGGAAGCAGCCCAATGTACAACCCCGGCTAGTCCCTGGGTGAACACACTTAGGCCCCGTTCCAGCCTTAGAGCAGCCACGGACACAGCTGTATTTACTGATGGGGCCTTCTGAGAATCTTACCTTCCAAGAGATTCAGAAACTCCCATTTAGAGCAATCTATGAATTCCAAACCATAAAGGAGAGAAGCGGGTATCTTAGCCCTATAGACCACTAAAAGGTGGGCAAAATGCCATCTTCCTGTGGCCACATACAATACCCCCAAAGCTCTTTCTTGACCATCAGCTTTAGATTTATTAGAAGTAGTATGAGCTGCACCACTAAGATTCCCGCATGCTATTTTCCCCAGAAAGGTGTACGAGTTCACAATTTCCAGCTCTTGGTTACCTAATACCTAATGGAAATTTGAAAAGTTTGCTTTCTTATTACCATGAAAGCGTAATATCTTGCTGTTCGAAACATTAATCTTTCAAAAGTGGGACTCAGAGAACTGTAACAGGGATTGAAGGCGGTTCTGCAGCCCTTTAGGAGTTAAATAAAAAATAATAATATCACCAGCATACAGCAAACAACAAATCGAGCGTCTGCCTATTTGTGGGGGAAAACCCTGACTCTGGGACAGTAATGAGGGCAGATCTGAGATGAATAAGGAAAAAAGCAATGGAGCCAGAAGGCATCCCTGCTTCAAACCATTCAAAGTAGATATCTTTGGTGATAGGCCTCTATCCACCCTCAAGTAAATTCTACACCAGTTAGAAGAGTGGAAAGCAATCAATAGTTTAAGAAGGCAGGAAGGAATACCCAGAGTAACCAGTTTTCCCCATAGTAAAGCTCTATCTACTTTATCGAAACCGTGGAAAAATCGATAAAAGCAGTATGAACTGCTCCGCCTCTTACTCTCACATATTTTTCTGTGATGACTTGTAACATTGCGATATTATCTTTCGTATTATGATTGCGCCTGAACCCTGTTTACTCCAGGGGAATAATGTTGTTCTTCTCTGCCCAATCAATAAGTCTTCAGAGCACACATTTAGCAAAACTTTTCCCTACTGCATCTAGGTGGGCGATCTGCCGATAATTGGCGGGCAGTTGTGGTCGGCCCTCTTAAATAGAGGAATATTGATGCTACCAGTCCATGAGGGAGGGATCATTCGAGGGAGGAAGCACCTACGGAAAACCACAAATGAGATCTTACTCATAAAAGGTCCAGAATCCTGTTTTATTATGGAAATGGGCACGTTATCAGGGCCCATTGCAGCAGAGAAAATCATAGAGCAAATAGCTTCTTCTATCTCTTTCACTGTCGGAAAGGAGATGTAATACATCTCCTTACTCCTAAGCGGCCGAGAAAATGTTGTCCCATTTGAGGCATACAGGGAGGCAATAAATTCATACCACGGACAGCAGATATGGCGACGGGAGAAGACCGAATTCTAGCTCCACACCCCTCCCCAACCAGGGCCCAGAAACGTTTAGCTTGCCCCTTTACGGCTGTTTCCCTGAGAGGAATCCAAAACATGCATTTCTTGAAATGTGCAACTTCATACGCTTCCTCCTTCTTTTTAGTAGAGCCACCCTGATGTTTCTTAGAGCAGAGTAGTCTAAATACTGTGCCCAGTCCAAACTATTTATTTCCCTATTTAGAGTGAGTAGGGGATATGAAATAATCTTCTGACCACTTGTAGCGACACTTGGGGGAGAATTGAATAACAACTGATTCATAAATGTTGTAAAATTTTGCAGTTCATTTCCCTCCCAGGTATCCAAGACTGCAACCGCAGATTCCAGTGACTGCCTAGCATCTAACATCCTACTGGGGTCCCACTGGGTCCTTACTGTGTTTTTATCAAAGACTGGAATTGCCCCGTCCAAGTCTCCAGCCCCCATCATTAACAAGTTCAAATCTAATATAAATAAGATATTGTTATAATCACTAAGCGAAGTGTTTATAACCTTCAGATCGATTAACAAGGAGTAGGTACAATACTTGAATATAACATAATCTAGATTTGCCTTTTTCCCTGAAGCAAAATGAGTAAAAGAGGCAGGAGAGTCTTCCATTCACAATAATACAGTCACTTTCCATAAGAAGATTAAGTAAGAGTTTCCCTCTTTTATTTGGTCTAATCGATGAAGGGAGGAGGCAAGCTGGGATTCGCAAGGCGGTCTCTCTCTCTCAACCTCATTAATTTGAGATATGCCATGGTTAGATATCTTACAATTTAAGTCACCTACCAAAACTATAGAAGGAGGGGACTCACTGACGGCATCATTTTTTATATACAAAAAAACCTTTTGTAGCAAGGCATCATAATACGAATTGGGTGGAATGTACGTATTTACCACTACCAAAGAGTTAGAACCTGTGCTGCTTTGCATCTGGAAAGATAAGGCCATAAAAAAGGTTACTGGGATCTTTAAAACATTCAAAATTCCATTTAAGTCTAGTTGACAACAGACAGGCCACACCTCCCTTAGCATCCCCCCTCTTAGAGGGGGTGGCCTTGCAATCCATAACATAATAATCGTCCCTACAGGAGATCTCTATCAGACCATGTCACCTGAAGGCAAATCAAATCAGGTTTTAGGGAGCAAAGGGACATAATTCTTTCATTGGCATGTTTTACCTCTGCTGTGTTTCAAGAAATAGTGTTTAGGCCTGCGCTAATTAAAATGGCTGGATAGGGTTCTGGGCCCCTGCGTTTGGCTCAAAACTCCCAGGAGCCAGCTCCACCCGTCCAAATCAGTAACATTTTGCCCAGGGACAGCCCGTAACTCTTGCAAAAACACCTGCCTATCATTCCACACTAAGGAGATTTTAAGGGCCTGTGTACCCAACCTAGGCCTAAACTCGTAATAGACAGGCTGATTGTAGGACTCAGAGACTGGATAACAATCTGTGAGCCTATCTACAGGTGTTTCCCCACCCCTCTTGTCGCCCACCCCAGTGTGGCTACAGCCTAGAGTAGGAACCACAACATTGCAGAAAGTCAGCATTTTGGAGGACCAAGTTCATCACACATTTACAACTAAATGTAATCCTTGATTTACAACCTACATCAGAGTCCAATAGTGAAACCAAAGAGATGTCTTCACTTTGAATTGACTTCAGAGAACTAGAATCTGAAAAACAATTTAACATGGTAGATCTATTCAAGATTAAGTCAACATTGAAGAGTAGGGAGAAACCTAGGGTAAAGGAAGCCCCAAAATGTCCTCCCACAGAGGAACCCTCCAACAAAGAGGTGTCATTAAAGTCTCTCGAAGGCCTTGGAGGCAAAAATATTGGAGCTGTTGGGTTCAAAGCAGGAAACCGTCTAAGAGGGAGGGTGGGGGGCTCCCTCCTGGAGACCCATCCATGCTCCTTTAGAGATGGCGAGGTTGGAAGAGTTAGCCCTGGAGTGGGGTGAGACTCCAAATTAGGTTGAGCAATCGAATTTAAAGACTCCTGCCGAACTTGTGAAGAATCGCTTATCTCTGGAAAGTTTACTTTTCTTCTGCCTTTTTTATTAAACTTTCGAGTCGGCTTTTTCAGGTTTATCTCACTTGTAAAAGTTCTTACTCTTACATTTCCTGTTTTTCTTATGTTTTACTTCTGCTCTATTTAAAGGAGGCTGCATGTCCGAGGATCCCTTCTCTTGATTAGATGAAATTTTGAAGATTGGGAATAACTGCTGGGCAGGCTGGTTAAAATTGTCCTCTTGCTTAGTGATAACTTGGGGTGAATCAAAAATAAATCTGATAAAATCCACTGGACTATCCTGCAAAGGCCTTTTATCACATGGTTTATTACTATGAGGGTTAGAAGTTTGTGTACTCGCCTTGGATCTAGAGTCTCTTCTAGGGGAGGTCTTATCCTTTGTTAACCATGATGTCGCAGACTGTGCCTCCAAAAGATCTAAGAGCGAGTGCCAATTTTTGTTATCTTTAGTCAATTCCTACAGAATAGCCTTCACAGATGCAAAAATACAATCTGAGCCACCTACAAATGTTTCCAACAATTTTAAAATTGAAGAGAGACGATTCTCCAAGCTATTCCAGGAGGCAGAAAACCTAATCTCCTGATCTGGAGGTTGACTAGGCAAGACATCACTTGGATCTTGGACTGAGCTCGTGGATAAATGAAGATAAACAAAGTCTTGTGAAAAGGTAGAAATATTAAACAAATGTAGTTCTGTGGAGGGGAGCTCAGACAAAGGCCCCCCAAAAGGCAAAGAGTGGCCCTTTACCAAATACACGTGTCTACTGCAAAGATTTAAGTCCAAATCGGGCAGAGTAAAGTCTTGAAGGCCAATAATCGAGGAGGCAACCATTATCTGAATACCACGTTCTTGAGGTGCTTCCATAAGCTGTTCCAGCAGAGAAGAGTTAACAAACTACAGGTGGGAAGAGGGGAAGGGGAGAAGAGGCTGTGTTCCAAACAGACTTTGAGTATTCTGAGAGCTCTGAATATACTCAGTAGTTATTGTTGAAGAAAACAGTGTTACTAACTCCTCTGCATCCCTCCCTGAAATTTTCTCCACATGACAGATGTCTTTTAAGGCCTTTTTTTGGTAAGGATTCACTTACATTCGTGCCCTCTGACACGCCAATGGAAGGGTCGCACTTTCACTCAACCTGGGAAGATTTACCCTTCTCCCAAAAGGAGAATAATTGGTTCTGAACTTTCAGCTGGAAAGCCAAAATGCCTTTATTTCGAAGAGGATTAGATGTAGTTTTTACACAAAACCTTCCAGGCAACAGACGTCCAGAGTGAAGTTTCTTTAAGGTTATAATTTCTTCCTTCTGTGGGCCCTTGAGATCGAGGGTATGATGGTAATGCGTAAATTAAACAAACTTAGATTGAAAGATAAAAGGCAAATAGAGGGTACAACTGAAAGGCAGACATACAGGCACCACTGCCTCAACTCAATATTGAGCGACGCCTCACCCTCTGCCCCTCCACCACTGTATTCCGATTTTCTATCACCATATGCCGGGGTGCACAAGCATGCTCAAAGGGTACACTTTTGCAGTACCATGTAGTATTGCTCTGCTGCTGTTCAATATTATTAATCTGCAAGGCAATTTGTGAGAAATTAAGTGGGCTTTAGGGAGATGGAACAAAGCGTGGTGCATGGGCGCATAGGTTCAACATCCAAAGTTCAATGTACAGAGCTCAAAAAGTTCAAAAGGACAAGCTATGCTCGATTTATGCTTGTCACAGTATCCACCCACCTTTGCCTGTCTCCGTGTGAGAAACTGGGGCTGATTGCAGAGGCCCCATAACTTTTTGCCCCCATTTTCCACTTTATGCTGGTGTTTTCCTGACTCTGATGGTGCCCTGGGTACTGCTAACCAGTCCCAGGGCCTGTGCTCTGTGTAAAATGGATATGCAAATTAGGCTAATTATAATTGGCTAAGTTAACCTACCTATAAGTCCCTAGTATATGGTAGGGCATGTAGGTTTAGGGACCACAGCATAGGTGGTGCACACCTAGGTGCATTGCTGAGGTGCCCAGTGTCATTTTAAAAGCAAGCCTGCCTTGCTGGCTGCTTTTAAATTAAAGTTATATGCAAATTCGACTTTGGAATTAAAGGTACTTCCAAAGTCTTAAACTACCTTATTTTTACATATAAGTCACCCCTAAGGTGTGCCCTATGTGCCCCTAGGGCTGGGTGCCATGTAACTATAAGCAGGGACTTTATAAAAATAGATTTATAAGCCCTGGTGAGGTAAAAACAGCCAAATTCGTTTTTCCCTCATAGAAGTAAATGGCCTTCATAGGCTAGAATGGGCAGACTTTATTTTAAATTTTAAAGTCTCCTTAAATGTTACATACCAAGAATTTGGTATCAAATTGATTGTTATAATAAATCCCACAACTTCCAGTTGTTGGATTTAATATAACTAGTGCAGGTAAAAAGTTTAGACTTTACCTAAAAAGTTGCCAATTTCAGCTCTGCATTGTTTTTGCTCCTGTGCTCTGATTGGCCAGCCTGCAGCAGCTTCTGCCAGGCTACTTTAATGAGGTGTGAAGTGGCCTGACTTCACACAAAGGAATGTGCTTGGGGGAGAGAATCTCCCCTCAGCAGATGGGGAAGCAGGAAGGGGGAGGGCTGCCAAACTGGTCTTCAAAGGCAGAGAAGGACATCTGGAGCACCCAGCAACACCCCCACATCCTGCAACCCCAGACAGCTAGGCGCCCCCTTGATTAGATTAGGAGAGGGCAGGAGAGGGGTGTGTTTATGATTTTTAGCCACACCAGTGGGTGGGCTCAGCCAGATCTCTCCTCCAAAAATCAGATTCATCCATTTTGGATTTTTAGAGACTATTGCCTTCTGGGATGGATTTTTGCCACACTTCCCAGGAAGTGGTCATCACAGGGGGACGACCCTGTCCCTGATTGGAGGACCAGGGCCCCCCTGCTTTTCACCCAGGAGCAAGGATAAAACTGGCAGACCTGCACCCACGCCTCAGATCCCTACCAGATTTCAACAAGAAAGGAACTTAAGGAGAAGAAGGACTGCCCTGCTGGACCCCTGGCCTGCACCTGGACCCTGCACTCAGAAAGACTGCACCAGCTGCACACTTGGGCTTCACCACAAGAAGGACTTTGCCTGGCTTCAACTGGTTCAAGGAGGGACTCCCTGTTTGCTACAGGTGAAAAATTGCTAACCAGAGTCCCCTGCACCAACTCCTGAAAAAGTGACCAGCTGACCACTGCCCAGTGGCCAAAAAGGAGTTTGCGCCAGGTGCACTCTGGGAGTTGAAGTCCGCACTTCCCAAGGACCATCACAGAACTTCTGGACCCTTGGGGTGAGCTGTGGACCCCAAAAGAACCTTAAAAGAACATCTGGGTGAAGCCCCAGAAGTTTGGAAAAGATTGGAGAAATTTTAGAAAAAAGCTCCATAAAGTGACCGACTCGACGCGGAAATTCTAGCCGGCTTGCCTCAACCGCGACCCGGCCTGACTTCGTGGTTCGTCCCGGTAAAGAAAAACATCCAAAAAAGAGACTAAGTCCGAACGTAAAAAGTTGACCGGGACCTTCCAGCCATCGTATCCGAGAAGGGCTCCACGGACGTCGGATCAAGATCCAGGTTTACCCCGGTCGAAGGATTTTCATCTCGAAAAAACGACTAAGTCCGAAGGTAAAAATCACCACCGAGGAAACCGACTTCGCGTATCCGGACAAGGGCTCCAGGAGGTCGGATCCAACTGGCAGGTTCGTCCCGGTGAAGAAAAACTTCAAAATAAAGACTAAGTCAGAAGGTAACTTTTTAACCGAGGCCTCCCGCGACCTGTAGCCGAGCAGGGCTCCATCGCGGTCGGCCTGAAAGTTTGACTTTGCCCCGGTCCTGGTGCAACCAGATGACCCGATTGGCGCTTTTTGTTTCTAAGCGCTAGAAAATAATAATACTTTAAAAATTCATATCTCCGGTTCCCCTGAACCGATTTTAATCGTTTTTGTGTCATTTTAAAGATAAAAATATAAGCTATTTTTATAAATTGGTTTTGGATTTTTAAACTGTTTCCTGTGTTTTATTTAATTACTGTTTTGTGATATCTGAATGCTTTACACTTTGTCTCCTAAGTTAAGCCTTGACGCTCGATGCCAAGCTACCAAGGGTAGAGCTGGGATTAATTTACTGAGACCTAACTGTACTTTTGTGGAGGTTTGTGGCTTGTTGCTAGGTGTAGGTACCTACCTGCCCTACCAATAACCCATTTTCCAACATAATTGGAAGCAGCGACGGGATCCTGTACTTGTGTTCAATATCACGTTACAGTTTTAGATAAAACAAATTAAAAATCCTTTAAATTGTCCTAGTGCAAAAATTGTTTTGAATTTTTAATTTTTAATTTTTTTAAAAAAATTAATTTGGATTAATTTCAATTATTGAATTTTTGTAATTTTTCTAAATTCTTGTTTCCAATTTTTGCAAAAAGTTTTTGTTGACACAAAACTAGGGAACCATGGAGCTTGATCTGGCTAGCCTACCCACACTGACAGTAGTCCAGCTTAGGGGGTTGTGTATTGAGAGGGGGTTGCCTGCAACCACTAATCTCAGGAAGGAAATCCTGATTAAATCCCTGACAGCATGGGCTGAGGCCCAAGAGGTAGAGACAGAGGAAGCTCCAGAGGAGGAACCAAAAGAGGATGATGCTAACTCTAACCACTCAGGGGAGGAAAGGCATCAGACCCCAAGTGAGGAAGAGGAGGAACGGTCCTCACTGGACACAGTCACTAGGGGCAGACCCAAAGCTAGTGGTAGGAAGAGGGTCCTTTCAGGAGGAGAGAACCCATCCATCAGGGAAAGAGAGCTGGAAGCCCAGCTAGCCTACATAGCTTTGGAAGCAGAGAAGCTGGCCCTAGAGAAGAAAAAGTGGGCATACAAAGAAAAAAGAGATGGAAGCAGCGATAAAGAAGCTGAGGTGTCCATGGGTGGGGGAGTTTGCCCCAGATTACCCAAGGGGGTAGTTCCTGCTTATATAGAGGGGGATGACATAGATAAGTGGCTAGGGGCCTTTGAGAGGGCACTCCAAATGAGAAGGGTTAAGCCTCAATACTGGGGTTCCCTTTTGTGGGAGTTGGTCCCCAACTCAGGGAGGGATAGGCTTCTGACCTTAAGGGGGGAGGAGGCAGATTCATACCCTAGTATGAAGAGGTGCTTAGTCAAGAAGTTTGGTCTGACCCCAGAGCAATATAGAATGAAGTTCAGGGACACCCAGAAGGTCAGTACCCAGTCTTGGGTTGACTTTGTGGACACCTCACTAAAGGCACTAGAGGGCTGGATTATTGGCAACAAAGTAAATACTTATGAGGGGTTATACAATCTGATCATGAGAGAGCACATCTTGACCAATTGTATCCAAGAAAGGTTACGCCAGCATCTAGTGGACTCTAAGCTGACCAACCCTAGAGAGCTAGGGGAGGCAGCTGATGAGTGGTTGAGAACCAGGGTGGTTGTCAAGTCCCAGGGGGGAGACTCCAAGAAGGGGGGGACAGGTCCCCAAAAACCTAAGGAGGGAGGTGGTAAGCCCACCACAGAGACTCCCTCTGTACCCCAGAACCCTAAGAAGGAGGAGAGTAAATCCCACTCCCACTCTGACATGCAGAGACAGGGAGACCCAGGGTTAAAAAAGCTCTTGGACAGTAGGGCTTGCTTTGACTGTCAGCAGACAGGTCACTTCAGAGGAGATGCAGCCTGTCCAAAGAAGGTGGTTAGCACTGGGCTGTCCAGTGTAGCCATAGAGGAGGATTCCTCAGATGATGAAGTCCTCCTAGCATTGTGCTGGGAGACAGGACCAGATGGTAAGCTGGTGATCCCTGAGGGTGGGAGTAGGCACTTCCACCACATTCAAGTGAATGGGATCCCTACCACTGGCCTGAGAGACACCTGTGCCAGTCACACTGTAGTGAGTGACCGGTTAGTGACCCCAGACATGTATGTCCCAGGAAAGACAAAGAAAGTCAGGATAGCCACAGGGGAGGTCACCTCCAAACCTGTAGCCATAGTGCCCCTAGAGAGGGAGGGTATCCTTGACTGGATTAGGGTGGTAGTCAGTGCTGACCTTCCCCTAGATTGTATCCTGGGCAATGACCTCCCAGAGGTGAGTCTGGTCACAGATGGGGTGGTCGCCCAGGGCGCCCCCCCTACCCAAAGTCCTGGGGAGTCAGTCCCTACAGTTAGGAGACAGGGGTCCCCAAGAAAAGGAAAGAAGAAAAGGAAGGGTAGGCCACTCTTAAAGAGAGTTCCAGGGAGCCAAAGGCCTTCTGCCCCAGTAGGGGGGGAGCCCAGAGTTGGCACTGGTGAGGCCTCCCCTGACCCCAAGGAAGTCCTGAGTAGTCAGGCAGCTGTCCAGATGCAAGGTGTTGCCCCTGCACTGACAGAAGGGAGAGTGGAAGGAGGGTGTCTGCCACAGGAGGTGGTAGCCCCCCACTCTAGACAGCAAGAGGGGGGCCAGGACCCCAAAGATGCCCCTAAAGCAGCTCAGCCACCTGTCAGTGGAGAGCTTAGGGTGTGGTTCTGGGTACTGACAGCTGTCAGTAGCCTCTGCTGGGTGCTAGCCTTCCTGGCAGCACTGTACTTGGCCTGGGAGGCAGACCCCAGGGCCAATAGCAAAGTAGGCCCCCTGACCCTATTGGTCATGGTGGGGTTGCTCAAGTGTTGGGTGACCTCTTTGGGTAAGCTAGGTGTTGCCCTAGCAAAGTTTGGAGTAGGGGAGGTGGGCACCTCACTACCCAAGTTGGCAGAGAGAGAGGAGGAAGACCCCCCTAGAGGGAAGTTTCAGTTTGAGTTGGGTCCTTTGACTGTTGGGATGGCTTCACTACCCAGAGGGAGTGACCCTGACAGGAGGATATAAGGCAGAGTAGGCCCTGCAAAGGGACAGCCAGTTTTCTTCACTGTCTTCCTCGCCTAACAAGCCAGGAAGACTCTCCCAGGGTTGGGCTGAGTCTCCTGGGCGTGTGGGCTGGGGGGGGGGGTTGTGTGAGAAACTGGGGCTGATTGCAGAGGCCCCATAACTTTTTGCCCCCATTTTCCACTTTATGCTGGTGTTTTCCTGACTCTGATGGTGCCCTGGGTACTGCTAACCAGTCCCAGGGCCTGTGCTCTGTGTAAAATGGATATGCAAATTAGGCTAATTATAATTGGCTAAGTTAACCTACCTATAAGTCCCTAGTATATGGTAGGGCATGTAGGTTTAGGGACCACAGCATAGGTGGTGCACACCTAGGTGCATTGCTGAGGTGCCCAGTGTCATTTTAAAAGCAAGCCTGCCTTGCTGGCTGCTTTTAAATTAAAGTTATATGCAAATTCGACTTTGGAATTAAAGGTACTTCCAAAGTCTTAAACTACCTTATTTTTACATATAAGTCACCCCTAAGGTGTGCCCTATGTGCCCCTAGGGCTGGGTGCCATGTAACTATAAGCAGGGACTTTATAAAAATAGATTTATAAGCCCTGGTGAGGTAAAAACAGCCAAATTCGTTTTTCCCTCATAGAAGTAAATGGCCTTCATAGGCTAGAATGGGCAGACTTTATTTTAAATTTTAAAGTCTCCTTAAATGTTACATACCAAGAATTTGGTATCAAATTGATTGTTATAATAAATCCCACAACTTCCAGTTGTTGGATTTAATATAACTAGTGCAGGTAAAAAGTTTAGACTTTACCTAAAAAGTTGCCAATTTCAGCTCTGCATTGTTTTTGCTCCTGTGCTCTGATTGGCCAGCCTGCAGCAGCTTCTGCCAGGCTACTTTAATGAGGTGTGAAGTGGCCTGACTTCACACAAAGGAATGTGCTTGGGGGAGAGAATCTCCCCTCAGCAGATGGGGAAGCAGGAAGGGGGAGGGCTGCCAAACTGGTCTTCAAAGGCAGAGAAGGACATCTGGAGCACCCAGCAACACCCCCACATCCTGCAACCCCAGACAGCTAGGCGCCCCCTTGATTAGATTAGGAGAGGGCAGGAGAGGGGTGTGTTTATGATTTTTAGCCACACCAGTGGGTGGGCTCAGCCAGATCTCTCCTCCAAAAATCAGATTCATCCATTTTGGATTTTTAGAGACTATTGCCTTCTGGGATGGATTTTTGCCACACTTCCCAGGAAGTGGTCATCACAGGGGGACGACCCTGTCCCTGATTGGAGGACCAGGGCCCCCCTGCTTTTCACCCAGGAGCAAGGATAAAACTGGCAGACCTGCACCCACGCCTCAGATCCCTACCAGATTTCAACAAGAAAGGAACTTAAGGAGAAGAAGGACTGCCCTGCTGGACCCCTGGCCTGCA
This sequence comes from Pleurodeles waltl, assembly GCF_031143425.1. Lineage (NCBI taxonomy): Eukaryota > Metazoa > Chordata > Amphibia > Caudata > Salamandridae > Pleurodeles > Pleurodeles waltl. The sequence continues at coordinate 106,924,057 of NC_090441.1, read as the reverse complement.
CCTGGACCCTGCACTCAGAAAGACTGCACCAGCTGCACACTTGGGCTTCACCACAAGAAGGACTTTGCCTGGCTTCAACTGGTTCAAGGAGGGACTCCCTGTTTGCTACAGGTGAAAAATTGCTAACCAGAGTCCCCTGCACCAACTCCTGAAAAAGTGACCAGCTGACCACTGCCCAGTGGCCAAAAAGGAGTTTGCGCCAGGTGCACTCTGGGAGTTGAAGTCCGCACTTCCCAAGGACCATCACAGAACTTCTGGACCCTTGGGGTGAGCTGTGGACCCCAAAAGAACCTTAAAAGAACATCTGGGTGAAGCCCCAGAAGTTTGGAAAAGATTGGAGAAATTTTAGAAAAAAGCTCCATAAAGTGACCGACTCGACGCGGAAATTCTAGCCGGCTTGCCTCAACCGCGACCCGGCCTGACTTCGTGGTTCGTCCCGGTAAAGAAAAACATCCAAAAAAGAGACTAAGTCCGAACGTAAAAAGTTGACCGGGACCTTCCAGCCATCGTATCCGAGAAGGGCTCCACGGACGTCGGATCAAGATCCAGGTTTACCCCGGTCGAAGGATTTTCATCTCGAAAAAACGACTAAGTCCGAAGGTAAAAATCACCACCGAGGAAACCGACTTCGCGTATCCGGACAAGGGCTCCAGGAGGTCGGATCCAACTGGCAGGTTCGTCCCGGTGAAGAAAAACTTCAAAATAAAGACTAAGTCAGAAGGTAACTTTTTAACCGAGGCCTCCCGCGACCTGTAGCCGAGCAGGGCTCCATCGCGGTCGGCCTGAAAGTTTGACTTTGCCCCGGTCCTGGTGCAACCAGATGACCCGATTGGCGCTTTTTGTTTCTAAGCGCTAGAAAATAATAATACTTTAAAAATTCATATCTCCGGTTCCCCTGAACCGATTTTAATCGTTTTTGTGTCATTTTAAAGATAAAAATATAAGCTATTTTTATAAATTGGTTTTGGATTTTTAAACTGTTTCCTGTGTTTTATTTAATTACTGTTTTGTGATATCTGAATGCTTTACACTTTGTCTCCTAAGTTAAACCTTGACGCTCGATGCCAAGCTACCAAGGGTAGAGCTGGGATTAATTTACTGAGACCTAACTGTACTTTTGTGGAGGTTTGTGGCTTGTTGCTAGGTGTAGGTACCTACCTGCCCTACCAATAACCCATTTTCCAACACTCCGGTACTCCGGAACTCACCAGCTCCAGCTCCAAAGCTCACCAAAGAGGTACCTGGTTCCTGGCTCCTGGCTTCAGCTCAGGCTTCAGTGGGAAAAGGCACCAAGGAATGAGGGAGCACCAGAGCAGCACTGTAGGAGTGAAGAGACACCACAAGGTCCCTTGTCTACCTCGCCATGCCGAACTGCCGGACCCCCTAGACAACATTCAGGGGGCAGAACCTGCCAAAATCCCCACTGCCTGTCGGAGGGTGGAGCGGCAGCAAAGACAACGGAAAGAAGAAAGCTGCATTCCGCTCTCGACATTCAGCATTTGCGACCAGGATCAGAACCTGTCCGTGCTGCTGTGGGCCACGCCCACCTACGTCTTGGCGTCAGCGCATCAAAGACCAGCCCCAAGTAAGCACTTCCTTGTAGTGTGGGTGTTACACCACTGGTCTTGCTTCACTGAGACTTTATGTAAATCTTGTACAATGTGTTCCACCACCCAAAGCCTCTAAGTTCAAATTTGAGTGGTGGCAGTATTCATCTTCTCTCTCTCAATGCAGGCACCTGTTCTTTCCATTAGACTGATAAATTATAATTCGGTCATAGGGGCTAAATAGGGGTGATAATGTGGCATCTGCTACAAAACAGGGAACTGCTGTGGCTGTCCACCTCACTCACCCCCATCCTGGTTTGTTTGGATAGTGGTTTCTCCCACAGTGCAGATGCTGCTGTCTTTGCCTTTGGAAAATCCATTTCTGTAGGTCAATATTTCCCAGTGGTTGTGCGTTTGGAAGGTTAACCTGTGCAGCACGTTTTCCTGCATGGAATGCTCATATGCACCCTGGTACAAACTGACAGAAAATAAATTAAAATTGTCCCCATGCATTGGAAGACAGCTCCTTGCATGTAAGGAACATTTGTTCTACAATTCTTACAATAAGACCCCAGTTCGGCCCATTGAGAGAGCAGTCAATTTACCAGAAAATCCCACTGGCAGTGCCTCTTTCACTCCAGGCATTTGGAGGCTGGGCGACAAGCTCAAAATGTTGTTCGGTTTTGCTTTGGAATATGTAAGGGATAGGAATACACCTCATTCATTTGCCAATGTGTGCCAAGGTAATGTTCTGAACAAAACGTTAACCCATCTATCCCCAACAATATGTGTTATGGCCATTCAAGTCTTTGGACTTTAATCTTTGCCTGCTGTCACAGGCCACAAAAATCATTCGCATTATGGTGAGAAAGTTATCAATCTTGGTGGTTTATCACTGGTGCAACAACTCTAAGCTATTCTCGGGTCAGAGAAGGTGAAAGCTGCCTTTTATATACTTAGAATGGAGCATTAGTCTTTTCACCTTATTGATTTTGGTATATATGTTGTACTACAAGTACTAACATTTGAAGGTCCTTATTCGGAATTAATACAGGATCAATTATTTATCTCTCCTCTTCCCTAGAGCCTTATATTTGTTTCATGGTTTCATAAATGATGTTAGCATTGGATTGCATGTATTAAGTTCAAGGTGTCAAATATGGAACTTTTTGTTAATATATAACTATCTGCAACTGCTAGAGTATATGGAGTAATAAAACAAGAATGCATAATGCACACAAATGTTCCTAAGTGATTGAGGGTCCTATGGTTTGTAACTAGGCCTGGGCCCAGAACTCTGCTCCACCCATGGAGTTTTTGTAATTCGGGCACTTTGAGCTAAGCAGAGTAGCGCAGAGTTCCCAAATTCCGCTATACGAGTGAAGTGCGAGGTTTGCTGTTGGGCTACTAGCGAGCAGTTGCACGGCTTCTGGCTATGAGGGCAAGACATACAGTGCATCTCACGACCACACCTCGATTAGATTTACTATATCGAGATGCATCTAAAATTTCTAAATCTAGTGAAAAAGAGTTTTTTGAGTGTAATTTCTTCTCCATTTGACTCTTGAAGTTGTTGTTTAGTGTCAGAAGCCTTTTCTTTGCAAACAGAAAGGAAGTGACCCAGAGACTCCAATTTCCTGTACCTCTCAAGCAGGCTCCTGCCAGTGCTTGGTCCAGCTCCTGGTCAATTTTCACTTGGATTTCTAGGTTGAAGGATCACTCCCTTTGTCTCCTGGACATATACGTTTGGTTTTAAGGATTTAGTTTTTCTGATATCAGACACGTAAGTTCAAAAACTAATGTATAAGGGTGTTGTTTGTTTGCTTAGGCATCCACCAGTATTTCTTTGCATTTTAGTTTGATTTTTAAACTTTATTGTGGTGGATGGCCTGGACTTTAAGTAGGGGCCTAGTTATTTATTTTGCATTTCATTGATTTTTCATCTTTTGTAAAGGAACATTGTTGCACAGCTCAGTAAATTTTTCCATGTTTGTTACATTTGTAATATTATTCTCCTATGAGGCCTAGACTTCCAATGGGCCACCTAGTCAGAAGGCCCAGTACTAGTAGTCCTCAGTGCATGAAAGAAATGTTTCTGTGGTATATGGTTTTAAAACATCATTTAGGGCATGGGTGGCATTGTATTAAATAAAAAATGTAGACTATTGCCTGTCGGTGATAGCCTGGCAGTGGTGGAAGGCCACCTGTGGCGGTCCCCACTGTGTTCATTATGTGGCTGTCGAGACCGCCATGCCGGTGACGGAAATTTCCACCGCCGCCTGCATGGCTGTCTCGACCGCCAAGTTCATAATGAGGGCCTATATCTGCCTGTTGTGTTGCCTGATTTGAAATTAAATTTTATGGTGTGGTGGTGTGGTTTGACTTTACAATGTTTGACTAAATTGGTATTTATTACTTAAGTAACCAACTGGACTGATATTGCATTTGCCTGCACTATTTCAACCTGCAACAATGCCATGTTTCACTAACTACATGTTTTTTTTTGCCTAGTTGCTTTTAGGTGCACAAGTGAAGAGATGTCACATCAACCACAGTACTGCCAAAGAGAAAGTCTGTACAGTGATTTCAGTCCTCCAGTCTCTTCCCCTTGTGAAGCTTAGTGTCACTGCTAGCTGAGAGCTTTAAGATGGCCCCAAAGAAAGTTGCTCCAAAAGAAGGAGGTTAGTGAGATTAAGCAGTGTGACAACCGCAACCTTTTTCGGGATACAAGTGCCTGCCACAACGGCTCATGGGGAGGAACCTGGGAGCAGCACTCCCGCATCAACAGCACCATTCCAACTGAAGCCCAAGACCATGTCTTTCAGTGAGGCAGCCACTGCAATCATGGTGACATCAATGAGCAGTGACACTGAATTTGATTTGTCCCATTTGCAAAGTAGTACCCAGTCATTTCAGGAAACAGAGCAAAGTGTACAGCAGCCACAGCCAGCAATACTAGGTCTTCACAAAGTTGGAGCAGAACAGGAGGTAGAGGCTCCTGCTGAGCAAGAACCTCCTCTTTTAGGATCAATGGCTCGAAGATCTCCAGTAAGAAAAAGGAAGGGTACTACTCCACCATCTTCTCCAAGCACCATTTCTGATGACAATGATAGTTACATCGAGTGGACCCCTGCAGAGTCCGAAAGACACTAGGAGAGGCAAGAGAAAAAAAAAGTTCCATAAAGCCAGAAAACAATGAGCCAGTCATTGTGAAAGCTGCCATAGGGGAGTCCAACCCGCTGCAAGGGGTGTGACAAAGGGAGCACCGCCAGCTCCCATATTGGTAAGGCCCCAGCTGAGACCTACCCCAACCCCTACCTTAGTAGAAGTATGCACTGATGAGAAGAAATCGACAAACAAACCTACCTCCAGTTCTTCTTCAGGCATTAGCCCAGTAAGAAAGCACTTCTAAGCAATTTGGGACTTTTTTACCATTAGCAAAAAGGAGAAGAACATTGAAACATTTGCCATGCGAGTGTTCACTGAGGTAAGCCTGGTTCACATTATGGTACTGGAGACCAGATGACCCATATGAAAAAACATCATGCAATCCGGTGGGAGGAGCACCTTAAAACAATTGCTGAATGTGGTTGCAGTGGTGAAGGTGAGGAGAGCTAGGGAACATCGGCTACAAATAATCAAATCACGGTGTAAGGTGAGGAAGAAGAGGGTGACATCCTCATGCAAAGTATGTCTGTTCCTAGTAGTGTACCAGAATCACCGGTCTCAGTGACCTCAGGAAGACTCAGATTCAGATGGAGAAATCACAGCATATGGTGACTGCCCCAAGATGCACATTGAGCCTACCACCACCTACTTCTCAAAAGTTGCTTGGATCAGTGGGCCCAGAAAATAAGAAAATCCAGGGTACTATTACAGGCATGTTTAGGCAAGAGGGGCCCTATGACCACAACCACCCAATGGCACGTTTGTATAATGGGAAGCTGGCAAAATCCTAGCCCTGGACCTCCCTCCCTTTTTGTGGAAGTAGTGACATTCTTAGAATGTGTTGCTGCCATCTGCCAGAAATGGAAGGTTCAAAGGCAGACCTATTTTGCTAGAGCTGCTGTTCCAGCGCTGCAACTATCTACCTGATGACAGATATGTGAACAAATTGTCAGGTGACTGATTACATGTGCATAACTGCACACTGGATCTCTTTTGCTCTGGTAAAGCAAAAGCTATCTACAAGTCTTGGCCCTGAAGACATTTTTAAGAGTGTTCAGCAGCATGCAACAGTTGCCATGTTTGCCTAAGAGTAATCACATACAGCTGCACACATCTTGGATGAATTTAATAGCAAGGTGTCTGAATGGCTGTGATCCAGAGGTCTCCGAATTAGATTTGATGCCACGGACAATGGCAGTAACATTGTCAAGGCCAGACGGTGGCTATTTCAGGGTCCTGTGTTTGGTGCACTGCATCAACCTGGATGTGTAAAACTTTCTCAAAAAAGAAGACATAGGCCCTCATTAGGAGATTGGCGGAAAATGCTGCCTACCAGTACGGCGACAGCCGGCAACATACCGTTGCCGTGGCTACCGACCGTCCATGCCATTATGACCGTAGACGGAATTACGCCAGAAGGCTGTCAGAATTCCGTCTACGGTCATGGAGGCGGATGGCAGTAAGGTGGCACTGCTTCTGCTGTTCCATGATACGGCCTGGTGGTGTTTTGCTGACAGATGCTGCTGCTGGCAGCAGCACTGTGTCCCGTCTCCTGCCTGAGGACCCCCTGCATGCAGGTAAGTCGAGTTATCCGACAGGAGAGGCGGGTGGGGGGGTGTTTTGTGCGTGTGTGGGGGTGTGTGTGACTGTGTGTGAATGCATGCATGCATTTGTAATGCGTGTGTGCATGAGTGGCTGTGAGTGGGCATGCATGTTTTGTCATGAGATTGTGTGTGTGCCTGGATGTATGTTCGGGTGTGTTGCTGTGAGTGTGTATGAATGCGTGGTTGAATGTGTGTATGGGTGTGTATTTATGTGCGTGTATGTGTGTAAATGTACGGGGGGTCGGGAGAGGGAGGGGGAGGGTGGGTGAGGACACTGGGGATGGGGAGGAAGGCGGGGGAGACCCCTATCAGTGCCAGGGAAAGAATTCCCTGGCACTGATAGTGCCTACCGCCATGGTTTAAGTGGCAGTACAGAAACCACTGAAAGTGTGGTGGTGGGCGGGGTCATAATGCGATGGGCGGCCTAGTGACGGCCACCAGGCTGGAGACTAGTCCCCAGCCCTGCGGTCATTACCGCCGTGGAGGTCGGTGTGGCATAATGGCAGCCTGGCTAACCACCAATGTCATAATAGTGGAGGTAGGTACCGCCAGCCTGTCGTAATGACCCCCATAGTTAGCAACATATTTGCAACCTGCAGACAAATCTGCACTCAATTCAGCCATTCTTTTAAAGCCATGAAGCAGTTGTGGATTATTCTGCGCGCTAACAGAGTAGCAGTTAAATCTATGAAACAGGAGGTGCCAACACATTGGAACTCAACCTATTATATGTTTCAACATCTATTTGAGCAATTCCAACAGTTCAATGACTATGGCCCTCATTATGAGATTGGCAGCAAATGGCGCCTACCGCCACGGCGACGGATGCCAAGATACCGTTGCCGTGGCTACCATCTGTCCATGCCATTATGACCATAGCTGGAATACCGCCAGAAGGCTGGCGGAATTCCGGCGACGGTCATGGTGGCGGACGGCAGTAAGGTGGCGCTGCTGCCAGCAGCAGCGCCACACCAGCAAAACACCACCTACCGTATCATGTTCTATGATACAGCCTGGTGGTGTTTTGCGGGTGGACGCTGCTACTGGCAGCAGCGCCACATCCCGACTCCTGCCGGAGGACCCCCTGCAAGCAGTTAAGTCGGGTTCTCTGACAGGAGAGGGGGTGGGGGGTGCTGTGTGCGTGTGCGGGGCTGTGTGTGACTGTGTATGAACGTGTGCATGCGTATGTAATGAGTGTGTGCATGAGGGTGTGTGTGTACGTGCATGTTGTGTGTGTGTTTGCGTGTGTGCCTGGATGCATGTTTGTGAGTTTTGCAGTGAGTCTGTATGTATGTATGCATGCGTGGGTGAATGCGTGTATGCGTGTGTGTATGTATGTGTGTATATGGGGGAGGGAGAGGATAGGGAAGGACTCTGGGAAAAGGGAAGTGGGGCAGGAGAGACCCCTATCAGTAACAGGGAAGGAATTCCCTGGCACTGATAGTGCCTTCCGCCATGGTTTCCGTGGCGGTACAGACACCACAGAAACCATGGCGGCGGCTGGGGTCATAATGCCATGGGCAGCCTAGTGATGGCTGTCGTACTGGAGACTGTAGTCTCCAGCCCGGCGGTCGTTACCGCCATGGCGGTCGCTGTGTTGACTTGGCGGTTGTCATAATAGTGGAGGTAGGTACCGCCAGCCTGTTGGCGATAATACCTCCACTATAGCACCGACCGCCGGGGTCATAATGACCCCCTATGTCATTCTAAGAGGAGTGGAAGCAATTGGGAAAGCTAAGACCAGTGTTGCGGTCAAATAGGGTCTAGTAAAATATCTGACACAGATGCTGCTCCCTTTTGAGGTTTTTCACGTGGGAAGTTAGCAAGGAAGACACTACGATGGGCCAAGATATCCTGTTGTTGCATCTGCTACAGGACCAGCTAAAGAAGGTGTCTGAAAGGTTCACACTCAAAGGTGTGAACAAAAACGCAGAAGCGCATGCCTCAACAGAGAGCCTAAGCTATCACTTGACTTGTACTGTAAGACAGCAAAATTACATTATCTCATCCAAGGAGTACATCTATGCCACCCTACTTCTTCCACGCTGCAAAAAATGTCTTCCTGCTTCCATTCCTTTTTCTGAAGGGAACATTTAAAAATACAAGAGGTGGATTGTTGAGCAAGCCAGAGAACTGGGAGAAGAACAGCTGAACTTATGGTCCCACTCCACAGTTCTGGGGTACCGCCTCCCACTTCCATAGAGGGCAGTCTTGTCTCACAACAAACAACACCAGCAACAAGAACACTGGCAACAATAGCAGCAGAAGAATCAGACCCAACCTCTACATTGGCTTGGTTTCAAGTGCCAGGTCTTACGTCCAGTGCAGAGGTGAAGGCAGAAGAGGTCAAGCAGCAGCACCAGTAACAACTCAAAGGATATTCCAGGAGTATCTGGATAACCTAAAACAGGTGTATATGGATCAAAACCCATTGGTGTATTGGTAAGGGAAGATGTGCCAATGGCCAGAGCTCAACGGGCTGGCAATAAAGTATCTGGCTTGTCCTGTAGCCAGCATGTCTGCTGAACATGGGTTCAGTGCAGATGGCACAGTTGTTAAAGTGAGAAGGACCAGTCTCTTGTCTCAAAATGTGGAGAGGTTAACCATGATCAAAATGAATCAACATTTCATACCACTTGATTATATAGTTCCTGAAACACCACAGGAGGAGGAAGAGAATGATTGGTAAGAATCAAGTGCGTTAGCTGAACAACTTCTGGGTGGACCACCTGAGTTCAAGGTTGAACTCTACTTTCTAGACTGAGTATGCCAGTGCCACCATAGAACTTTTTAATTGTTTTTCATTGGCATGTTTCTTTGCAAAAAAGTAGGCAGTGGAACATTATGTTTGTCTCAGATTTATGCTGCCCCACCATTATTTAGTCACATATATTGCTGGATTACAGTTGGATCAGTGTGCTGCCTCCCTGGCATGCCTATCCTTTCTTGCATCACTTAGCAGTGCTGCCCCAGAAGATCACTGATTTACAAGAGTACCAATGTCAAATTCCAATGTGTTGCCTGCATCAACACATTGGACCTACTACCTAACCTATCCATGCCTGGATTGGAAGAGGTCACTACCACTATTGCAACAGTAAGTGATTGTGAGTGACGATTGATGATTTGTGTTGTGGCAGACAGTGAGGGAGGGTGTTCAACTGTAATTTATTAACTTGATTGAGATGATTTGCAATGTTTGGGCCTGAATGATGGGTGAGAGTGTGTGTTGCACTGGTCCCTAGTGCCATTGGAATTTGATGTGATTATGATTAGGAACGTCACAAGGCCAATTTTATATTTTACCCACACATGTCTCGCATAAGAAGCATTGACTATCTGGCAAAAAGTATTGGAAGGAATGAAGTAAGGAAGGAAATGAAATGCAAAGGAAGTAAAGGAAAAATAAAAACGTACAAAAAGTCTCAAGAAACACATGAACAATTGAAAAAACGCAAAATACATAGACACAAAAACATTTACTAATATAATATTTAAAATTAGGGGTAGATTATTTGGGAGGGAGAATCTAAAGGATTAGAATGGGATTCAAAAATAGGCCCAGCACCAGGAACAGAACAGAGAAAACATGATGGCCACACCCATCCGAACCTCATGGCATGATTTCCAATGCAAGGATGCACTCTGCATTGCATTTTAAGTGAAATGCAATAGGAGAGCCAGGAAAGTCCACCCACTTGTGGAACTCTGCATAGCGTGGCTGAGTTTTTTGGCCACTCTAAAGAGTTCTGCTTAACATGACTCAGTGAATATAACACATACCCACATACTCACTTGTTACATCATCCCTCCAGTTTCTCAGTAGGTCTCAGCAGGAAGAGTAAATGCATATTGTATGCATGCAAGAAGTGCAATAACTGTTATCTGAGTAGTAAAATCGTTTTCAGTAACAGCATAGAAGTTGTGCACCTTAAATTATTTTTTTAATCTAAAGAAAGAATTAACTAAATGTAGGAATGCAACATAATTGGAACAAATCACTAACTAGTCTATAGCATTGTCTTCCATATCCTTTTTTATTGAGACATATTCTCCTTCTTGGTTGACTGGTCTCTTTTCCATGAGTCAGAAATTTGTTATGCAAATTGGTACTTGGAACTGTAATGACTGCCAGGAGTCAATTTATTCGAAACCAGTAGGCTCCTTGGATGTGAGGCTGAAAAAGTCCTGTAAAAATCATGGAATGTTTTTGAATTTAATGTAATGGCTTGGGTCCTTATCATGAGAGGGCATTTAATTTTGATAGGGTTTCTCAGAATCATGAGATCCTCTACAACACCTCACATCTGTTTCTTTTCACCTGGAGGTTTTCATGGTTACAGTTCTCAGCAAAATGAAACATTACTGGGGAAATCAGATTGGAATTGATGACTCACCTGTAAGTACGTAGTTGTCAAAGGAGAATCAGAGATCCCCTGTAATCTCTACTAACTGCCCTTAGTGCTACTGGTTTCCCTGTTATCAGTAACTTTGTGAAAGCAGATACCAAATTGGGGACCTCATAATGAGACTGTTAGTGAGTGAAGAGGCTATTTCAAGCTTTGTTTGTGACCTGGAACTCTTTTGACAGGACCAACTCACTCAGACCTTCATTTTATTCATAGTCACTGCAGAAACGAAATGCTTAGAGGATATCATGGTTAGCTCTGTTTATAAAACCCTAACATTTAATACGGAATTAAAAATTCACCGAAAAACACAGTTTAAGTGAGAAATGTAGACAGTTTTGGAGGCTTGTATGAAGGTAAGTAGGATGGTTCCAAGGAAACATTTTATATACAAAAAATGAATTTTATTCTTGATAAGGCTCAATCAAACAGGTGGTGTCACAATAAAATCTGCAGGTTTCCAAGAACGCAAGCCAATGGACGTTTTGTGACAGAATCACTGAGAATGTTGCTTTATCAGGGTCGCACAATTTTGTTAGGCAATTTGAGATGAAGCCTGTATAGATTGATAAGGTTGCAATAAAGCTGTATTTTGATAGTATAAAAATACAGTGCCAGACGTGGAGCCACTAAATTTATCAAACACATGTAGTGCGGTGCAGTGCTTAATTTGAAAATAAAAAGGTGCTGGTGCCCAAAGCCCTTCTCTTAAACATGCGGCCGCTGCAATTAAATGTGTGAAGATGGACTACTGAGGCAGCTTAATCTTGAAGCCATCTCAGGTCTCTTCGAGCCATATAAGGCCACTCCGTGCCCCTTCTGCTCACTCTTGCAGCTTTCTACTTTCTCCCTTTGTGACGCTTTTTCGTTTTTCCCTTCATCCGTTTTTCCCATATGTGTCTTTTGCTCGCAGCAAAGGCTTGAGGCAGAAGAATAAGACTCGGCCCTCAAAAATAAGTGCCGGTGCTCAGCACCGGAAACAACAAGCACAAATTAAGCACTGGTGCGGTGTCAGTGAGAATAGTGGCATGATAACCACCAGGCAGTGCTGTAAGGAGAAGTGTTTTTTAGTAGTGAGTATTGTGCATGTTAAATCTTTAGCTAAAAACAGTACTTCTGTTCACATAGGAATGGGCTCTTCAAATCAGGATTGTATGCTAAAGTATGTGAAGTCTGTGGGCATTGCAAACCCTTTAGGAGGCACACTATTATTCTGAAAATGGTTGAGGGTTTCAGGCTTATTTTAGGGCTTGGCAATGTAGGAAGAATGCCATAAACCAGTGGTCCGAACTGTCCACAAAGCTTGCAGTGCCACATCTCTATTTAGAGTTGGGGGAACTGCTGTATTATAGTTGATTGCGAATCTGCTGGATATGTCTATGACAGCACCTGCTCATGCAGTCCATCCTCCACAAGACCACTAGGTCACAGTGATGGCATTCCCTCCTATTGAGGGCAGGAATGCCACAATCCATTTTTCCTACCTAAATCAGCCATGCGACTCATGAAAGAAGCAGACAGGGAACACTTCAAATGGCCCCCATGAACAGGGAGAAAGCTCCCTTAGCATCTGGATACGCATTTTTGTATTCAGAGAAAGCAAACTTCACCTGTAGGAACTGTTTTCCCTGAACAAAATTATTGGCAGAGTGGGTGCTTTAACCTTGATGCCTACTCAATGCAGTCAAGGTAGCTGCTATGGTGGTGGCTGGCTCCTCAACTTGGAGTTCACTACCATGAATCCATCCATAAATGTTATTGACTGTCCTTCACCAGCATGGTTGGAGTTATGACTTTGGCGTCTCCAGCAGATTGGAGAATCATCTGCCAAGGTCTAATAAGGACCTTAGACCTGTCAAGGTCAACAGTAAATATGATTTAAATGTGTGAATTGAAAGCACCCACCTGCAAAATTGAAGCGGTATATAGAAAGTTTTGAAGTGCAAATGGGCTTAAGTATGAACCATTGCTTGAAGAGGACTCTGGGATTGAACTTTCTTGGACTCTGTAAACCCTGTCTGCACAGCCAGTGTCAGTGGTCTCCTCACACCGTCTAGGAGACAGTAAAGGGTCGACTTGCTGTGGACCCTGAAGAAGAGGGTTCCCTTGTGCCTGTGCATACTGGTCTTCTTGTGCGTACCCCTGAAGCAGGACCCCCAGACTCCTGCTGAATACAGAGTCATCCTTCAATGCGGCAGGAGGCCAATGGGCCAGAGATTCACAGGCCAGCAGAGTATCCTGCCGTGGGGGCTATAGGGTGTGGGTGATAAATGACCTTGACTAGGAGATTGCCAGGAGGCCACACAGAATAGCAAATTCTGGGATTTGAAGGTTCTTGCTGCTCAGAGAAAGCAGTAGATGTCATAGAATGTGAAAATATATATTTAAAGCCTTCCTGACATTTCAAAAAATTTAAATAGAAGGTGGCCCTTATCTGATACTCTTGGTGGTTAGAGCATGCCACCTGGATCAAATGCACCAAACCCAATCCCAAAAGACCAAATAGGCTGGAGAAAACAAACATTGTTTCTCCCACTCGTGGGAGAGGTTGTCCAGTGAGTCCCCAGGTCTGCCAAGTAAATTAACTTGTGTCACGTGTCCTGGTACAGAAAGCAAACTTTTTTGTTTTAGCTTAAATCTGCTTATCAGTTTTGGAGAAATTAAGGGGAAAACAAATTTGTTATATAGGGCCACGAATGATTTGCAACTCCTACCAATCATGTGGTGGATCTAATTGGCTGTCAACACTTCAACCATGAGGTGTTGGCAGCCATCTTGGGACTCGGCAGCCGAGTCCCAGAAAAAAGGGAAAAAAAAGTAAGGGGCCAGGATGCAGGCCAGAGTTCCCCCTCCCTCCCCCCCAGGGTCAAAAAGCATTTTTTTAAAGATTTTGCTGTGATTTGTGGCGAATTTGCAGATCTGACAAAAAAAAACATTAAAAACAAAGCACGGGCTCCTGCACTTCGTGTTTATGTAGCCCCGGGTAGGCCAAATCCCGGGCAGTATGTAAATGGAGTATGGGGGGTGCCTGGCCCCCTCACTGCACCAGGACCACCACCTCTTGAGGCTAAAATGATTATTGGCATGACGGAGGCCCATTGGCCTCCCCCACAGCCCCAGGGACCACCACCTCCCCGGGGCTTTAATTAATTAACAAGCAGGGGGGCCATCCGACCCCCCCACTGCCCCGGGTACTGCCACTTCCCTGGGGCTTTATGAGTTAACTAGTAGGGCACTCAGTCCCGGGGACCACTAACACCCCACGGCTAGATTACTATTGAGAGCGGCCCCCACCGCTGCCCCAGGATAACTACCTCACCGGGGCAAAAAATGTAAAGAAGTGAAGGGGTCCGTTTCAGACCCCCTTTGTCCCAGGGACCACTACCTCCCCTGGGCTATACTTGTTAGAGAGGGGCCGCACAGCCACCCCGAAGGAGAAAATGTTCGCCCTGGTGACTGCCACCCACCACGGCCAGCTTCTGCTATCAATGAAATATTTGCAGTAAAAAAAATCATGAAAAAGCTGTGTATGGCGGAGGTGTGAGTTCAAGTGTGAGCCTAACTATAATGTCCCTCCTGTAACTTTGTTTTTTTAAGTTAAATTTATATATATATATATATACATATATATATATATATATATATATATATATATATGTATAACTATATATATATATATATATATATATATGTATAACTTTAGCGCTGTTTGACAAATCTTAACAAAATTTACAAAATTAATACAACACTCACTTTAGCAGGTGTCTTGAATGTTTCTGGGTACTCCATCAAGGGGACCAAGAAAAAGGGGGGGTTCCAAAATACTTTTTCCCTATTCTGTGTGTATGGGTATGTGGCATTCTTTAGACATGGCTACTGCCTGAATTAATGAATGGAATTTCACCAGATTTGGCAGGAAGCTAGATCTTGGTCTGTGGGTTGTGCTTTCTGTGATTTGGTGTGAATCAGTGCAATAGGTTCAGTGTTATATCCTCCCCAGATCCGTTCATGCTGGATCCATGGATCCCTGATTGGTTGGCCGCAACCTAAGGCAAAAGTTACAGCCGCAATTTTGTTTGTCAGCTGGGGATGGAAAAAAAACACTGTAAAAACACATAAGGGGTCATTAAGCAGGTATCCTGAACCCATAGGACACATAGAGTGGTCTCATAGGGACACCTCATCGGCAAGAAATGTCCCTTTTTTTTGTCTGATCCATGGATACACAAAGAGGTGTCACTTAAGACCCCTCATGAGCACAAAAAATGGCAAATGTTTTTTGTCCGATCCTCGGATTCACCACAGGGCTCAGCACGCCTCATGTGTAAATCCATGGTGGATCTGCGAATCCAGAGAAAAATTGAACCATGGGCCAGATGTAGGTACGAAAACATTTGCGACTCGGAAATAGCGAATCCATGCGAATCGCTATTTCCAACTCACAAAACGAAATTCCATAGAGAATCGCTATTCCAAATAGTGAGTCGCACCGCATTTTGCGACCGTGCTTTTAGCGAGGTCACAAATTGTATGGAGGGTGTGGTCCGGTGTCGCAAATTGCGACTGACTCGCAAATTGCCTGCAGGTGGAACAAAACATTTGAAATACCCACTTCCTGGTTCTGTGTGATGACATCAGAACCAGGAAGTAACCAAATGGAACAGGAAGGAGGGAGGAGCCCACCCAGCCCAAATTGCAGAGCCACACCCAGGTGAGAGAAGCAGCAGCAACAATGTCTACACAGGAGAAGGAGACACCCAGTGGAGGCAGAAAACGAAAAATCGAGTTTTCTGACAAGGAGTTGGAGGTGCTCACTCAGGAGTGCTGCCTGCATCATGAACAATTATTTGGCAAGGCAGCAATGAGTGTCCCTGACTCCCAAAAGAAGAAGATCTGGCAGGACATCCAGAACAAGATAAATGCCATTGGTGTAAGCCACCGCACCCTGGATAAAATCCGCAAAAGGTGGTATGACCTTCGCTCCAGGACCAAGGAGAGGGTGGCGGAGCGCATGAGGGAGATGCATGGCACTGGAGAAGGGCCATCCACTGTTCCACCCCCTACAGCAATAGAAACCATGGTGGAGACAACTCTGGAGCCGGAGGCTGTACTGGGCATTGGAAATGTAGACAGTTCGGCACCAGGATCATCAAAAAGTAAGTACCAATACATATGCATTCACACCCACAAATGCACTATACACACAATCCCAGTACACATCAGCAGGCTCGTCCAGACTAGCTCCATTCACAGTTTTGCAACCTATAGAATAGTGCATTATGGGCAATGTAGTCCAGTAGTCCAAATATAGGCAAATGTTTATTTTGAGGCATCAAACATATGTGCGAGACTGACGGTGTATCCCCTATGTCCCACAGGTCTCCCACAAGGCCCCCCCATCAGCGCCACTGTGCAGGGAGAGGAACATGGCACAGACCCACAGGAGGAAGCTGCCACAGACACTGCAGGGGAGTGCAGGACAACACCACCCATGGAATTGGCACAGGAGACCATGGACGATCCTGCGCTGGGTATGGAGGCAGCCGTTGTAACACCAGGGCCAATGTCAATGGAAAGGCACACACATCCATCAACAGGCGCAGTGCGTAGACGCTGCCGCAGATTGCAGTCTGTGCGCAGTGAGGATGTTCCAGAAGTAGATTTTATGGGACTTGAGGCATCCTTATTGCAGAGTCAGCGCCTGCAAAATAGACAGATGAGGTTAGTGAACCGGAACCTCTCAAGACTGCAGACCACTGTCACACATGGGCTGGCAAATGTGGACAACCAGTTCACAAAAATGAACACACATCTGGGTAACCTGACAACCTCCATTGACAATTTGGTCAGGGAAGTGTTGGCTGACAGGGCACAGGCACGGCGCAGGGAGCACAACACTGCTGCCCGTTTAGACAGGCTTGGTGCATCCATAGGGCGCCTGGCTACAAAAACTACCTTATAAATCAAAAAAATGCACACACGGTTCCAAAAAAGTGGGTTTCTTTTGAACCTACAGGTTCTGCATACCAAGGAAGACAAAAAAGTTCAAAGCACGAGCCCTCACTCACCTTCCGGTGACATGCTTCATCATAGGGCTATGCTCCTCGTCAGGCCGGCGCTGCAATGCCTGACGGGCCCCACACGGGGGCTCTTTGCCAGAGATCTTTTCGAGGAAAATGCACAACCGGTCAAAAGCAGGGATTGAGGATTGGTACAGAAATGGCTAAAAATGTCTAGAGGTAAAAAACGTTCATATATTTAATTAAATGTTAATACCTCTGACAAGATTAAAAACAATAAAAAGGGATATAGGAAAAATAATGTCTACACTCCCCATAAAAAAGAAGAATTTCTAATTACAACTACTAACTCTCACACTGGGGAGTAGTAAGAACGAAAAAAAGGGTGAACACAGGATCCCCTGTGTTACTCTACATCATAGGTCAACATGTTTCTCGCTGGTTTCTAGTCAATACATGATCTTATGCGATTCGTCAGGACCTTAAAGACGTACCTAATCCTTTAAACACTTGGGCATCCCATACTAGGGAGAAATATAAATGTAGGGCCTCATCGGGGAAAACATCGAGTTGAAAAAATCCACTGTGGTTTCTCTCTGGTTCCGATCATGCCGGACGACCTACGCTCGTTGTGGCTCCCCGGAACTACAAACACTACCTGCCTGACAAGGCGCACTGTTAGCCTACAAGTAGAACTAGGGCATTTTGCAGGAGATGTTGCAAGTGGACTTGGCCGCATCAGCCATGTGGTGGATCTGCTGGAGACCAGACAGGCTGCAAGGGGCATAGGGGATACCCCGCAGGACAGTGAGGAGGGCTCAACAGTTAGTAGTGCGTCTGCCACTGATGCACGTGTGCTGCGGAGTAGCAGTGCACGGCCGGGCTCAGGGGACCAAGCTGGAGTGAGCCATGGTGGCCGCAGTCGTAGGAGGCTGTGAGCCACTGACACGTACTGGTACAGAGGCACCTGAACATAATGTGTCTGATTTGACTGTTTCATAACCATACTGTTGCATAGTTTACAATGATATCAACCTTATAGTTCTGCAATAAAAAGGTTTTGTTTGTTTGACTACACAACTGGGCTATGTGTGTCTGACATCAGCGAGTGTGGTCACGGTTGCCACGTACCTGCCAAAGTCGTGGGTTACATTGTGGTTCCGTCTCTGTCTGCCCTTCATTGCGATGCTTCTATCCCCAGGCTGTCGGTGTGGTAGCTCTTGCTCTTCATCCTCCGTATCTGTGTCTTCAGGGGTGAGATATAGCCTACGTCTGGTGGCAATGTTGTGTAGGATGGCACATGTGGCAACTATCTTGCATGCTGTTTCTGGGGCATACTGGAGTGCTCCTCCACTTTTGTGGAGGCATCGGAATCTTGACTTTAACAAGCCATACGTCCTCTCGACTACAGTTCTGGTCCGCCAATGTGCAATGTGGTATCGTCTCTCGTTCTGATTGCCAGGTGTTAGGTATGGGGTGAGTATCCATGGTCTCAGGGCATATGCACAGTCATCTGTTTGGCAAAAGAGGCAAATTTAGCAGGGCATCACAGGGTTACACAGTGACCTGTATGTAAGGCTTCAGAGTGTAGTCACCAATACCTAGTAAATATCCTTCTCCAAACTCCCGACGTTCTAGGCGTTGTTGTATCCCACTGTGCCTGAATATGTATGAATCATGTGCACTCCCTGGATATTTGGCCAGAATGTCAGTAATGACATTATGGGCGTCACATACCACCTGGATGTTTAGTGAGTGGGTACATTTCCTATTGCGGAACACATATTCCAGATTTGCTGGTGGACAAATTGGTATATGTGTCCCGTCCACACACCCTATTACATGGGGAAAGTTGGCAATTCTGTAGAAGTCCAACTTGTTGCTGTTCATTTCTGCCTCATTTCTGGGTAGGTATATATATCTGGACATGTGTGCTAGTATGGCATCTAGGAAACATCTGAAGAATCGTGAGAGTGCACTTTGGGAAACCCCACCTGCCACAGCAATCACCCCCTGATAGCTACCCGAGGCCAAGAGGTGCAGTGAGCATTGCACTTGGACATGTGTGGGGATGGCGCTGCCGCGCATTGTCTGTCGTTCAAGCTGAGGTTTCAGCAGTTCAATAATCTCTAAAATAACAGCACTGCTCAATCTGTATTTGTCATAAATCTCCTCCTCAGTTTGTTGAAATAGTGTCTGCCTGGTTCTGTTTATCCTCTCCTGTCTCTGCCTCCTCCTCCTCCTCTGCTGGGCAGCCTGGACTCTCCCCCTCCATGCATCACATATAGTGCTGCCATTTTGAGTAGCCCAGATGCCTTCTGGGTCTCCTTTTATAGTTTAGTTCTGGTTACCACCTGCTCTGTATCATTTGTAATCTGGGTGTGCAAAATGGGCTTTTTGCGAATAGTTGAAATTTGCGACTGGCTTTTGCATACGGTTTGCGACTCGCAATTTGTGGGTTCCTAATTGCGGGTCGCAAACTAAGGTTGCAAATTTTGCGAGTCGGTAATGGGTCGCATCGCTATTTGGTAATCCGAAATGGGATTTGTACATCCCATTTTGCATTTTGAGAGGTCGCAAATAGCGATGCGTGCCGTTTGCGACTCGCAATCCTTTGCTACATCTGGCCCAAAATCTCTTCCACTGCATCCAACCCTATGCTGCAGACGACGCTGGTAATAGTAATGTGCATGTTAAAAAAAACACATCCTATGGTAACTATAACTCACGCTTTCGCCATGCACAGTTAATTACTCTCCAAATTATGTCATTAATTTATCTTGTATGGTATCTTTGATAGCACTGCAGTGTTTGCAATATAATTATTGATAAGAAACTGTGCATTGCAAGGCGGCGAGTTATAGTTACTTGAAAGAACTTTAAATGTAACTGCTGAATTTCTATGGTTATGTACAGGTAAATTCAGAAGCTAATTATAATGTCCCTGTAAACTTTGGCTTTTTCTGTGAAAACGGAGTACTGAGACTTCTTTATTTGATGTAAGGAGTTGAATTTGGATTTCTGAGCAATGCGTGGTGCTGCTTGTGGCACCACCAACAGTCAGGAGCTCACAAGCAAATGTGCCTGGTCAAGCATATACACATATTCAAAAGCAAGTACACCCAAGTATCCCCAGCACTGAAAATAATGAGCGATTGATTTATCTGGATGATTTAAAATTAAAAAAGCGATTAACTGGCAAGGTGCAGATACTGAAATAGATTTGACTTAGCCACTATTTCAATCAATTGCCTCTTCCAGAAAAAAAGTATTTTAATGAGTGAATGCTTATATGTGTTAACATTAAATCACATGAATATTGCCTCTGAAATATTGGATACATCTGCCCCCTAGAAGAAGCAAGTATTCAGACGTACTCTGGGTGTTATCAGGCCATCCCCCACCCTCTGCTGAGGAAGGTATTTTTGAAGGTGTACAAGATGTCGAATTAAATGAGCAAATGTGAGCAACGAGCAAAGGAAATGTTTGATAATGATGGGAATGGGGAAGATTCCTCTCACAAGTCTCACAAACAAGGTTTCAATCATGCCAATTAATCTAAGAAGCTGTAAAAGGATTTGGAACAAGCACATACAATGGAAATTAACAAATGGTGGAAAAGTGTGACCCGTAAAAAGTATGTAGATTGTAAAAGCATACCTAGAAGTTTGAGAATATTTGTATTGCCAACGCTAAATGATTTAACCCTGACCTGCTTAAATGCTGGAAGAATGACACAACTGAATGGTCGATGAAATGAACAACGACGTTGATTGAACATACAGAACACAGGCTAAAAACAGCTACTGAGAGAATAAAAGAGTTGGAGAAGTCCCTAGAGGAATACAGGGGCACTGATGAAGGAACAAAAGTATCTGAAACACTAGAGAGGAACCTGCAGAAATATGAAAGTGATTTGGGATTAAAGAAACTAAGAAGGTTTAACAGAGGAAAAGCATGGCGGGAAGAATCTATACCTTTGCACAGTGCTTTGATGCCCTCCACAATAGAAAGTCCATGGACCAAGTGAGGGATCAAGTCATGGAGAGATCTGATCCTCAATCCAACGTGGAAAGCTCAGATGTCAGTTCAGGGGACGAAGGCCCCTCTGTGTCACACCCAAAACTGAATTTTATAGGGGAAATGCGCTTGTACCATATGACAACCAGAAGAGGAGGGGCACATTGAATGTAGGAAATTTCAAAGAACGAGACAGAGGTGGAAAACAAAAAGGAAGCAAAGGAACCAAAAAAAGAAAAGGATTAGAACAAATGATTGAGCTGATGATAAATTTGTCATCAAAAGGACTAAGGTCCGAATTTATACTTTTTGGTGCAAAACTGCGGTAACACAGTTTTGCACCAAAAAGTATAGCACCAGCTTTTGCCATTCCTGAGGCCAGCTGGGTGCTGGAATGGCTCAAGCCAGCTCACAGCTTGGGCTAGTGTCAACTAAAATGATGCTAGCTGGGTGGGGGTGGCTGTAGGGAAGGAGGAGGTTGTGCCCCAACAAATGACGGAAGCCTGGTTAGAGGCAAATAAAATGCCTCTAACCAGACTAGCGCCATTTCCTGCCGCACAACCACCAAAAACATGACTCCTGTTTTAGGGAAGACAGGAGTCATGACCACCACCCCAATGGCCAGCAGGGGGGACAAGTGTCCCATGGGCATGGCCATTGCACCCTGTGCCATGTAGGGGGCCCCTTGTTAGGGCCCCCAATGGCACGTCAGTGAAAACAAATACTTACTAACACTTACCCCACTTACCTAGGATGAGGTCCCACATCCTCTGGCGTCCCTCTGTTTTGGGTTGGGTGTTCTTGGGGCGAGCCCCTGTGGACCTATTCCATGGTGTCTGACCATGGAAATGGGTCCCAGGTCCCCTAACACTTGGTCTGACCCAAGCTTAGCACCATTATTTAGCCCCTCCTCCCACCCATGCATCATTTTTGCATAGTGGGGATAAATATGGGGCTATGGGGATAGCACCATTCTTTGGATGGAAACACCTACCTTGCATCTCATTGACGCAAGATAGGTGCATGCATCCAAACAATGGTTCAAACTCCAATATTTTGATGTTAGACGTGTCAGGCCTGGGTAACTATGTGGGAAAACACTAGAATGAATGTGAATGACTCAACCCATCATTCATAAGTATGATCATAACAACATCACACACATATTGAAATAATCTCACATGAAACAGTAAATATGTGGTATTCTGCACATAGGCAGTCAAAATATGAAAGTCTACAGGATTCAAATTCCCTAAACCCTTGCATGTACTCTACATGGAGATACATGTCACTGATTGTGAAAGTTACATCAACCCTGTAGACATGTCACATATATTGTTTTGCACCTATGCCATCTTCCAATTGTCATTAGTATGGTGACAACATTGTTTCATGTACCTAACCCAAAACACCGCATTTCACTTTCCCAACTAATTACATGCACATTAATACTTGTAAACAGCAAGCCTGCACTTCACACATTGTCATAGTTATGAGGTTTCTCTAAATAACACAACTTTCATTACCTCATCATACATGTTAGAGCCCTAAAATGCCAGCTGCCTGACCTGCTGTACTGGACATCAGGAAGTGACCTGACTCTGCTGGTGGAAGTCATCATGGCAGTAGGCGGTTACGTCTGTGGTGGACATTACCACTGGAACACCTTGCTGCCTTTGGTGGACTTGGGCCAAGGGCGATGTCTGCTGGTGGTGACAGTCCTGTATGTGGAGGACATGACCACCATCATCTGCACAACCTCTCACTTGACTCCTGACACTGCTGCGAGCAAGACCTCCACTACCTGAGCTGCTGTGTACTGTCTCTGGGAGCAATCATGCCATATCCTTCAGATGATAGGGCCCCTGCCTTCTCTCCCAAAGAGCTGGCCAAGCTTGCTAACTGAATTCATTGACATTCCTCTGCAAGGTCAGTGTACGATGTGAAAGACTCTAAGCTGTGACAATGTGGTAAGTGCAAAAGGTAAAATGTGTTCTAGTTAAACCTATATGTGGAGTACTCAACATTGGTACAAAGGTGTGCATAATGTATAGTATATTGGGACACATTACTCTCCTATGTCATCCCTTATGTACAGTAGCATACGATGATGCACATGTGACTGTGTCATATGTGTAACACTATACTGCTCCTGTATGGATAGCTATATGGTGCACCAGAGGAGTAGGTGAGTCCAATGCAATACCGATGGGTGAAAGGTAGAGTCTATGATGAGGTAGATTAGAGGTGCATGAATGAAGGATTGAGCTAACATGTGGGTAGATGGTCATGCGCACATGTGCATGGGAAGACTGTTAACCCTGATACATAGTAGGTAGTGAGTGATGTATGTGCCCCTGATCCACATATGTAAATTACAGCATTTACATCAATCTTGCTGTGACAAATAGTTGTTGAGATGTGCCATTCAAAGGACAGACCTGTAGTCCAGTCCTATGTTTCTAGCCCACACCTGGTACTAGGTATGCATGTTGTATGCCTGACTCAAACTTCACACATGGTCTGACTGCAGAGGGTAACTAGCAAAAGAGTTTGAAGTTTGAGGAATGGTATGTATTGCAACTTGCACTAACTTGATTGTTCATCCTACTTGTTTGGGAAAGGAGCATGTGTGCACGACTTTCTCCTCTTGTCTGTGTCATCCATGCAGGTCAACGCCCATCACAAAAAGTGGATCTGGTGTGCCATCACCAAGAAAGTACGGACCCTGGGTGTCCACAGCTGGCAGAGCACCCACTGTCGAAGCGGTGGGAGGACTTGATACGCTGGGCCCGGAAGACCACTGAGGCCCAGCTGGGGATGTCCTCCCAAGGACGAAGGGGTGCCTGTTGGACCTTGACCCCCCTAATGGCCCACATATTGGTGGTGGCCTACCCTGAATTGATGGGCATTTGAAGGCAGCAGAGCAGCCACAAGGGGGTGAGTACTAACTGAATTCATTGACATTCCTCTGCAAGGTCAGTGTACGATGTGAAAGACTCTAAGCTGTGACAATGTGGTAAGTGCAAAAGGTAAAATGTGTTCTAGTTAAACCTATATGTGGAGTACTCAACATTGGTACAAAGGTGTGCATAATGTATAGTATATTGGGACACATTACTCTCTTATGTCATCCCTTATGTACAGTAGCATACGATGATGCACATGTGACTGTGTCATATGTGTAACACTATACTGCTCTTAGTACCCTGCTGGTTGTTCCTTGCCATGTACAGATCCATACTCCCAACATCCTGATGGTAAGTTGTCCTGATCTTTGCTCGCTCCTCCATTCAAATGACCCTTGATCCATCTCTATGTGCAACATTGAATCAGACAAGTTGAGTAGGTGCTTAATGTTCCTGTGGTTTCCAATGAGTGTCAAATTATTATGAGGCTGTGATTTCTATCTGAAATTTCCCATTCCACAAGTGCTGCACTTGTTTAGATCTGTTAGGTGATGTCCCCATTGTAAGTGAGGACTAAACATTGGCACGTGTGACGTTTCCTCAGCATGGACATTCTGCATGTACTAAACCATGGTGGTATTACTAGGCTCCTAATGCAAGCCATATCATTGATATGAGTGTTCAGAATATTAGTACCAGGTACATGTTCCTTGGGTGGTAAGTGGCAACAGAGCAATTTCCTATTGCAATGTGTTGTGGGCATCTTAGATAGGCCACTACATTTTGGTAATTGGTACAATCTGAACTGGTTTTCAATCAATCAGGAATTTGTAAAGCGCACTACTCACCCGTGACATCATGTGTATATAGTTAGGTCCAGCCATATATCAACATTGTGATGCAACTTAAATATACTTACTTTTGCCATTGTGGATTTGTTTTGATAACTCTTGGTATGGAATCCTAGGGTTAGTACTGACTGAATTGTGTTGCAGATGTGGCATTTCACCTTCACATGTTGTTGGAATGGTATGTGTAGTCAGTCATTTGGCTTGCATTGAGGTGTTTGTCTCTATCATGTTGAGCGCAGAAGTGTGTTGTAGCATTACAATGGTCATGTACAGATGTCAGATTGCTCATGTCTGAAGGGTGGATAGTGGTGTGGCCACTTGAATAATGGGTAATTGATGTTCCCACTCATCATGATTAGTTGTACTGTATGTGGCCTTCATGCACAGGACAGGTGTACATTGTATATAAGGTGATGGTATGGTACCTGGCCTTGTCTGTAGCTAAATCCTATGGGCTAAGTTGGCCCATATAAGTGTACATGACTTTGTATACAGGTGAAGGATGACTTAGATGAGTAGCTCCACAAAGTATGTATCATCCTTTCCTGTATGACTATTGGGTCCTCTGCTGGTGACATGCGTTGAGATCCTATCATACTCCAATTGTTGAAATGACAGGTATAGTTTTTGAATGTTTGCTTCTGTCAATAGTGAAGGCTGTGGACTCTTTGACATAAAGTAGTTTTGGTATGTATGCAGCATGCTGTCTTGTGTTTGGCACATGATGTGGTTCCTTTTCTGGTACATGACATCTGCTACAGTTGTAGGTATGTGTGGATTTTGTGTATGTGATATGTAGAAATTGATGTTACCACTATTTCCCATTGCTTGGTTATTGGTTGACTATGTTGCTGTGGATAGGTACTCAGATTCATATTGGCAAGTCAGGTTGTCGTGGAATGGTTATTGTGATTGCTCTACTGATATGATGCTATAGTAGGTGTGTGATAGGTGTCTCAGCTGGTGTGTGACATTGCTGTAATGTAGGGATGTAGGTAGTATCTAGTCATGACATGATGTTGGCACTGACCTTGCTCTACCTGGGTGTGTAGTACAAGTGGTTGCAATGTGATTTATGTGTATAGTGTGATGCAAGTGTTTGAAAAGAATGTGATGATCCTACCTCTCTTTCTGTTTTCCAGCATCAGCATCGGCAGGTGAAGGAGATGGGGCACAGCCAAATGGGGAAGCTGCAGGTCACAGGACCTCGAGACATGTTACCACTGACAACAAGGGACCCAGTGGCTCGGAGGGCAAGGGGAGTGCCACGGGGGAGACAGGATCCAGTTAATCATTTTCAGAATCCTCCCCCAGTGGACACTTCCTGGTGTTTGCGGACCCATCTGGGACCGCCCCAGCACCATCTCTGTCCATCACCCACCCTTTTTACCACTGCCCTCCCTGTAGCTCCCCACCCAGTTGGCTGTGCCTGCTTGCCTAAGAGGGTGGGTGTCTCTGCGAAAGCCTCTGTTAGCCCTGCTGCCCTCAGTGAGGAGGCTATTGACCTCCTGAGGTCAATCTCTGTGGATCAGTCAACCATCATGAATGCCATCCAGGGAATGGCAACTCAAGTCCAACAGAGTAATGCATTCCTGGAGGGCATGTACGGTGCACTGGATGGCCTACAGAGATCCTTTCAGGCTCTGGCCTCCACACTGATGGCAGACAGTCATCCATTTTCTTCCATCCCCCCTCCACCTTCCTCTTCCCAAACCCTCCCTTCCCCGACTCAGCCAAGCACACAGACAGACAGGTATGCATCCACTTCAACATCCAAGGGTAGCTCAGACAAACATAGGCACTGCGAGACACACCACTGGCATGCAAACACGCAACATACAGATGCAGACACAGCAACAGTCACAACCTGTCCTGATACCCTCACCACCCCCAGCATCACTGACACTACAACTGACACACCAACATTCACAGATCCAGCTACTACACCTATCCTACCCAGTGTCAGCACAACAGCAGACCCTTGGACATCCACCTCAGTCATCAGACCCACAACCAGTGACACTCCTACATGCAGCACATCCACCATACCTGTAACTACCACCCCAACAGTCACCCACCCACCACAGCATCCCCCAGCACCACCACCCCCCTCAGTCCTATACACAAAAATTTCCTCACTCACCCACCAGACGCCTTCACCCACAAGCATACCTCCCACAAACATGCACTCACGACACCCACACATACACGTCAGACAACTACTCCTTCATCCTCCATACCCAAATCCCCTTCCGATGACCATCCTCGTGTGTCAAAAAAGCTTTCCTTTCATGTTTTGAAATTTTTCCTCCTCCTCTTGCCCCCTGTGAGACCTCTAAATGCTCTGTTTTGCTCGCTAGACCCATCCCTTCTACCTCCAAGGCCTCCCCTACCCCTCGCAAGAACCCATGCCCCTCTCCCAAATTTACCCCCTCCCAAGAGAAGCCAACCCTCCCCTAAGACCAGGCCTAACCCCTCTCCCAAGCCCAATCCCAAAGGACCCCATCCAAAGCCTAGGCCCAACCCCCCGATAATCCCTGAGGTGCCTGCCTGCCCCCTTGATGCCCCTACTGTGGAGGTTACATGGCAGTCAGGAGTCCAGTTTGGGGCACAAAGATCTCCATTGTTTACATGGTATATATTAGCACATTTTACTGACCTATGGCCTTGGACATTTCAATAATGTTTCTAAAGGTGAATACATATGTGGACCAAACAATTGTTGGTTTTGATGTTACATATGTGTCCTGCATTTCTTTTCTTAGGTCAGATTTGTTAATGGCTGACATTGTTTGTGTGTGAGTATTTGTGTGTAAGTGGTGCTTGTGCTACCTGTTTGGTCTGGGCAGCATGTGATGTTGTGTGCAGTGCTTTTGTCCCCCAGTGATGGGTGTGTTTTGGGTGATAGGCATGTGTATGTTGGGGACATATTGTTGTCATGGGAGTGAGTGGTGCTTTTGTTGGCATGTATTTGTTGCAGTATTGAGTGGCTTTGCGTGCTTTGACACCTGTGCGTGTGTGTGTTTGGTGCACGGTATGTCTGATACAATGTACTGTGTGTTTGCTGTGTATGTTGATTGCTGTGTTACATTGTTGTGTGATTGTGTGTGTTTGTTCCCTGTTGGCGGTACGTTGTGTTGTATGTGTGATTTGTCACTGGCTTGTAAATAAGCCCCATAGTTTCCAATCATCCCAGTATCACATATAAAAAAACTGCTTCTCTTGGTGACATGTTATTTCACAGCTACTTCTCTACCTCAAAAATAGGGACTAAAAATTGGTTAAAGAAACCTGTTTTTTATAAATGTCAGGAGTGCAAAATTGGACGTAATACCACATCTGTCAAACTCATGGATGGGACAGAAAGACAGATAAGAGAATGTATAGACTGTGAAACAACACAAGTAATGTACATGCTGGAATGCAGGTATGGGAAGAGGTATGTAGGTAGCACAGTGAATAAAGTGAAGCTGCACATATTACAGCCTTTCAGAGCAATCTCAAGCAAAGATTACACTTATGTAATGGCAAAGCATGCCTGGGAAGAACATGGAGGAGAGTTGAACATGTTTCAGTATTATGGAATCCAACATGCTCTGGCCAGCCCAAGAGGTGGGGATCAAGAGCTATCATCAGGAAGCCTAGAATCAAGATGGATTATCGTAACTGGGACAGAAACCCCGGGGGTCTTAACATGGATACTGAGATCCACGTGCATCTGTGATATAAACTGAGGGACATAAGAGACCTGGTCATGAAGTCTCATAAACTGAGTATTATATTTTTTCAGTGTTTTAATGTACACTTGGTATCATTTTTATGCTTGAACTTAACTCTCTTTCGCTTTCTATTTGGGAATAATGGCAAATTAGTGGGCAGATGAATCAGACAGTCTGGAAGGTTAGTAAAAACCTGTTCTGTTTCTTCCTCTAGTAAAGAATGAATTAAGGAATCAATATTGATAATAGACCCCAGTTGTTAGTGTGTAAGGCAGTTGTGTATGGAATAATAGGTACTTCACCTTGATCATAGCTGGCAATTTTGAATATTTTCAAATTCGGTTATATGTTATAGTTAAAAGTAGTTGTGTACCCCATAATAGATACTCTACTGTGAATATGGCTGACAAATTTGAACATTTTCAAAGTTGGAAAAAATGCAACTTTAATGAATTTGAAAATCTTTATTCACAGCACATGATTGGGGACACACATGCATTCTTTGGAAGTACTGTTGTGTTGACCGTTAATAGAGTGTCTGTTGAAAAATAGAGGAAAACATAAGATAGGTGAAATTTTCATTATTCCTTTATTGTATATCCCGGAATTTGAAAGTACTGTTTACGGTCTAGTTTCTGTTTTTATTAATTTGTAAGGATAAATTGGGGGCGGACTCTTTAAATAGACACTCTGTAACACACCTCTATGGCCCAGTTGAAGGCTTCAGCCGAAACGTGTAGGCTGTTTAATTTCTTAGCACTTGCACTTTTCCTATGAATTTGGAAAAATAAAAAAGACAAATTAATGGGTTTCACTGAATTTGTGCAGTTTCTTTCCTTGTCTGCCTGAGGGATGGAATTCTGACAGGACGGTCTTATGTATATATATATATATGTATATATATATATATATACTAGTATAACCCAGAGATGGTTGCCACTAGGTAGTTATAGTTAGTTTCTGTAGAAAAAGCATTTTTGGTTTTACTAATAACTTTGGTGCAGTTTGAAGAATCGTCACACAAGTTTCCAAGAAAATACAATGCTCACTTCAGCATCTGTCTGGCAAGTTTTGGAGTAATCCTTCAAGCGGGGGCCAAGAAAAAAGGGGTGTTCCAAACAATTTTTCTTCATGCATTTTTCCATAGGGATTTTGAACAGTAATAGCACCGAACCACTGGACAGAATTGGCAAAAAAGTAGTTTTTGGTTCAGAAAGCGCCATTTGGTTATTTGGTGTAAATTCATTCAGTAGTTTTAGAGGAATTAAAGAGAATTCACATTTATTTATACAGGGATGCAAAGGCTCCATGAACCCTCCTGATCTCGTACTGAGATCTGATTGACTGTCAACACTTCAACAAGGAAGTGTTTGCAGCCATGTTGGGACTCGGCTTCAGCTGAGTCACTCAAAAGGTATGCACTAAGTGCTCCCAGGGTTGGGTGCAGTGTGACTATAAGCAGGGATTTTTATAAAAGATGTTCTATAAGCCCTGGTGAGGGAAAAATAGCCAAATTCGTTTTTCCCCCATTGTAATGAATGGGCTCCATAGGCTAACATGGAGAGGCTTTATTTTAAAATAATATAGTCTTATTTTCCATAGGAAGGAGCTACATATAGCAAGTTTGGTATCAAATTAAAAGTTATCAGAAACCCAACAACGCGCCACTGTTGAATTCAATATACCTTGTACAGGGAAATATCTTTAAAACTCTTGCTAAAAGTTACCAACTTCAACCCTGTAGTACCCTTCTCTGATTAGTCAGCCTATGGCAGCCTGTGCCTGGCTGCCTTGATGAGGTGGGAAGTGGCCTAGGTTGAAACAAAGGAAGCATCTGTTGGGAGGAGATCTGTCTCAGCAGATGGTAGAACAGGATGAGGGGAAAGCAGCCAAAATGGACTTCAAAGGAGAGAAGGGAATTTGGGACAGCAACTGGACCTCCTCTATTTCCTGCAGCCCTAGACAGCCAGGTTCTGATTAAGAGAGGGCTGGAAAGAGGTGGGTTAAGGGAAACTTAGCCACACCTGTGGGAGGACTCAGCCAGATCTTAACTCTAAGACCCATATTTATACTTTTTTATCGTCACATTTGCGCCACTCTTTGATGCAAAAGCGGTGCAAACTTACAAAATACAATTGTATTTTGTAAGTTTGCGCCGCTTTTGCATCAAAAAATGACGCACATGCGGCGCTAAAAAAGTATAAATTTGGGCATAAGATTGAATTTTTGCCATCTTGGATTTATGAGGAATGTTGCTCCTGGGGATTGATTTTTGCCACACTTGCCAGGAAGTAGTCACTCAAGAGGGTGGTGGCCTGCACATGCTTAGACATGAGCGCCCCCCTGCTTGCCACCCCAGGAGCAAGAGTAAATATGGCAGAGCTGTCCCACACTTCAGATCCCTGATGGAAAAAGACAAGAAGAAGAAGGACTGCTCTGCTGGACCCCTGGCCTGCACCTGGACACTGTACTCAGAAGGACTGCACCAGCTGCACACTTTGGGCTTCATCAAGAAAAGGACTTTGCTGTACTTCAACAACCTCAGGAAGGGGCTCGCTGTAAGCTGCATCCACTCCTACACATATAGCCCAGCTGACCAGTAGCCATTTAATGATTTTGACCCGGTGCATTCTGGGAGTTGAAGTCCTAACCTCCAAGGAGCAACTCATAGCTTCTGGAACCTTGGGGTGAGTTGTGGATGCTTAAAGGACCTTAAAGGTACTTCTAGAGGAAGATCCAGAAGTTGAAAGAAGTTTCAAGCAACTTTGGAAAAAAGCTCCATGAGCGGACTGACCCAACGACAAGAGTCAAGCTTGCCAACATTGAGCATGACCCGACCTGACTTGCAGGTTCATCCGGCTGAAAAGCTCCGGAACCCCAGACTTCCAGGATTTCACTGGGGACTTGTGAAAAGGCAATTCAATAATGTTGCATCGGAATCGGCTTGCTGAAGTGGGTCTTCCCACGTTGGCGAAGAAAAGCTCCAAAAAAGTTTCTAAGAAAGATAAAAGTTTGTCTGAGGCCTCCCACACAATGTATCTGTGGAGGGCTCCATCGTAGTCGGCCTCAACTTTCAACTTTGTCGCAGTTGGAGGAAATCTTCAGGAAAAAGTGACTTAGGCCCTCATTACAACCTTGGCGGTGGCTGAGGCTGCCCGCCAAGGTTTCACTGCCGAGCGGCCGCCTATGTGGCCGCAATCCCGCCGGCCACATTATGACTTCTCCACTGGGCCGGCGGGGGGAAACATAGTTTCCGCCCTCTGGCCCAGCGGGGATGTCAGCCGTAACATTGGAGCTGGCTCCTAATGGAGCCGGCGGTGTTGTGGCCGTGCGACGGGTGCAGCTGCACTTGTCGCGCTTTTCACTGTCTGCTGTGCAGACAGTGAAAAGCAGGGTGGGGCTGTGTCTAGGGGCCCCTGAAACTTAGCCACACCAGTGGGTGGACTCAGCCAGATCTTAACTCTAAGACCCATATTTATACTTTTTTAGCGCCACATTTGCGCCGCTCTTTGATGCAAAAGAGGTGCAAACCTACAAAATACAATTGTCTTTTGTAAGTTTGCACCGCTTTTGCATAAAAAGTGACACAAATACAGTGCTAAAAAAGCATACATTTGGGCATAAGATTGAATTTTTGCCATCTTGGATTTATGAGGAATGTTGCTCCCGGGGATTGATTTTTGCCACACTTCCCAGGAAGTGGTCACTCAAGAGGGTGGTGGTCTGCACGTGCTTAGACATGAGCACCCCCCTGCTAGCCACCCCAGGAGCAAGGGTAAATATGGCAGAGCTGTCCCACACTTCAGATCCCTGATGGAAAAAGACAAGAAGAAGAAGGACTGCTCTGCTAGACCTCTGGCCTGCACCTGGACACTGTACTCAGAAGGACTGCACCAGCTGCACACTTTGGGCTTCATCAAGAAAAGGACTTTGCTGTACTTCAACAACCTCAGGAAGGGGCTCGCTGTAAGCTGCATCCAGCCCTTCCCGCCAGCCTTTCCATGGCAGTCTCTACCGCCATGGACAGGCTGGCGGGAAGGGAACTCGTAATCCCCTGGGCAGCGCTGCAAGAAGGCTGCACTGGCGGATTAAAACCGCAGGGACAACTATGGGGGGAAACCGCCGGTCCCGGCGGTGCGACTGCGGCGCTACCGCCACGGTTGTAATTCGCCAGATTGTACCGCCAGCCTGTTGGCAGTACAATCACCGAAATAGCCCTGGCGGTCTTTGTAATGAGACCCTTAGTCTGAACGTGGAAACTTGACCGAGGCCAACCACAAAGTGTATCTGCAGAGGGCTCCAGCGTGGTCGGCTTCAACTTGCGACTTTGTCCCGGTTGGAGAAAAATCTTTAAGACATCATGTGAAGGTAAAACTTTAACAAAGGCCTCCTTCTCAGTGTAGCCGAGCAGGGCTCCATCGCAGTCAGTCTCAAATTTTGACCTTGCCTCGGTCATTTGCAACCAAATGTCCAGAGTGGCGCTTTTGATGTCTAGGTGCAAGAAAACATTTAGGCCCATATTTATGGAAGGTTAGCGTCACCTTAGCATCATTAATGTTGAAGTTAAAGCGGTGCTAACTTAACTCCATATTTATATTTTGACGCTAGACGCATCTAGCGTCAAAATATTGGAATTAGCGCCATTTCTAGGAAGCGCCAATCCACCTTGCCTCAATGAGATGCAAGGTAGGCATTCCCTTCCTAAAAATGATGCTAGCCCCCCAGCGCCATATCTGACTCCCAATGCAGAAACGACGAGCGGGTGGAAGGTGGACCAAAATAATGGTACTAAGCCCTCTTAGCGCATTATTTAACACCTGGTCAGAACAGGCGTTAAAGTGCAGGTAGGCCCATTTCCATGGGAAAACACCATGGAATGGGCACAAAGATGCCCACCCCAGCCCCCAGCAACACCACCACCCACACCACAGGGACACTACTGAAGGAGGGATCCCATCCCAGGTAAGTTGCAGGTAAATGTTTGTGTATGTGTGTTGTGTGCCACTGAGGGCCCCTATCATGGCCCCCCCCATCTGGCACTGCGTATGTAGGGCTTGCCCAGGGGACACTTGTCCCCTGTGGTGGGCATTGGGGTGGTGATAATGGCTCCTGTCTATACTTATTCAGGAGTTATTATTTGGCTGCTTATGCATCAAAAAATGATGGTAGGCTGATTAGCGGCAGAAATGTTACCGCTAACCAGCTTAACGTCATTTCTGACCCACTAGCTCCATTTCCCCTAATGCCAATGGCTAGTGTCTTTTTTGTGATGATAGCCATTCCTTAACGCCATCATGTGTCA